>NC_050450.1:60424429-61107983 GCF_903995425.1 Onychomys torridus
TTTTCTTCAGAGCCCAGAGGAGTGTATACATTATATGGCATCATTTAATGTATATGAAATTTCTATAAATCTTCTGGAACCATCAACCATTGTTAATTGTCCATGTGTCACTTGCAGCTATCTGGGGACTCTATTGACCTTGGCTGGACTCCTTCTGTCCAGAAGCTAGCTGGGATGAGCCTACCACATCAGAAACACAGACAGACATATTTGTGTCTTTTCAGAACGCCAGAATTTATTGGATGACAATAAATTCATAAGCTACATTAGTTCTGTTTCCTAATTTGCCAAGTACTCTCAATTTTCCTTAGTTTGGTGAAGCAAACACAAGCTCTTTTAATCCAGTCTTAAACATTAATATTCATTCAAACCACACATTACATATTCTGTAGGTTACAGAAAGGGTTGAAGATGCTGCAGCAGAGGTCCATGGGATCTGAAGAGGCCTACATGGAGATATGAGAGGGATGGAGAGGGAGGCTCTGCAGGACTTAGAAAATGAACATGCTGGAGACCTTTTGGGGGTGCTCTGCAGAATCAGGCCCGAGGGTCAGAACTGGGTAGGCCACATCAGCCGTGGGTCAGAGACAAGCTAAAGCCCCTGGGAGAGTCAAGAGTTCTCTGTCAGTCCCCTGCCTCACAAACTGGGGGTCAGTTGGCAGCCTGATGGGGCCCATCTCAATCATATATCAAGTTTCTTCCTCTTTATGGGGTCCAAGTAAAGGTGTCATACTCTTCCCTCTGTTTCATGTGTCTGATAAATTCTCTGGATTTGTTTTCCTGATATGATTTTAATACACCCATGTGCTCACAGGGCTGAAACTTATTCTGGTAAGTGTATAGCTGACACTCTTCTTACTTTCAGGAATGAAGTGTTAATCAGTCAGTGCCTCATAGGTGGTGCTGAGCAGATGGTGTATGTGTATCCACCAAGGTGCAGGGCCATCCTTCCTCTGGGTTGTCACTCAAAACGGAGCTGCTTGTAAAATGGAGTTTCTCCGGGCGAGGCAGAGCCTCAAAAACCACTGTTTCATACAGTGAGGACTAACTTAGCCTGATCTCAACACCAGTGGAATGGTAACTAGTTTAGGATGGCCTAGGTTCTTCTCTCTGTGAACCCACCATCCACAGGTAATTCCAGACCTGTTCTCACCATCCTAGCAGAGAGCAAAGAGGTAAAGACTGAAATCATCAAGGTTTGGAGCAGGCAAATCATTGCTTTATACTTGTTTTACTGATCACGGGAAACTGTCAGGTCCTCCTGAGTTCTGTGAGGGAGACTGACTCATCCTCTTTAGGACAGGAGCTTAGAAGCCCTTGATTTTAGAAAGTAAAGAATGCACCTGGTTCACATTTCAGAGTTACATCCCTACCAGCCCCATAAACTTGGCATCTTGGTTATCAACAGAGTCAGCATCCCCACTTTCTTCATGGACCCTCTGTCCATGGAGATTTGTTCATGTCACAATATGTGATGGATGTGAACAGGCCTCACACATCCAAAAAAGAATCCTGTATCACAAGTGAAACCCTTGTACCTTCTATGGGACAAAATTGAGATCTGAGACTTTTTCTGCTTTGTTTAATGTCCCATAGCTGGGCTGCAGGGTGAGCCAGGCTTCTCTGCATCCCACTCTAGAGTGGCAGATGTCTGCTACCTCCAGCATCAGCAAATTGAGGGAGGGGCTGTCCTTTGCATCCTCCACAACCACTGAGCTCCCTAAATAGAGCCTCTTCCGGATCCTGCTGCTCAGCTCCCTGGGATGGGGAGGCTGCTTGCCTCACCCCTGAAGCTTAATTAAAATGAAGATGAAGTGCTCTCCATGGCGGGTCACGCTTGGTGGCAGTCACTGTGCCAAGGACCCGGCGGGCCCTCTGATGTTGAGAATTCGTTCCTAGCCTCTGCACTGGCTCAGCTTCCTCTGGGAGCCTCATTATAATTCCTTTGGTAATTAAAACAACAGATGTTATAATTAAAAGGCTCCTCATTAAATCACAAATAACTGAAGCTTGAGGTGGGGCCTCGTAGGATCTTGTCACCAAGTCACCTTTAGAGGGAATGAACAGCAGGTGAAGGGGGAAGGGATCACAGGCTTAGTACTGCAAAAGGCAACCAAGCAAGGGCGGCCTGGGGAAAACACACCAAGGCTCTGGGATCCCAGGGCAGGATGCAGTGCCCACTCCCAAGTTCCCTTTGGATAGTTAGAGGAATAAGCCCAATAGGAGGAGCCTCGGGGGTGTCTAGAGCTCCCAACACAATTGAAAACTTGGCTGGGAAGGGAACATGCCAGAGAGTTCAGGATACACGGTCCTTATCCTGTCTTGGTCACTGATGTTCTCAGTACCCTTGAGCAACCCTTGCCACCAAACCACAGTACTACCCTCGGGGAAACGCCCAGAGAATAACACATTGGATGTTTGCAAACTCTCCAGCTCCTCTCTGGAGGGCAGATGGATCGATGCATGAGGCCTGGATTGTTGGGACTGCCAAAAGGTGCCTCTAAACAGACCCAACAGAGCATCTGAGTAGGGAAGAAAGCTAGGAGATGACTTTGGAGGCACAGATTTCAAGAAGAAATAGGAAAGGTTGTCATCCATGCCAGAGGAACCAGGGGTTGGTAAACAGCTGGTGTGCAAGCAGCTCCATGATGGCTTGCTCCAATTCCAATGGCTTGTAGATGTAGCCCTCCTCACAGCCCACTGGTCTTTCTGTAATCTCTATAGAAGCACCTGGTGACTTCTAGCTAGCTGAAGGCTCACTCCTGGTAACAGGCTAGATCTGGACCAAGGATGATTTGGAAATAAGTTAACCCAACTGAGTACACACATGACCTGGGTCTTATACCAAAGATGGAGGAAACCTAGAAACAGTGTGAATGAGTGATGGATGTGGTGATAAGGATCAGTACAGGATACAGGATAGACGAAGTTGACCAAGGACAGTATTGGCTTGCCCCTAAATGACATGGCAAAGAAAGATCTGGTATAGAAAGTGGCAGAACTTAGAACTGCAGGTGACAGGGCCATGGGAGCAGGATTAGACCTGAGGGTACCCAGGACACAGCTGTGGGACAGTGCGCTGCTCGGAATGAACAGTTAAGCACATCTCGGAATGAACTATCAGGACAGCACTTGTTCCAGGCCTGCCCCACCTAAGTATCATCTAGGATGGGAGAAGGCCCCGAGGAAGACACAGTCCCCCCCACCTCCCGTATAAATCAGAGCTAGCCTGTGCTGGTCGCTTGCTCTCTCCCTAAATCAAGAAGCTGGCAGCTTTTCTGGGTGAAAAATCAATCTTGCTGTCCCTGTAGTAAATACCATAATCCTTTTTTCCAGTGTGGTTTAGAGAATGTAACTGCCATGCTCATGATTTATTCGAAAATATTCTACCAGGTTGTATGAATGAATGGAGGAGTCAACACACTTTGAAACGGGAGGTCAGGGCACTTGCAGTACTGAGGGTCTCCTCCTCATGGCAGATGCTCCAGCAGGCTGCCAACTCCCCTCCCATACCCCTCACACAAGCAACTTGTAGCCACCAGGACAAAGGGGCATGGAACTGAGGGTGAGCAGTCACACACCAAAATAGCCCTTCCTTAGCCAATGAGGCACAGGCCGCAGGCAGCCAAGCCAGCTAGTAGGTAGCCAGTTCCCTCTGGCCTTCTTTTGGTGGAAGCCATCTCTGGAATTCTTCTTTTTATATTTTTAATATTTTTTTCTTATTACTCAGCAAATGCCAGAGTATAGTGATATTATATCTGAATCAAAAAATACAGGAATTTTCAGGAAAAAAACAAATGAGACTCTCCTTTCAACACTTTCCACCCACTTGCCCTCCCGATTCCTACTCCTCCAAGGACACCAGTTAAGCACATAAGCACTTATAAATCCAGCTGCATTCACATATGCCTTTCTCATGTAAATAGATTCATTTGTTTACATATAGGTTATAACGTACACACACACACACACACACACACACACACACACACACACATATATTGCACTCTTTGTGTATGTGACAATATGCATATATAGCAATGTCCTCATTGCCATGACAATATGCCTGACATAAATATCTGACGGGGGGGGGGGGGGGGTCTTACTCTAGCTCCCACTGTCAGAGGTTTCAGTTCATCCTGGCAGGGAGCGCCTGGCAGGACAGAGCAGTTCACATCATGGTGCCTGGGGAGTGCAGAGAGAAAGCACTTTTGTGAAAGCCACACCATGGTGTCTGAGAATGCAGGGGGAACATTTCCCTTTTCCTCCTTTATTCCACCTGGGGCCCCAGCCTCAGCAAGGGTTCTATGCACATTCAGGGCAGCCCTTCCCACTAGTTAACCATCTCAGGAGCTGCTCCTAGAAACCCAGAATACATATTACCATCTCCTAGACAGTCCAGTCAGGTTGACAGTCAAGGTTGACCATTACAATATAGCACTTTATATATAACATTAAATATATCATTTCTATAAATGTGGACATGTGGACACACGCAGCAAGTGGATCAGGACGCAGAAAGAGGTGTGTGCTAGAGCTTGAATCACTCTTTTCTCTATTTCTCATTTAGGACCCCAGCTCATGGAATGGTACTGCCTACTTTTCAGGGCACATCTTACTCCTCGGTTAATCAGCAGTGGAAATGCCTTCACAGGTACACCGAAAGATGTGCCCACAAATGCCCTAGACTCTTGTCTCTGGATCCAATCAGATTGGCCATCAAAATTAATCATCACATTAAAAGTATTTCATATCACTTTCTTCCTTGTCTCTTAATCTTGTTGTGTCTTCCTAGTTCAGATATTATAAATATTTTATGAATTCAGATCTGACCCAGCTTTTCATTTATGACTTCTGTATTCTTTGGCTTGGGTGGAAAGCTTTGCTGCCCAAGGCTTCCTGTTCTTTGTGCTAAAATTTCTATGCCTCTCCATCTCAAAATCACTCAGCCTGCAGCAGCTCTGCCGTCACTGTCACATTTCCCTCCAGAATGCACCCTCCCACCACACACCAGCTGATAGTGCCCAGGAGCCTGGGGAGACAGTGAGAAAAGAGAGAAGACCTGGGAGAAGACAGGAATAATTCCTTCTTCAGGCAGAGGCGGGAGACGATGGTCAGCCATTGGAATGCAGCCTGGCTCCCATCTTGTGATAAAATCGGCAGTAGCAACTGGAGTGTGTGGCTGTCACAGAGCATAGGAAGGAAATGAGCAACACAAGCAGCCTTCCAGCTTCCTCCTAAGCAGCACGTGGAACCTTCACAGTGCAGTTAGGCTGGATGTTTCTGGAATCTGTGCCTTCTATGCTCTGGAAAGAAGCAAAGGAAATGGCTGGACCATACAGGGTTTCCAAGGTGCTATGAGTAGAAGGAACTAATGGATGTGAGAGGCAGAGAAAGGAAACATGAAAGAGAAAAGGAATACATGCAAACACTCCCCACTGCACTTGTTGACTTTCTAGAACTGTGGGTAGTGCTGCTCTAGAACTGTGACTACAGCTGCAGGCAGAACAAGACAGACATAGACCCTGCTAATGGAAGCCACAAACCAATGAAGGAAATGACCAATAAACAAACAGATAAGAGTGTAAACACAAATCTTTAAAGGTCTTATTAATAAAAGAAAGAAAACCTAGAGCCAGATATTGGGGTTTAAAAGCTGAAAGATCAGAGAGGCAGAGAGCAAGCCACTAGTTCTTACCCCTACAAAATCCTCAGCCTCAAGAGAGTGAGTTCCTAATTCCTCCTGCCTTATATAACTTTCTCTGCCATGCCATATGACTTCCTGGGATTAAAGGCATGTGTGCTTCCCAAGCAAAGGCATGAGATCTCATGTATTGGGATTAAAGGTGTGTACCATCATCCCTGGCTCTGTTCCCAGTGTAGCCTTGAACTCAAAGAGATCCAGACAGATCTCTGTCCCCAAGTGATAGGATTAAAGGTGTATGCCATCACTATCTGGCCTCTGTGTCTAATCTAGTGGCTGGCTCTGTCCTCTAATCCCCAGATAAGTTTTATTGAAGTGCACAATATATCACCACACAAGGGCACATTTTATATCCTGCTAGGTAGCAAGTAGAGTTATGAGGACAGATAAATAGCAATAACCAACAAGTACTGTGAGTTTATTACAAGCCCATTCATTTGTCAATACATTAGTCCTTCAAAAAATACCACTAAATAGAATTATCATTTCGATTTAACACTGAGACACTGAGGCTGGAAAGTTATTATGTAACTCAGGTTATGACTAAGTTGCTGGAACAAAGAGACTCTAAAACAGTGTGGCCCCAAAGAGATGAAGGCATTTTCCTCTCCGAGGAAGCTGTGTGGTCCAGAGCCAGTGAGCATTTCTGTTCTACAGCATTTTTCAGGAATTCTGGATCTTTCTATTTTGTTTCTCTGCATCACAAAAAGTTAGTCCTTTCTATATGACATAAGTCAGCTGGGCTCTGTGGCCACATGACACTATGGGAGGTGGGAAGAGAACAAAATGTAAGTGGATAGTTCAAAGTCACATATAGCACTTCAACATGTGTCCAATCAACCCTAACAGAGCCTATAGGAAGACCACTTAGCTGCAAGGGAGTCAGAGCAATGTAGTCTCTCCTACAGGTGATGGTGTGGCCAGATCAAATTAAGAGAGGTTCCAACTGCTAAAAGAAATGGGGGGGGGGAGTGGCTAATAGATAAGAGAGAGGAAGAAAAATTACCCTTGTCCCAGGGATATCTAGTCAGATTTTGGGAATAGAAGGTAAGTAGAATAACCAGTGAGTATGGGCTTTTGTTTTTCCATAGGAAGTAATATTACATAAGCTATTCAAAACAAGTAAAAGTCTAAAGAAGAGTGTTTGAGAAGAGAGAGTAGGAATTACAGAGATCCCAAGTCATGTTCTAGAATTGCAAGGAAATCAGAGAGCCAGAACCTAAGAGGGAGAAAGAATGTAACCATAGACAAGGCCAGAGATGATGAAAGATCTTGGCATTCATATCTTGGGTTCTGGAAAAACACTAGAGAGGTGTTTTATGTCAATTTATTCTAAGTTCAGTCATTACAAATAAAAAATGAATGTATCCTTAATTAACATAACAGTTTAGCTAAATACAAACTCTGTAATAAAGTTTTGTAATGGTGCAATGCCAATAAAGGATGAGATATTTTTAAACCATATAAAATTTCAAATGGGGAGTATCTCATTTAAGTCTTATTATATATTAACATATAGAAAGTCTCATCTTAGGAGACATCTAACAAAAGCCACCATGGCACCAAATATGAAGACAAGAGAATGTATTTTGGAATATACTTATTTAACTCTTTGTGTGTATTGGTATTTTTGCTTGCCTGTATGTCTGTGTACCACATACATGCCTGATGCCTAAAGAGCCCAGAGAGGGAGTCAGATTTCCTGGAGTTATAGATGGTTGTGAGCTGTGATGTGGGTGCTGAGAATTAAAGATGAGTTCTCTGGAAGAGCAACCAGTTCTCTTAACTGCTGAGCCATCTCTCCATCCCATTTTAAGATCCCATTTGAGATGAGATTCTCTTTGAGGTAATAAATGAAAAAATGATGCAATGCAAGTATTTCTTCTACATTTCATAACACTGGTTATTACAGTTGTTTTCCTTACTGAGTATTTTACTTTCTAAATTGTTCACTGTTGGATTTTTAACTATTAACTATTAATTCAATTTAAAATTGTGAAAGTAAACAAAAACCATGAAAATACTATGTTATTTGTCTTTTGAAAAGTAAACCTCATGGTAGCATTCTTCACTCCAAAACTACAGGAAAGGAGCACCAACTCCATTGACTGAAATTTGGCATTTTGCAAGAAAGCTTTATTCCCTGTTCCTTCATATTCTTTCAACAAACAAAGACTTCTTTTGTAAACTGTGATAAAATGTTTATTGTCCTAAAATGATCTACAGATCCATGTCACATGGCAGTACTTGCGAAGTCCCTATTTCTCATCTATATTTCAGTGGCTCCCTAGCGCTAGAGCCTCTCACACTCAGGATGGTGTATTTTAAAGATTGAAATAGCGGTTGACTAAATCCACAAGGGTAGCAATTCTCCAGTGAAGAATTGCCTTCCTGCTCTTGTCACACACAAAAACACTGCTTCCTCATGTTCTTCACTGCAGTAGTCATAGCATGTGCTGAACTGAATCCAAGCACGTCTTTAAATGGTGAATTTGCTCTTCCATGAAATATTATGCTGAAATATTGTCTATTTCAAATAATAGTTGCTAGCAAACATGTACTATAAGCAATGCTGCCATACTTCAATAAGAAGAGGAAAGTAACTATATAGTGGTCTCTCATTTGGCATGGGGTAGGGTTTTGGTGTTAGAAGCCAACTGAAAGAAAGAGCTTCTCAGACCAATGTCCCATGCAGCCAGGCACCAGGCCTGCTCAATATATGCTGGTGGTGTTGGCAGCCAATATGTATGAGTTTCCCATGAGGCTCATGCCACTCTGACTGTACAACACACATTTCCACATTATTCTAAAAGCAACTGAGACTAGACATATCTATTGTTCTCTTCATATCATTTAATGAATGGGTAAGAAACTTTAACTGAAAAGAATTTGGGTCTGAGTTCTTCTTAGTTTATAATGAAATGAAGGGAAGCCTGGGGGTAAGGCTGACCTTCATTTTCTCCACAAGATGTCTTACCAAACAGTTTCAGGGCTGAAAAGTTCTTGGATTTTATCCTCAGGTCTTTGTCTTACATCTGTTGGCTAATTGGCAGGAGTAGAGTCTTGAGCTGATGCAGGCCCAGAGAAATGCTGTTGAACCTTAGGCAACACTTCCAACTCTCAGTTTTTACTCAGCTGTTAGAGTTCTAGAAGCATCCTTGCAGGCTTCCACTGAAATCCAATGCTCAGGTTTGATGTTCCAGTATGGAGTTTGGTCTTCTGATGGAAATGCTTGGTTCCATGGCTATAGCAGTGAACGCTTGAATCTATACTTGTCACAAAACTGTGTACAACTAGCTGTACACAGAGATTGACCAAGTAAGACTGGGGCAACCTGCATAAGTTGATGGATTGTAACAGTGTAGATAGCCAGGTTGTGATGTACACCTTAGCAGAGTTCATGCTGGAAATAGAAAATCCGAGTAAACAAACAGGAACTTCAGAGGCAAGTATAACCAACAGATTGCAAGAGATGGAAGAGAGGATCTCTGGTGTTGAAGATACAGTAGAAGAAATAGATTCATCAGTCAAAGAAAACACTAAAACCAACAAAGAATGTATATCTTCTTTTTCCTCTGAAGTACCTGAGAACTGCTATTCTATGCCTCTCTTCTATTAGAAGCAAGACCATAAAGATCAACCTGTCTAGCTTCCATACATGGTGAAGAGTATGTGGTACTTGTTTTCTGTGCCTGGCCTATTTCACTTAACACAATTTCCTCTTATCTGTACATTTTGCCACAAATAACAGTAATATATGCTTTTTTTGGCAGAATAGTACATTCTTGTGTTTACATTGTCTTTTTCTTCATTAGTTAATTGCAATCGAGCTCTCTAAATCTACCCTATTATTGAGAAATATCATTCTCAATAATTCTATAAATAAAAAGGAGTGAGTTTCCAGCCAATCAGCGGGCCCTGTGGGAAGGCTCCCTTTTTCCAAGACTGCAGGCAGACACTTCAGTCTCCACACCCTGCACCCACACCTATTTGCCTGAGACCCCAGCCACTTCCTGAGACTCAGAGACCAAACCCCAGCTTCTGTCCACCCTGGAACTCCCATCTGGACTAGAGGTGAGTGCCTGGGGTAATAGTCAGAGAGGCAACTGCCCCTGGGTCCCACTGCTGGACACAGGCCATCCCGGGAGGACCTGCCCAACTTGGCCCCAGTTTCTGGCCAATAGGCGGGCCCTGCGGGAAGGCTCCCCTTTTCCAAGACTGCAGGCAGACCCTTCAGTCTCCACACCCTGCCCTCACACCCATCTGCCAGAGACCCCAGCCACTTCCTGAGAATCAGAGACCAGCACCCAGCTTCCATCCTGCCCTGGAACTCCCATCTGGACCAGAGACCAGAGGAACTCCCATCTGGACAAGAGGAGCTCCCATCTGGACAAAATAAGGAGACCCCAGGGACATCCCGGGACTCAGAGTCCAGCCCCCCAGCTCCTATCCGGCCAGCTTCCATTTGGACCAGAGAAAGGCTCCTTAAATCTGTCAGCTCTGTCTGGACCAAGTATACTGATAAGACCAAGAACGAACCCAAGAGGAGATGGGCAGATGTCAAGGCAGAAGTACATACAACAAAATAAAGAGCAATACAGCATCACCAGAACCTAGCCCTTCTCCAACAGCTAGACCTGAACATCATGGAATGAAAGAAGAAGAAGAAAACAACCTTATAAGTAGGATCATGAAGAGGCTAGAGCCTTATATAGAAGAAATCAAAAATAAAGTAGAGGAACAGACAAACAAAAAAATGGGAAGAACACTATAAAAAAACTAGAGGGAAGGACAATTAAAGCAGAAGAAAACAATAAGTCTTTGAGAGAAAGTCATGAAAAAGCAAGGGAGACAGTCCAAGACCTGGAGAGGGAAATAGAAAAAATGAAGAAGACACTAGCAGAGTTCATGCTGGAAATAGAAAATCTGAGTAAACAAACAGGAACTTCAGAGGCAAGTATAACCAACCAATTGCAAGAGATGGAAGAGAGGATCTCTGGTGTTGAAGATACGGTAGAAGAAATAGATTCATCAGTCAAAGAAAACACTAAAACCAGCAAAGTCATGACCCAAAATGGCCAAGAAATTTGGGACACCATGAAAAAACCAAACCTACGAATAATAGGGATAGAGGAAGGAGAAGAATACCAACTCAAAGGCACAGAAAATATATTTAACAAGATCATAGAAGAAAACTTTCCCAACTTAAAGAAGGATATGCCTATGAAGATACAAGAAGCCTATAGAACACCAAAGAGACTAGACCCCCCCCCAAAAAGTCCCCTTGCTACATAATAATTAAACAACCAAACGTACAGAATAAAGAAAGAATATTAAGGGCAGCAAAGGAAAAAGGCCAAGTGACTTATAAAGGCAAACCCATCAGAATAACACCTGATTTCTCGATGGAGACTTTGAAAGCCAGAAGGACCTGGACAGATATAATGTGTCTACTAAGAGACCATAGATTCCAGCCTAGACTAATATACCCAGCAAAACTTTCAGTCATCATAGATGGAGTGAACAAGACCTTCCAAGACAAAACCAGATTTAAACAGTACTTATCCACAAACCCAGCCCTACAGAAAGCACTAGAAGGAAAATTCCAACCTAAGGAAGGCAGATACACCCATGAAAACACAGGCAATAGATAACACCACAGCAGTAAACCCCAAAGAAGAGAAGTACACACACACAACCACCAAAAAATAAAAATAACAACAGGAACAAACAAACAATCACTGGTCATTAATATCCCTTAATATCAATGGACTTAATTCACCTATAAAAAGACACAGACTAACAGAATGGATACGAAAACAGGACCCATCTTTCTGCTGCATTCAAGAAACACACCTCAAATTCAAAGACAGACACCTCCTAAGAATAAAAGTCTGGGAAAAGATTTTCCAATCAAATGGTCTTAAGAAGCAAGCTGGTGTAGCCATGCTAATATCCAGCAAAATAGACTTCAAACTAAAATCAGTCAAAAGAGATGATGAAGGACATTACATACTCATCACAGGAAAGATCCACCAAGATGAAGTCTCAATTCTGAACATTTATGCCCCAAACACAAGGGCACCCACATATGTAAAAAAAAAACATTAGTAAAGCTAAAATCACATCTAAAACCCCACACATTAATAGTGGGAGACTTCAACACCCCACTTTCACCCCTGGACAGATTGGCCAAATTGAAACTTAACAGAGACATAATGGACTTAACTGATGTTATGGCTCAAATGGACTTAATCAATATCTACAGAACATTCCAACCAAACAAAAAAGAATATACCTTCTTCTCAGCACCCCATGGAACCTTCTCTAAAATCAACCACATACTTGGCCACAAAGCAAAACTCAACAGACACAAAACAATTGGAATAACCTTCTGTGTTTTATCAGACCACCATGGTTTAAAGTTAGATTTCAACAACAGAAAAAACTACAGAAATCCTACAATCTCATGGAAACTGAATAATGCTCAACTGAATCACCAATGAGTTAAGGAAGAAATAAAGACATAAATTAAAGACTTCCTAGAGATCAATGAAAATGAATACACCACATACCCAAACTTATGGGATACTATGAAAGCAGTGCTAAGAGGGAAATTCATAGCACTAAATGCCCACATAAAGAAGCTGGAGAAATCTCATGCTAGTGACTTGACAGCACACCTGAAAGCCCTTGAACAGGAAGAAGCAAAGTCTCCCAGGAGGAACAGATGCCAGGAACTTATCAAATTGAGAGCTGAAATCAATAAAATATAAATAAAGAGAACAATACAAAGGATTAATGAAACAAAGTGTTGGTTCTTTGAGAAGATCAACAAGATAGAAAAGCCCTTATCCAAACTAACCAAAAGACAGAGAGAGAGCATCCAAATTAACAAAATCGGAAATGAAAAGGGGGAACATAACAGACAATGAGGAAATCCAGAGAATCATCAGGTCATACTTCAAAAACCTCTACTCCACAAAACTGGAAAATCTAAAAGAAATGGATAATTTTCTGGATTGGTATCACATACCTAAGTTAAATCAAGACCAGATAATCCATTTAAATAGTCCAATAACCCCTAAGGAAATAGTCAGTCATTAAAAGTCTCCCAAACAAAAAAAGCCCTGGACCAGATGGTTTCACTGCAGAATTCTACAAGATCTTCAAAGAAGACTAGATACCACTACTCTTTAAATTGTTCCACACAATAGAAGCGGAAGGTATATTACCAAACTCCTTCTATGAGGCTACAATTACCCTGATTCCTAAACCAAACAAAGATGCAACAAAAAAAGAGAACTACTGATGCAAAAATACTCAATAAAATTCTGGCGAACAGACTCCAAGAACACATCAAAACAATTATCCACCATGATCAAGTAGGCTTCATCCCAGGGATGCAAGGGTGGTTCAACATACAAAAGTCCATCAATGTAATACACCATATAAACAAACTCAAAGAAAAAAACCACATGATCATCTCACTAGATGCAGAAAAGGCATTTGACAAAATCCAACACCTCTTCATGATAAAGGTCTTGGAGCAATCAGGAATACAGGGAACATACCTAAACATAATAAAGGCAATGTACAACAAGCCAACAGCCAACATCAAATTAAATGGAGAGAAACTCAAAGCAATACCACTAAAATCAGGAACAAGGCAAGGCTGTCCCCTCTCCCCATATTTATTCAATATAGTACTTGAAGTTCTGGCCAGAGCTATAAGACAACATAAGGAGATTAAGGGGATACAAATTGGAAAGGAAAAAGTCAACCTCTCCCTATTTGCAGATGACATGATAGTATACATGAGTGACCCCAAAAATTCAAACAAGGAACTGATACAGCTAATAAAAACCTTGAGCAACATAGCAGGATACAAGATCAACTCAAAAAAATCAGTAGCCCTCCTATATACAATAGACAAACAGGCTGAGAAGGAAATCAGAGATACATCACCCTTTACAATAGCCACAAATTATATAAAATACCTTGGGGTTACTCTAACTAAGCATGTAAAGGACCTATATGACAAGAACTTTAAGTCCCTGAAAAAAGAAATTGAAGAAGATGTCAGAAAATGGAAAGATCTCCCATGCTCATGGATAGGCAGGATTAACATAGTAAAAATGGCGATCTTACCAAAAGCAATCTACAGATTCAACACAATCCCCATCAAATTACCAACACAATTCTTCACAGATCTGGAAAGAATAATACTCAACTTCATATGGCAAAAAAAAAAAAAAAAAAAAAAAAAACAGAATAGCCAAAAGAATCCTATACAATAAAACAACCTCTGGAGGCATCACAATCCCTGACCTCAAGCTCTACTATAGAGCTACCATAATAAAAACAGCTTGGTACTGGCATAAAAACCGACATATGGACCAATGGAATCAAATTTAAGACCCAGACATTAACCTTCACACCTATGAACATATAATTTTTGACAAAGAAGCCAAAAATGTACAATGGAAAAAAGAAAGTATCTTCAACAAATGGTGCTGGTATAACTGGATGTCAATGTGTAGAAGGCTGCAAATAGATCCATATCTGTCACCATGCACAAAACTTAAGTCCAAGTAGATCAAAGACCTCAACATAAATCCAGTTACTCTCAACCTGATAGAAGAGAAAGTAGGAAGTACTCTTGAACTCATTGGCACCAGAGATCACTTTCTAAATATAACACCAGTAGCACAGACACTGAGAGAAACAATCAATCAATGGGACCTGTTGAAACTGAGAAGCTTTTGTAGAGCAAAGGACATGGTCAACAACACAAAGTGACAGCCTACAGAATGGGAAAAGGTCTTTACCAACCCCACATCTGACAGAGGGCTGATATCCAGAATATATAATGAACTCAAGAAATTAGACATCAAAATGCCCAACAGTCCAATTAAGAAATGGGCTATAGAACTAAACAGAGAATTCTCCACAGAGGAAGTTCAAATGGCTGAAAGACATTTAAGGAATTGCTCAGCATCCCTAATTATCCGGGAAATGCAAATCAAAATGACTCTGAGATACCACCTTACACCTGTCAGAGTGGCTAAGATCAAAAACACAGAAGACAGCTTATGCTGGAGAGGATGTGGAGCAAGGGGAACTCTCCCCCACTGCTGGTGGGAATGCAAGCTTGTACAGCCACTTTGGAAATCAATATGGTGCTTCCTTAGAAAATTGGGAATCCATCTCCCCCAAGACCCAACTGTAGCACTCTTGGGCATATACCCAAGGAATGCTCAATCATACCACAAGGGCATTTGCTCAGCTATGTTCATATCAGCATTGTTTGTAATAGCCAGAACCTGGAAACAACCTAGATGCCCTTCAACTGAAGAATGGATAAAGAAAATATGGTACATATACACAAAGGAGTACTACTCAGCAGAGAAAAACAATGACATCATGAGGTTTGCAGGCAAATGGATGGATCTAGAAAAAAATCATCCTGAGTGAGGTAACCCAGACTCAGAAGGACAAACACGGTATGTACTCACTCATAGGAGGATTCTAGATGTAAAACAAAGATGACTAGACTGCTACACAACTCCAGAGAGGATACCTAGAAAACGGGACCCTTGAAAAGACCCAGGGATCACCCAATGACAGAGACATGGATGAGATCTACATGAACAACCTGGATGACAGTGGCAGTAATAAAGGACAAGATTTGAGGGAAAGAAAGCTTAGGGGAGCAGGAGATCCCAGCTGGATCAAGAACAGAAAGGGAGAACAAGGAATAACAGACCATGATAAATGAAGACCACATGAGAACAGGAATAGGCAGAGTGCTCGAGAGGTCCCCAGAAATCCACAATGATATATCCTCTGTAGACTGCTGGCAATGGTCAAGAGAAAGCCTGATCTGACCTAGTCTGGTGATCAGATGACTAAACACCCTAACAGTTGTCTTGGAACTCTCATCCAGTAACTGATGGAAGTGGATGCAGAGATCCTCAGCCAGGACCCAGGTGGAGCTCCAGGTGTCCAACTGTCGAGAAAGAGGAGGGACTATAAGAGCGTGAATTGTTGAATCCAAGATTGCAAAAAGCACAGGGACAAATAGCCAATCGAATAGAAGCACATGAATTATGAACCAATGGCTGTGGAGCCCCCAGCTGGATCAAGCCCTCTGGATAAGTGAGACAATTGAATAGCTTGATCTGTTTGGGAGGCACCCAGTCTGTGGGACCAGGACCTGTCCTTAGTGCATGAGCTGGCTATTTGGAATCTTGGGCTTACATAGGGACACATGCTCAGCCTGGAAGGAGGGGACAAGACCTGCCTGTACTGAATCCACCAGGTTTAAATGAATCCCCAGGGGTGTCTTGGTCCTGGAGGACATGGGAATGGAGGGAAGGGGCTGGGGGGAAGGTGGGGGTGGGGCGAGAGGGGGAAGGGCAGGGGAACCCATGGCTGATGTATAAAATTAAAACACACAATAATAATAAAAAAAGTTAAAAAAAATAAAAAGGAGTAAATGGATAAATGGATGAACAAATCAAGAGTGGATATAAAAATTGTACAACTGGCAAGTGTGGAGCATATGACTAATGAATATGTTAGGGGTGAATGGTGAATGGGTATGCGGATGGATGGATGGATGGATGGATGGATGGATGGATGGATGGATGGTGCAAAAAGTGAGCATCCAGCAAAAGTTATATCCAAGCCCACCATTGGTATAAACCTGAGAATGGTCTTGGATTCTTATGGAGTTCCTGAACATGAGACAAAATCTTGTCTGAATCCCTGATCTTAATTCCCCTTCCACAGGCTCCTGGGTTGATAATTCCCCCACACACACCTCTGAGGGATGCTGCTAGCATACAGTTAAATATCCTCTTAGCTCTGAAAGTCACACCACCTGCAAATTATACAAAGGAGAGAGGGGGCAAAGTTGTCTCATCTCTCCAGAGCCCCCAGATGGCAGTGACATGGTGTGACATTTCAAGAAGAGCCCAGCTTTCTATAACCCTCCTCCAGGGCTACATGAAGCAAGAGGCCAGTGTGATTCCACTCAACCTAGGGATTTCTGAATGAGGCAGAGAGAAGACTCCAGAGGGAGAGAAGAACTGTGTGGGAAAGAAGCAGCCAATGAGGAAGTGAGTACAAGAGGAGCAAGAAGGGGAGTTGAGTAGGAGTTTGAATCAGAGCAAAGTAGACAGGAGAAGGTCATAGAGCAATGGTAGATGGGGCATAGTAACATTTCAACAGTAGGGACATTTCTGGAATGCAATGAAGAGGGAGAGGGCTTCCTTCCAAACCCCCACACACAATGAACTCCCAGTGTCACCTAGAAGCACCTGCCAGGGAGAGAATGCATGGACCTTTGCCTTTTCTGTCCACCTGTACTCAGCACAGAAGCATTTACAATTAACCAGGGAAATTAATCCAGGTTCATGCATACCATGCTCTCATATGGAGACAAACCAGGAAGACAACTCTCCAAGAATGGCTGCAACTCAGGAAACTTCATCCAGCACTTCCAGCTCATCACTGGGATCCAAGAAACTATATGTCCACCAGCCTTCCCTCTCTGGGGAAAGTTAGGGAAGGACCGAGCACACGCATTAGGTCAGATCCACTGTGCAGCCCCCAGATCTCCTTGTCATAGTGTGTGGAGAATAGATTCTGAATACTGGCCCTTATTGAGATGGAGTTAGTGCTGGCAGGCCTCTGAGGGTACCCAGAGCAAGTGTTGGGGACTCCCTGAGGTCTAGTCATTCTAAGGCATGGCTGGGATTTACTACTGTTTCTGCATACACAATTCCTAAGTAGAGTTCAGCCTCAGACTGGCTCTTGGATGTAATGGGTAGCCATTCCAGCTTTGATCTGGAAGTTCCAACTCCCATTGAGGCTTTGGTAACTGTCACACCTACAAGGTGGGGCCAAGAGAGGATCCTGAAGACACGAGATCCAGATGCACCAGCAGTCTTGGTTCCTGGACCCTGGACGCTGGAGATAGACCAAGCAGAGTTCTCCAGAGAACACTGCTGGACTGTGCTACACCTTTCCCAGACCCTGTTACCTATTCCTTCACTTGTGAGTTACCCCACAAAATAAACCCCCTTTTAACTACATGGAGTTGCCTTAGTAATTTCACCAATACTTGGAGGCCATGCACTTCCTCCAAGTCTTTGCAGGTGGGACTTATAGTTGGAGGCTGAGGAAGAGGAAGCATGGTTGAAGAAGCACAAAGCCACGGAGGCTCCTGACTTTGGATTCATGCTTTCTGGAGTTGAAATGCCAGGCACTTCACAGTTTATCGAACCTATTCAGACCTGATGTGATGGAGCCTACTTGTATCATGGATACAAGCTCAATAATATAGTTCCTCTCCAGCTCCCACCAAGCCCCAGCAGTCCTGCAGCCCACTTATAAAATAAACACACAGACTGTTATATTATTTAAACTGTTTGACCTAATGACACAGGCTTCTAACTATCTAGTTCTTACATCTTAAATTAACCCATTTCTATAAATCTATACCTTGCCACATGGCTAGTGGCTTACCAGTATTTTACATGCTGGTACTCATGGCAGTGGCTGGCATCAGCTCTCTGACTCAGCCTTCCTCTTCCCACAATTCTCTTCTCTCCTTGTCCTACCTATTCTTCCTGCCTGGCTACTGGCCAATCAGTGTTTTATTTATTAACCAATCAGAGCAACACATTTAACATACAGAACATCCCACAGCAGTTCCTCATCAGTCTGCAGAACCCCAGGCATTGATGAGATGAAAGACTGTGGTGTGGGGAAGAGTCACCCTGTGGAGGGGCTGTTACCAAGCTGGATATCCAACCTACACCTGATGCTAAGAGCATCCTAGCCCTGTGGTAAGCACTCACCAGTCCTGAGGTGGATGAAAGACATGTGCCTTGGTAACCTCATATAATGCAAGCAGAGTGGTCACTAGCCCAGACTTACAAGTCCATCACCTGGCTTTGCTACTTGCTCACTGTGTGAGCTTGAGCACATTCCTTAACCTCTCTGTGCTTGTTTCCCATCCATTAAAGAGGGCACAATAATAATACCTACTCCAATAGGCCATTTAAGAGAATTGACTTAATAAAAGAGAGGGCTTAGAAATGTGACAAAGGCAAATGCACCCTATGTGTGTATGTAATCCTGGAAGGGATTATGTACAGGGTCAACAAGAGCACAGACCAGGGAGAAACTGATGTCAGGGGTTAGTGCCATGTGCAAAGTGTGTGGTGGACAAATTGAGCAGAGAGAAGAGACAAAGAGGAAGACTGGGATGAATGGTTCTGTGGAGAAACTGTGGCACCTGTAAGATATAAACAGAGAACAGAGAGTCCTAGATACTGCAGGAAGAGAGTCAAGGGCTGCACATGGCTTCTGACTTGTTCAGGTTTTGGGGGACCAGGAATTCTGGTTGAGACTAGAAGTTATCCATCTTGGACAAGACTCTGAGGGTCAGGAGAAGCTATTTCTCAGAGCTCAGGTAGGACAGATGCTGAGGACCACTGGAGGCAGGGAAATTCAGACTCTCTGCTTCTTCCCAAAGCCATCTTCAGGCTGTTCCATGGCTCTGACCCCCTCACTGGAAACTCTTTCCCTCCCAGACAAGCCCTCTTGGGAGGTACTCAAATGTGCAACTTTTTATAGTTCACATTCATTCTACCGGGAAAATCGGCCCTGGGCTGCAGCAGTGCCAAGCCATGAATCATTATGTCCACAGTGTGGAGAAAATGCAGCCAGTCAGGTAGCGATTGGGTGGGGCCCCGGGCTGTTCAGCCACAAAGAGATTTTTCAATTTTATTAAAATCGATAGGAGTTTTATTACAGTATAAATGAAATGAGAGCTTCTCACTCCTGGGATAACAATCCACATCACTCTCACAGCCTGTGTGAAGGCCCCCACCCAGAGGGCAAGTATTTGGATTCATGCACCCAGGGTGGAAGCTGGCCCTTGGGATGAAGGGAGACCAGCCAAAGAAACGTAAGTACCAGAACTCTGCATCAAAGTACCATGTGTCACTGCATTCCCCCCTCTTATGTTCTTATAAGTTACTTGGAACCCTGCAAAAGTCATGAAAGGTGGTAGGATGACATTTTTGTGGAAACAGGAATGGAGGGAGTCGGCTCAGTCCTGAAGCTGTCATTCCTAGGTGGAAAGCCTGTACAAAAAGGAATGCTGTCCACCTGCTCCTGGGCTGCTTCTGCATCATTCAGAACAATGGCTGTCTGGTTCCTATTCACAGACTCTTACTGGCAAGGGAAAGGAAGCAGACTGTAGGAAGTGGAGCAGAGGGGACAATCACTAAGAACGAGAGAGGAGAAATCAGAGTATATGAACAGCACACACATGCTACTCATGCACATGCCGCACTTGCGCACACACACACAGGCACACACTTGAGCAACTCTAGGATAGATAAGCATGTGGAAGACCTTTGAGCTGTGGAGTTCAGGCTGCCTAAAGGTCTGGGTGGGGTCGTCGGCGTCAAGGTTCTAGTAAAATTTAGGTAGCTTGACTCCCAGGTTCACCTGACTCATAGGGGTAGCTGCTGGCATAATGCTCCCAACTCTGCCCTATCCCTGCCCCTGCCCCTGCCCCTGCCCCTGCCCCTGCAGAGATCTGGCACTGCCCCCCTGTTCTCTGCTCTCACCTGGAGAGAAGCTGTCCCTTATCCCTGAAAGCTCCTTTGCTGGCCTCCAGTTTAGGGCTGAAGCCGAGATGTCCTGAAAGTACAGGAAGCAGATGGAATTGGTCAATGTGGGCAATGAAGGAACCATTTGTCAGGAGGGCAGTCACCTGCCCCCTGAGGCTATGCTGCAAAGATGGCCTGCTGGTGTCCCAAGCCAGGGGTTTCTGTTGCTCTCTGGAAGAGCTACTGGAAGCTATTGGCCTGGTTATCTATCCCAGATCCAGGCAACCAGCATGAAGGGTGATCCAAAGGACAGAGAACCCAGCCAGGGAGAGGCAATGGCTGGGGAAGAGCCTGTGATGTGGACCTCACAGGCTTCAGAAGCCCACATTCTTAAAATGAAATCAACAAGCAAGGCACCCTAAATCCCATAGAAGAAGCTATTCTCATCTCACTGTTTCTCCTCCCTGCCCTTGTCTTGGTGGAAGCACACACTTTCTCTTCACTGCACTTGGGTGTGTAATTGGCAGACAGGGATTTTTTTTTTTTTTGTCCAGTTAACAATGCCTAATAAAAATTTTTCATGTTTTCATACAGCTTGTATAATCAAATTTAATAGATACAAAATATTGTGTAGGTGACCTATAATTTCCTCAACAATCCTTTATCACCTAGTGTATAGGTTACTGCCAGCCCTTTTTTTTTTTTTTTTAAATAAGGACATATGAAACACCATCAAAGGGACAGTCTTCCTTTCCAGAATTGAACTAACAGGGCTGAAGGACACAGATGTCCTTAGATTCTTCTTACACACAGCTTACTTAAAACAGCAAGGCCCTTCCTTCCACCTCTGAGCATGACTGAGTTTGTGTCCCCACTCCATTCCTGACATGGGGTTGGTGACAAGAGCACTTTTGTGGGGAGCTGTTGCTGCTAGTTCAACAAGTATCAAAGAGATTAAAACTGCTTGGTTTCCTTTGCTCTGATTAGCAGAGAGGCTAAACACTCCCCCAGGTGTTTGCTAACACATGGGGTCCCCCCACAAGTGGATCGTCTAAGCAATGCATTCCCCACTTATCTATTGAGTCATAATACTTTTCCTTGCAGATATTTTAATGAGGTCTTCCTGCAGCACAGTTATCAGCCCTTTGTATGTCAAAGTAGAACAGACTACATTTTTCCTTCTAGAGTTTCCTCATTCTGCTGCTACTACTGTGTGTGTGTGTGTGTGTGCGTGTGTGTGTGTGTGTGTGTGTGTGTGTGTGTTCTATAACACGGCAGAGTTTTAATTTTGTTCTTGGCATCATCCATCAGTCATCTCCTTGGTGGATTTCTTTCTTGCTTCAAAGCCAAGAGTGGTCTTTATTGACAAAAGTAATACATATTTCATTTTCTGCTAAGTTTTCTGTTTTTAAGACTATATTTAGCTCTTTAATACATCTGTAGTCTATTTTCATGTGAGGGAGGTTCTAAATTAAAATTCTTCAATGCCATCCACTCTCCCAGCATCATTCATTTTTTATTATCTTTTAAATTATTATTTTAGAAAACGTTGCAGTGTTCCATGGGTTAGGCTTGGCCACATGCTCTTGTTTCTCAGCACAGCCTTTGAAACTCCCATCTGCTTGTGTCTCTGAAATCTTGTGTGTGTGTGGATGAGTCCTATTGGGATTGATCAGAGGCAGGCAGTGTTAATTCACAGAATTAACCTGAGGCAGGAGACATTCTCACAGTACCAAGAACGTTCATCTTGGGAATATATTGCAGTTCTCCCCCTGTCCACATCCCACCAGGGTTTGTAATGTTCTTTATAAAGGTCAGGCATATATTATATTTATTTCTAAGCATGTTAGATCACTTGCTTCTGTTACAAATGGATGTTTTTCATTCTATTTGCTAGCTGCCGCTGGTGTTCAGGAGGACCATCGATTCTCGTGTATGCAGTTTGTATCCATCTTCCGCCTCAGACTCTTTAATTCGTAAATTTTCCCGACTCTTTGTATTCTCAACCCATACAAATGTTTTCTTGTTGTCCCGCTGCCTCATTCGTTTTTCCTGGCCTTACCGAAGTGACTGGGATGTCCAAATACAATCTGCTCCTCCTTAAGTCTCTTTCAGAACTCTGTGGGGAGTTGGTTAGCTTATTGATTATCAGTGTGGTGACATAGGTTTTTCTTTTCCTGCCAGGTTTTACTCTTACTTGCATTTCACAAATGCACAATTCTGTTTAGAAACAGCTATTCTTATTAAACCACTGAAGAATGCTTTAATTCTTAAGTCATCATCTAAAAATAAAAATAAAAAAAGTTCAGGGTTGGAGCATCTCAGTGGTAGAATATTTGTCTAGCATGTGGGGAGCCCCGCATTCCATCCACACCCAACCCAAAAAAAAGTGAATTTTTAAACTATTTGTGGAGTCTTTCTTGATGAACTATTTTCATTTATTTTTAATTATGAGAGGTATGAGTGTGGGCATGTGCACATGAGTACAGGTGCACACAAAGACCAGAAGAGGGCACCAGATCCCTAGAAGCTGAAGCCACAGGTGGTTATAAGCCATAGAGCATGGGTGCTAGGAACCAAACTTCATTTCTCTGGAAGAACTGCATGAGGTTTTAACCTCAGAGCCACCTCTCCAGCCCCTAGAGTCCTTATTAAGCTGATTTTTAAGGTTTTTCTGTTCTGTCTTCATTTTTGTCCTGGGTCCTCTGTGGAATGCTTGTTGCATGGATAATGACATTCTCTCCTAGTGACGGAGCTAGAATCACATCTCAGGTGTCCCCATCCCCTGCCATTACATCCAGATGCTGTCATTTGGGAAGATGTGTTTAATTTCCAAGGATAAAGCATGGCTTCTCCTTGTGTAGTGACAGCAAATTAAAGGTGTGATTTGGGAGAATTCTTCCTGTCCTTAACCCTTTCCAAGCACCTTGGTTTCTATGGCAGCAGTGATGGAGGCAGAACCCCAGGGGTAACTCTGAAATTTTAAAAACCTTTAATGGCCCAAAGATTAACCAAAAGTGCCTGAAAGAACACATTGAAGAAAACACCTTTGACTCAGAGTTAACTGAGACACAAATGTACATTGTAAATTAAACAGGTTCATTTCCTCCTTGAGTTCTTGCTGGGAGGAGCCGTCACCCATGTGGCCCTCTTGTCTGGCCACCCTGTCTGCCTTGCCATCCTCCCCGCTGCTCCTACACCACCTTCAGCCTCCTCCAGGTGGCTGGAGCACTCTGTCCCATGAGCTCCTTCTCCCCTAGCAATCTCCTCTCTGCTGCATTGTGGTAGATTTTTATTCTGCTCTGATTACCCAGAATAGTTACTGCCTCACCAGGATCCAGGCTAACAGCCAAGCCCACACTGTGCAGCATGGTGCCACCCTTGCCTTACCTCCAACCTCCAGTGAACAGCAGCTCTGGGAACCAGGCCACCTTCTTCCATCTATCATTCCCTGGGCCACAGGTGTCAGATGCACACACACTCCTCACTTCACTTTAATGTCAAGGCTGTGAGTCAGGTAGACAAGGGCTCTAAACACATCTCCACTTCGCAGATAGAAACTGAGGCTGAAGGAGGGTGAACTGCCTGAAAGTCAAACTGTTGGGAAGTGGTCAAGCTACTATTCCAAACTAAACTCCAGCATGATTCCAAACCCATGTTCTTACCACCGCACTACACAGACTTTCTACAGGATAATCCCTCTCTCTCCTGTCAAATTTGAAATGGAGAACTCCAACATCATCAGGCAATTGGTAAGAGTTAAGTGCATGTTGGTTTCAAATAACCTACAGCTTCCAAGGATGTGGGATTTTGCTCGGAAGGGGCGGGGACTCCCTCCATGTCCCAGTATCTTGAGTCTCACCAAGTAGATTGAACTTTTGGATCCTCTTGGTGCCCCAAATGCTGAGCAGAGCTATGGAAGGCTGGACAGAGGAGAGGCAAACAAGGGACTCCTCAGCTTGTTAATACGGTGGGTTCCACCGATGGAAGCCCTTAGCTTTGGAGATTTGTTCTTCCCTGCAATACTCAGGGAAAGCCAAGAGTTTGTTCCAGTGACTGGAGATGGGAGGAAATGGTTCTGGGTCTCACTCTGTTCCAGACATCCTAGTATAGACTGCTGGGAAGGAACCAGGGTCTCATCCTGCCAGGGAAGAGGGAAACTGGAGAAAGGTCAGAGCCCCTCACCTCGTTCCAAATCAAGAAGTGGTACAGCCTCAACCATCCCAAAAGCTTTGCAAATGGAGCTGAGCTAGACTAAAGTGAAGGCTTTGGTGAGGATAAGGATAGTTAGGAAGGCTCAGAAGGCTTAAAACAAGACAGCCAGGGATAGCCAGTGGGTCCTGTGGCCTCTGCCTGGACATAGGGAACAATATGGGGTTGTAGCAGGAAAAGTTGGGCCCTGAGGGGAGCAGGTTCACAAAACATCAGTACAGAACTGTTACTTCTCTGGGGAAAGTTTATGCTCAGAATAAGGAAGTGACCCACCCAAGTTCACACAGCTAGATAGTAGCATGTTCAGGAGAAGAACCTGGCACTCCAGGCTATCAGCCCACTCTTTCCATCAGCAGTGACTGACAGCTGTGTCCTGCTGTTCTTCTGGCAGGATCATGGGTCTCAGGGCTCCAAGCTGTCCACCCTGGAGACTCACATTCATCGTCCTGGCATGCATGCCACCCAGGAGACCAAGGAAAGGGGTGCAATAGATAGGACAGAGCCAACAGAGACTATAACCAGAACGTTATTAAAAAAATAGAAAAATAAAATAAAATAAAAACTTATTCTAGGCAGTACAACATCTCTGCTGTTCCCTTGCAATAAAGCTTCTAAGGGCTCTGGTTGGCCTCCAGCCACACCACCCCTGAAGCTCCTTCACCCTGGACCCAGTATCTCCAGCTGCCTATAGTCTGCCTTCCACTTGGCTTGGCTAGACTATGCCCAGAGTCCTTCTTTTTTTCCTCCAGGCCCCAGACTCTTCTTGTCTCTAGACCTCAGCCATTCCAAAGCAACAGAGCACCTTCCAAGCTCCTCTTGGAATCAAGTCCTAGGACATTTCCCAGAAGCCCCAGTCACTCCTGCTTATTTGGTCAACCTCCCTTTTAGAGTCTGCTCATCTCTGAAGATCTCTCCCAGTAGATTTTGATCACATTATGTCCCATCAAACCTCACTACCCACTGAATGGAAGGGTTTCAAGGAAGGTGGAATGGAGCCTACAGAAATGGGGACCAGTAGGGATTAGAGACACCCTGATCTACTGTTACCTCCTTGGTTGGCAATAGAAATGTAGTTTAAATTCCTTAAAAGGTCACCCTACAAGAAACTGAAGAATTGATGTTATCCCCACATGTACCTATGAGAAGACACAGACCTTGAGATCAATAGGGCAGGCACTCACTTAAGGACCCTTGAGGTGTCAGCAACAGTCAGGACTAGATCTCCTGTTTCTGGACTCTGGTCTACCAGGGATTCATCTGTGACTCCATCCTCCCTAGACTCATTTACAAATAGGAGCACAGAGGTGCCAAGGGCAGAGAAGTGGACTGCAGGCAAGTTCCTTCCAACTCCTGTCTCTCCAAAAGAAAGCCTCAAGGGCATATTCCAGACCTCCTGGTTCCCACACAGTCCTCACCCCTGCTTCATTCATGAATTTCTCCTTATAATTAATGAGAAAACATTCTTTGCAAAACAATGTTTAAACACTTTAGGATTAATTTAATCAAATATTTAATTGCCACATAATTAATCATCTGAGCTTAATGAATTGAGCCTCTGTCTCCGAGAGTTGGGTTTGCCCAACAACTTCTGAAAATAAATACATCATGGAGCCTTTCGGAATTATGCTTTCTGGTTCCATGTGCAGATACCAGGGAAAGGGCACTCTTTCCCAGCACAAAGCCTGAGATCAACTTTCTGAGTTGATTTAGGGTCAGAGTCTTGGACCAGTCACTCCAGAAGTAGGCACCAAGCTGTGCAGATGTGTAGCAAGTTGGGGAAGCTGGGCAGCTGAAGACAGTCCCACTGACCCAGTTGTGCCCTCTGGGTGGCTACATTCCCTCTGTGGTCTCGGCATCAGTGAGGTGTTAGTCCTCCTGAGCTCTGGAGAGGTTCCAATAAGACCTCAAAAGGGTCAATCTTTCAAGGCTCATGGAACATCACAGAAGAAAGGGGCATGTAAGGGGCAGAGAATGGGGAAGAATGCAATAAAGTATTGTCTTAAGGAATTAACATGGCTGCTATACACTCATAGCAGCGGTGACTACCTGTTTCAGATTGGGCTCAACATCCCATCATGGAGGGAGGGATAATAAGCACCCCCACCCACACATACTCAAAAGCTATAGTAGGTAGTTAATGGCACTGGAACTCATAGTCCTCAGTGGTGTAGCCTCTGGTAAGTTGCCCTTGCTCAAGTAAATAATCCCCCCTGTTTATTGAGGCAAGCCTAATTAAATACAATTAGCTACAAGCAAAAAAGACAAAGAATAAAAGGAGGATTTGATGAAATAAAAAAAAGTTCAGTGGGAGGGGGAAGAAAACAGATATATAATCAAAGAAAACTCTCTCTCTCTCTCTCTCTCTCTCTCTCTCTCTCTCTCTCTCTCTGTGTGTGTGTGTGTGTGTGTGTGTGTGTGTGTGTGTGTGTGTGTGTGTGTTGGTTAGATGTTTGTTTGTTTGTTTATTTGTTTGTTTGTTTGTTTGTTTTATCAAGTTGATGTGTCCGGGTCATCTAGGAGAATGAAAAATGCCTCCATCAGACTGGCTTGTAGACAAGCATGTGGGATATTTTCTAGAGTAATTATTGATGTGAAAGGCTTAGCTCACTGTGAATAGTGCCATTCCTGGTGGTCCTGGGATATAACAAAACAGACTAAGTAAGCCATGAGGAGCAAGTCAGTTAACAGGGTTCCTCCATGACCTCTGCTCCAGTTCCTGCCTCCTGTTTCCTGCCTCACTTGAGTTCTCACCCTGTTTTCCCTCAGTGATGGACTGTGATCAGAGCCTCCAAGCCAAGTAAACCCTTTCCTCACCAAGTTGCTTCTTATCATGATATTTATCATAGCAATAGAAAGCAAACTAAGAATGTATACATATATATATTCTAACAGAATAACCTAAATTTTAACAATATAAATAAATAAGAGGGCAATAAGGCTTTGTGACTGTCAAGTCCTGTGTTCAAAGGTGTTGCTTAACGCCCCTCTATGCTCTCCTTCATAGTCCTTGGAGCATGCCCTCAGCAGACAGTTTGCAAGATGACCCAGCCCAGGAGGCTCTGTTCATACCCTGCTGCAGTACAAGATGCTATAACCCCCATCGACAAAACATCAGATGAATTAACCATTGAACCCTTGCCTGTGCTGAGACCTGGAAAACTCCCATCCAGGCTGGCAGGAGACTGAGACCCCCAACAGTGGAGTCCCTATGAACACTCCCCATAGGCCTGTCCTTCCCTAGGACACTGTGGAGAAGGTCAGAAAATCTGAGCTGCCATAAAACCAGGGCAGATGAGATCCCCGAGGAGAGAGATCTAATAATAGCATACACTCAGTAAGCTCTCTGTTGTTGCATAGGCCCCAGCCCCAGACTTGACTCGTGGTCATGGTCATACATTAAGTCCTTACAGTAAGCCCTGAGAGGGGGTAGCACTAGCTAGGCTGGATGGTGTCCCTCATCACTCCTTGCCTGTCTGACAAATGAGGAAATGGGGAGTCAGAGGGCTTAGAAAATGTTCAGAGCAAGTAGCACACAGAGCCAAAATATAAACTAAAGCAGCTAGGCTCCAGGCCAGATCCTAAAGCCTGTGCATCCAGTCTTCCAGGAGAGACAAAGATTGTGCTAGTTCCAGATGAGGTGAGCCACTAGCTGGGGGACACTTGTAGACATCAGACAGGTAGATTGTGCATCTACTGCCAAGAGAGACCAAACTAGCCTCCCCAAGAGATGGGAGTGTCCACCAAATAGAAAACTGGAGTTAGCCTAACTCACCATGGGGACTGACTGAGTCTCTGGACCAAGAAAATACTCAGAGGCCAGGTTCCTGATCCTTCTCCCACCCAGTATGGCCTTCCCCTAAATACAGGGCACCCATGCTCTCTGGAGAGGCATCTGTTAGAAGGAAATTAGCCCCAGACAGGCACAACCTCTGACCTGACATCTTTGCCTTCGGCTACACATGGAGCCAACGATTGATTAACTCCAGCCTGGCTTAGGAGCTATGAGGCCGAGTGATTTCCCCTGGAGTTATTTATGCCAGCCCATTAGTTCAGGAAAGGCAGGATTCATAGAGTCACCGTGGCCTGGGAACTCAGTGAAATTAATATCACAGTGACTAAAATACACACGAAGCCTGTGCCACCTTCACTTAATCAGGAATGAAGGAGCGTTCCAATTAGAATGGGAGGTTCTTCTTCTCTCATGAGTCCTGCATCCTTCCCCTCTCCACATCCACATGGCTCCTGTTATCTCAGTAAGGCCTTACCACACCCTGCCATGGTCCCAGGCACTGACCTCTCGGCCTCTAGACACACCCCACATAGGCAACCTCCATGGAGCTGCAGCATCTGGCATGGCACATTAAAAGACAAAGCTGGCTTTCTGCATAGGTCAATGGCTCCATTCCAGGTGGCACTTTAAGAATGCATGTCTAGAGGGTAGGAGAGATGGATTCAAGGAATAGACAATGTATTCTCTTGCAGAGAACCCAAGTTTGGTTGCAGTACCCACACCGGGCAGTTCACAACTCTGTTGGAGCTGTTACTCCAAGTCCAAGGGGATCTAGTTCTTCTGGTTGCCATGGGCACTGCACTCATGTGTACAAGCTCAACCCATACTCATACATATAATTTTTAAAAATACTCTTAAAAAATAGAAATTCATTCTTTATAATTACCAGTAAGAATATAGCCTGACAGTGTACTCCAACAGAGCCATGCATCTGGATCTGGAATCCATGCTGCCCTTTAAAGTATTAACATATGTTGATTCTTAACACACGTTAATTAATAGGCTTCACTGTGGCATTTCTATACACACAGATATCATTCATTGATCATGTACCCACCCTTTGACCCTTTCTCCTCTGTCTTCTCCCAGCCCCCTTCCAAGTCCCCATCAGTTCCTCTTCTACTTTCTCAGCCACTTTTGAAGTGTAAGTGTTTTAGTCAGGGTATCTATTGCTGTGACAAAACACCATGACCAAAAGCAACTTGGGGGAGAAAGAGTTTACTTCCTTTTACTCTCAGGTCACACTCCATCACCAAGGGAAGTTGGGCCAGGAACTCAAGGCAAGAACCCGGAAGCAGGAACTGAAACAGAGGCCATGAAAGAACATTTCTTACTGACTCGCTCCTCCTGGCTCATTCAGCTCACTTTCTTATACCACCCAGAACTACATGCCCAGGGGTGGCCTTGCCCTTCTGATAGGCTGGGCTCTCCCACATCAATCACTAATCAAGAAAACACTCTACAGGCAATCTAGATGGAGGCATTTTCTCAATTAAGACCCCCACTCCCTGGATATGTGTAGGTTTGTGCCAAGTTATCCAAAACCAATGACGACAGTTAGGCTTTGGACCACTTTGCTGAGGGCTCCCATAGCAGAGGACCACAGACTGGGTGACCTACATGGAACAGATGTCTGTCCCACAGCTCTAGAGGTGGGAAGTCTGAAATGGAAGTGTCAGGGTAGCCAACTGCTTCCGAGAGCTGAAAGGAAGGGGCTTGTTTTGAGTCTCTCCATTTTCTGGCCTTCTCTTCATGCCTCTTTTAATTTACATGTATTTATTTGTGTGTGAGTGTTTTGTCTGCATGTATGTCTGTGCACCACATGCATGCCTGTAGAGGGAAGTTTCTCCAGTCCTGCCTTGCCCAGCAGTCAGGACGAATCTCTCCCACCCACGGTCCTGCAGCCACTTATAATCACTCAGAGGCTTGCATTGATCACAAGCTGGGTAGCCTGTAGCTTCAGCTTCTTGTTAGCTAGCTCTTTCATCTTAAACTAACCCATTCCTATTCATCTATATGTTCCCATGTGGCTGTGGCATCACCAGCCTGCTGGCATCTTGTGGCTACTTTGGCAGCAGCTATTATCTCTCCTGACTCTGCCCTTCTTCTCTCTGTATCTCCGCTTGGATTCTCCACCCTGACTGTAAGCTTTCTTGCCATAGGCCAAAACAGCTTTATTTATTATCCAATGGGAGCCACACATATTCACAGCATACAGAAAGACATTCCACAGCACATGCCTACTGCCCACAAAGGCTGGAATAAGGCAACATATCCCCTGGAACTAGAGTTACAATGGCTGTGAACCACCATGTGGGTGCTGAGGACTGGTTATGGGTTTCTAGAAGAGCAGCCAGTGCTCTTAACTGCTGCCATCTCTCCAACTCCTTCTTTAGGTCTATACCCATTGTTTTTCCACATTGTGGAGTGTTTATGTGCAAATTTTCCCTCCGTATGATGACACCAGCCATACTGGACTAGGGTCCACCCTCAGGCCCTCATTTTAACTTGACAGCACCTGTAAAGACCCAGCCTATAAATGTGGCCACCATATGAGGCACAGGCAGCTACAACTCCAGCATATTTGGGGGTGGGATGACACAGTGAAGACCATAACAGGTTTTGACTTCCATTCTGGTTGTATTCCTTGCAAAGACCTTTAATGAAGAGGGGTGAGGGCCAAGACTGGACCCAGCCAGCTAGATCCTGGTCATCACACATCAAAATGGCACTGAAGCCTCAATCTGTGCTGCCCACTAAGGAACAAGGAGCTTTGGAGTATACAGCTTTTGGCTGGCAGATATGAGCATTCTTCACCCCAATTCAGCTCTGCATTGTCTCCCCCTCAATCTAAAGAGTAGACATCGGCTCCTCTGGGACCTGCATCATCCACGCTAAGTCCACTCACCCATTCATTCATTTGTTCACAACCTTTATTGACCATGAACTGTGTAGTAGGCCTAGTGTAGGGCTCCATGGATACAGCAGCATAGCAGTGAGTGAGGAGTGAATTCTACTTTGAACGGGTTCTCAACTTGCCATGGAAACAAATGGGAAAATTGAGAATTCCAAGGGGTTATTAGAGGTATGGGAAAGGTGAAACATGAGGAAGGATGGGGTACAAGTGATGCAGCCTGCCCAGTCCTTGACCACACAAGATTCTTTTCTCATTTCCATGTTAGCTTTTCAAATTTCATGTTGCATGCTGTGAAGGGTCCTCACAATAAGAGGATAATCCAAGTAGTCAAAGACAGTCCATAATGTCCTGGCACTGGACAGATGGGCACTTGATCTCATGGGAGAGTGCTGTCTCCTCATCACCAATCATGGTCCTGACATTTGGAGCCAAATGTCAACATACCAGATGCTCTGTGGGCTGCAGACCAGATTTGGAGGAAAAAAAATATAATCTTTAAAGCAAGAAAAGGCAAGCTGTAGGCTGCCACTAAAAGTCAGCCCACTTTGTGTCTTTGCAAACAAAGCTTTATTCAAAGAGTCTAGCCCACTCCTTTGCAATTTGGCTACAGCTTCCTCTGCACTTATTAGACAGCAATCAGTGATTGAGACAGAGAAGATGTAGCCTTCAAACTACAATATGATGTGCAAAGCTGAAGTCACTACTTGGGACTTTGTCCCGTACTGAGGAAGCCCAGATGACAACCCAGTGGGGAGGTAGAACTGGGCTTGTCCTGCCTGGGTTCTGGTCTGGTTTTTGTTGCTGGTGACTATAAGTAAGTCACTTCTCATGTGAGCCTCAGCTGCCCTGTCTGCAAGGGGATGAACAGAGCAGCAGCCTGCTTCCTATCAGGTCTGCACTATTGCATTTGTGTTGAAGCAGTTCGTTATCCTGTCAGGGGCGCTGCGACCCACAGGTGAGCTTTGTGGTCTCAAAGAGGCCTTGTAATTACTATTGCAAGCCCAGAGAGGTCACCAGAATTATTAGGGAAACTAAGGCCTCAGCAGACTGAATCATTTCTCCCAGATGGTGCTTTGCCCTCTGCCATTAGAATTAGCTTTGGGCACAAGAACAGGGCATCCTCAGCAACAAAGCAGAGGGATGAAACATGGAAGCCAAAGACTCTGCCAGGTAGGTTCAAAGCCCATCACCCAGGCTTCCAATGACTGGTGCTCAACCCCACTCTCAAACTGAGACTCCAGGGAAAAAAGAGCCTGGGACTGTGACTAGAGACCCTGGGGTTCCTCTATGGGTCTCTCATCATTACTCACACCACCTTGGTCAGGTTATCAGCCTCTTTGTGACTTTTTTCTTACCTTCAAACCTCCACCTGGGGGCCTCAGGAGGACTAAAAAGATGAGGGGTAAAACATGTGTAATGTGTGACACATAGAATATTGCCCAGATTATTACGAGCAATGAGTCTTTACATTTGCCCTGAGAGATGCATCATTGTCTCTGTTCATATTCTAACTGTCTCATGCGAGAAGGAAATGAAATGCTGAGAAGTTCAGTAAATCTCCCCAGGCCACACAAACTGCAAAATGTTGAGATGGGACTAAACTCCAGAGTTTCCAACCACTAAACGCTAAGCGTTTCCCCACTTTGCCTGCCACCCCTTCCTCTTATTAATTATGCTTGTGTGTCTTTCTTGTTCCCAGCTGGATGGCCACCATGCTCACTAAATACATGCAGTTGGAGAAATGAGCTGTAAGTGTTTAACGCCTCCTCCCTGGAGAGCATCTCCCTTCCTCTGTTGCTTCCCCAAAGCCATCACACCATGTATTCTGACTCCCATCTGTTTGCCCACCTCTGCTTCACCCTTAGCAACCCCAGAGCCTTCTTCTAGAGTGCTTGGGTAGGTGTAGGGATTGATGGAACTTGTAGGGAACAGGAGCCAGGATGGGGGAAGGCACAAGGATTGTGTTCCTGGAAAGTGACAAACAGTTAAGAAAAGCTTTGGTGGTGGGATGTGGATGTGTGAGTACCTTTAAGAAGCACTTTTTAAGAACAGTTTACTGCCTCCTGGCTGTCACAGGCTCCCTCTCTAGACTTCTGACTCACTCTGCTTCCTCTACACTGGCCAAGAGTAGCTGTTTTCTGGAGTTTGAGGGAAGCAATAGGAAGTAGAGTAATGGCCACTTGGGAGCTTGGGGGCAGAAACTCTAAGTTCCCAGAACTCACTGTGTGTGGTCTATGGTGTATTGATACAGCCAGGTATCTGCTTAGAGGAGACCAGCGTCACAATGAGTAGCAAATGTTCAGAGAGAGAAGGAATCTGTAGGGTGTGGGGAAGGGATCCCCATGTTTCCTACCACCCTTCTGTCCTGCTCAATGAAGACTCAGAGAGGAGTAAGGTGAAGTCCCCAGGTCTGATGGGAAGACAAACATGAAAACAAAGACCATGAACTTACATGAAGGAAACCATATCAAACTGAAGGTGGAGAGGAGAACACTCCATGGACAGGATCTTCTGCTCCCAGCCGTTTCTGCAAAGGCATCTTCAGCATATGCCAATAAAGTAATGTAAGAATTTGTGGGAACAGGAGTAGGAAAATGAAGGGAAGGAATCAGAAAAGCACAAAAGTAGATAGAGAGATGGGGAAATCTGGTAGGAATTGTGGGGGAGCATGATCAAAATATAGTGTGTGAAAGGAACTTTTAAATAAAAAATGTAGATTGGGGCAAATTAAGAATTGCGTAAATACAACTAGATTGTGGTCAGGTTGATGTAAGGAACTTGAGGTTCTTAGGAAATATATCTCAATGGGAGAGAAGACATTCTGCACAATGTTTGGAACACAGACAAGTGAAGGGTTTAGAAACTTATGTTCAGTGCATAACTCTTATCCATCACTAAGGAAGAGATGACTAGGGAGGTGAGGAAGAGACCATCACACTCAGTACAGGAACACAATGGTCAGTCAGGGCAGGCCCACTCAGTCTCATCAGTAGCTATAGGTACAGTTCCTTGCCTATTCATTTGTAAATGTTGTCACATCAATTTCTGGGGAAGGGGGGGGGGGGGCTCTGTAATCCTCCATACTTTTAGTGGCCTGTCAGTATCTAATGACATTTTCAATGAGTGACTTAGTTCTGTGTTCCTCTTACCTTCTGATCCCTGGCCAGTGGCCCTCTTAGATGGGCACCAATCACAAAGAAACGCAGGGAGCCCGGCAGGCAGAGCCAGCTTCTGCCCTCAGATACACATCAATATGGAACACAGATGTGATACCAGACCTAAACTCTCCCTCAGTTGCCACTAATTTATTGGGTTCACATCCATAATTCATGGGTAAGTCTATGTGCTGGTCTGGTCTCCTGTGTGAAAAGACCTGGTTCCTTCAGCAGTTTCCTTGTTATTGAGCATTTAAAATTGCTTCTGTGTCATTTCTTCTTGAGGAAGTGTTTCACCGTAGATCCCTGGCTACCCTACAACTCTTAACATAGACTAAGCTGGATTTGAACTTGCAGTGACCTCCCTGTGTCTCTGTGCTTTCAGGTTGTAGGGATTGTAGGCATGAGCCACCACGCAGATGGCTGTTTGGTGCTATTTCAAGCAGTGTGGTAGAAAGCATAGCTGTGCTCAAACTTTGCATACACAGTCACCCTTAGTTCTGGAGTAGATGCCCAAGCGTAGGACTGCAAGGGTAAGAAGATTGGAAGGCCAGAAAAAGAGTAAGAGGGAAAGGCACAGACACAGTGCTTGTCACCACCCTCTCCAGAGATGATGCTGTGGCCCAGCTTTTAGGAAAGAGCCTCACTGATGGGCCCTGATCGCTGCTCCTGATCCAGTTACAGTACCTCCTTCCTAAACCCCTTCACCCCTCCCATTGCTTCTCAGCTCTCATGCACCTACATTCAGGCCCCCTGTGACTAGCCAACTGGCATAGATTTTGTCTTCCTGGCAAAACTCTGACACACAGGCGAGTGCCAAGATTTTATTCAGGGGCATGCTGTGATCTGCTGTCTGACTGTATTGGTAACTTTCCTGTTGCTGGGAATGAATGCTTGACAGAAACCGCTTAAGGGAGGTGTCTTAGTGACTGTTCTATTGCTATGAAGAGACGCCATGATCAAGGCAACTATTAAAAGGAAGCATTTAATTAGGGGCTTGCTTTCAGTTCCAGAGGATTAGTCTATTATCATCTCGGCAGGGAGTGTGGCAGCAGGCAGGCAAGCAGCCATGGTGTTGGAGAAGTAGCTAAGAGTTCTCCATCCAGATCCATGGGCAGCAGACAGAAGGAGAGAGACCAGGCCTGTCATGGGCTTTTAAAACCTCAAATCCCACTCTCAGTGACACACCTCCTCCAACAAGGCTGCACTGCCTAATCCTTCCCAAACAGTTCCACTAACTGGGGACCAAACATTCAAATGTATGAGCCACTGGTGGCCATTCTCATTCAAATCACCAGAGGAGGAAAGGTTTATTTGGGTTCCTGAGTTCAGAAAGATTTCAGTGGTGAGAAGATGAGCTATGAGGACAGACTACATAGCTACAGTCCAGGTATAGAGAAAGCAGTCTGAAGCCAGAGCAGGTACAAATCTGAAGGCCTCCCTTTTAACTACGTGGAGTGGCCTTAATAATTTCACCAATACACCTCCAGTCATCTACTCTTTTTGTGGGCATGGGAGACTTATTAGTTTATGTTTTCTTTTGAGACAGGGTCTCACTATGCAGTCTTGGTTGGCTTAGAACTCACTATGTAGCCCAGGCTGACCTCAATCTCACTGAGATCCACCTGAGTGCTGGGATTAAAAGCATAATATGTCACCATGACCTACTCATACCAGCCAGGTCTCACACACACACACACACACACACACACACACACGCACACACATACACACACACATGCACACACGTACACACACACACACACACACACACACACACACACACACACACAGCTCTTAAAGGCTCCACAGCCTTCAAATTAGCACCACAGTCTAGGGGCTAAGCACTCAAAACATGACCCTTGTGGGGGATGGTTCAGATTGAAATCACAACACAGACTTAAACCTATGGCATTGGCCACTGGGCAGAGGGCAGGACCAGAAACATGGGCTAAGGAGGTCTATAGGCCCTGCATAAGGGTGGTAGCTGTGGGTGCGCAGAATGGCGTGGTGTGGAAATGATGAGGGAGGAGTCAGGGACGCAGGCTGGGATTTCTGGTTTTACTAAGTGCCTGTGGTGGTCTGAATGAGAATGGCTCCTTTAGGCTCATGTATTTGCATGCTTAGTCACCAGGGAGTAGAACTGTTTGAGAAGGATTAGGAGGATTAGGAGGTGTGGCCTCCATGGAGATTTGTCCCTGGGAGCAGGCTTTGAGATTTCAAAAGCCCACACCAAGTCCAGTGTGTGTGTGTGTGTGTGTGTGTGTGTGTGTGTGTGTGTGTGTGTGTGTCTGCCTGATGCCCGTGGATCAGGATATAAAGTTCTCAGCTGCTATGCCTGTCTACTTAGCAGAATGGTGATCATGGACTAACCCTCTGAAACTATACATAAGCTCTCAATGAAATGCTTTCTTTTCTAAGAGTTGCCTTGGATGTGGTGTCTCTTCACACCAATAGAACAGTGACTAAGACATGCCATTTCCAAGGTGGGGTTTCTTTACCCAAGGAGTATGGAGAATAGGAGAGTGCCTATTCCTAAATATCTTTCTCCTCTGCTCCAGCTCCCAGGGCTGTAGAGAGACATAAATGTGCACATGACAGCCCCACAGGAAACTTTACAGCACTTTTCTCAAAAGAAACAACAGAAAGCAGCTAGAAATGACACCCATAGTACTTCTGGAGCACACTGCACACCTCTCAAGCTCTAAAGACAGGAGTCCCAACACCAGCTAGCTCAGTTGCTTGGCATCTCACTGCAGTACCAGCTGCATGCCTACTAGGTATTGGGCCCAGGCTGGGTGTTTCAGACACATTCTCCTGATCTCCAAAATGGGAGTCAGCAATCCTAATTTAATTTTCAGTCACAACTGTGGAAATTCACTTTGGTCTCTCACATGATTGGATCCTGTATTTGTGAAGTCCCGTGCCTGGTGGGACCATTACATCATGTTGACAATATAAATTAGACTGATTAGGGGCTGACAACATCGTTAGGAATGATATACAATTTAGTAGCTGGCATTATTGCCTGTTAAATTTACACATGACAAACTGCCTTCTATCTCTGCCCAGTGATACTTGGGCACCAACCCAAGTCACAGGAAATGCCATAATGCAAACTGAAGACCAATCATTAGCTGTCCCTGGGAGGTCACTCAGCCCTTCCAGCCCTTCTGATAGACTAGCCCTGGGTGAAATGATGAAGGGGAGGAAGTTTATCTTTCCACCCTTGGTACCCAAGGGCATCTCTCAGCTCCCAGATCTCCAGCTAAGAAGTCATCCTAGTGCATGGAAAAGCTCTGAAAGGCTGGCTTAACTACTTAATAGGTTAGTTAGTCTCTCTGAACTTCAATTTCTTCCATTTAACAAAAAAGGTTATCAAAAGAAAGTAATTTTTTTGACTTCTCTATACTATGGGGGTTTTCTGCAGACTGAATGAGCCAGTGAATAGGAAGCTCCTGGTGTCAGTCAACTCTTCCTGTGTCACAACAATAGTGACAAGTCTCTGCCCTAGGGAGAAGAGCACTTATTTCCCCCATGTCTGTAAGTCATTTGAGCAGTGTCTGATCCAGGCAAAGCTGGCTGAACTGTTCTGCTTTAGGCTAGGCTCAGCCTAAAATGGGTTGTTGACCAAGCTAGCCTCTGTTCAATCCTTTTGTACTTGTTCCTGAGCCTAGCCAAGGGGGAGATGCAGCAGCTACTGGGGGGGCAGGGGCAGGAAATGTTCTCAAGGCAATGGCTGAGGCACAAATGGGAACTCTCCACCACACAGATCCCTTCAGGGCCTCCTTTCCATCATGCCTGTTAATTTTGTACTGTGTCTTGACCAAGCCTCAGCCAGGGGTAAGCAGAAAAGCTTGTCTGAGGATGATTTAGGAAGGAGAGTGGATATTTTTAACAACAGTCTGCCACACATGGGCTTTACCTGTTTAACAAAGGGCCATTTGTGGTGATGTCTTCAGCCTCGCTAAGGATTAAGAAATCAAACTGTCTTTCCATCTATTGCTTTCACTTGACATACATTGCTCAGTGGATGGTGATCACCCAGATGACCATCAGCTTGCTGGACTAACTGGGTGCTTGGTCATAACCAGAAGAACCCATGCGTGCTAGGTCCTGTCTATCCCATAACAAGTGAATGTGTAGCATGTTTCATCTGCCTACCTCTTACAAGGGAGACTGTTAGAGGGACCATTCTGCCTTGTTTCTTTTTGTTCCTACTCCACTTCCCAAGACCGGAAATTACTTAATAACTACCAACCATGGTTTGCACACACCTTTGTTGGTAAGCAAGTACCTTCATAGATGGAATCCATTTTGTAACTTAACCACGTTCCCATTCTACAGATAAGGTAACTGAGGCTCAGAGAGTTGCAAATGGTGTTACCTAGGACATATCAGCCTAGAGTAGGGAACTTTAAATTTTGACCATGACCTGCAGATTCTAGAGTTAGGCCTCCCCTCTCCCACTCCATGGATAGGCTTCCTGCCGACGAGGACCAAATCTTTCTCTCTCTTGTGGCTTTGCTCGGTTCCACAGCAGTCCACCATTGTCACCCCAGCCCCATGCCATGGTCTGTCTATCTGCCACATCCACAAGGATTTCACTTCTTCCATGTATGTGAACAGAAACCACTCACTAAAATTTAATTTGGTAAATTTCCATCTTTGTAAGCAGTTAATTCAATGAAGGCGAAGCCAGCCGGTCAGCAGTTACTCAAGCTATTTCCCTGCAGCCAGCTTTCCATATTGCCACAAAAGCTCAAGAGTCCTGAGACACTTTAAATCCACATCCTTTCATTATTATGTCAGGAAAAGCTATTATGTGACTGAAGAAAACACTTCCTGTCTAGAAAAATTAAAGGCCGTCATGTACCATGGATTAGCATTTTTCTGCCAGGGATTAGGCAGGGGCTTTTAAGGAGCACACTTTCTGTATTATGTGGTTTGATGATTACCTAACTACATTGACTGGTGATGACTATTCATCTAGCCAAGAGCAATGCAGTGCAACAGACCCATCCTTATGCTCCATGGACCCCTTCTGAAATTTCCACTGGGAACTCAGCTCCCAGAATTCACTGGGACAGGAAAAGGGAACAGTGCAGTGCTCTGGACCAGTGCCTGGCACACGGACCATTCAGGAAATACTTCTGGGTTTTATGTGTCTTTGTGGGGGTAGATTAAAGTTTAAAAGTCTCTGGCAGATGGATCTCTGTGAGTTCAAGGCCAGCCTCGTCTACAGAAAGAGAGAGAGTTCTAGGACAGCCAGGGCTACACAGAGGAAACCTGTCTTGAGGGGGGGGGGGAGGCCTCTGGAATAAAGATGCTGGGTCATGTATTGGAAAGAAGGACAAGATAGAGGAGGCCACATGGGATGACACCAAGGTAAGAAAACTGTTTCAGAAAAAAAGGGAAAGCTCAAGGTCAAGATTGTAACTTCGCACCATGAAGTGGACAACATGAGGTATGACAGGGAGGGTAGTGGTTTGTTTTCAAGGGAAAATGAAAGAGCACCTGTCCCAAGAAGTGAGTTTCCAGGAGGTAGTGGGGCTTGTGTTGGGACAGGCTCGACTTGAGGTTAACAAGGAAAGGGAAGAATACATTTGACAACCATTGAAGATGGGGAAATTTACAGCCCCAAAAGTCCCTGACTCAGTCCAATTGCTCTTTCAGAGAAAGTTGAATTAGGTCTCCAGGGCCAAGGCAAGATGTTGAGTGTGGGTACCTGAGATGGAGGCAGCTACAGAAACAGAGTTCATCTGGAGAGCCATGCGGGACTGCAGCATGCTTCTCTGCTTGGTAGAAAAGCGTGTGTTGTAGATATGCAAGGGCTGAGCCAGGGAGCACTCAGGCCTATTTCAGTCTGGAGGACACAGAGGGCAGAGGAGTCAGGGAGTCCTTCCTTGGAAGAGGTGGTCAGGAAGGTGGAACACAAGGAGGAACTGATGCCAAAGGGTTGAGAGTCACTGAGCTGAAGGTTCAGGACTGGTAGATCTGAGCCGGTGAGTACAGTCTCTGCCAGGGGACTTGTTGAGCCTGAGGTCACAGAACAGGACATTAGTCCCAGAATAAAGTAGCACCTGCCTGGCTGTTTGATGAAAGCCTGCTGGCCAGAGCTCTCATGTGTTGGCAGACCTGAGGGGCCTCGTGAGTTCTGATGGAGGCAGAGGGTGTGGGGCAGAGGTTCTAGAAGCAGATGGTCCTGACTCAACTGTGTCCTAGAAGTATGGTCTCAGACAAAAGACCACTGAGTCTTTGTTTCCTTGTCTGTAAAGTAAACCTGTTAAAAATGCTCCCACCCCTTAAGAGCTGATGTACTAATTAGACAGGGTGACAGTGATCTGTAATCTCTAATGTGCCCTCATTTACAGGGCCAGCCACTAATGGCGTGGGATCATGGGGTCTCCAAGTTAAAGTGTGACAAGAGCTGCCTTCTGAGACCTGCAGCTCTGACACTAGCTTTGAAGTCACCACAAAGTGGGAGCAAAGTCTGTCCCTCAGCTTGGGGCTAAGACTGAGGAGCCTGGCAGTGGTCCCCCGTGTGCATGGCCGTGCTGAGGACGAATCCATACCACTCTGTTGGCTCCTCTTCCACTTAGCATGAGTTTTAGACCTGTGCTGACAAGTACTGAGCTTCAGCCTGTCCAGGGCTCACTCGTGACCCTTCCCTTGATGACTACCACAGAGCCAATGTTTGCAGGTCTCCCAAGACTTTGTTCCCAACTTCCTGGAGTATGTCCTGGTGAGGTCTCATCCTGAAGTTAATCCTGCTGTATGGACTCCACAGACTTGGCTTGTCTGCTCTGCTCCACTCTACAGACATATTTAACTCTGCTTGATATAGACAGTGCTTGAGGAGATCAAACGGAATTCATCCCAAATGGAATTCCTAGACACCCTCTTTCCCACACACTTTTCTTCCCCAGTCTCCTGTGACTGCCATCCATAAAGCTCCCCCAGCATGTCTGGATTTATATCAGTTGTGCCATCTGCTGTCCTTCTCTCCTTCCGGCACGCAGCCTACTGGATCCTCCATCCAGCCCGGCCTCACAATCACAACCCATTACTCACTCCTTTCAACTCCCCTGTTGCCTCTCCGCCCATGATGCCAACCTCTGGCCTAGGTGCTCTGCAGCCCCAGGTTGTCCTGCTGCTTCTTGGGCTTCTCCAAACCCACTCCCGGCAAAGTAACCAGAGGGGTCTTTTAAAAACACAACTCAAGTTGTATCTGAGGTCTGAACGGCCTTCTTCTCGGTATATGTAAGTTGAAGACAGAACAGAGCCTAGGCAGACGGCACAGGGTCGAGGTGTGAACAGGGTGTCAGAGGTGTGAACAGGGTGTCAGAGGAACTTAAAGCCAAGAAGCATGGCTAGGAGAGGGGAGCCAGAGTCGGAGGTGCAAATGGCAGCCTGACAGAGAATGTGTTGTCACCTCAGAAGGGAAAGACTTCAGCATGCTGACAGCTGAAGAGGCACACGCTCAGGAGAGCGGAGTTTGTGGGATTTGTTTAATTAATAAGGATTCTTAGATGAGCTTGCATCTAATTCACATTGTCTGCCACAACATTTCTGTCCAAATAGGCTTATTTTCATCAACACCCTAGGAAAAGAGAACTAGAGAGAGACTCTTTGCTACTGCTTAAAAGTCCCTCCTGGATCTGCCCCTGCCCCCACCCCTGCAGCCAGCACGGTTGTCAACCATGCTCTATGACGGCTGAAGAGAGAGGCTGAAATACAGTCTGGTTGTTCCTATTCCTATTTCTGCAGCCTCTGCCTTCTTTCATACTCTTCCTTCCTAAATATTCTGTGCTACAGCCAGCTGACTAGCACAGGAATGCCCCACCAAGGGTGCTGGAGCTCTCTTAGGGAACTAGGGCACCCACAGGGGAGGGACATTGTGAGGAATGTCAATATCTGAGCAGTGTGGTGTGGTCTGAAAGTGCCAGATTGGATGAAGAGGACATCTGTGTGATAGAGAGTGGTTTGGCAAACTTCAGATCCAAGACTGGGTGATGGAGGGAACCTGGTGTGAAGATCTCAGGTCCAAGCAAAATCAGAAGGCCTCCGTAGAGATGGTGATGAGCGTGGAATGTCAGGTCTCAGGGGAGCAAAAACCACAATACATAGGGTAGTCTTCAGAGTCCTGAGAGACAAAGGTCAAGTCAAGACAGAAGGCTGAGCAACTGAGGAGCCATGATCAAACATAACATAACATAACCATTGATGAGAGCAGAAGCCAGATATTGCAGACTGAATGGTGTCTCCCCCAAATCACATGGTGATACCTTCTCCCCAAGACCCTCAGAATGTGGCCTTACATACAAACGGGGTCACTGTAGATAAAATTAGATAAGATGAAGCCAGTCTATAACAGAGAAAGCCCCAATCCATCTAACTGACGTCCTTATAGAAAGAACAAAGTTGGACATAGAACCTTCCATACATCAGAGAAGTGTCCATGTGAAGATGGGCACATCTACCCCTGAAGGGACTTCTGTGTTCTTGGCCTCCCTGAGGACTGAAACCCCATGCCAGCCAACATCCCACCCACAGGAATGCAGGCTGTACCTAGAAGCTGAGGCATGCAAAAATTCTGCAGTAAACTCCAGAAGCTAGGGACAAAGCACAGAACAGAATCTCATGCCAGCAGAAAGGACTCACCCTGCCAATGGCTTTGTGGGTATCTTGGACATCTTGCTTCCAGATCTATGAGAAAATAAGTTTCTGCCGTCAAAACCACTCAGTTTGTGGTACTTTTTAATGACAGCCCTAGAACACTAATGTCCAGGGTCATCATACTGAGAAACTGGCTATGTACACTGAAAGGAAGAAATCCAGAATAAATAGATTTTGTGGAGTTAAGTTAGAATTGGATGTCTGGAGATAACCTAATGGATTTCAGGAGTTAGAGAAAAATATAAAGAATAAATTTAAGTGTAACATGAAGCAATTTTCCTTGTTCTGTCTTCAGAGAAAGCCTAGAAGAAGAACTATTCCAACAGAGTTAGATGTGTCTAGTGCCCAGATCATAGCTACTAAATACCATATTCCACTAAAAGCTAAGTGTCCCTTAGGCAAATGACTGCTTCTAGACATAGGACATGTGCACAGTGAATCCAGAAAAATGTTAGTCCAGAAACTAAGGAGGTGAACAAAGGATAATGGTGACATGGAACAGTCACAATGGCAAGCTCTACCAAGCTCCCAAAGGTCACCAGTGAAATAATCCAAGTACCACACCAAATAGTAGCAATGATGGATCACAGCCCATGGAATAAAACTGGAAACACAGGTAGATACAAATAAGCGAATAAATTAAAATGTGGGGAGGAATAAAATATTATGCAATTTCAAGCCTCTTTGCTGTAAAGGTGATTATTAATTAAAAGAGGAAAAGAATAACTTTGTAGTGAAGAAGTCTGGCAGGCTGCATCTTAATTAAGTGATGAGCACAAACATCTCGAGTGAGGGACAAATTGGAATCACGTGGTGCTGGGTGGGATGGAGGAGAGGATGTGGGAGGGTGCACCGGTGGCTCTGTTCTATTCCTGCCTGAGATGTGTAAATGCGATCTAATCATGAGGAAGCATCACACAGACCCAAAATAACTGCTATGATCCTCAGAAGTTCCGAGGTCTCGGAAGTCAAGGGGAAGATGAGAATTGTTCCAGAATGAAGGAACCTAAAGGGACCCGGAAAGTAGATCCAATACACAATTGGGAAATAGATCTTTCCCTGTAGAATGCATTATTGGGAGAATTAGGATGATTTGAATGAGCTCTGAAGACCACACATCAATATATCCTTGTCAGCTTCCTTTGTATGATGACTGTCTTGTAAGGAGGTAGGAAAATGTTCTCTCTCTCTCTCTCTCTCTCTCTCTCTCTCTCTCTCTCTCTCTCTCTCTCTCTCTCTCTCCCCTTCCCTCCCTCCCTCCCTTCCTCCTTCTCTCCCTCTGTGTGTGTGTGTGTGTGTGTGTGTGTGTGTGTGTGTGTGTCCATGCACACACATGTGCATGTAGTGGGAGATTCCATTCATATGTGGATATGCGTGTGAGTAAAGACCAAAGATCAAACTCAGCTGTCTTTCTCAATTAATCCCCACCTTATTTTTTGAGACAGAGTATCTGATTAAGCCTTAAACTCAACAATTCAACTAGACTGGGTGACCAATAAGCCTGGGATCCTTCTACCTCTTCTTCCCCTGTGCTGGATAACAGGCATTGCCTTGTTTTTTATACGAGTCATGCAGGATCAAACTCAGACTCTCTGCTTACATGACAAGTGCTTTGCTGATGGAGCTGTCTCTCATGCCCTTGTTTTTTGTTTTTTGTTTTTGTTTTTTGTGTTCTGTTTTGTTTTGTTTTGTTTTGTTTTGTTTTAGTCAATGTCTCATGTAGCCTAGGCTGGCCTCAAACTCACTGCATATCTGAGGTTGGCCTTCATTACCTGATGCTTTCTCCTCCGCCTCCCAAGAACTAGGATTATATGGATGTACCACCATGCCTTTCTTGAGGATGTTCCTCATTATAGAAAATATACATTGAAATAGTGCAGATACCAGGTCATCAGTCAGCACTCAGATCTCGAATGACTCAAGAAAATTGGTTCATTTTTTCAAGTTATACTTTCATCTTTTCCAGAGGCTTCAGTGCTGTAAGAAAATGAGTTTCACACAAAGCTATTAAAGGGCTTTCTTCCTCAAGATTCTGGTTTCATGGGTCTCAGATGGAGCATCTGCCCTTCTGACCATCTTCCCAGTGGTGGTCCTAGCCATGGACCACATTCCCAAGTACCAAGTCTCCACATTCTGACCTCCCTCTGTCTGGAATCACCAGCTCGTCCCCACCACAGGTCCTTTCTGAGGACCATTGGCCTGGAATCTGTTCTCTTAGACTTTTTAAAATTAGTTCCTGGTGCCATCAGGTCTCATGTGTCACTCTTTCAGAGGGACCATCTTTGGCCACACTCATCTCCCTTCAACCACTGCTAGATTCTGTTCCATTTTATTTGCCATCTGTTTTCTATGACCTCTGTCAGAAATGGACACAAATTAATGGTTCAGGATGGTATTAGTTTACTTTCTTACAGTGCTGATGTGTTGGAAGTCTGACACAGTCTCACGGGACCACCCCTGGGGGTCTTTGCAAGGCTTTGATTATTCTAGAGACTCTGGGAGATGACTCAAGTCCTTATCCTTCCTAGGGTGCAGAGGTTGCTACATGCCTTGGCCCACACATCCTTCCTCCATCTTCTAAAGCATCAGTGAAATAGCTTTCACAGTGTCTGTCCTCTGGAATCACGTCTTTGACTCATTGACTTACCTACTGCTCTCTTCCACTTGTTTGTGCCCCTGAAACTAAGCTGGATCCATCAAGATAACCCATAATAATCACACATCTCATCTAACACTTAATTGCATCTACAGAAAAGTCCTTCTACAACATGAAGTAGCATAGCACGAAATCAGAGGGTTAGGACGTGGACATCTTTGGGATACCATTCATTTTCTATCTTACAACAATCTTTAATCGAAAGCCCTTCTGAATGGAAATGTTGCTGTGTATCTAATTCAACCCTGCTGCTTCCCTCTGCCCTCATTCCTAGAGTGAGGTGTTTGTGAATGGACTCCGTGACCTTTGTTCTGCAGCATCATTGGGATGAATGAGTTAATCAGTGTCCACAAAGTGCATCTCACAAGGCTTAGTACATGTGAAGTGTGGTCCATATTCACATCTGCCTTTCTGGGCCAGAAATCTGAGGTCTCAGGAAGGGCTGGTGTGGCCTTTCTACCTCAGACCTCCAACCACTTGTCTTTCTTCCCTCATCTTTCCCTTTTCTCTGGTGTTCACGACAGTGAGGTCCCTTTCCCAGCTTTCTTGAGATACCTTAGGCTAAAAAGAATATGACAGAGCCATTAGTAAGGCTCATTTCTCACCAGCACCTAGGCAGCACCCACCTCCATACAGGCACAGACATATCCTTCCAGGTCATCTCCCTGGGTAACTTGCTTTGAGTATGTCAGCTTTTCTTTGAATACAGGAGCAAGGCATAGGTAGGACGACCCTTTTCTGAAGTTCCAGAGAACTCACCCATTCAAAACAAAGACCTAGAAGTAAGCTGCTCATCAGACCCACCCCTACACTATTACTACCATTTTTTTTCTCAAAGCCTATCATGAGTCTTGCCTATCTCTAAGGATTTGGAGGCTAATAAAATTTAGAATATATCATGTAAGTGCTCTTTACATTGCTAGGTCCTTGGATGAGGTTGGTCTCACAATCTCCATTATTAACTGCCCTGGTCCTGTGTAGCTCAATGAAACTCCAGGTGTGGTGGTTTGGAATTATGCCAGAGCAATCCTGACCTCTACAGCCCTTGGGAATCTTGGTTTTCTCCCTTTTTTCTTCACTGGAAGCTCTGAAAGTATTTATTTATTCCCCTCCCCCTCTGCCAAGCAAGCCCAATGATTTAGTCAAGGATGCTCCACAAGCCAGGTGTAGCTCCAGGCTTAGGGCACATTGCAATAAGAAACAGGGACAGTGAATCTATTTCTGGCCACCTTGGGACTGACTTTGTCTTGTAGGGTTATTAGTGAGATGAAAATATGGGTAGCAACTTCAGTCAGGGATATTTGAGTTCTCTAAATCTATTCTTCTCTTGAAACCTTAACTACTTTGGAGTAGTCATGTGTTTTTTAGAGATGTTGAAGACATTAATTGCTCCCAGAAACTTGAGAATTTACTCACATCATTAGATGTATGTATACACACACACACACACACACACACACACACACACACACACACACAAGTCCTCAGTGAATGCAAGCTTAGAGCCTACTTCTATCTACAGGCCCATCAATTCAGGAGACCTCTGCTCCCCGATAGCCAGTTCCACTCCTCAGGAGACCATAGAATTGGTGACTTCAGGAGTTTAGAGATTTCTGAGTAACCGTTCAATTTCACAGCTGGCTCCATGCGTGCTCACGAGCGAAAGGGAAAATGATGGATGCTAACTCAGGCAGCAAAAAGGGAAAGGATGCCTTTTCAGAACTGCCAGAGACAGGGCGGTGTATCGCCAAAGGTGTGAGGGAAAGCTATTATTTCTACCCCATATAAAAAAGAACTCTTAAGTGTTCAAATGAATTGTAATCTTTGTAGGCTGAGAGTTTCTATTGTGTGCTCTGGTACTTTCGAATGTAATGAGCAGTTTGCCTTCAAGAGATCCCAGAGCCAAGCTGAGCCCAAGAACTCAGGTCCCTGAGTGGCTGCATATATCTAAAAAGGTAATCAAAACACATCCATGGAAGAGACCCTTCTTATACTGGGTATAATAGGGGCTCGGGGTTTGGTCCTTCTGTGCTTCAGATATAATAATGTCTTTATGTTTATGAAAAACTGCATGCTACCTCAATCCCAGTATCCACTCCTAGAAGGGCATCCTTCTCTACCAGCCCATGAATAATTGAACACGTGCACACCCTTCATTATCACCAGACTCTGAACATCTCTCCAACCACTTTCCCAACTCCTTCATCCAGGGATAGTGGAGTGTCATTCAGACTCTGAGAACGAGGCGTGTTCCACACACACAGCCTGTGGTGCTGGGATGCCCACTGGCCGTGGTGCTGAAATTCGGTTCCACATCAGCTATGCCTGCATTCACTCGCCTTCAGCGGATTACAGCAAGCCACAAAGGTACCTATTTACTAAAATCGGTTGTATGTTCCTCAGGCTTTGATGCGGGTTCCTGATTTACTGGTCCAAATCTCCACCTCCCTTTCCAGTCACTCTGCAGCTGGAATCCCATGCCTCAGTCACATTGCTCAATTTGCAGTTTCTTCCACATACTAAATTTCTCCGTAGTGCTGGGTCTCCATGCATGCTATTTCCTGAAATGTCAACACACACCACCACTGCCATCATCATCATCATCGTCATCACTTGTCATCACTCCTACTGATCACCAATTCTTTCAGACTCAGCCCACGTGTCACCTCCTCTGGGAAGCCTTCCCGGATTACCCTTGGGTGGCCTTTTCTTTAGCTGAAAATTTTCAAGCAAGTGAAACTTGTCATTTCAATTCTGTGTCACCACAGTCCCCTGTGCTTCCTTCTGCCATTGTGCTCCAGGCTCTGGTGTGGTTTCTTTCCTTCAAGCCATCCTTCCCTGGTACTGTCTGATTATCTTGGAGGCACAGGCCCCAGTGATATCACACCCTGCCTCCAGTACAGGTGCAGCATCTGGCACACCACGGGTTCTGAGAAATGTATGGAATGGCTCCCCAAGAATCACAGGGGCTGGGTCTCTGAGTGTCCTTCTGCCACTGTTGTGGATTATTTTCCAGAGAAGTAGACATGGGGGAAGCACAATGAATCTATAAAGAGGGTGAGCATTTGAGAATAAGGAGGGAAAATGAGAAATGAAATTTTATGAGAAAATGAGAAAAATTACAAAATGTTTGACCTGGAAATGAGGAATTGGGTTGTGAGGTAAAGTAGAATAGATCCATAAAGAGAAAAATGTCCCCAGTCCTTGAAGCTTAGGAGGAAATCTTTTCCCTGTCTTCTGCTAACTATAGTTGGCCTCTTGACCAAATGAACTTCACCCCTATACGTGGGAGGCACTGGGAACTGACTGACTCCTTCCAGCTGCACTCACACCAATGAGAGATCAGGTGATCTGCAGCTGTGACCCCTCCCCCATATCCCAAAACCCAGGCTGTCAGTCAGGCCCCCTGGCTCTATAGGAATCATCTGGATTCTCCTAGGCCACCATCTTCTAGCCTTGCCATTTTAAGGGTTATTTAGTCTCTTTGCACTAACTCTCTCAGTTCCCCTTTAGTTCTGAATTCAGTTGAAGGAGAGGGGTTCATTAGGGAGTCCTCTCAAAAATTCCCACAGGTGATCCTCAGTTTAATTGCTCCTTCTATGAGCATTTATCAAGCACCTCAGTGCCAGGAATAGTGTTAGGCCCAGGACTGAGAATTAAACTGTGGAGTGCAATATGCTTCCTGTCTTCAAGGAACGTGTAGACTAGTGAGGGAGACCTAAAATAAGGTGAACCACTAAAACCCAGTGTGAGAATGTTCTACAGATCAGGAAGAACCAAGTGCAAGAGGAAACCAGAGTTAAGATGAGTTTATTCAGCCGCAGGGGTGGGGGTAGGAGAAGCGCGGATGATCTGCCTGAGAGGAGGTGTTAGTTTCCAGTCTGAAAGAACAGTTAGAGGTTTTCCATCAAATAAAAGGGTAAAGGCTGTTTCCAAAGGCCAGAAGCCAGGAGTTTAAACACGCCATGCACATTGTCTTGAAGGCTCAACCGAATGCTTTGCGTAACTTTGCAGAATGAAGACAAAGTGAGAAATGGTTAGAGAGATAGGGTGCCAAACAGAGTGTGACTAGATAAAAAGAATTTTTAAAGGCTAAGGGAAGCAACCCAGAATTTATCTTAGCACAGGTATGCAAAATGAGCCGAGAAACAGGACCAGTGAAATTCTGTCAAGGATAGAGATGCCACCTTCTCTGGACACTAGCAATCAGTCACTTAAGGTTTCTCTGAGCTCCTCCTGTAATGTGAAATAAAGAGAAATAAACAAAAGGTCTGAGGTGGCTAGACACTTTGTACAATTATCCTCTTGACAGTGATTTTCTCACAGGAGCGTGTGACATGATTCAGACTCCATGACCATAATCTAGCATTTCATCAAAATGAAGATTGGCAGTGCAAGGACCATGAACAACACATCCTGGACCACAGAACACACTTTAGATACTAAATACACTCCTATTAAAATTGAACACAATACTACAGCCATGAAGAAAGATGATGTCATTGGCTACAGAATATGGTTTCTAAAGAGGTCAGTTCCTACAGTGTAAACTAAAACATGTCCACCTCAGGTGATTTTGAAGATGCACTGTCTGTGGGGTGGGGACAGCCAGCCCAAGCTATGGCTTCTGATGCTGACTTCAAAGCAGAACTAGAAATGAAGAGAAGGAGTCACGCACTACCTAACCATCTTGTTCATGACTTCCAGTCCCCACCGCCAGTTTCAAGCATGAAAGTCAGCTCCAAATTGAGGTAACTTCATTCCTTCTGCTCAATCAATGAATGAGGGCTGCCTGGCTGGCTGGGGCCCCCCCTGTTCATCCACTACCCAACCAAGGCCTTACATCTGTGAAGATGTCTTAGTTACATTACATGTTTCTGTAAGAAAATACTCTAACAAAGGCAACATGAAGGATAAAAAGGTTATTTGGGCTCACAGTTTGAGAGGACAGTCCATTCCGGTGGAGGAGATGTGGTGGAAAGAGTTTGAGGCAGCTGGCCGCATCACATCCACAGTCAGGAAGCAGAGAGCAATGAATGTTAGTGCTCAGCTCCCTTTCTCTGTTCTATTTGTCCAGCAATTAGGATGGGTTTTTCTACTTCAGCTAAACTACACAGTCCCTCACTGACATGTCCAGAGGCTAACCTAATCTAGACAGTCCCTCACAGTCATGCCCATGTGAGAGGCTAAACTGATCTAAACAGTTCTTACTGACATGTCCAGACACTAATCTCCTGGGTTATTATAGATCCTGTCAAGCTAGCAATCAATACTAACCATCACACATGCAGTGTGCCCCCATGACAGTACCAAATTTGGGAGGAGAGAAGGGTCAAGAAACAAACTCCTGGGTGCAGCCTCGAGGAATTAAGAACAAAGATCAAGTTTCTGCTTGATCTTCCCATGGCCTCCCTTGCTTAGTCCAATTGATGAAACAGGGAATTCCTTGAAGCAACAGCAAATCTTGAGCCTACTGTGTTAAGAACCACGACTGGCACATAGTAGGCACTAAATGGTGTACTCAAACTGTGGAAAAGAGCACACCATGTCTGATGTTAGGTTAGGCTGCTGAGCAAACCAGCAGTTGAAGCAGCCTTTGTTTCCTGGCTAAACCTGAGGCTTGAGACCATGTTCTTCATCAGAACAGTGACTGAGGTGACAAAATCCATCTTCAGTTATCTGCACTCAATCTGATCTGAACATATTAAGCAGAAACTTCAAGAAATAACCCCATGTTTTTAAATAAGTTCTATTGCAGTATGCTTTCATTTGAGTTTAGTTAGTATTAGTATTGTTTCTCTCTTACTGTGCCAGACTTTAAATGTTACTAGAGGTGTGTACAATGTTTAGTCAAATGGCACAGTATATGGAGAGTTGAGTATTACCCATGGTTTGGGGTGGGTACCCGGTGTCATAGGAGGCATCAGGATTAGGGAAGAATTTATGTAGTAGTAAAAATCCTACTCAACTGTCTTGATGAATTTGAGAACTTAAGAGCCCAAGGAGATGAATGCTATTGCTCAGCCAGGCTTGCTCCCTCACAGGGAGGACACTCCCTCTCAGATGATGTTGAAGCCTCTATAGCAGTAAGGCCTAACTGAGCTGAAGCATCATAGTGGTGAAGTCATAGGCATCTGGACACTCTGCACTGAGCTCTTGTTACGTACCTGTGCTCAGCTCGATGTCCTGGAGTGTGAAAATGGAAGAGGTGGAGCCTCTGTCCGCATGGAACTCACATCCAGCACCAAGGAAAACCATGCCTGCAAATTTCACAATGAAGGGAAAATGTGACAAAGAGCTCTGTTAGGCTCTTATTTGGATCTGAAATGTTCTCAGGCTGGTGACACTGTTCACAGGTAGTTCTATGATAGTTGGGAATTTGAGACCTGGGTGGCAGAGATAAATCACTGGAGGCAGGCTTTGGTGTGTGTGTGGGGGGGGGTAATTTGTGACCCAGCCTTGCTTCAGGTTTTACCCTTTGCTCCCTGGTCAAGTTTTCATGTGAAAACTCCCAACCCCTGCTCTTGCTGCCTATGCCTTCTCCACCATGGTGGGCTGAAACTTCCCTGAACTGTGAGCAAAAGGAACTTTCTTTCCTCCCTTAAGTTGTTTCTGTCAAGTATTTAGTCACAATGACACAAAAGTGACTTGCAGTAAACATGTGGGAATTGCAGTGAAGAGAGAGGCAGCTGTTGTATAGCAATTGAAGCATGAGAAATGAAACCGGAAGTAAACAACTCAGAAGCTTCAGGAAGTCCCTGAAACTGTCCAGATGCACTAGGCCCCACCCTCTCTTATATACTATATAAGCTATAAAGGAAGGTGAGCTTCCTGGAAGAGGCTCAGACAAACCAAGATGCCTAGAAAGAACTCTCTGACCTACTGAGCTGTCTGTAGATTGTGTATGTGCTCTAGCTTTATGTCTGTCACAAAATGTCACCCATGCTACAGTGGGCTCTGGTGATCCAACTGTCTTTGAGTCATTTCTGCTCCTGTAACTCCTTGCCTGTACTCCTGAGACTCCAGTAGAAATCATTTAATTCACCAACTTGGACTTCAGTGGTATCCTTACTTTCATCTGTCATCTATTTTCTATCTGGGGTGAATAGATGTCTGTGTCTCCCCAAGTACACAGCAACAATATTGAGGGCTTGCTTAACTTAATAGGACCTTTCGTCCTAGACCACTGAGGATTTTTTTGACAGAGGATATGGAGACCAGTGTAAACCCAGTGAGACTGACATTGGTGTATTTCCTGGTCCCTCCAGAACATTGCTTGGCCCATGTGCACATGAGTTACAGATTCATAAATCTTAAACAATGTTAGGGACAGAGTCACTCTGCTTTCCAATTGTTCAACACAGTGCCAGCAGCAGAGGCAATGAGAGACCAGGCATGTCCTCATTGTGGGACCTGAACCTGCACTTCCTCCATGAACCCACCAAACACATAGCTGTGGAGGTGCCTTGAAAACCAGACAAGATGACTGAGGCCAGGCTACTCTGCATACCGATTCAGGCTTGCAGCCATTCTACCTGGATACCCTCTAATTGCACAGGAACCAAGGTCAGACTTAATGGGAAGTTCTCTTCATGTAGACACCATGACCCAAAATGGACACCAGGAGCGTGAGCCACAGGGTGTCACCATGGCCTATAACCAGAGAAAGTGACTAATAGAAGGACATTCATTGGTCCTTGGTTAACTGGACCCAGGAACTTGTCTGTTCATCAGCACTGGAAGTCTGTGTCTAAGTGGGAAGGATTTCCAGGGACATCAGCAGTGTTTGTTATACCAAGAAAGGCAGTTGTTGAATTCTGTTATCTTCTTTCCCTTCCAAGGAACAGAAACAAGCTGTGCTCTGTGGGAAGATATTTCTAAATATTCTGACTGAGCAAATGTATTTGAATGCAAGCATTCCCTCGAAACTTTACAGTTCCCTTTCATGTCAAGAGATATGCTTGGCTTTGTTGTTGTTGTTATTATTTAGCTATTTCTGTTCTTTAATCTACTGATTGCTTTTGCTGTCCCCAAAACATATGAGTCAAGCCTTTGGGCAACAACAACACCCCTGTGTGCACTTGCAGACCCAAGGCTCAAGGTTGTCGTTGTCTCCACCACCATCCTCATCATCATTACCATCCTTCTGTAGCCCTCATCAACACCAGGACACCCTTTAACTAAGCTGCTTCTCATCTTTATATGCATAGTATCTCCAATGCCTCCAACTACTCTGCATGGTAAATACTGTTCTGCCCATGTTATGGTAGCATTTAAACACTTGGAGTATTTAATTACTAGCTTGGGTGCACACTTTTGAGTAGCAACAATTGCCTTTCTGTATATTGTGCATGGGATCCAATAGGAGTTACACCTCCTATGTCTCTGGAACCTTTACATCTAGGGGCCCACCATTGACCTTGTCTGAATCCCTGAAAGGGCCTCAGTGCTTAAAAGATGCAAAATTGAGGCATGGACAACGGGAGCTTCTGAGATTCTGAAGGTCTCTAAGGGGAGGTATATGTAATTTTGCTCAATGATGAGAAAAAGGGAAGTCTGATGGAAACTGTCTCCTGTCCTGGACTTGCAAACAACAAATTAGCCTTGCAAATTAGGCTGAAAGGGGGACTCAGAAAAAGACACACTGAAGTCTGGAAGGGACCTGAACCCTGAGTCCAGTCACTGTCAAAGCCACATTGACCCCATGAGCTATACAACATCAGGCAACCATAGAATCCCCAGACCCCTATCTAAAGGCACAGAACAATCTCCATTAGCTGTTTCAATAGATGCAACAAAAAAAATCCATCTGATCATTCTTCCTTCCAAACTGGAAGCTCAGCATTTGTGCCCCCCTTAGCTTCCCAGGAATATTGTCTCAAAGCACAGTGGCTTTGAACAACAGTACAGTCCTGAGTTCTGCGCATCAGTACTTGGTGACAGGAAGTGTCACCAAAGCTGCGCTCCTCCCAGGCACTTGGTGGAGGCACCTGTCTGCTTGTCTAAAGGCTCCCAAATACCTTGGCTTCTGGCTTCCTCCTCCAACTGCAAAGCAGCGAGGCATCTTCTAGGTCTTCTCACCTGCCCCCTTTTGCCTCTTTCCTCCTTTTTCCTTTCCTACTCCTTCTTCCCTTCATCCTCTCTTCCTCCCTACTTCCCATTTCCTCTACTCCCTCCTCCGCCTTCTGCTTCTTCCATCACATCTCCTTATTTGGACCCTCCTGCCCCCCTCTTTCAAGGAACTTACAATTTCCTTGGACCCATCAAGAGAATCCAGCAGCATCTCTTCATGCTACAACTGTTGCTTTAGTCACAGCATCAAAGGCCTTCTTCTGTAAGGCAACACGTGCCTGGGTTTGGAGAAAATTAGGCTGTGGACATCTTGAAAGAAAGGCAGGAGACCACTTTCTATAGGACAGTGCACCTTTCACTGGGGCCTGCGTTGGGTGCCCGGGCCTGTAGACAATCATATGCCTTGGCTTCAGCCTCTGCTCTTCTTTGCAGAAGGAGGCAGAGATTTTTAGGCCCTGGACCATGCCCTTTCTCTGTAGAGGCTTCTAGGCAATGCCATCATCACAGAGGCCATCTGGTACTGTTTGTGTGTCCTCAAATCTCAGACAGTTCTCAGGCCCTCTTTTCCAATATCACCTATCTTCCATGCAAGGAGAGATGAGAGCTTTGGCGGTCTCAGGGCTCTCCTAGCTCTGCCCTCCTACTTCCTAAGATCATTTAGCCAACAGGCAGCAAGGGGCAGCCCAAGCTGCCCTTCATCTGCTCCTGGTATGAACATCAGTTTCCAGAGATCGCTGTTTGCCCATGAACCTAGCAGCAGCAGCACTAAAGGAATCCCTAGGCTTACATTTTCTAATTAAATCAGCACAAATTTAATTTGGATGTAATTTTTTAAATACGACCCATAAAAATATCCACAAGTACTGCTCTACTGGGCCTCCTGGAAGGAAGACAGCCTGGGACACCCCTGAAAGGTCTACTCCGTGTGCTAATCGGCAGCAGATGCCACAGACAATGTAAGGTGCTGGGTCTGCATAGGCTCAGTACAGACATAAAATTGTGAATCATGGTTGGGAAAGGTCACCAGGAAAAGACAAAGCTAAGATATACCAAGATTCTCTCTTTGACATTTCCCACAAATTGGGGAACTGAGGGTTGGTCTGAAGTGAGCAAAGACTGTTTCACAGAGACCTGAGGTCTGCAAGCTGCAGGACAGAGTCCAAAGAGCGGGAACCTTGAGCCCCAAGCACCTTCAGTCATGCTAGCTGGGTTCTGCAAGGCTCTTCATCCACCTGAGCCTTGGACTGGGAACACTGTACTCTGCCTTGTGCACTTGCAAGTGGTCTTACAGAGAGTGTGGAGAGCAGATGCTCCTTGGGAACAGCCAGGGCTGGAATGGCTCAGGTCACCACTGGTGCTCTATTAGGAGGTTTTTGTTGTTGCTGTTTTTGTTTTTGTTTTGCTTTTCAGAGATGTTTTCTTGCTTTCTACTGAGCATTTGTCCCAGCAGTTATAAGATACAGTGGCTCAGCAGTCACTGGGACAAGTGTGGCCTGTGCATTTCCCCTGCCCCTGGTTCTCCCTGCCATCTGAAATCCCACACTGATTGCAGAGAGAGACTTCCAAGCTGGGGCTCCTCTGGCTTCTGCAGCGTGGAGACCACATACCCCCAGCTTCTGTAGAACTTGATCGGAGTGAGCATCCTCACTATGAAGCTATTGGCTCTGTGTTCCCCTCCATCTCTCCCAGCCTTTAACTGCACTGTGCCCAGTTTATAATTCTCCGGATGCCTCCACACTTCAGGGAACTCCAAGGGAATTTTTTAAATTAGTTTCTCCGTCTTCAGCCTCTTGCCAGTGGTCCCATTAGAGCCCTGCTCTCCTGACTGTAGCCCATTCCAGCTGCATCAGCTTCTCACAGGACAGCATGGCCAGAGGTACAAAGCAAAACCAATGAGCTGGAGAGCCCTCCTAAGCTGAAATCTCAGGTGGACCCCCAGCCAGCACCCAGAGCCCTGGAGTCAAACACAGGCTCCCTGCTTCCTATTGAGCTGTCTTTTCTAGCTGATACTTAATGTGGACTCTTGTCCTCTGCCATTTTTAATTTTGTTGAGAAATTGTAAAGATGTGGGAAAAACAAGTGACAGCATTCTTATTTACCCATCAGAACTGACATTTTCTTAATGTCACCTGATAGATATAGATATATATGTATATATGTGATAGATCAGTTATAACATGTCTGGTTTTTCCATACTTATAAGATATTAATGTAGTTTGCATTTAAAATTAAGTCTTTTATTGTTTGGCAAATTTACATATTTGTAAATGTCATACACACACAGGACATTACCACCAGGTTCGAAGTCCCTCCCCTCTTGACTCCTAAGAGAGGACCCTTTCTTCCTCAGAGTAACCACCATCAGAAATTGGTTACACATTTTCTCTGCCTAAGCTTTAAGAGACCCCCACACACACACACACACACCTGGGATACTATGTAGCACCGCATGTGTGTTGATTGCAGAAGAGGTAAAATATTCCCCCACAGGAAACTGCTTAGGGTAGCTCACACTCCCAATGATCATGGGACCAGACATGAGATACAAATCTCATATGACTGCATGAACCCAAAACATAACACTTCTTTGTTTTTAATTGCACTCTGTGAATAGACTGAATCACACATCCTGCCCCCCCATTCACAAAGCCTGCAATTTAAGCTGTTCCCTATGCATTTGCTTTACGGTTGATGTGAAAACCTTGCCCACCTGGCAGGCCTCTCAAAGATGGGAAGCCAGTAGAATCATTAAGTGTTGGGTCTCGCTGCATCCTCGATGCTACTGGATACAGCCAAGTTGCTGTTTTTGCCCATGCTTGCACCACCAGCAAGATTCGAGTGTGCCCATTGCTCAGAGGCATACTGAGTGTGCCCAGAGGTTTAGAAAGTGAGACCCAGACCAGTGAACAGACTTGCCCCAAACACTCTAACCAGTCAGTGGAGAAGCCAGCTAGGCTTTGGTCTATGCTTGCATGCTCCATTCTCTTGTCAGAGTTCAAATAAATGCCTAGAAAAAAATTTTTCTTTTGTTCGACCAAGGTCAGACTCTGGAGTCCAATCTCTCCTTTGACCTCAGTCTGAGCAGTCTTTGTCCAGCTTTGGGGCACATTTTTACTGATTTCTGGAAAGGAATACAACTTAAAAGTTGCTGGCTGCTAAAAAGTACCTTGCATCATTTTCAACATTAACAAAGAAAGCCTGTTTTCCCACACTGAGGACATCTCCATTCTTCTGGTTCTGTCACCCCTGGGAAGGAAATCTGATGTACCTTGACTGTTTTATAACAAAATATCCTGGAGAAATGAGACACTGTCATCAGAAGCATGAAGAAAACTACGGGGATAAAAATTAGCCAGAGATGAAGACGGTGATAGTCAAATAAATTGTGTTATTTAAAATTGGATTTTGTGGTAATCGCTACAACAGGCATCTCCGAGACTGAAGGTCACACATTCCAGTATTGAAAACACTCAGGCCCTGTGCTGGAGAAGCTAATTTTCCATGGCCTGGATAGCTCTCAAGGCTTCTTTATCCAGGGGCACCTCTGTCCACAGGTGGCTGGGTCAGCACAGCAACAATGAATGGGACTAGCAAGGCTGACTCACATGAGAGACCAACTGGGGTATGGAGAGAAAGGTTCAATTCACCAGCCTTGCTCAGAGCACAGGCAGGCTACATGTGGAGCTGGAAGGCTCCAGTAGACGTCCAGCCTGAGGAAAGGAGCTATAGATCCTAAGCTGGTACCACAGAGAGTTCACAGGTGATCAGTGGGCCCAGCACTTGTCATCTGTGTCTTGCCTTTCTCTATCCTTAGATGTTAAATGCCTTGATAGCAACAGCTTTGTTGCATTTATACTAATATTTCTACTGACTAGGAAGGGCCCCGAGCATAGGAGATACTCAGCAAGTGCTAGCTGTTGACTGAATGAATGATTTCTGTGCACTACATCCTGAGCCACACCAGAGATGAACCCACAGGGCTAGAGCAGGCTTTCGGGCACTAACACCCAGCTCAGCCCACATTGGCAGCCCAGCCTATCCTGCCAGATGCCCTCTGCAGGAAGCCTCCCCTTGCCAATATGCTATTTGCTTTACTTCCCATATTTTCTGTCTTCCTGCTCCACAGTTACCATTCCAACCCCGTGGCTTCCCAGATGGACTGCAAACCAAGATTTTAGACTCTCAACCAAGTGCTCGCCACACTGCCCCCATCTCTTCATCTACTTCCAGGGTCCTGTCAACAGCTCCTCAGAGTTGACTCTGAACCTACCTGGTGATCCAGGAAAAGTTATTTGGCCTCAGAGTGGCTTCTTTAGTGAGCACAGAGACCATTACAGGGCCCAGGCCAGGAAAAGAGCATCTTGTCACACAAGTTCCAGTGAAATGTCCAGCCTCACTTAGTCCATGGTAGTCTTGTGGTAGGGCAACTGGGCCTCTTCTGGGTCACTAGTGATGCTAGATGGCCTCTATTGTAGCCACTGGAGACGGGGCTGGGAAGCAGGGCATGCAGAGTGACTTGAGAGCCCATCTCCTAGACACCCAGGTGTAGTAAGATCCTTGAGTGAACCTTAATTCTGCATCGGAAACCTGCACACAGTGGAATACTAAGGCTGTCCACCCCAAGACTCCAAACCCATTCATTCATGAAAGCATGATCCAGACTTAGTGAAATGATTGCTGATGTCCCCAGCAGGGAGGAACATTCCAGAGGCATAACCCATTCTCCTCTCACAATACCTGTCTCTGTCCTGATCATTGCCTCAGGACACATTTATGAGTCTGCCATGTCACACAGGGAGCTTTGAACATCACAGCTGTAAGTGGCTCGGATGCCAAACCCTTCTCTTCTAGCACCTGCTGGAGTGGGGTCTGTATCTGTTTGCCTAGCAGTCCAGAAGCCCTGGTTTGGATCCTCAGCACTGAATAGGCCAAGTGCAGAAGTCGTATATTCCTTTACCACCACTCAGGAGTTAGAGGCAGGAAAATCAGAAGTTTAAGATCAGCAGCAGCTGCATATCAAATCAGAGGCTATGTCTCAGAAAGAAAAGCAAACAAACAAAGAACTGAAATGCTGAAGAGATGGTTCCGTCAATTAAATGCTTGCCCTGCAAATATGAGGACCATTGTTCAGCTCCCCAGCACCCACACACTCAGAAAACAAGGTGAAAATTGATTGAAGAAGATCCAACATTCACCTCTGGGACACACACACACCATACACCAGCCAGAACTCTGTGACCTGGAGCCTCCTGAATCCCCATGCATTCTGACTCCCAGGGAGAATGGAGTGGATCATCTGCTCAGTCGTGCCTAGCTGAGACCACCAGGCAGCTGCATATGAAAGCCCATGGATGTCAGAAGGCCTCTTATTCACAGTTGACACAATCTGGTTCTCCTCCTTGGTGCCCTCTTTCCCAATGGCATCTCATCCCCCCAGAGCCTTTCTCTCTCAACCCTGAACTTCCTTTGAACATGATAACAGGGGATCAGTAGGGAAAAACAGAATCCTATGACTATTGATTGATTTCTTTATTTCTTTATTCATTTTTGTTTTTCCAGACAGGGTTGCTCTGTGTAGCCATGGCTGTCCCAGATCTCACTCTGTAGACCAGACTGGCCTCAACCTTAGAGATCCACCCACATCTGCCTCCCAAGTGCTGGGATTAGAGGCATCTGCCACCACGCCTGGCTGTGACATTTATTTACTTACTTATTTAAGGGGGAAGTGACGCACATGACACAACACAAATGGGGAGGTCAGAGGAAAACTTGCCAGAACCGGTTCTTTCCTTGCGTCCTGTGAATTCTGGTCTGAGCATCAGGCTTAGCAGCAAGTACCTTCACCAGGTTATCTCATGGCCCTAAAGCAGAATCTCAGAAATGAGGCTGGCACTGACATGGGGTCACTCCCTCTGCATTCTATGCCTAGAGCGAGTGATAAGTCAGGCCAAAGTCAGGGCAGGAGAAGACATGGACCATCCAGTGATAGGAACAGCACATGGGGGTTGAAGATGATGTCCAAAGAGAGGTGGCTGTGGGGATCTCAATTCCTTCATGGTATGATGCATGGTCCTTACCTCTCATCTAACCTAGGGAGGGGCCTTGCTAGGATCTCCTAAAGATCCATGAATCTGTGTAGCTCTATCTCATAAGGATAACATGGGAGTAACCAGATGCCCTCATCTAAGATGGTACTACTCATGTCTAACTGGAAGGATACACAACAGCCTCTCTCAGAAGAGAGTCATCCTGAATCCAAGGGCCATACTGGTCCATTTGGGGACTAGCAACAGGAAGCCATAAGCAAAAGGGATGTCCTAACCAGATGCAGCCCATGACATGATAAGGTCATGAGAGGTGCCCAGAAACCTTCCAAAGTGTTCCGTGAGAGAACATTATTTGGAATGAGCCCAAGGACACCAGACCAGATATGTGAGCTTTGAGCTCTCACCTCTCCTCCTCCTTCAGCACAGAGAAGCCCTACAGTGATGGCCCCCTGACCGAGGGAAGTCTGGTGGGAGGGTGTCTGGGAAGAAGTTGCTTAAGATTAGAAGTGAGATTAGAGGTTCAATTATACAAAAAAAATATGTGTTTTAACAACTAGAGAAAAATGAGCTATTTATTAATCCCTAGGAGTTCACAGGAAAGCTGAGAACCTGTTGAGGTTCCATCGAGGAAGGAGAGAGAATTATTCAAGGGAATAAACTAATGGGGCAGAGTTAAACTTTAAATTAGTTTCTATACAAAGCCTAACAACTCCAGTTCATTCTAAAGCTCAATTACACCAATAATAAAAATGTGCAGCAGCTAAGTGCAGATTCTGGAATCCAGTTGATGACCAACCATCTAGGACTGAATCCCAGCTCAGCTACTTTCTAGGTGGGTGAGGAGTTGAGGTAAGTTGTGTGGCCTCTGTACTTCATCCACAAGAGGAGATCTAGTAACTGAATCATGAGGCTACTGTTACAGGTCAAAATGGCAAGTGGTTGGGGCTGAGGTGTGGCTCAGTTGGTAGAGTACTTGCCTAGTATATGTGACACCCTGGGTTTGATCCTTAGCACCAACCACACTGATCAGGTGTTATGGCACACGCCTGTAAGGAAGCAGAAAGATCAGAAGTTCAAGGTTGTTCTTGGGCTACATGGCAAGTTCAAGGCCAGTTTGAGCTACATGAGACCTGTCCTAAAATAAATAAATAGCAAAAAACCTATAAAGGTAAACAGGAATAAATGCTACTGAAAGGACCAAGCAGACGCCATAACAGGCTGTCAGTCTTCTCTAAGAGATCAGGCCTCAATTTCAGTTTTCTAAGACATGAGCAGTTTCTGAGAGGGCCATGAACAAAAGACACAGTCCTTGCAGTAGCTCCCTTTCTGCATGTACTCTGACTGCTCAAGGTTCAGCCAGTTGTTCACTGTCTGGGACCCCTCACCAACTTAGAGCTATGTGCATGGGTCAATGCGGACATGCTAGGCCAGCCAGCCTCCATGGCAACTCAAGGACAAAGCCTGGGACTTGTCCAGGCCTGCCCAAAAATGATAACTATAACCTCCAACCAGTACATTCAAAGGTTACATACCCTCACCCAATCATATAATGCAAAGGCTTGTACCACCCTGCTTGCTGTTTTTCCCTTTAAAAAACCCTCACTCTAAGAGCTCAGGGCTGTCCTCCTCCACCTACTGTGTCAAGTGTTGGACATGGACCAAGCCCAAGTTTGCTTTGCTATTAATAAACCCCTTTGTGCTTGCATTGGATATCAGCTCTGTGGTGGTCTTGTTCGGGGGTCTCGAGATGTGGGCATTACACTACTTCTCAGGATTTGTGGGCTAATGTTTTAAAAACACGGTCTTATACTCACCCTGAAGACAGGGATGGTACCTACAGCCTGAATCTCAAGCTCAAATCTCACCTCTACTGCCACTTGCTAGATATGTGACTCTGTCAAGTGATGTAACCTCTTCGTGTTTCAGCTCCCCGGATGTTGGCAAGTGATTTAACCTCTCTGTGTTCCTGTCCTGTTTCTATAGATGTACTAACAGTAGAGTTACCTTATGTTTAAATGATATGAAGATGAGCTCTGTGTTTATATAAAGTGATGAGACTGTTATGGCCAATGCCAGTGAAGACATCAGAAGTTCCCTAGTTGAGGTTTGATGCCAGGTCTGTGGATCCCAGGATCTACACATTTTCCTTGTCCTCTGAGAAATAAAATTGTAAAAGCCACATGCAGTGACCAAGAGATGCCACGCTAGGCTATCGCGGTAGCCCAGAAATACACAGCCAAGTGTAATGTTTTGCAGACACACTGGTAAGGGAGTTGGGATCATCCTCCTTAACCCTAAATGACAGGGGCAGAGTTACCCCTTGATGAGGGCTCTGTAGTTGGCGGGGATTGATCTCTCCTACCTACCCTAGACTTCTGGAACACCACAGTCAGTTTTTTAAATCACAGCAAGAAAGCCAGGCTTTGTGGCTTGGGATAGTTAATCTTGATGGTCAACTTGACACACCTGGGTAGAGGGAACCTCAGCTGAGGAATTGCCTCCATCTTGTTGGCTTGAGGATAAAATGTATGTGAGGCATTTCATAAGCTTATTTATACAAGGGGCCCAGCCTGCTGTGGGCAGTATCATCCTTAGGCAGGTAGACTTGAGGTATATAAGCAAGCTAGTTGAGTAAGCCAGAGCAAGCAAGTAGTATTCCTCTGTGCTCTCTGCCTCAATTCCTGCCTCCAGTTCCCTATCTTGAGTTCCTGCCTTGGCTTCCCTCAATGATGGACTCCAACCTATAAGCCAAATAAACCCTTTCCTCCCCAAGTTGGTTTTAATCATGGTGATGATCACAACAACAAGACATCAAGCAAGGACATGACCAGACCCCTTCCCCTAATGAGAAAGTCTCCTCTGTTGCTGGCTGTGTTGTTATTACCCCAGATACCATTGCTACTTGGTGTATTTGAAAAGCCTGTTTGGGCCACAGGATACAGGATGAGTTGCAGTTCTGAGTGGGTGGGTTGCACTCTACCCTAGCCCAGCTGTTTTGGAGGCTGACCTGGGTGACACTTAAACAGCTGTGTTCCTTATTTAGCATCCTCTCACTGTGAAGATGTGATGAGGACACATGGGACAGGCAGTGACAGTTCTCAGCACCTGCTGTTGCACCAGTCACCAGGAGTGGAAGTCCTCATTCTGCTACCCTATGGAGCCCACCTCCTTGACACATCACTGCCTTGAAGACACCCAGAGACTCACAGTAACAAGAGAGGCAAAGCGACAGGGACACACAGGCACTCTGTCCCACCCCTCTGGTGGCTGTAGCCACAGCATATTGGAGCCAGACCAGAGCAGAAAGATCCCAATCAGCCCTGGACCCTGGTGTGAGTAGAGCCTGGTGGATCAAGGCTACCTAAGAACTCTCTCCAACAGAAATCTGAGTCTTAAATTCAAGGCCTGAGAACTGAAGGTGGGGACTGAATCTTAGCCACAAGGGTCCAGGATCCACCCATAGGACCAGGTTTTCAGCCATTCTCCAAACCTGACCATGTTATCCCTGAGTCCTGAGGCTCTCTGAAGGGCACAGGAGGATGAGTGAAAGCCTAGACCTAGCTGCCTGAGTGAGTCCCAGAAGGCTGCTGTCCGAGGTCCACAGGCCAGAGCTTGCAGTTTCTACAACTCATCCCTATCCACTCTGCAAGCAGACCATTTCTGCAAGGTTCATTCTCATCAGGAACAAGCTCCAGGCTTCCAGTCAAACCTCTGCTCCCCCTGTGGGGAGGGCTGACAGGCTTTCTTCCTGCCTGCTCAGCTTTAAAAGGAGAGAGGCTGAGTGAAGATGGCTCACCCCCAGGCAAAGTCCCACACCTGTGGTGGGGAAAGATGAAGCTGTCTCCTGCTGTCTGCTTCAGCTTTGTAAAACAGAGCCAACAAAGACTCCTCCCAGCGCTGGCCCAGGCAGCCTGAGGGCCTCAGTTCAGAAGGCCAGTGCAGCAGTTCAGAGAATCAACCCACCATATGTGGGCAGCACAATTCTAATGCTACTGGCTCCTTGGCATCCACCAAGGATTTTTCTTTCTCAAACCAGCCATCCTATCACCACAGGTCTGACAAGGCTGGACTTGAGGGTCCCATGACCTAGACCACTGCCTGGGGTCCCTGAAGCCAGAAGATGCTTCAGTGAGTTAAATGTGATGCTGTTTCCAGCTTGGAATTCTGAACAATGAGTTTTCATTCTGCATTCAGCCTGCCAAATGAGGTAGCTGTGCTGTCTGACCTACTGCGGGGGGTCTGTTTGTGATCTTCTCACATTTCCACACTTTCCACCATAGAACCCCAAGCTGGGTCTGTCCCTAATGGGCCACCAGAGACCCCACAGGGACTCTAAACTAGGGGCTAGAATCAGAATGAGGTCAGTGAGACACTCAGGATATGAAATATCTCAGACACTCACTGTCTGAGCCATACACATGCCAAGTCTACAGGTTCATGACTTTTCAAGTGAGCCCCTTTACACCCAGTGTACCCTGGGTGCCTATCATCTGACTTAGTCACAGTGCTGATGGATCAGGCTATAAAGGGATGTCTACCAAACACAGCTTCCAAGAAGGAAATCCCATGGTGCTCACTCCTTCCCATATACCTATATACCTACGGCCTAGTCCTGACCATTGTTCTCCTGGGCAAAGAAGACAAGGGAGGCAGAGGGCTAGGCACACAGGCCATGGGCACCTGACCATCAGCCCCTGAAGCAGCTAAGACTGTCTTAAACCAACTGTGTCTCATGAAAGTAGACTAGAGGTTCAGACTCTTGCATATTGCAGAACCCACCCCTCTTTGAGACTGGATAGTAGTCTAGCAAGTGCATAAGCCATTGCTTATCTGTGTGTAGACATCTAGGCTGTTTCCATAAGTCCACAAGTATAAGGAGGACTACAATGCACATGGAAGTGGTTAATGTCTCTTTGTGATCTCAATTTCAACTCTTTGGGGCAAATACCCAACCCAGGCATTGTTGGGTCCTATTTTCAATGTTTGAGAAACCTCCATACTGTTTTTCATCATATATACACCATCTTGCCCTCCTGACAGTAGTGTGTAAGAGCTAAAGTTTCTCTATGGCCTCACCAGCACTCACCTCTTGTCTTTTTTTTTTATCCCTGCATCCTGATAAATGTGTAATAATGCTGGTAAGCAGGAGGTCACTAGGCTAAGTGAAGTGAGTGGAATGATGACAATCACTTCGTGATTCCACTTAAAGAGGACACTGAAATAGTCAAGTTTGTAGAATTGAAGAGTGGAGCAGTGGTGGCCAGGGAGGGAGAGGGGAATGAATCTCAGAGGTGTGCTGCAGAATGCTACACACACAATCAAGATACCATATTGCATACATACAAACTTTGTATGCAGGTGTCCTATTTCATTCTGTTGCTATGATAAAACACCCTGACAAAAAGCAATTTAGAGGAAAAAGAGTTTATCTGAGCTCACAGGTCCAGGTTACAGTCTATCAGGTGCAGAGTTCCAAGAGGCGGGAACCTGAGGGAGCTAGTTGCATCCCCAGTCAAGAGCAGAGAAAATTTAACTGTTGCATGCCTGTAGCTCATCTCCATTCTCCTCTCTTCCACATCACAGGACTGCCTAGGGAATGGTGCTACCCACATTGGATGGGGACTTGCCACATCAATTAACTTAATTAAGGCAATTCCCTGCAGACATGCCCACAGGGTAACCCGATGTAAATAATCCCTCATTGAGACTCCTCAGAATCAATTCCAGGTTACGTCAAATTTTCAATTAGTGCTAACTATCACAGAAGGTCAATCACACATTACGTGTCCTTCCAGTAATAAAACAGAAAATGAACAGATTGTCAGGCCCTTCCCCTAACTTGCTGAATAGAGTCTACTTCAGTGAGATCCCAGAGCCTCTGCAGCCCACCCTGGCACCCCAGTTAAGACAGCAGAAAGGCTTACAAAATTTCTTGGCCCAAGCACTGGAAGTTGAATTCCACATCATCTGGGACTGCCTGAGTACTTTATTTTTATAAAGTACTAATTATCTAAATTTTAATAACTAAATAAACATCTAACTTTATTTGCCTCATCTCAGATTTTTACTTCTAAGTACTGGTTTTTCTTTTTATTGAAAAAATAGGATAGCATCATTAAACATAAAATATTAAAGTGATTTCTCATATCTCACAGCATATATGATAATGGGTCAACAACCCAAGTTTAAGAGCTAAAACTATAAAAATTCTTGGAGGAAATGTAGAAGAACTCTTCATGACCCTAGGTTTGGTGGAGGATTCATAAGTATGACACCAGAGGGAGAGCAAGAAGGGGGAAATGCAAGAAAAGCATCTCTCCCTGGAGAAGCCCGCATCAGCGCTCTCCAGAGTGCTTCACTCTCTCCCCTAGATCCCTTTCTTAGCCTTCACACTAAAAAACATCTTTTGATGAACTCCAACTCTGCTAGAAAAAAAAAACTTAGGTAAATTGGGCCACATTAGAATTTAAATTTATGCTTCAAATAATCACTTCAAGAAAACGAAAAGGCAACCCATAGAATGGGAGAAAATACTTGTTAATTATACATCTGATCAGGCTGTAAGGTTAGCTAAAAGACGTCACTCATAAAATTATATGGAAAACTCCCACATCTCAATAACAATAAAATAAACAACCCAGTTTTAAAATGAGCAAAGGACTTGAATAGACATTAGTCCAAAAAAGGTAGGCGCGGGGGGGCCAACAGACTCAAGATAGTTGACACCATCCGCCGCCAGTGCAGAGCCACAGAGAGCTGCCCTCCCATCAGTGGGGTAACTGATTTAAAGAGGAAAGAGGAGAGGGGCTGGTGTGTCCGTGCGTGTGCTGTTGCTGGGAACACAGAAGAGCGCATTCACTGTGGAAAAATCGTTTGCTCTTCTTTAAAGAGCCAAACATGGAACTGGGGAGGTGGCTCTGTGATAAAGCACTTACCATGCAATCAAAGAATTCAGATTCCCAGGCACCCATGTAAGTGCTAGGCACACATCATGGCCAACCTGTAATCCCAGCATACAAGAGGCAGAGACAAGAGATCTCCAAGGCAAGCTGGAGAGATAGACTAGCCAAACTAGGAGCTCTGGGTTCAAGTAAGAGACCCCTACCTCAATATGTAAGGTGGATATTGATAGCACCAACTTCTGTCTGCCACATACATGTACACATACATGTTCTTGCACGCACGTGTGTCCACACACAATTGCACATATATCCATGCACCACACACAGACACAACTAAATATAAAATTAGCATGTCATCAACTCCACTCAACACAATGAAATAGGCACTCAAATACACTCTGACACATCAGCTCCTAGAAGTGTTGTTCAGAGTATCCAGAAGGTAGCACTGACCATAGATGGGCAAACAAAATGTTCTATGCACATCCAACGGAGTACCCAGCCATAAACCAGTTCTGATACACAGCTCTATAAAGCTAAAAACTGTTCATCAATACAAAACAGTCCATATTAGGACATGTTTCCACACATGAGTTAATATATAGAAGCAGAGAGATTAAAGTTCACAGGGTCTGAGAAGAGCAGGGACAGTGTCTCTCCTTGGGATGATGCCAAGCCTTCGCTCATCGACAACAGTGCTAGTTACACAGCATCATAAAAATAATTGATCTCTGAATTGTACACTTTAAACCAGGCTTTAAAAATAATTTAAACTTCCCCATACAGCCCTCCAACACTGGCTCCAGCTTCTTTGTTGCCAAGAATCATTCAAGCTTGTCCTATCCTAGGACATCAGCCCCTTTTCAGAGCAAGGTCACTTCCAAACCTGGAAGCCCTTTTCTCGTGCCTTCTCCCCATTGGATGAGAAGACTCAAGCTGGGAGATATGCAAGGAGAGAGAGAGAGAGAGAGAGAGAGAGAGAGAGAGAGAGAGAGAGAGAGAGAAGGAGGGCTTGATAATGCTCATCTCCTGTGAGTCTGGGGTCCCCACACCCCACAGCCTCCTGCAGATCTCTTCTGGAAACCTCTTTCCCTTGGACCTAGCAAGAATGTCCCGATCCAGGCAGCTGCCCTTAATGAACCCATATAATGTATTCCCAGCTATCTCCCTGCTTTCTCTCTGATATGGTAGCCCCACTTTGCAGAGGGACATTGACAAACCCAACAGCAAGGGCATCTCCACTACCCTGAGGAGCTGATGGAGTTTGAGGCCCTAGAGATCTGAATTCCACCTCCTGTCCTATCACTGCAAACCTGCCCAGGGATCTCTGCCAAGCCCTCTCCATTTTTTGAGCCTCGGTTTTCCTATCTGTAAATGGAGTTTTAAAATATTTTATTGCCGGACAGTGGTGGCGCACGCCTTTAATCCCAGCACTCGAGAGGTAGAGCCAGGCGGATCTCAGTGAGTTCAAAGCCAGCCTGGGCTACCAAGTAAGTTCCAGGAAAGGCACAAAGCTACACAGAGAAACCCTGTCTCGAAAAAAAAAAAAAGAAAAAAATTATGCTTTTAGGGTAAATTAAATCATATATGGGAGCTTATTATTAATTCAAAAGGGGATGACTTCAGGCTTGTTTGGTGGCATTTTGGGTGTTGTCTGTTTGCATTACTTAGGATAGAGCCCACAATCTCACACCTCACGTGTGCTAGACAAGTCCCTACCACTGAACCATATCTTCAGCCCACAAGGATACTTGGTGGTCTTCACTGGACTAAAAGCTGTTTGAGGGCAGACCCAAGGTGTCTCCCACTTTCACTCCCTAGGAGCTTCTGGTTTAGGGCTGGGAATACTGCAGGTGCCCAGCAACTCAGCAACAGAGAAGAGAGAGAGAGAGAGAGAGAGAGAGAGAGAGAGAGAGAGAGAGAGAGAGGGAGAGAGAGAGAACACTGTGCATGGGATAGGCTAACAGAAGGAAAGTCAGTCTGCCCTGAGCCCCACCTTGAAGGAACACAGGGTGTATACTCTCCAGCACCCTCCAGCTTAACCTCCAGCAGCCTGATGGGCAGGCTGGTCATCAGAGGAGAAGAAACTAAAGTTCATATAAATTAAGTAACTTCCCAAGTTCATAGCAGAGCCCTTGAGGACTTGGGGGGGGGGGCACTGTAGCTCAGCCTCACCCACATCCCACCTTCCCTTTTCCAGTCGCAGGTCCCCAGAATGTCTCATAATACATATCTGCATACCCAGTATCTGTGACTAGGAAGCCCAACCGGAGACATTCTAGCTCAAGCGGCTTTGCAGTAACTACTTCTGGGGCTCCATGGAGCCCCCTGAAAGTTGTGGATGAGAAGCAGCAACCCTGTCTCCTCTGCTCACCAGGGCCTCAATGCCTCCTCCAGCTACCAGAGCTGTGATTTCCCAACACATTAACAGCCCTCCCTACCTCCCTCCCAGGACCCTCGCCAGGATCAGTGGAGGAACAGGATGCGAAAACACCTTGCAAGCTGGAAAAGGCTAAGCCAATGGGAGATGCTGTTTGAATGAATTAACACCAGCTCTGCTGCCAAGCCCGCCCTGCCTTCCTTGCCTACTACCAGTTTCTATCTCACCACATTGCTAGAGTCATGCATGTCTTCCCCGGAGCCCTGAACACAAGCTGCCTGGCAGAGTGCAGTGACTGACTGTAGGAGACATAGCCACTACTCATGTCACCTGAGAGTTAATGCTGGGACTCAGAAGGCTCGGGGCACTGGTGACTCCTTCCCACCAAGTCTCCATTATTCCTGAGATCCTAAAAAACAGATTGTCAGATGGACCCAAAGCCATACTCTCTTCTCTGGGGCCCACAAAGCTCAGGTCTTAAACACTATGTCAGTGTCCTCTAGCTGCTGTGATCACAGAACACTGGTGTGGTGTGACTTCAAAGCACAGGAATGTGTCCCCTCACAGGTCTTGGGCCCAGAAGCCAAAGACCAAGGGGTTAACAGGGCCATATTTTTTCTGAGGCCCCTGGAGGACAAGGTGCTGCTTCTGGCTTCTAGGGGCTGCCACAGTAACCCTTGGTATGTGGCTACATCACCTCAATGTTAGCCTTGATCATTACATCCCTTCTCTGAGTCTATATACAATCCCTACATCTTTTGCTATAAGGTCTTGTGCATTGGCCTTTGGTGTTCTCGGAGTGATTAAGACTAAATCCTTCCTCTCTTGATTCTCAACTCTAGTACATCTGTGCTAGATTTTGTCACCTTGACACAAAGCAAGTATAGAATAGAAAATTCTCAAATGATAAAACAGTCTGCATCACACTGGCCTATAGGCAAGTCTATGGGGCATTTCCTTGATCATCAGATTGATGTAGGAGGGCTCAGCTCACTGAGGGCAGTGCCAGCCCAGGCAGGTTGTCCTGAGTTGTATAAGAAAGCAGGTTGAGCAAGTCATGAGGATCAAGCCAGTAAGCAGTGTCCTTCTATGGCTTTTGCTTCAGTTCCTGCCTCCAGGTTCCTGCCTTTAGTTCCTGCCCTGACTTCCTTCAGTGAACTGTGACCTCAGAATGTGTACCCTTTCTTCCTCAAGTTGCTTTTGGTCCTGGTGTTTAATCACAGCAATAGAAACCCTAATTAAGTCAACATCCTTTGCCATCTAAGGCACAGATTCTAGAAATAATGACAAGAACATACATTTTGAGGGTGGCACCCACAGCTTAGTACCAATTCTATAAGAAGGGAAAATGGACTCAGATGCTCCATGAGGGCTGACCTTAGTGTGACCCTTGTTCTGACCTTTGTAAAAGTTTAGGCTTCACAGAAGTTGCTGCCACACCCTCACTGTGCCTGGCCAGGTCCCTCAGCACCTCAGCATGGCTGACGAGACCATGCCTCCAACATACCCTTTTGTAGTCTAGCCTGGGAACCATTCCTGAGGTTTTACATTACTTCAAAGAAACTGTTGTCTTCAAGGTTACCTCCAGGTCAGGTGATCAATTCTTAACAATTTTTCTGAGACTTGGCTGATTTTAGCACTGAAATTTCCTAGTCAAGGATAGCCCTCAGTCCTAGGCAAGTAGGGACAGCCTGTCACTACAAGCCCAGGTTAGCTTAGGTGGTAACTATAATTGACAGGGCAGATTTTCAAAGCTTTCTTTGTTATTCATATCTGTTCCATTGGTGGTCTTCCAGCAGTGAGGGCTCACAGGCAGCAACTGGCAGACCCCACACTGAACAGATGTGCTGTCCTTAATCACCTCAAGACCTCCTCTTTGTCAACCCCCCTGTCCTAAAGTCACCTAGGAAAGAGTCTCAACTGAGGAACAGTCCAGATCAGACTGGCCTGCAGGCATTGTCTATGGGGATTGTCTTGACTGTTGGCTGGTGCAGGAGGGCCCATCCCACTGTGTGTGGCATCATTCCCTAGGCATGTGGTCCTGGGCTATATAAGAAAGCTCACTAAGTGGACTGGAGAGATGGCTCAGTGGTTGAGAGAATTTGCTGATCTTCCAGAAGACCTGGGTTTCGTTCTCAGTGCCCTTATTGGCAGCTCACAACCACCTATAACTTCAGCTCCAAGAGATCCAGTGCCTTCTAATTCCAAGGGCATCTGCATGCGCGTGCGCACACACACACACACACACACACACACACACACACACATACACATACATATACACACATACACACATATACACACACAAATAAAAACAAAAATAAATCCATTGGAAGGAAGGAAGGAAGGAAGGAAGGAAGGAAGGAAGGAAGGAAGGAAGGAAGGAAGGAAGGACGGATGCTAGTCAAGAATGAGCCTGTGAATAAGCCGGCAAGCACTGTTCCTCTACATCCTGCCTTCAAGCCCCTGCTTGAGTTCCTGTCCTGACTTCCTTCAGTGATGGACTGTGACCTGAAGTGTAAGCTGAAACAAACACTTTCCTCCCCTACGTTGATTTTGGTCAGAGTGCTGTATCATAGAGATTAAAGTAGGACATCCTCTCTGTTCTCTGCCCTCACTCTGTCCTCTATGAATAAACAACAGAACTTGTTCTGATGTCTGCTTAAATCCTCCCAAGAACAAATGGCTCCTTTACTTCTGAAAAAGCCAATTTACATTCAGCTCTGACTGTGGAGAAGGAGACCCCAATTCTTAGGTTGCCTCGGTGTGTGCTATAAGATCCTGTGTTTCCATGCACTGGGCCCACCAAGAGCACCTGTAACCTGGAGAGTTCACTCACCTTCTCCTGAAGCTTCCTAAAGGTCTTCACCTTCTACTCTCACAGGCAACCCACCCAGTGCACCTGCAGAGACAGCACACAGGGCACAGGCGAGACTCCTGAGCATCCTGGGAGAGACCAATGAAAACAAAAGCTGCCAATTTGAGAGAGACTGATGTGCCTGGCCCTGGCAAGCTTTTGAGCAAAGGGCACTCACAACCCTGATGGCGGGCGAAATGTGACTTATTTCAACCATTTCAGAAGGTAATCTAACAGGATTTATTAAAGTTAGAGATGTGGAGTCCCTTTGACCCAAACACAATGCTGCTTCTGGGAACCGGTCCAACCGAAATAAAAGTCCCAATCCAAAAGATGTACGGGTAAGATTGTTTCTAGGAGAATGGCTAAAAATACAAAAGTGAACCCCAGACCTCACACTTCAGTGGAATACTACACTGCTATTATAAAGAATGAAGTAAATCTTGCGAAGAAATGAGGGAAAGTAAAAAATCTAGAGAATATACATAGCGTGCTCCTGTTTGTGCAAACTAGTGAGTACAGCATAGGTCCAGCCACACCTGGAGGCACAGCAAGATGAGCAAGATGCAACTGAGGCCTCAGGACTTACCACGCTATTTCAGAAGTATGACTAAAAATACCTGACAGAAACCATTTAAGGGAGGAACTGAAGATTCTGGATCATGTTCTTAGCAGGTGCAGGAGGTAGCAGCTTGCTCACACGCTGCAGACAAACAGACAGCAGGCACTGGCACCTGGCTCCCTTTCCCTCCTCGGCCCAGTCATGCTTCCAGCCCATAGGGTGCTGCCACCCACATTTAGGGAGGCTCTTTCCCCGTCAAGTAATCCTCACAGACACACCCTGAGGTGTACCTTGCTGCTCTCGCAGGAGATTCTAAACCCAGTTAAGTGGGCATCACTCCTAGCACGTCAATGCCACCTGCTGCCTTGCTTCTGTGGGGGGCAGGCCCCACACTACGTTCAGCCCCCCCACTTCTCAAAGCAGTTTCACACCTCTAGACTCCAGAGAGGTAGGTACTCCGAAAGATGTGGGGGAACAGCCACTCCCAGGGGATAGAGTTCACAGCTCACCTCCTCACAACGGTGCCTTCCAAACAAGTACAGAGGTCTCCTCGCAGAGCAGACCCTCCTCCTTGTTCTCCAGATTAAGGCATCTGCCTTCCATGAAGAAAAAAAGTTGCTCTTTCTGATTCCAGACATAATTTTTGGGTTTCTTGGATACAATCACACTGCAGTCAGAAAGAATCAGTCCTTCCCATAGACTACCTTGAACACACACACATACTCTCTCTCTCTCTCTCTCTCTCTCTCTCTCTCTCTCTCTCTCTCTCTCTCTCTCTCTCACACACACACACACACACACACACACACACACACCCACATTAACACTGTCAATACTATGCAACCAACACCAATTAGTCATTGATGACCAAGGTACTGTGCAGAGCTTGGGGCAGAATGAAGAGGTGAAGAGGAAGGAATGGAAAAAAAAAAAAGTAGAGCTTCTCCCACCACTGGGGCCTCTGTCTCTACTCAGGGAATGGATTTCCAGACCCAGCTGCTCCTCCAAACCGTGTTCGTGCCCTGCTCTACCGTGAGACCTCTGTCTGCAAACCACTAGTGGCCATCTGAATGTGAATTCAGAGTCCATCTCCTCTTCTGGAACTTAAATTTTAGAATTCACAGGTAAAGCTGGCAATTAAAGACCAAACAGAGCTATCGTAGTCAGCACTGAGGACAGGACATTCCCACACTGTGAACGGATGCTGACGTCAGAATAGGGTTCAGGAGTAGGGACCTCACTTGGTATTCTGCATAGTTCTAAGTCTGTTAACCACTATGATCTGGCATTAGCTTTGTGAATTGAGGATTCAAAAGATGAGGTGTTCGAGGATCTGGCTTGTCCTTATTGTCTTGTATCTTGATGTGTGCAAGTTGGAGCAGGCAAAACAGTCTTAGCTGGAGGACAGTGTCAAACCTCCCCAGTGCTCAGCCCCTCATCATTCAGGAAGATCCTGGGGATAAAGGTAGGCAGTGAGATGGAGATGATGGAGCAGGCACCCAGGTAGCCTCACAGCAAGTTACTGCCTGCTGGGTTTGAATGTGTGGCCTGCCCCAGTTCACATTAAACCATAATCCTCAGAGCCCTGAGGACTCTTCTCTCATGAAGATCACTACAAAAAGGTCTACAGGTACTGGTCACTCTCTCCTAGGAAACTGTGCTATGTGAAGAACAGACTTCTTCCTTTCAGGGGAACCCCATGTTTAAGACTCCATCTTGGAAGTGCCCAAACCAGATCTCAGCAGACACTAAGCATGCTGGCACCTTGACTTCAGACTTCCCAGCCTTGGGAGCTGTGAGAAACAAATTCATTTCTTTAGAAATTGCTAAGCCAGTCTATTAGCTATCAGAGCCAGAGATCTCATCTTTGTGACACCCGGGTGTCACTCTCTCCCTACCGGAGCTATACGCCCCAACTCAGATCTGACCTTCGATCATCCCCCAGGGGCTCCCACTCACATCCATCAGGCACACCCCATCTCCCTCAGGATGGGTGCTGTCATTTTTCTTACTTCTGTGACCAAATGCTTAACGAGAAGCTTATGGGGGAAGGGCTTATCCTGGCCGAAGTCTAGGTGAACATAGTTCAGCATGACAGTCACTCTAACTTGTTCTCTATTGCTTCAATAAAACACCATGACCAAAGGATATTTGTGGAGGAAGGGTTTATTCCACTTACAGCTCACAGTCCATCATGAAGGGAAGTCAGGGCAGGAACTCAAAACAGGAACCTGGAGGCAGGGACTGAAGCAAAGACCATGGAGGAGGGCTGCCTCCTGGCTTGCTTCCCATAGCTTGCTCAGCCTGCTTTCTTATTCCACCCAGGACCACCAGGGGTGATACCACCCTCCAATGGGCTGGGCCCTCTCATATCAATCATTAATCAAGAAAATGTCCGGCAGACATGCCTACAGGCCAATCTAATGAAGGCATTTTCTCAATAGAGGATCCTTTTTTCCAGATGACTCTAACTTATAACAAGTTGGAAAAAAAACCAAGACTGGGAAAAAAGCATGGATACAGGACTGAAGTAAATGGTCACAGTACACCTACAGTCAAGAAGCAGAAAACAGACAAGAATTAGGCCTGTTCATAAAGTTAAAGGCCCGGCCCCCCCGTGACCCATTTCCCCTAGCCAACTCTACTTCCTAAAAGTTTCATGGTCTTCATAAACAGCATCACCAGCTAGAAGTGTTCAAACACATGAGCCCACAGGGGAAGTTTCACACTCATCTATGACAGGGGTGATGGTTACAGAGAGCTACTTATTGTCACCCTCTGGCTGGTCTTTCCCCAGACACAGACACCATGTGGGTATTGATGGATGACACTCTGTGGAAGGCTGAGTCCTTGGGACATAGCTATTGTCCTCAGCCTCATCTATCTCCATTCTGGGGACTCAACATTTCAGACATAAAGGCTGTCTCAGAGACCAAGTGTCCATCCCATAGTACTATCAGAAAAATTTCTAAAAAAAATTCTTTACAAAGAATGTATGTGTCTGAATTGAGGCACCAGCATTATAACCCATGGGCCATTCTGAGGTACACTCTATGGAGAGCTCCTTTATTGTGCTGTATGTAATATCCTCCACTTGCCTGAAATGTGGGCTTTCTATCCATTTCTAAGTGCTGAGCAGGGCCTGCTCTGGGACAGGCAACAGGGAATGTCTTTCAGGTGAGTGTGTTGAACAGAAGGATTCTAAGGAAGCTGGCTGGGGAGGAGCTAGAGGCTATCACTTGCTTTTAGCATCCTGCATGGCCCCAGGGGGAATGAACCCTGCCCATCTGTAGAAGTGGAGGTGGAGATTGCTTCTGGCATCAGCATCAAATGAAGCATTCATTCAGCTAACTCAGTCAAACCAACAGTCAATTCCGATTGTCAGCAGCTGACCCTAGGAAAGGACGGAAACCCAGGGGTTCAAGCTGCTTGACATTTTCCTGATGACATCAAAATGGCCCTATTGCCAAATTCAGGGCATTCTGACCTGAATCTTGTTCTCTTAAACTTCCTAAACAAGCGGCTCTTGCCTTGCTTTTCAGCACCCGGGACAGCGGCTGGCCCCCTGGACTCTTGGGAGCTGTTTCTGAGCTTTGGAACACAGGGCTTACCGGTTGGTGCCCTCCAGCAGTGTTGCCTATGCTTTCCTTTCCCTGATTAGCCCAATGGACCACTGAGCTTATCCAGATGCCAGACCTCTGGAGAATGGGAACTGATGCCCTTGACCCACTCTTAGCCAGGGTCTGAGCAGGCAAGGCCATGGGAATCTGAGCAGACTCAGCACACCACCAGGCAGTGCATCATCAGCCCATAAAATCGGCCCTGGAGGAGACAGGAATGGAGGGGAGGGGCTGGGGGGAAGATGGGGGTAGGGGCGGGAGGGGGAGGACAGGGGAACCCATGGCTGATGTGTAAAATTAAAACACAAATATAATAAATAAAAAAATCACAGTGAAGCAGAGACTCGAGCAAGTCTCTGCTCTTCTGTCCCTTCTACCCCTAAACACCAAGGGGAGAAGGAAGACCCAAAAACAGTAAGTTCTTATCAAATTTTCAACAGTAACACATGCTAAAATCACACAGTAAAGAAATAAAGGAGCCAAACACCCTCTCTGGTCCTCAAAACACCCCCTGTCTCCATGACCCTTTCTGGGTGTGTTCCAATCTCTCCACTCATAGAGAAACACAAGGTGTAAACAGACAAACAACATGTCTTCTCTTAAAAGCAGAGCTAAGTTCTCTTTTTTAATTGTTGTATATTATTCCACATTAAAAGAGCCACACATTATTAAAACATTCCCTTACTAGTAAATAGATCTACAAAGGTTCTTCAGAGACAGTTATCAATAAGAAAGAAATGAGAAAAAGAGAGAAGGGAGGGCAAAGACAGAATCTAAGGAAAAATTCACCTGACCGTGGATGAACTGATAAGCCCATTGTCTACAGGGCCAATGCATAGACTGAAACCCCAGGGTGGGCTGTAGTGGAGTCTAGATGTGATCTGTTAGCAGAATTCCATCTTCGCCATAGGAGAGCTGTCTTTTTGTTTTTAGGCTATCAACTGATAGGATGGGCCCCACCCATGTTACTCCTCGAGGGAATCGAGAGTCAACTCTATTCCAAGTCTACTCATTTAAATGCCATTTTCTTTTGTCTTCACTGTGATCTTATGAGGTACCCAGAGCTGCCCTGTCATTCATGATGAACTGAGGCTCAGAATCCAGGTTTATCTAATGATAAGCCTGGGTTCTGACTCATTCTGTGACCAGTCTATGGGCGTCAGCCTCTTGCCTCAACTTTCCCATCTGTTAAATGGGCTTCACATGAGCATCAACTATAGGGTTGCTATAAAGGTTCAGTGAGACAAAGATGAATCTGAGTTCTCCTTTCTAGCTATTGCTTGTTATAATATGTGGATAAATTGTTAAAGCAGTTTCCTGCTTGTAAGTATATTAGAAAGGGCTCTTCAGAGACACATAAGCATTGGGACACACAGAAATGAAAGTGTGCCATATTGGGTAGAACAGTGTTCAATAATGAAAAGATACTATTTCTCCTGTTATTCTGGTGAAGGGACTGGACTCCACTTGGACATGGTCCTGTAGTGTCCCCAGGATCCTAGTCACAAACAGGTTCATAGACTATTTCCAACCCACAGCTGTCATCAGCAAACTGGGGAAGTGCCTTAATTAAGAAGCAGCCCCTCCTGGCACCTAGCAGTGCCTTTCCGTTTCCTGGCCCAAGATACACTGTTGTCACAGTTGACGCTCTGCAAAGGAGATCTGAGAAACATTAGCACTCTCAAAGCCCACGCTCCAGACCCACTGGAGGGCCCACCTCACCATCTGCTGTGGGCCCCAAGCCGAGTAGGCAGCAATGGAGAAGAGGATTTAGAACATGCTCTCATTCCAAAGTGGAGGAGGCTACTGGGTTCCGGCTGGGTGAGCTCTGGTGAGGCCCCATTCTGGAAAGGCTCTGTGGCTACTCTGACCTGATCCCCCTCTGAAGCTGGCCTTGCCCCAGGACTGCAGGACCACAGGATGCTGAGAGGCCACTGCCATCTGTTCCCATCTACTGCTTCACACTACCAAGGGCTGGCAGGGGAATTCCTGTGGAGGGAAGCAAGGGATCTCAGAAGAGACAATCAGCTTTCTACACTCCCTTTACCTCCCCCATATACACCTGAGAACTGGGATCACTGCTCTAACTGTGAATTGCTGACTCCAGGGGACAAAGTCATGGATTTCTCAGCTTCTGACCTGGAAACTGAGCTGTGAGATGTGAAGGTTGATAGAGCCAGGCAAAGCTGGTGTGCTGGCTCTTCTTGCCCAGTACTGTATAAGAATGCCACACCAGTGCAAGAGAAGAGAGTCATGAGGAAAGCCAGAAATCTGAGGGTGGATGGCAAAGTCCCTTGCTGTCCCAGCCCCAGGACAGGAGAAGGAAAAGAGAAGAAATTGAGAGCTGTTGAAATAGATGGAGGGTAAAGAAACAGGGAGACTTGAGTGTTATTTGCTGGATGATGCTGGGGTTGGAAACTCACAGAACCCCACCCAGGACAGGGTGCATGGATGGGAGTCAGTGGGATCCATCTTAGCCTAAATGGGTGCCAGATACTTGAGGTGACAGAAGATGACTCCTTAACAATGAAAAGTCTCCACATTAGAGACTCAAAGGGTTGCTGACTGTGTGGGACTCTGTGGGTATAAAGATACCACTATCAGAGAAAGACAGAGCCCAGAGTTTGGACCTCCCTGGTTGCATGTTACCCAGTATTATCAATTGTTCCTTGGCCTTATCCATAAATGTGGCCTTAAGCTCTTCTTCATCTCTGGTCCCCCATCTGAAATGGAAGTATTCCTTCTCTGGAGCAGGTATCACTCTGCAGGATACCAGGAGCAGCCCACATTTGATGTCCCCAGATATTGGGAGCCCGAAGATCACTAAAGTCCTCAGTAGGACGTACCCTCTCCAACATTTCCTGCAGGGTTGAGATCATGCCCAACTCCACAAAGCCATCCTCTGATCTTCATGTGTGCACTGTGGCACATACATACATACATACATACATACATACACACACACACACACACACACACACACACACAAGATAAAAATAAATATACAACAACAAAAACATAACTCTGCTTTTTGGAAATAGGCAAGAGGGATTGGGCTGTGGCTCAGTGGTGGGATACTTGACTAGCATACACAGGACACTGAGTTCAATCCTCAGCACTGATAATAGTATTAAAAGGAGGAAGAGGAGGAGGAAAAGAAGGGATTTTTAAAAAATAGACATTTCTCCAAAGAAGGTATGAAAAATGCACACAAGATGCCCAACATTACTGATCTTTAAGGAAATGAAAAAAAGCCCACAGCGAGATACTTCTCCATTCCAGCTAGGGCATCTATAGTGCACATTCAGTAAAGAAGATTACTGAGAGGCGATAATGATATGAGAAAGGAGTGTCCATGTACAGTGATGTGGGAATGTGCAGTGGTCTGATCCCATCTGATGACTCCTCAAATAATTCAAGACAGAGGCCTGGGGCAATGCTGGGGGTGAAGCGCTTGCTATGCAAGCGTGAGGACCGAAGTTTGGGTTCCCTGCACCCATGTGAAAAAGCCAGACATGGTAGTGTGTGCCTGTAACCCCAGAGCTGGGCATCAGAGACAGGAAGAGCTGTGAGCTCCTCGTCAGTCTAGCCAGTGAGTTCAGGTTCAGTGAGAACCCTGTCTGAAATGTAGGTGGAGGTTGACAGAGGAACACCTATTATAGAATATTCAGGTGTGTTACTTTTGCTTATGTTACATTTGTTTAAATATGTGTAGCTGTGTTACTGTGCCTGTCTAAAACACCTGATGGTCTCATAAAGATCTGAATGGCCAATAGTGAGGCAGGAGAGAGAAATAGGTGGGACTGACAGCAGAGAGAATAAGAATAAATAGAAGGAGAAATCTGAGAGAAAAGGATCAAGGAATGAGAGAGGAAGGAGGAGGACATCAGGGGTCAGCCACCCAGCTACAAGCCATCCACAGAGTGAGAGTAAGAGCAAGATTTACAGAAGTAAGAGAACTGGAAAAGTCCAGAGGCAAAAGGTAGACAGGATAAGTTTAGGAAAGCCAACTAGAAACAAGACAAGCTAAGGCCGGGCATTCGTAATTAAAACTAAGCCTCCGTGTGTGATTTATTTGGGACTTAGGTGGCAGGCCCTCCGAGATAGCCAAAAAATGAACAACAGACGTCTGATGCCAACCTCAGACCTCCACATGTGCACACACAGCCCACACTCACACATGCACCACAGACACACATGCATGCATGCACATGTGCAAAAGGGGAGAAAGTTCACTATAATTGCTGTCATCCTGTGGTTCCACTTGTACATCCACACCCTGAAGCACTGAAAGTTGTCACTAAGACAAATACAAGTACACATATATCCTCAGAAGCACAGTTAATTCATAATAGAAGTTAGAAACAGTACAACATTCAACAATGAGTAAGTGGAGAAATGGGTTGTGGTATGTTAACAGAATGGAATGTTATTAAGCCATTAAAAGGGAATAAAAATTAAGCCCTATACAAGAAGTGGATGGTGCAACCTCAAAAACATTGTGCTTAATGAAAGAAGCTAGATTCAAACGGTCAGACAATTCACGGTTCTACCTATAGAAAAATTCCAGACAGAATACAGTGGGAGGGCAGTGTGCCAGTTTCTGCATAATGCCTGGGGTTTCCTTCTGGGGCAGCCAATATGTAGGAGGAGCTTTGTACAAATGCAAAATCAGGTAAGTCAGTGGCTGTAGAACACTGTGAATACACTAAATACCACTGACCTATTCACTTGAAAATGATTCATTTTATTCAAATTGTACCTCACCTTCAAAATATCTAATTTCTGCATTCAAGTCCATACACTTGTCACCAAGGATCGTTCTTCATCTCTCCAAAACTACACTGAAATGACTCAAAATGGAAAAATAAGGGTTCCCAAACAGTGGGAGGCCAGCAGCTTGCAGAAGGTGGGAGAATACTTTGTGGGAGAGAGGTTCCTCCTAAAGCAATGAAGGGAAAGCAGTCAGCAAGAAACAATGACTTGCAACTCACACAGGGAGAGAGGAAGTGTGGACAGAAGGGTTCCCACCACAGCCTAGGGAAATCTCTGAACTCAGGGCACCTAAGACTAGAGCAACACTGTGTTGTGAAGCCAGAGATGGAGGCCAACTGGCAGACTGGGAGATGAGAGCACTGGCCGTGGTCAGGATGGGTCCTAGTTGTCCTAACAAGTGCATGGCGTGGTTTGACCTGGGAGTGTGGAAAGGGAGATGCTGAAACAAGTCACTGATATGAGCAATGGCACCTGTAGAAGGAAGGCTAACGGTAGGTCAGCAGACAAGCTCCATGTCAAAGCTTTACATCTCAGCCATGCACCAGGAGCCCAGATTCATTCAACTCCAACTTCTCCTGGAGTAAATGAAGAAACACATTTGCAGCATGATCGTGTGTGTGTGTGTGTGTGTGTGTGTGTGTGTGTGTGTGTGTGTGTGCGCGCGCGCACATATTTTATTTTTAAAAATGTTTACTCTTTCCACTCGTGATGCATTCTCATGGTTTATATTCTACTCTAGTCTATTTCATTTTTTAAAAGGTGCTGGCCACAAACCACTAACACAATTTTAGGTAGCCTAGGTTTCCATAGTAACTACATCACTATCCATACACAGATACCCCTAAGATCTGAGGCTGGAACGAAGGTGAGCAAGCATCAGAAAGGGGGGGGGAGGCATCTGCAGGTGTTAGGCACTCTCTAGAGATCCTCCAATTGCTGGCCCCCAGATGTGGGGGACACGGCCAAGGACAGGGGGCTTCACCCCTCTTGCTGTAAGGAGAACCCTGACTTGGCCTACTCAGAGCAGATGTAGAAAGAGCTTTGTGCCAATCAAAGATGAACATGCACATCTCACAACGTGGATCAGAGATGGCAAGAACAAGCCTGTGGGCTTGCGGCTCGGCCCCCAACCTTCAGCTCTCTGGGGCCACTCTGTCTGCAGGGACACGAGAACTCAAGAAGAAAAGAAAATGCTTGAGAAGCACCGTTTGAGGTTCTGAATTAGAGCCCCTGTAATGCTCTTTGAGAGACACAGCTAAAGCCTTTTTAATTACTCTGGGCACCTCATCTGGGCTTCTCCGATAGAGCTGTCCCATGCTGGGCCGCAGGGTGGGGTGGGATGGGGAGCTTACTCTTTGAGTTACACAGATGGCAAGCCACTCATTCTCCCTCAAGAGCAAAGGCAGGAGAAATAACAAGGCGTTGCAAAGCCCTGCAATCCACCAGAATGCAGAGACAGAATTGGCATGAGAATAAACTGTACCAGCTTTCCAAAATGTGACCTGTTGCCAGTAGTGAATTTTAAATTGTACTTGTTCTGTGACTCCTCAGCTCCTCCTCCGAAAGCATGCTAAAGTGAATCTCGCGGCAAAGTCCATGCCTATATCGGCCAGAGGGTGAGCCACTGAAGAGGGTGTCAATGTCCATCACGATCATTTACCTACCATTCCCTGGATACCAGACACACACCGAGTGCTTAAAGGCTTCACTAGAGTGAATCCTCCTGTCAGCTCTGTGGGATGTATGTTGTTATCTCTATTTAGAGCAAAAGAAATTAAGACATGGGAAGTTTGACATGGCCACAGCACAGCAGGACTGTACAACAAGCTTGTTCTCTGGCCCAATACCCATGAGGGAGATGTTTAAAAGATTCATTTACATAAAAAGCATTGATTGAGGGCCACATGTGCTGGAACACAGATGATGAAGACAGACAATAGTCCCAGCCCTCAGGGATAGTCCTTTGTTTTTTTTTATATAACTTCACATAGCCCAGGCTAGCCTCAAACTGACTATGCATAGCTAAGGATAACCTTGAAGTTGTGATTCTCCTACTCTCACTCCCACGGTCCCAAGAGTATAGGTGTGCGCATCCACACCTGGTTAATGTGGTGCTGGGGATCAAACACAGAGCCCCATGCATGCTAAGCAAGCACTCTACCCACTAAGCTACATCCCCAGCCCCTCAGGGACACTCTTCTGTACTGACCTGGAAGACCAGATGTGGGAAAGATGGGTTAAATAACTGCAGCATTCATAGCATGATCCATTTACTCCCTCAGATACTACTTCCCACATGCCTTGTTGTGTTCTCTGCTGAGCCCTTCCCAGATCACGAGACCCTCAACTCCACAAAGGCCTGACTCTGTGTCTCCTGATGTGGAGACTGGGCCAGAAGCAAACACCCAGAATAGGTTCATCAGATATGTGTGTTAGTCCAATAAGTGAACACATGAGTAGAATGCATGAAAGACAGCAAGGCTTTGGGACATGAGTCCTATGACTTTTTAATAAAATTATTACAAAATCATCATTCTTAAAAGATTTTACTAAAATTCCATAGAAATAGAGAAAGCAAAACCCCTCTTCTGCTGTCTCTCCCTTAGAGATGACCTTGACCCTTTGGTGTACAATGTTCAGCCTCTGGGCCCTGCTCTTGGGTTAATTAGCTATTGTCACTGTGACAAAATGCCCGAGGTAAACAACTTACAGAGGGGAAAGGTTTGTTTTGGATCACAATAAACAGAGGTGTCCATGCAGGGTCAGCTGGCTGCATGACTTTCCTGCCTGTGTAAAAGGCAGAACTATGCCGAATAGGCATGGTGGAGAAAACCGCTTACCTCACAGCAGCCAGGAAGCAGAAAGAGTTTGTAAGAGAGAGAGAGATGAGACATAGGGCCTAGGAGGGAGGGACAAGAAGGAGGATCCTGCAAAGGAGGGATAAAAGGGAAGATCCCACAAGAGAGGAATCAGGCAAAGGGTTCTAGACAAGATCCATCTTTAAGGCACGTCCCTCCTCCCCATCCCCACAAACACCCTACCAGTCCCAGTCAGATCCACCTCCTAACAGCCCTTTCTGTTAGAACTGGTCAATGGGTTAACCCACTAAAGAGCTTCTTGTCCTCTTGTCCCATCCTCTCTCAGTCACGGCACCACATGGAGACCAAGTGACAACATATGAGCCTTTTAGGGATCGCTTTAGATTCAAGTCGCAACACAGTTTTCTGCTACCACTCCCAAGCCATTCACTCTCTGCACACACTACACTGTGGAATGGTCTTTTCTCCACAACTCCTTGTCTTAATCACCTAGGGAGAATATAGCTTCACATCTACACCTAAAAAAAGGTAAAAATGTGCTTCATTTCATAGCATTCAATGGCTAACACCGGAGCCCAAGACCCAGGGTTTTCACTCAGCCAAACGACATGAAAGAGGCCCCAAGTTCTCTGGTGTGTCCTTTGGCTCTGCTCTCACTCTCCCAGATCTGACCTGAACTAGCCCTGGATCCTTTGCATCCTTGGGTTTTTAAGGCTGTGGTCTAGAGAATCCCACTCTTACAATAACTCTGGGAGCCAATGGGTTAGTCATTATCCCTATAAGTGCAGGGATGGCTCAAGGACCAGCTGGGGGAACTACCCCAAGCTGGAGGCCTTTGCCCTGCTACTCTGGGGTTGGGATCTGTGGCTCCCTGAGAGCCATGCAGTGGTGTCAGGTGACAGCAATCCCATGCATGAGATGAAGTCGCTAAAGATGCAAGAGCAGAAGCAATTAAAAAGGCATTAGTTGGCTTCTGCATCGAATGATGTTCTTAGAACTAATTATTTGTTCATTAAGGCTCCCAGCCTTGATGGGGGGGGGGGGTGTCACGTGGAAAGAACTGACAGGCCTGACTCGTGCTACAGAACCAATGGCTTCACAGGCAGAATACAGTCTGTGGCTGTGAACAGCCTTACTTCCTGGGGAAGTGGGGACCTACTTTCTCACTGAAGCCTCCAAGCTTAGGGGTTAGAAATTAAAGCACATGTCATTCACACTTTGCTGGTTGGCTCTTTGTGACATGGACACCAACCAGGAGCAATGTCACCTTGACTTTCATGTATGTCTTCTTGATATGCACCCATACAGACCTTCAGTGATTCTGAAAAGGTAATATTGAAAACTGCAGGTTAATCATGTTTATCTCTTCCCTTCTTCACCTAAAATCCTGCTAACATGAAAGTAAAAGAAATCACAAGTCTAGGTGGATACCGACAGCAGGACAAGAGCTGGGAGGAGACAAGAGACCTAAATGAATTTCTGGAAGCTAGGAAGTGGATGTTTGATGGGGAAGCAGCACAAAGCCCTCACTAAACGCAGACAGAAACAGAGACATCCCCAGAACCACCCTGCCCTGTAGAACCCTGGACTCAGGCTAGAAACTTGAGGTACAAATAGAAATGGCATGTCAAGCCTGCAAACAGGGTGCTTGGTTGATTATCTATACATGAAAATTCTGAACCTACTCTCATCAAAATTCTTAAGCAGTCATGTATTTGTATGGGGATGAAATACATGGAGGAAAATTGATTCCCTATGTAGTACTTATCCACAGCTGCATAACAAATTACCCCTGAAACTTCTCATTTGTGGCAACAAGTGTTTACTATCTTACAGTTTGCATGGGTTAGACATTTGAGAAGAGCTTAGCTGGTGATTTTGTCTCAGGGTCATTCACAAGGCTGAGCTGTCTTCCAGGGTGATAATCATCTGAAGGCTGGACCAGGGCTGGACGATGGACTTCCAAGATGGCAGGCCCAGAAGGCTATTGGCTAGAAGCCTCAGTCCTTGCCGCCCCTCCTAGGGCTGCTAGAGTGACTTCATGGCACAGCAGCTGGCTTTCTCCAAGAATGAAGGAGAAAAGAAACAGGCATGCCTTTTATTACTGAGTCTTGAGGATCACATCCCAGAAATTTGCCATGTTCCATCTACTAGAATTATCTCTAGGTCCAGCCCTATTTCAAGGAGGTTGAAAAGAAGTGGCACTTCTTGAATATGAGCATGCCCAAAGCTTGTAGAAATAACCAAAAATGAATATCCCCATAAAAGTAGACTTCCATAGTCTAGCACTTAGAAATCTCCTAACTCTAAGATCTACTGTTTAACTGACATGTTTAAAACAAATTCCACAACTAAGGATCCCCCCACATACTCAAAGGCTACTTAGCTACTCCATAAAATTTAATCTCAGTAGTCAACCAGCATACTGGGCGATTTTATCTTGTGTGTGTTCTGGGACCAAACATGCATGCTATCAAATAATGACTGCTGAGAAAGAAAAACTCAATCTTCCTTGGGGATGAGCTCCCTAATTGGTTATTCAATACCAAGTAATCAGCCCTAAAAATATATACATATGAGCAACACTAAATGGTCCCAGTAGGTGGTATTTATATGCTTGTGTGTGTATGTATGTATCTCAGACCTATCTTTTCTAAACCAAAGACTCCATCAATAGTTTAAGTAAACATCTAGATGTTTACCTAGATGTTCCACAAATAAGGGTGGTTTCATAATACTTATCTCCACGACATATTTTTATGTTTTACCTGATTCTATTTTTCAGGTTGTGGAACAAAAGCCAAAGAATAAATCCCTGACTGAAGGTTACAACCCTGGAATCATAGCTTGGATTCAACCCCAGAATGGCTGCGCAGCTGGACTCTGAGAGTTCGCTCCTTTCCACCTGAGGAGAAGGGGGCCATCACTGAACCTGCCCTTGCCAAGGGCCATTCAAGGTCAAGGACACCCTGGTCCTGCACATCTTGATTCAAGAGTCTTAGTCTCTTGGAGGAAGAATCTGATTGGTCCAGCTTGTGTGGACTGTCCTCACCTTGGACCAATCAGCTGTGTCCAGAGTGTGCTGAGGTGCTCAGCAAGCATTGTGAGCCCTGAGGCTGTTACTGTGTGGACTGGACACTCTTGGGAGTGGGGCGGGGGGGGGGGGGGGGGGGGCGCTGATACTGTTGAGTACCATGTTCTTGGGCAGAACTAGTTGCTTTCAGATCTGTGTACAGCAGCATCCAGATCTGAGCAGAATGGCCGCGGTATTTTACCTGATGTCCTCCTCCTTCCTCCACCTTGAGCAAACCACCCCCAGGCAAGCATGGAACTAGGAATTCATCTCGCCTTGTCCTGCATTCCAGCATGGGGTGATTACTTGCAAATGGCAGTCATGTCTGGTCACTGTGGACAGCTCTCCTACCCAGAGCATCTTTTAACACACAGGGACATTCCTCAAAATGTTCTGCTTAAATGAGTGTGAGACAAAACAACTTGTCAGCCTGTCTCTTTCTTGCAGAAATGAGGCGGTGATGTCAAAATCCAGTCCTTTACTCATTTAGAAACGATCTGATAACAGAAAGCTGGCTTAATTTCCGGAGAAAGTGAGAAGCTTCTTCACTAGTGGAGCTGCCAATATCTCTCTCTCTCTCTCTCTCTCTCTCTCTCTTCTCTCTCTCTCTCTCTCTCACACACACACACACACACACACACACACACACACACATACACACACAGAGGCGCGCACACACACACTTAACTAAACTGTAGAGTGAAGGCTGTTCGAAAGTGATTTTACAAGGTGAATTACTGGCACATCTTCACAGCCCCATCAGTCCCACTGTGTGGGTCAGACAGTATCATTGGGCACAACTGATGAGAAACCCACAGCCAATTTCTCTGAGTTCTTTCTTCTTGCTTTGTAACAAAGGCACATGTGACTTCCATCTTCTTAGGCTAGTTTTTGAGGTACATAAGAGAAATCAATGGTATCTTATATTGTGTGGACTCCAGGATCAATGTGACTTAGCATGCAACAACAACAACAACAACAACAACAACACACACACACACACACACACACACACACACACACACACACACACACCACAGCAAGTGTCATGCAGAGAGCCCAGGCTTCAGGATCCAAAGAAGCCATTATGAGCCTACAGCCTCCCACGCTGTCTCCCTTGAAGACAGTCACCTATCACCCTTCTGTAGACTCTACAGGATAGGCTCTTCTTGAGATCAGAAACATTAATACAGTTATAGCTCTGATCCCTCCCCACCTGCTTCATGGGAAAGATAAGTGCATATGTATTTAGAGACTGCCTGTGCTTGCCTGAGTAGCATGTGATGCAGAAGGATTGGTCTGCGATTCATCTTCAGATGTTGAATATCTCAAAGCGTCAGGAACCTACCAGAACAGAAGGGCACCAGACAAGAATGCAAAAGCAAAACAGCACAGTCTCTTATGTGCCCCTCCCTTCTCCTCTAGGTCCTGGAGGCTTGGCGGGGATTGAGGGTTGCTATGGGGATGGGCCAGGATGGAATCAGGTGGGGAGACACAGACACACAACCGAGGGAAGAAAGAAAAGGGAGAATTAGTTTCTTGAGTTGAACTTGAAATAAGGATGCTTCTGCTAAAGGGCACGCGTACATGCATACACACACACACACACACACACACACACACACACACACACATACACACACACGTGTGCATGAAGGCACCTCACTCCCTTACCTCTGCCCACTCCCCAATCTTCCAAGTGTGTTGATGTTGGGCTTGGCTCTCCACCTCCTACACCTTCTTGCCCTAGATTTGGACAGGGGTCTACAGCTCAGAGGGCTTAGGCAGGAGGCACCAAGAGGATTCTGGGAAGAGTCCAAAAGAGAAATTCCTGGCCTCTTCTTGGAGAATCCAGAGGTCTGTGTGGAAGAGGCACTTGTGTTGGACCCAAGAGACCAGCTTTCACTCAGAAGAAGAAAAGGAAGACCAGCCTAAGCAGGTATAGGACATGGAGGGTGAGGCCTGTGTGGAGACTGCTGCATCCTTTGCCCCCACTGAGCACTGCTGGGGCTAGAGAGGTACAAGGGACCTCGAGTGCCAAAGTGGGGAGCTTGGACCTTGGTCTACAGGACGTTTTGAAAGGGGATGATAAAGGCTTTTGGTGGGGGGGGGGGGCTCAGATGGGCAGGAAGAGGGAGGGGATGGGCAGGGAGTCCCACGTAGAGACTGAGGCAGCCACCAGAGCAACAGTGTCCTGATGTGGAGAGGTGACTGTGAAGGGTGGACAGAAACAGAATCTGAGATAGCAAAGTGTTAGAGGGTAAGCACTGCAGAGTTTGGGAGAGCCTGATGTGGACGTGGAAGAGAATAAGGGGCCCAGGCCGATGATGCACTTACAGAGTGGAATAGAGAGTGTGAGCGCATGCGCATGCTTCATGCTCCAGCCAATAATAGGCTTCTTAGATCCATTTGCCATGCTTCCCTCCCCCTGCCTTCGGTGACTTAAACCATTAGGGGAGACCCCGTTCAACTGAGTCGCATTTTGTTTTGTTTTGTTTTGCGTGGCACTCTATATTATAGAAATTTCCTCGTAAAAGACCCTCAGAGGCAGGCAGTGAAGGCTCGGGGTAGGGGTCACACAGCCAGGAGGCTAGAGGGCAAAGCCCTAACCTCTGCCCCCGGGCTGCTTCCTCCTGCCACTTAGGGGCTGGAAGAAAGAGATGAGTGGTCTAGCCACCTCGCTAGCTTCTTTGCGGTGGACTACACTGTAGTGAGGAAATCCTTTTTAATCGTTCTTTTTGCTGTCACAATCATATTTCCTTCCTCCAGAAGGGAGCAGAGCCAGGAAGATTATTTTGACATATTTCTCAAAGACGCTGTTTCTAGAGCACTTGCCTGATAAAAATGATATATTTATTTGGGACCGCCAAGAGCTTGCTGAAATGAGGAATTTATCTGCATAGCTTTTGTTATTAAAGTGATTCTTCTTGTGTATTTCCTTCTAAGCTACTGATTCCATCTATAATACATGAGTTTCAGGTAATAGAAATTTTTCATGCAAGTAAATATTTTAATAACAACATTATGGTCTTGATTCCAAGACTACAAGCAAAAGCCTGGCACCGTGAACAGGCACACGCTGGAGGCTGGGGACCAGGATTGTTGTTCCTGTGCTATACCTGTGACCTTAGACAGTACCAGGCCCTCTCCTAAACTTCAGTCATGTTAGCTGTCTATAAAGCGTGGGGGCTACCACTCATAGGAGCTACCACTAAGCTCAGATGAGAGGCCAGTTTCAGTGGAGCCTTGGCCTCGGGCTTTGGGAACTGTGTGCAGAGCCAACATGTGTCATTAGCTAGGCAACAGACTGACTATCACCAACAGCCATCTTACCAATTGGTAGAAGTACCTGTCATCAAGCCTGATGACCTGAGTTTAATCCCCAGGACCAACATGATAGGAGAAAACTGAGTCCTCCAAAATGTCTTCACACAAGCAACTATGGCACACACACACACACACACACACACACACACACACACAATTTAAAGACAACATGTGATGGCTTGCTGCTCTCACAAAGACATGTAGGAATCTAAACAGAATGAATCATCCCACACAGTCAACCAGGGACCTGGCAGACCCATATCCACACAGGACTTCCACATCCACACTCAAGGATCATTGCAGGCTTCATTCAGAATGTGCCACCATCAGACCCAAGGCAAGCAATCACTGATGTGATAAGCTGGTAGCCAGCCACTGGTCTTTCCCCAGACTGACTCACTCTCCATGCCTTGAGAGTGTCCATCCCTCCTCACCAGAGGGACATGGGCTAATCACACCCAGTGTTGGCCTGAGCCTGAGGAGCATGGTGTGCCCTGGACAGTAGCTCTCTCCCCCGACTATATACTTGTCACCCTTTGACCTGTCACTTCCACAACCAGAAGTAGAAAACAGCAAAAACGCAGGAATTTCTTTTCCCTTCCCTCCAGTCTCGCCAGTAGAAGATCAGGTCATACCATTGGGCTTAGAAACCTCAGTGTATATCACTTTTCCTTCCTTATTAAGCTGAAAATTCCTCCCTTAAAGGGAGTACTTTCTGGACTCTATTTGGCATATTCAAAGTGCCTCAGTCAGAAACTTTGTTGGGTAAAAGTAAGGCTACTTGAAGAACACAAACAGCTGGAGTACCTACCTGATGAAGCTTCGAAAAGCCTAACGGAGCGAGAGGGGGGGGTCACATAGACCCATGTGGCTTGAACTTTTTTCTGCTGTGACTCCCCCTTTTTTTACAAGATGGATCCCATCAAATCTGGACTGTCTTGCTATGTCTCCAAGGAAACCTTGAACTCCTAATCCTGCTGCCTCCACCTCCCAAGTGCCAGCATTACAGACACGTGCTACCAGCCTAGTCTCCACTGTCTTGGGGATGGATCTCAGGACTTATGCACTCTGGGCAAACACTCTATCAACCGAGCAAAATCATCAGCCCCATGAGAGATTTTACACAACCCTCGGTATATAGGTGTTTACTAGTAATAACTCAGGAAGGAAATTTGGAGTACACGTAATTTTACCATTTGTTAAAGCCCAAAGCAAATTTGGGTACCAATGAGATGGATATGGTGGCTTATTTTTACATAATTAAATCTTGGCTAAATCTTTGACACTATAGGACATACAGCATTCTCCAACATTTTTCAGAATTAATCAGCATTTTTGATGCTATATTCAGCAATGCTGCAGCCTCTGCTTTACATATCCAGGGAAAAACAAAGTGGCAGAATACTCAGGGCCATTTCAGAAACTCTCCTTGGAAATTCTGTCTCACTCCCAAACCAAAATTCATTTAATGTTTTCTTTTTTATTTTAATGACATTAAAGCCAGCAACCCATCCAGCTGTTTCTAAAATCAAATATTCTAATGCAGTCCAATTCAAAAAGATACAAAATTTCATACATGCTAAGGAATGATGGAAAAGAGGCAATGTCTTTTCTTGCATTTTGTTTTGGTTTTTGTTTGTTTGTTTTTCAAGACAGGGTTTCTCTGTGTATTTTTGGTGCCTGTCCTGGATCTCGCTCTGTAAACGAGGCTCACCTTGAACTCACAGAGATCTGCCTGGCTCTGCCTCCCAAGTGCTGGGATTAAAGGCTTGTACCACCACTGTCCAGTGCCCTCTTATTTATATAAAGCAGAAAATTTTGTGTATACAAAAATCACTGCAGATTTGTGGCACACAGTAGCCTCACTCTGAGCTGTTTGTTTGCTGGTGATAACACACTAGATTCAAAGAGTGCATGCTGTGTCTCACGAGCAAGGCTACAGTGAAGTTACATGGTACAGCATGGACAAGGGCTGCTGGAAACATCACAGAGCCAGATTTGATCTTGAGTTCATATTTGATTACTGTGTTCGGAAACCTCTTACTGGTTTCTGAAGTTACTGCAAGTTATACATTCACATCTAAAGATTTGGGGAAGATCCACAAATAAGAAAGAATCTTCTGCCTTTGTCATTCTGGGTCTGGGTTTTCTCATTCAGTTTCTAGTTCATTCATTTACCTGCATACTTCAGGAGTTTGTCTTTCTTCACAGATGTGTATGTGGAAATCATTATCAGCTCATCAGTTGGAGACAATTTAGGTTGTTTCCATTTCCTAATCATTGTGAATAGAGCAACAAGTGAACATGGTTGAGCAAATATCTGTGGAATAGGATGTCTTCTCCTTTGGGCATATATCAAGGAGTGGTATAGTTGGGTCATATGGTATACTTACTTTTTTTTTCTATTTTTTTTTTCTTTATTATTATGTGTTTTAAATTTTATACATCAGCCATGGGTTTCCCTGTCCTCCCCCCTCCCGCCCCCACCCTAGCCCCTCCCCTCCATTCCCATGTCCTCCAGGATCAAGGCACCCCTGGGGATTCATTTAAACCTGGTGGATTCAGTACAGGCAGGTCCTGTCACCTCCTTCCAGACTGAGCAAAGTGTCCCTGTGTAAGCCCAAGGTTTCAAACAGCCAGCTCATGCACTAAGGACAGACCCTGGTCCCACAGACTGGGTGCCTCCCAAACAGATCAAGCTATTCAATGGTCTCACTTATCCAGAGGGCCTGATCCAGCTGGGGGCTCCACAGCCTTTGGTTCATAATTCATGTGCTTCCATTCGTTTGGCTATTTGTCCCTGTGCTTTTTCCAATCTTGGATTCAACAATTCACACTCTTGCAGACCCTCCTCTTTCTCAACACTTGGACACCTGGAGCACCACATGTGTCCTGGCTGAGGATCTCTGCATCCACTTCTATCAGTTATTGGATGAGAGTTCCAAGACGACTGTTAGGGTGTTTAGTCATCTGATTACCAGACTAGGTCAGATCAGGCTTTCTCTTGACCATTGCCAGCAGACTACAGAGGATATATCATTGTGGATTTCTGGGGACCTCTCGAGCACTCTGCCTATTCCTGTTCTCATGTGGTCATAAAGAAAATATGGTACATATATACAATGGAGTACTATTCAGCAGAGAAAAACAATGACATCATGAGGTTTGCAGGCAAATGGATGGATCTAGAAAAAAAATCATCCTGAGTGAGGTAACCCAGACTCAGAAGGACAAACACGGTATGTACTCACTCATAGGAGGATACTAGATGTAAAACAAAGATGACTAGACTGCTACACAACTCCAGGAAGGCTACCTAGAAAACGGGACCCTAGGAAAGACCCAAGGATCACCCAATGACAGAGAAATGGATGAGATCTACATGAACAACCTGGACGACAGTGGGAGTAATGAAGGGCAAGGTTTGAGGGAAAGAAAGCTTAGGGGAGCAGGAGATCCCAGCTGGATCAAGAACAGAAAGGGAGAATGAGGAATAACAGACCATGGTCTACTTACTTTTTGCTTTTAGAGAATTCTCCATGCTGACTTGTACAGCGCCGGCCAGTTTGCAATCCCAGCAGCTGTGAATGCTCGCTCACTCTTGCCAGCATTTGTTGTCAGTTGTTTTATTTTGCACCCTCATGCTCAGTTACCTGACCCCTATGGGCTCACAACCTGCAGCTTAAGAAACTCTGGTGTTTACAATGAGGGGACATTGCATTACAGGGTGACTCGCGTCCCCTGTGGAATAGGGATGGAAGATGGAATTACATCAGTCTACTCAGGAAGATGAGCTATTTAAAACTAACCACCTGCTTCTTCCATAACTTTCCATTTAGAATTTTCAGCCACCAGGTAATGTTGGGTAGCTGAAACCTCAATAGTTAAATCATGGAGAAGGAGGAGTACTGTGTACAAACTCAGATTTGGACTGAAGACTCTGCCCTCCAGCCACGTGGGTTCTGTCTCCCCAAACTGACTGTTGGTTCAGATTAAACCCTGAGCCCGACCCCACTCAAGACTTTTCTGAGGACACTCCAGGAGAGGGTCCTGGCTGTGAGGTAGGTGACTTACCCCACACACATCATAGACCTGATTCAGTTCCCAGCCCACATAGGAGAAAGAAACAATAAATTCCTCACAGTAGCAAGAAATTTCCAGTGTGAACTGACCATATGGAGACAGTTGGTGTCATACTACAGAGGGCCAGTTGCCATCAGAAGCCCTCCCCATTCCTCAGGACCTCAGGCGCTCAGTGCTCACACACACTTCACATCGGCCCCCCATAATTATTTGTCAAAACCACTTTTTCCCTCATTATTCCCTGCTGAGAGTGTGATATTATACAAATTTATGTTGTAAATGTCACCAGCTCCAACAACATCACAAAGGAAGAGAAATGGAGCTCTGACTCATTAGGAAATGTTTAGTTTGATGCTCTAGGAAAAGGTAATTTAATAGATTCATTTTTAAAATTATGTGAATCCTGTGATGTTTATGGGAAAGCGTGGTACTTTCCACCGCTCTGCTGCCAGGGATGAGCTACAGACAGCCTTAGTGGTAATGGTTAAATGCATTTATCAAGAAGAAGTCACAGCAACTGACCAGGACAGGACAGGAGATTGGGGGCCAGGTCTCTGTTGGGGGGAGTCAGGGGAATCTGGGTTTCTGATGGATTAATACATGTTGGGCATTTCAGTTTCAGAAGACTGCCTCTCACAAGCAGACACTGTTCCTCACGTGTGCTCTGGTTGCTCTGCCCTAATAGTCTCTTACATCTATCCTGATGATATCATCCTCACCAGGCATTCACACCCAGAGTGAGCCCTCAAACTTCACATCTAATGTTACCCTCTCTCTCCACAAGGCCTCTGCACAAGCTCCCTCCTCTGTCTGGAATCCTCTTTCTACCCTCACTATTCGCCCACGAATGCTGTTAACAATTGTGAATGAGAAATACGTGTGAATGGAAGTATCTTCCCATGGAGTGTTCTGACTGGCCATCCAGAGTCACCTGGGAGCTGGGGTGGTTACAAATCATCCAGAGTATCTGGAGCTTAACAGTCAAAATGATTTGTGTGAGTCCAGGAGACTAACCCAGTGGGAGGTGCTGTGTGACAATCCAGAGCAGGTATATGACTTATTTTTTCCACTGTCTCTATGTAGCTTTAGATAAGATGTTTCCTTCTTGAATTCTCCCAAGTGGGATGGATGGGAGGATAAGGTACTCTGCCCCGCCAGACTCTTGAGAACACTGAGGGGGAAATGCAACCATGGTCTCTCCAGGACAGGGGCAAACACAGAGGTGGCACTCATGCCCACCTTTCTGGGCCATGCATCAAAGCTCCTGAAGAGATGTGCTGGTATCACTCATATTAAAACACAGCTTGGCTGCCCACTGGCTTGGTGCTCTGATACTACCTCTCTCCTGCAGCCTTTATTGCATAGCCCGAGGGTACCTTCCCTGAGCCAGAAGAGACAAGATCCATCACTCTTGTACAGAGTTCACACCACACAGCCGTGACCTGAACAACACATCTACAATTAGCTAATGTGGATCATTTTCAGCAGAAAATGAAGCATGAAATATGCAAAAATAATGAGCCCTTCACTGAGATTCTGGTAGCTGCTACAGGGCAGCCAATTTGAATAGAAGTTGCAATTCCTAAGGAAGAAACCCATTAATAAGGACAATGTTGAAATCGTTACATATGGACCCTGAAACTCACTCGATAATTAATTTGGTAGATAAACATGGTATTAATTCTCCCACAGTTTGTAACTTAAATGAGGCTTTTATTGAAATATTGGGTCCAGTTTTAGGTTTAGCTGGACTGAAAAGCAGGCAAGGCCATTGTCAATAGAACAGATACCAACATGAGCAAGGGTGAGTGACAAGCCACGGAGGGCAGAGCCTGCCTTATGGCCTGCAAGAAGACACCATGTCACTCGGGGTTCCAACGTAAGGAGCACATAGTATCAGACACTGCTTGTCTTCAGTAGGTAGGTTCCTATTGCTGCAATGAAACACCATGACCATGAGAAGCAACTTAGGGAAGAAAGAGTTTATTTCATTTGCACTTCATCACCATAGTTCATCATCAAAGGCAGTCAGGGCAGGAACTCAAGTGAGGCAGGAACCTGGAGGCAGGAACTGACACAGAAGCCATGGAGGAGTGCTGCTTACTGGCTTGTTCCCCATGGTTTGTTCAGCCTGCTTTCTTCTAGCACCCAGGACCACCAATCCAGTGGTGACACTGCCCACGGCAAGTTCAGTACTTCCACATCAATCATCAATCATGAAAATGCCCCACAGGTGTGTCCACAATCCGATCTGATGGGGAGTTTTCTCAGTTGAAGTTCCCTCTTCTAAAATGACTCTAACTTGTGTCAAGTTTACATAAAACTAGCCCTCACATTGGCTCAAATGCCTTATGCCAAGGTGTCCAGAGCCTCCAGGGAGCTTTCCTTCAAGGTCACTAATTATGGCCAATCACCATTCTGCCAAATGGTAGTGACTCCTTCTCTGCCTTTAAAGTTAGCCTGTTTCCCTCCTTGCCTGGGATTGCTCGAGATCAGCGGTTCTCAAGGGGGTCGAACAACCCTTTCACAGGGGTTGAATATCAGCTATGCTGCATATCAGGCATTTACATTATAATTCATAACATTAGCAAAATTACAGTTATGAAGTAGCAACAAAAATGATTTTATGGTTGGGGGTCACCACAACATGAGGAACTGTATTAAAGGATCACAGCATTAGGAAGTTTGAGAACCACTGTTCTAGATGGTAGAGATGACAGACCAAAAGCATCAGCCTGTGGTGTCAGGCCAAGATTCAGATCTAGACTCTGCTTACCGGCTCCTTGAACTTCAGTGTGTGGAGGTCACTTTCCCAGTCTGTAACAAATAACCTTTTGTTTTGAAATTGGCTTTTACTGATTTTATGAAGGATAGGCAGCACAGTGGGTGTTAAGTACTTGCCATGGGTATAGTGTGGAGTAAGAACTCACCAAACAAGACTTCTTTCGTTGTCTACTTCTTTTATCCAAGGCTGGACCTTGGTTCTCAGAGGCACTTCCTATGTAGGTGACATGAGGCTTTGCAGAGCAAGAGCATCATATCCAAACTGTGTCTGGCACCTGACATCAGGAGTCTGTACTTCAGGGATTACTAATTATCCTGAAATGCCACATCTAAGGTACACAAGTTAAACCAAGACCCATCTCATGACATATAGGACATGTACAAAAAGTAAACAAAGGGCTGGGACTGTAATTCGGTGGTGGAGTGTTTGCTTAGCATGCTCAAGGTCCTAGGTTCAATCCCCAGAACTGCAGTAATTAAAAAGAAGGAAAGAAATGAGGTGGAATGGAGTAGAGTGGCGTGAAATGCTGGCCAGGAGTTGGAAGCTGTTGACACTGGGTCCTATCAGTTCAATGCACCGTGCTATCTAGTGTGTGTATGCTTTCAATGCTGTGCCTTGTTTTATTAACACATATTAATTATGTAGTAATGAGATTCACATTGATTTTCACATACACAGTGTGTATTGATCATATCCATTCACCCTCTTCCATCCTCACCATCCCTGCCATGACACCCTTTCCAGCCCCTACTAAGCACTATTCTAATTTTCAGGATGACTTTTTAAAAGAAATGCCACAGCCACTAACATTGCTACCATAAACTCTACTAAGATTTCAATGTATCATCACATTCGAGTTTAAAAACAAAGTCCTAAATAAAAATAACTTTTAATGAAGATGGTATTGTCACTTCTGTTTCACAGTGAGAAAGCAGCGGAGGGTTCGAGTCATTAAGTGATTGCCTAGGGAAATACTGCCTGGAATGTCATTCAGTTTTTCTTTTCTTGCTGTGAGGGATGCCTGAGATGAACAATTGAAAGGGGGAAGGCTTTCCTCTGGCTCGTAGCTTCAGCAGCTTTGGTCTGTGTTGTGCTGGCACTGTTGTCTCTGGGAAATGGTAAAGCAGAGCACAGTGGCTGAAGGGTGTGGTCACACAGAGATGCTCACTTTGTGGCAGACGAGAAGCAGAGAGAGTTAGGAAAGTGAGAAGGGGCTAGAGACCGTGTATAGCCTTCAAGAGTACATGACCAATGACCCATCACCCCCAGCCAGGCCCCACCTCCCAATACTCTGCTCAGCTATGAACTCATGGGTGAATCAATCTGCTCATGAAAATTTCACCCTCATGGTCCGATCACCTCTTGGTGGTCGTCTCCACCAATGGGAACCAAAACCTACAGATCAGTCTTTTGTGAGGACATTCCACATGTGAACTGTAGCAGAATGCTACCCAGGGCTGTCCTGTTGACCTCTGGAAGTGTCTGCCTCAGTATTTGCATTTGTTAGATGGATGAAGAGATAGACCATTGTATGGAGAGACAGAGAGGAGTAATTCCCTAAGATGGACATCCAGAAGTCTTTAGCTGTTGCTCCCAGAGACCACACAGTTTAGGGCAGTAGCTGTCAACTTCAACTGCATAATTAGTGTGCTGGGGACTTTTAAGAACAGTAATGGGGCGGGATTGCTCCTGCAGATAGTGAGATTTCCTGCAGATAGGGTGTGTTCCAGCCCCTCTCTGCCCTTGTCTCCTCTTCCACATTTACAAGCTCTAGAATTTTAATCCAAGTTGTTATTTTTAACGATCCAGCATTACTCATTTTTAACTCTAAATTTTACTCGTATTTTGCATGCCATTTTGTTTCGTCTCCTGATGTCATCTTCCATTCATCATTCCTGTTTCTAGTCTTTTTTTTTTTTCAGATAGATTATAAGTGGCATGATTTCTGAGTCCTCAATACCTGAAAATATCTTTGCCCTCCAGGGCATTTCAGGCTTGGTATGTAATTCTTGCTTTAAATTGTTTTTCCTCTGGAGCCTGGGATATGTGGCTCCTTGTATTCTTGAACTCTGTATTGCTCACACTTGCTATTTTATGAAGAATCCATATCTCTATTTCTCATTTGCTCTTCCCGAAAGGTTTTACTCTCTCTCTCTCTCTCTCTCTCTCTCTCTCTCTCTCTCTCTCTCTCTCTCTCTCTCTATCTCTCTCTGTGTGTGTGTGTGTGTGTGTGTGTGTGATTGGTGATTGTGTGTTTGTGTGTGTGTGTGTGTGTGTGTGTGTGTGTGTGTGTGTGTATCTATGGTGTTCTGAAATTTTTCTATGCTCTATCTGAGGCTTACTGCGTTTTCTAGTCAGTATGTTGGGTTCTCCTGTAACCCTCAATAACAATAGTTATAATATGAATGTGAACAGCTGGCACTGAGTTCTATCACACTCCAGGTTATGCCAAGTCCTTTGTGAGCACAATACTTCCCATGGCACTATGCTGGCTCCAGCCTGATGTCAACTCTATACAAGAGGAAACTGATAAGGAGAAAATAATCCTCTTCTAGCTACAAGTTACTGTTACTGCTTTTAGAATTGCCTCCATTCTTTTTCTCTGCCAACTCCTGTTCATGCAGCATTGGTCACTGGAGATCCTCTGATACCCCAAGAAGCATACTAGGATGATATTGAAAACATGTGTGGCTGGCCAGGCCCTGGTTCATACAGTACCCTCTTTCTAGAGTCATAGCCCAGGGCACAGTGGTAAGACCTGTCACACACAGCTTGAATCTGAAGTGTACTGTCCTATGTTTGGACACTTGTGCCCCAGTAGGTGGCGCTATTTAGGGAGTGGTGGAAGGTTTAAGAGGGAGGTGTAGCCAGCAACCTTTGCTCTATCCCACCTCCACTTCCAGTCCTGTCTCTGGTTCCCGTTGGTCAAGATGTGATCTGGGAATCTGTAACTCCAGATCCAGAAACTCTGTCTTCTGGCCTCTGTGGGCACTGCACACACATGGTGGACATACATAAATGCAGGCAAAGTACTCATACATGTAAAATAAAAATGCATCAACCTTAAAAGCAAACACAAAACCTAAGCAAGCAACACTGGTTGAAATCTTCCACAGAAGGGATGGGACATGTCTTTAATCACTGAGAGTACCTCGGATTTATACCTCTGACTCTCTGTTCTGTGTGCCAATAGTGTCTTGCCTCCCAGCACTTCTACAAATCCCTCTCTGTCCTCATCTTGACTTCCTTTGGCAGGAGCCTGCTCCCAAGGCCAAGCCAAGCTATAGAAGTCACATATTGTACATAGTGGTTTCCATTGTTGGGTGGGGCTTGCATTAAAGAGCTACTCTTTCCATTTTCAAATTCCCTAAGGGGAAAAGGATGTTACTGGTGGGGTTCCCCCCTCATTTTCATCATCCCTCCCTTTTCCTCCCCCCAACTCATCAAAAACTCACAAGACCTCCAACACAAGCCTGTGGCTTCCCTTTGGCCCTCAGATAAAGCCCTGCTTGGGGTCTTGTGATTCTCTCTTTATCCACCCTAAAGTACCCCATGGCACCATGCTCATCCAAGGTGGAAAGCAGTTTATTTCTCACACAGGCCATTTGCCCCAGGCGTGGGATCCCTGTGTGCAAACTTTTCTGGAAAGGAAGTGATGGCTTTATTTCTTTAAAGTCCTGTCACTCCACACTGTGGGGAGTTGGGATGGTTATAATTATACATTGCAAACTGAAGCTGTTATTATATCAAAGCATCACCCAAAACCTCAGAAACGTGCTGTGACATCTCAGGACTCTTTTCCCCGCTGGCGCTGCTGAAACTCTGAAAGGAAGCTGACCTTTTCCTTAGCCAGATTATAAATGTCAGATTCGCACAGCACCATCCTTCAATTACTGTCACCTTGAAAGGGGAAAGCGCTGGAGGCCTCACACTTAAGTATTTTCAATCACAGATATATTTCAGCACTCCATCGCCTCGGGAGGAGAGGAACGCCGAGGGGCGGGTGCAGCCTCACGGTGGCCCCACGCCATGTGCAGTGGCCCAGAACATCAGCCACTTAAAGGATGATTTGGGAATGGATCAGAACCACCCATCCAATCACCTCCCATCCCGTTCAACTAAAGATTTGATTTTTCTTCAACTGCTATTTCCAGAAGCATCATGGGACAAAGACGCCTCCGCTGTGTATCTCCTAAATGCAGATAATTGTAGATCTCGCTTTTCCCTTTACAAAATCATGTTTTTATTGTCTGTCTTGAAATAACAGGAGAAAAAAAAAAAAAGCTTCCCTTCTGGTCACGTTCCTGGTCCTCATTCAAAGTCTTCACTCAACAAGAAGGCGGAGAGGGCTGAGACCATTAAGAAGAGGAAAGCAATCCAGCACTCAGGGCTGGCATGATCCTGGGGTATTTATAGCACATGAGCAACAAATTAGCATCTTCACATGTTAATTTCTCCTTCTGTCTCCTGGAACCTGTATTCACAGAGGGGAGTTTCCCCCTTTTTGCTTAATTAACAATATTATTATTATATTTTAGTTATGACAAAATGTTGACAATCAATATGATCCTCTGGTAGTGGTGGTGGTGGTGGTGGTGGTGGTGGTGGTGGTGTGTGTATATAAGAACATTCTGAGTCTGAACTGAGCTGGAAAGTCTGGCCCATCTCAAAGAAGAGAATTACAAATTTCCTGGGTCTCTCCAGGATGCCTGGCTTCTTCCTGGTCAAGCTTGTCACTCAGTCAAGTGTCTTTTCCTACTCACACTTCAATAGTGCCAAACCCTATGGCCTTCAGGACCATCTGAGCCAATGGCAGCTGACCATGAGCCTCACCAGGTGGTAGATGCCCTATATGTCAGCCTGTTGTACTCAGGCACAGGGCAGTACTCATCCCTTTCTTGAAATCCTAGTGGCTCTACTTCTTCAGCTCCAGTCCCAGAAAGTGGGTCTGAGACTTTTGGGGGTGAGGAGGTTTTACAGGTGGAGCAGTCACTTATCTTAGACCTATTCTCAAAATGAGGTGCCTTTCTCACCTTTCACGGGTTGACATGGTAACTGGTCCGAGTCCCTTGAAAAGAGATCAGAGAGAAGATGCGGGCACAGGCAGTGAGCCACACTCAGCAGGGGAGCAAAGGGCGGGGCTGTGCCCAGGTTTATACAGAACCCTTTTCTGTTTGAGATCAGAGCAGTTTCCAAGATGGCAGGTGTCTTTAGAATCTGAAGTTCTCAACCTGTGGGTCCCGACCCATTTGGGGGTCCCATATCAGATGTCCTACATATTGGATATATACATTACAATTCATAACAGTAGCAAAATTACAGTTATGAAGTAGCAGTAAACATAATTTTCTGGTTTGGGATCATCACAACATGAGGAACTGTATTAAAGGGTCATAGCGTTAGGAAGGTTGAGACCCACTGCTCTAGTTGAGGACAAAGGTCTTATTCTGTGCACTTCTGCAGGCCCACCCCACTACCACCCCCACCCCCGATGCAGACCCTGGCCATGGCTTGTCATGAAGTCACTAATAGATGATCACCTTCTGACAAACACATCAGCACTCCCTCTGGGCAGGTATGTCTGGCATTGTTAATGGGTACACACGCCCATAAGAGGCTAAGGATAGGCTGGCTGGACAGACTGCTGATAGATTTATCACAGCTGCTTCTGTAACCCAGCTCAGGAGCCAGGTTTATGATCAGGTATGGGCAAAGCTAGTCCAGGCTGGTCCTTATGCCTTCTCCAGTCCAGCTGTGACTCTGGCCTGTACTGGAGGCCACTTTGCTCTCCACCCAGTTCCATCTCCTTCTGGGGCCTTCACACTCATTGCTAGTGCACATTAGTGATATGGCCCCCACCTCACTCCTTCCCATCTCCTCTGACTGTTCTGCCCAGGAAACCATCCGCCCAAACCTGAAACCTTAGGTCAATGGAACTTGTGTCTCCCCTCCCTCATGATTGCAAGAAAATCCATGAAAAGACATCAGGAATCCAACTGCATCCAAAATCTCCTTGGTCTCTGCCTCGGCCCTTTGCAGCAGCCTGTGATTACCTCCCACCCAGACTCTGTCCCAAACATAGATCTGAGACTTTTAAGATTGGGGTCTATTATCTCACTCTCCTACTTCTCTGCTCAAAAGCCTTTCCTTAGCTCCCATCTCCCTTGCATAGGAGCCATGCTTCTAATGGTGCTACAAGCCCCAAAGCATGCCCCCCAGCACTATCCCACTGCCTCCCTCCCAGCCCAGCAGCCCCCCTTGTCTTCTGACCATCCACATTTCTGGCCATATGCAGAGGCTTATTTCTACCTGCTGTCATCTCCCAGATGCTGGCTCCTATGTTGTGTCAGGCTTTCCTTGACAAGCTCTCAGCCCTACTCCCAACAGGCTCTACCCTCCTGCTGCTTTATTTTTCTTCTAATCATCTCTCACCCTTTAACGTACTGAACATTTCCCCTCCCACCAGAATGTAAACCAGACAGGACAGAGACCACCTCAAGCTTTCATGCCTTCACGTCTATTTTATTTGTTTCATTTTCCTGACAACATCATCAGGAAACTCTTCAAAAGCAAGGCAAGTTGAGAGAATTGAACAAAGAATACTCACAGATGCAGTCACATTTTGAAAACTTGGCTTTCATGCCTTATCTAACAGTGCATCGGCGCTCCAAGCCACGTCTTTCCTTGATGCACTCAAAGCAGCTGCAGACATCAGTGCACGGCACTGCTGAACACTTCCGCAAGTGTGCTAGCCACCACTTCGATGTTTACATCCAATTCCTTTTCTGCTGGGAGGTAAGGCCTGCACTGAGGGGGAAATGCAAGTCTTAAGTGTATCGTCAACAAGCTCTGACAGATTCAAATACCGTGGAATGCAAATATTTACCAGGATGCAGAAAATGGCATTCCCTCCAAAAGTTCCCTCACGGCCCGTCAGCATCAGTCTCCAGAGAGCAGGATCTCTGTCGGCTTCGTTCAGCCACTGTGCTTTCGTTGCACTCAGGAGAGCATCTGGCACCTACCAGGTGCTCAGGGGGTACTTGTGGGATGAGAAGACAGTGATCTCCTGCAAGGGGAAACTTTAGAGGAAGGGAACATCTGGGCCAATGGACCAGATGTGGAGTGGAATGTTGCCTTCAATCCTAGCAATCTGAGTCAAACCAAATGGGACTGCAAGCCCAAACCAAGGAGCTTACCTGAGAATAATGCATTCCAAGGAGCCAGCCCCTTCCATTACCTGCCCAGCAGCAGGTTCTTTCCGGAAGCCAGGTCTGCTCTACAGAGCTTGCAGACTCTGGATTGAAAGAGGCAGGACTCAATAGACAATTAGTGGCAGAACCAAGACAGTCTCTTGGGAGGGGGCTCAGCCACTCCCTATCTTGACCATCAGCCATCCCAGCAGCTTCAAACATAAACAATAATGTATTCATTCAAGATGGTTGATTAAGGTTTGCTCGGCCATATGCAAAGTATGACTCAAAGTACGTTTGAAAAGTTGTCTGTAGCTCAACTATGCACAGGTGGGAACAGATTGGCATGTCTAAATCCTTCCTATATAGGAAGTCAGAAGGCCACACAGGTAACAATGAACAGAACATATATCCCCTCTGCATACCACACACACATTTGCACACATATGCACACATGTACAATCACACACAGTTGTATACACATGTATACTCATGCACAAGCATGCACATGCACATACCACATATATGTACACATGCAAGCACCATACACATACCTTGCTTTGGTAGAAGAGGCTGTTTCATGTAATGAATATGATGAGGTAACCTCCATTGCTGCAGTTTCAATCAGAAAGCTAGGGCAGCAGAAGTGCCTTCAACCACCACTAAAATCCAGGTCAGAAAAATGCAGACCCCAAGAGAAACATGTGGGCCAAGCTAGCAGAGAGGCAACCACCGTGCTTGAAGAGGAAAGAGGTAAAGAGGTATGAGTTCCGGGGTAAAATGGGTTGTAACACAAATTCTAAACAGTCTTTTAATAAAAAAAGAAATCCCAGTGCCAGATAGTGGGGTAAGTTCTGAAAGGTAAGAGAGACAAAGGAACAAGCCACTGCCATATACCATCTCACCAACTCCACAAATCCTCTGACTGAAATCCTCTGAGTCCTCACCCAAAAAGTCTCCAGCCAAAGAAACCTCTAGCTGAAAGGGATGCTTCTGCCTAAAAGCCTTTAGCTCCTGTCTCCTCGTGCCTTATATACATTTCTCTGCCCAGCCAACACTTCCTGGGATTAAAGGCGTGTGCCACCACTGCTTGGCTCTGTTTTCTCTCCTAGATGGAGTCAATCTCATGTAGTCCAGGGCGGCTTTAAACTCACAGAGATCCAGACGGATCTCTGCCTCCCGAGTGCTAGTATTAAAGGTGTGTGCCACCACTCCCTGGCCCCTATGTTTAATCCAATGGCTTGTTCTGTTCACTAATCTTCAGGCAAATTTTATTAGGGTACACAATATATCGCTACAGTGGGTGGCAGAGATTTTGTAGAAGGCGGCTTTGGGGACAGAGGGCCATACATAGGGGCTGCCCTATGCAGAACTGAAAGTCTGGACCATGAAAATGGAGCTAGTGTGGGCTCATTGCATGAAACCTGAACTCAGAGAGAGCATCAACAGACTGAGAATTTCATTTGGGATCAACTCAGTGAGCATTCACTGATAAGCGTTCAGTCCATGTGCTGGTAGCCACCACTAAGGTACCTGTGCCTGGTTCCAGCCTTAGCAGGTCCTGATGGAGATGAAGAAAGAGAATGTAAAGCCACAAAACTGAGAGGCGAGGCTTGGGTGGAACTGTCTTGGATACAGCCTGGAACGGGATGCTGGAAAGAGCAACGGCAAACATGGTGGCATAAGGTTAGCTGAGCAAGCCACAACACCCTTCCTCAGGTGACTCAGCTAATTCCTCATGGAGGATGACAGGGTCATGAACGGCACAACTCACAGATGAGTATGACTTGTAAACTCTGTCGTGATGTGTATGGTGGGCTTATGTAAGCCTTGGCTAGCCCTTTGGCCAAAGAACTTGCAGGTCAATGTCAGACTTTAGAAGACCAGGATGGTCTGTAGATTTGAAAGTGAGGTGGTCAGCAGACATCAGAATATCTAGGGTATAGATAGTGGAGCTGGAGGCACACACAGTGATTGTCACAAGTGTCCTCCAGGTCCCCACTCCCTGCTTCTGGGCGACTCTCCAGTAATCCAGGTCCAGGAAAGAAGACATTCTGTCTCTTGCACCAATTGAGGGGGACAGACATGAGAGGGATGGGGAGAGTCTCTGGGTCTTTGTCTCCATCTCCTCCCATCCAAGGCCCTGGCTGCCCTCCCTCAGATAGCTACCATCATCTCTGACTTCTCTCCCCTTCCCATATTCCCACACTCCCTCGAAGTAGGTGGAATCAAGTATCAGAACATTATGAGTCACAACCTACCCATGCTTAGAAAACTACAGTCTGGCTAGACTAAGGGAGATAACCCTACTTCTTTCTGGTTCGCCATGCCCCCACAACCAGACACACACACACACACACACACACACACACACACACACACACACACACACACACACACAAACACGGAGCCTTCCATACACTCACTGCCTTGCTGTTTCCCGAACTAGCAACTAGGCCACACTTTCTCACAGCTTCCTGCAGCCCCCCCTCATAGCCCACCCCACCTTCAAAGCCTCTGAGACTCTAACCTCTCTTCTGCTCTCATGCATACATCCCATCTCCACCTTGTACCACACTGATCTATACTCTAGATTTTATTTCCTCCTTGGATCCCTTAACATTATTCTTTGATAGTAAGTCCCTCATCCTAGGACCTAACAAGTGTTGCTTGGTTGAACAAACCTTTCAAAGGCTTTTGCATGTGGTGTCGCCGGTGTATCTCAGCTGTCTTCTGTCTTGGGATTTGCTGATGGACCATCTAACACCCACCACACACTGAGTAAAGAACCTGGAGGTGAGGGAGAAGCATCAGAGTGGGAGTTAGGCAGGGCAGGCCATCCTCCCTGTCTGCTTTTCCCAGCCCCCCTTGAGAGGCAGAGGGCAGAGGGCAGTCACTGGGCAGAACTGGCATCACCCTGGACCCAGGCAGGCCATGTGGGAGTTGGTGCTGTCCCTTACTGAGGCTGTGCCCCTCCCACAGGGACTTGCCTTTGCAGACACCCGCTCTAAAATATGCTCCGCGCATCTTCAAAGGCCAGGCCCTCCTGCGGGCACCTGGACTGCCCACATCCCTGACCTTTCCATTCTCAGACCTCAGGCGCATGAGAAGGCAGGGTTGCACGAATGTCACTTTTGCTTCTGTTAGCTGCTGTCCCTTGTGTAGTGCAGTGGTCTCACTGACTCCATAAGGCCAGGAACTCCTCTTTCTTGATGGTCTTTAAGAACGCATTCCTCTGTGTGTGAGGAGGGGGGAGAAGAGTTAAAAAATAAAGCCCTGAGATTTGAGGGTCCATATTCATTCAGATATTTTTCTTAATTATAGTGCACTCAGAGTAGAAGAATACAGCCATGTGCCCTCTTCCCATGGATGGCCTTCCACCGTGGCTACAGCAAGAGAGTGGGCATAGCTCCCTGGATGGCCCCCAGGCTCACGAAGGACCACCCTCCACAGTCAGCCCCATGCTCAAGAGGAAAGCTGTGAAGTAGGCTTGCTAAAACAACACCCTATTAAATTAATGCTTTTAATTTGAATTTTATTGATTTCCTAGTTCACCATTCTATAATTTGTCCATTTGTTTTGCTTTTCTAGCCATCTGAGAGCCGTCAGCGGAAGGAATTTACTCCAGCTATCCTGTGGGGACAGATTTTAATAGCACTAGCATAAAAGTCCTCAAGGGGGAAAAAATTCTTGAAAGAATTTTTATTTTAAACTAGGGACTTGCATGGCTCGGGTTGGAGAAATGTTTTCTCCAGTGTGAGACTTCTCAGGACAAGGTCAGAAGCTCTCAGCTTCTCCCAGTTGCAGTGATTTCCCCAGGAGAAATCTGTCCATGCTTTCCCATCTTTTAACAACTCTGTTGTTGATGTCCATTGGTTCACGTGTTCCTTTGGTTTGGTGTTCTTGGAATGAAACCTAGGTCCTCGAGTGTGCTAGGCAGGTGCTCTACAGTGCTCACAAGAAACCTAAGTGGGGAAAGGATGTGAGGCCACCATGGTGGGTCATCATCCTGAGAACATGAAAGACGGAGAATATCACAGGAGAGTCCCTGCAGAGACTCTGCGCCAAAGCGGCCATCCCAGCCGGGGCAGCAGCCCTTTCTCTCACTATCTAGTGGGAGTAAACACAACCACACTGAAGAAATTTCTTTTCTTTTTCTTTCCCTCACTATACAGAGGTGTGGTGGGAGAGTCCAGGCAGGGCGACTAAAGCTCTTGGCAGAGCTGCAGTTCCCAAGCAAGCAGCACAGAACCCACTTAGTTCCCAATTGCCAATAGGAAAAATCACACACACACACACACACACACTGTATCATAAAGCACTTAAAGACACAGCTGCAGCCCACCAATCTGGGAAAATCATAGTGCATACCTGAGATTTTACCTTCCTGACATCCCTCTACAGACTAGTCCCTTGCTTTTCCTGACTCCTACCACACCTCAGCTGCAGTCTGGGGGACTGAAAGGGGGACACTTGTACTACTGCTACATCTCTGTTTGGAATGTTTCCCACCCTCTACAGGCTGAATGAAGCCTGTTTGTCTTTTAGCACTGAGATGGTATGTCACATCCGTTCAGGCAACCATCACTGATCCCTGCCAAGATTGGAATGGATACAATTCCTCCGCTCCCCAGTAGTACCCCACAGGGACCCACACTTCTCAGTGGTGCCCTGTGGTTCGAGTGCTTATCTCCCTACTAGACTGCAGATTCCTTAGGGCAGATCCCTGGACTCCTCTAGAATCCCAGACCTGTACACAGTGTCCAGTGCATATCCAAATACTCTGAGTACTTCCAAGTGTGTGGAGAGAGGAAGACATATAGAGCTTACTCTATCACCACAGGGAGAGCTTGGCAATGACCTTGTGTGCCAGCTGTCCACTGCCTTCCATGTTTGTTTCATCCCCCAGCTGTTGAACACTCCACTTTCTGCTGTAAGTTGTGACTTTGGGGGATTTATTACATCTCTCATTATACTATACTCCATTTCATTTACTACATTTTCAATTGTGTGTGTGTGTGTGTGTGTGTGTGTGTGTGTGTGTGTGTGTGTGTGTGTGGAGGGAGGGCAAGAGTTGTGCACGTGAGTGCAGTACAAGTGGGGACCATTATATGATACTCTGGACCTAATAAGTAACTGTCAACCTGGATGCTGGGAATCAAACCATGGTCCTCATAACCACTGAGCCATATCTCCAACACTGGGTTTTGACTTTTCTACACCCTTGAACAAGAGAGGACTTCAGACAAAGGCCTTAAGGCTGACATTAGCCCTAATCCCCTGGCTGTCCGGCCTTGGTCAAACTCAGATCTGTCTGATCCAGGACCCAGAGCAAACATCTAAGTGCTCACCTCCACCTCCAATGCAGATGGCCTGAGATGCAGAAAGAACACCAGGGGCCCTATCAACTGTCAACTGCCACTGCAGTTGTAAAGGCAGCCTTTCTTGGGCTCATCTCATCACTGGATACTTGTACCCCAGCTTCTCACCAGAATGGGTCCTATGAAGAGGTTTGTCTGCCCAGCACTGTCATGGCCCAGCTTAAAAACCTAGTTATCCAAAGCAGACTCATTGGAGCTCCCAGGATGAAGACACTCAGATGTTTCACTGCTCTGTGCATCACAAACTGCCTCCTGTCAAAACAGGAACTCTGCATGCCCTGCTGTTGGGATATATGAACCCCAAAGACCACACATTAAGGCAGTGAGACCCACTCTGCCCATGGGACAGGAGAAGGGCAGGCCGGGATGGGGAGGTCTCCTGTCCAGCCTTCTCTTCCCTATTTGTTTGTGGCACTCAGCCCTGCCTCCCACTTTCCAACTCTGACAGTGGGGGGGGGGGGGGATCTTCAATTCAAACTGTAAACGCTGGTTTCTCTCTGCCTCTAACATTCCACCCGAAAATGAACCATAATTTGAAACGCACAGTAAAATGTAATCTTGGCTTTTTAGCACTCAGACTCTTTCATTTTCAAAGAAAGCCAATGGCTGAGAGATTGGATTTTGTTTTTGCCAATTATACATTTTTTTGCCTCGAAAGCTGCCTGCAGTACAAAAAAAGAAGTGAGGGCGTCCATGCTCTGAAGATGAATCATGTTCAAAGCCAGCGTTGGAACCGGTCGTGTTCATAACCCTGGTCTTGAGACAAGTGCACTAGTCATTACTGAGAACGCAAACAACAGCGTGGAATTATGACCAGCAGTTGCTCACCGCAGTAAAGAATGTCCTCCATTAATGACAACAGCTGTCGGTTTAATAACCCCAGAAAAGATCATTACATTCCTTCACATTTCCCAGAAACAGATGGAAGAATTGCAAGAAGGTCCAAGCATATGGGAAAGCAGGTTGGTTGGATTCAGCAGATCCAAAGAGCAACCAGAAATCCCATCTTCACTAGGTCATTCTGGCCACAGTACCTGTGAGTGCCCAAGAGGAAGCAGGTGTGCGGGACATGAAACATGGTGGGAGTGGTGGGGGAGACAGGTGAGCCCTCATTAAGGTAGGCCAGGCCACAAAATGGCTGCCTGGGTTGTCAGGTTCTAGTGGAGGCTGAGAACAGCTGTGGTCAGCAGCTGTGAGCCCCCACTGTGCCTCAGTGACTTATGATGGTACCATCCATTAATAGACTATCAGCACAGTCTCCTAAGCACGCTCTTGCCACACATTCATACCAGTATGTGTACACATGACTGGGACATCCTTGGCCTTTCCCATGCCCAGACAAACTCCTAAGCCTTACTTCCTTACAGTCCACTTACTTCCTTGAAGTGATCACTCATAACCAAAGCCTGGCTTTGCTCTTATATTCAGAGTCAGGAGTACCTGTCCACTTCACATGCCAGCCAGTACAAGAGGGCACTTCCGGACCCCCAGGCAATTGTTCTGATGATTGAGATATGTCCGTCCACAAAGAGAGATGGGGCTGTAACTAAAGAGTAAATCCAGAATTAGAACAATCCTTTTAAATCGGTAAATAAATAAATAAACATAAAAGGCAAACACCATAGGCCTGGTAGTTTTACTGGTGACTTCTTTTAGATTTTTCCCAGGATGATTAACTCATTCATGTGAGAACTGTTCCCATGCATAGACAAGTACAGAAATACAAGTATTGTATGGAAGAATCCATACGATAAAAGCTTTAGTTTAAAAAAACTAAAGACCAGGTTCACTTAAGATTTCACATAGATATAAATTCCGAGTATTTAACAGCAAGACAAATTTTAAATTATACTATTGGATAAATAAGGATCATTATAAGTTTGTGAGAATGGTTTGATGTTACAAAACCAATTACTTTAAAACACATACATGTTCAATACTAAAAACACTGAAAAAATTTCTGTATTATGATTCTCAAAATAATTGATTGGTGTTATTAACTGATAGGTTGAACCTGACACATACACACACACACCAAAAAAAAAAAAAAAACAAAACAAAACAAAACTGTATACAGTGCATTTCTACCTCTAGAACTCAGAATGTGACCTTATTTGAAAATGAATACTGCAGATACAGTGTGTTAAAATGAGGTCATGCTGGAATAAAGTAGGTTCTTTGTCCAGTGTGGCTGGTGTCCTTACAAGAAGGTGGTCACCACGTGAAGACACAGGCACAAAAAGAAACCACATGAGAACAGACACCGGGTTTAGAGCAACACAGGCGCCGCCAAGGACCACACAGAAAGCCAGGAGTCCACCATAAACCAGAAAGCAGTGGGCAAGGACTCGTGCTGTCCTATGGGGGGCACTGGTGCTGCTAATGCTGTGCCTCAGTCTTCTTGCCTCCAGAATGGTAGACAAATAAAGCTACATAGTTTTAAGCTGCACTTTATGAGACTGTATCCCAACAGCCCTCAAAAACAAATGCAGACCATTGAGATAGGGCCCAGCGACCTTTGACGGCTCCACAATCCAATCAGCAGATGCTTCCCACAGCCTATGAACTAAGAAGCTCTTTAATCTACTTTACAAACATAAGCAGAAAGGGAAAGAAAAGGAGGGGCAGAGCAAGGCAGTAAGCATCACTCCTCCACGGCCTCTTCTTCAGTTCCTGCCTCCAGGATCCTGCCTGATTTCCCTGGATGATGGAATACAAGCTATAAAATGAAATAAACCATTTCCTCCACAAATTGTGGTGTTTTATCACAGCAATAGGAACCTAACTAAAATACACTGTGAGATTTTCAAGTACAAGACTAACATAATTAAAGTAGGAGTGTACTGAGAAAACATTGGCTGCAGATCTGAGGAATAAGAGGCATCATTCTTACATGGGCTTGTTTAGAATAATAAGGAATGGGTGAAATCAGAAACATCTGAAGTTTATAAGAGCAGAAATAATTGTTTAAATGCTGGAGAAATTTGCAATATGAGAGTAAAAATTCCTGGATCATTACACCATGTGTAAGAATAAATAAGGAGCTGATTTGAAAAGCTAAATATTAAAAAATGAAATCTTTTAAAATTCTGGGAAAGGATATGTGTAAATATGCAAGTGGTTGCTGAGCAGAAAAGAGCTATCCAAGCAGAAAAAGATGGACAAAACAGTAAGGTAGAACAAGATCTGATGGCAACATTCCAAACTCCTGTACCTCATAAGGACCATGAACCAAGATGAGAGGTAAGCAACAGGCTAAAGACAACATAAGTATGACGATCAGTAATGAGAACACTCCTACTCCACTAGGAAAATAAGCAGACAGTCTAACAACTCATAGATGATGTAGAATTGATGACAGAATATGTAATAGCACACATCACACTGTAAAACGAACTATCGTGGTTAGTAGGTGGGGTTGTCCTGGTTAGTTAGGGATTTGTTTGTTTGCTGCCAACTTGACACTTAACACAACCAGGGCCACCTGAGAAAGAAAATTTCAATTGAGAAAATGCCTCCATTAGACTGGCCTATAGGTAGGTCTGTAGGACATTTTCTTGATTATTGACTGATGTGGGAGGGCCCAGACCACTGGGGATGGTACCAGCCCTGGTAGATGGTCCTGGGTGGTATAAGAAAGCATGTGGAGCAAGTCATGGGGAGCAAGCCAGGAAGCAGCAGCCCTCCATGGTTCTCTGCCTCCAGGTTCCTGCCTTGAGTTACTGCCCCAATTTCCCTTCAGGACAGACTGTAACACCTGTATTATATGCCAAATAACTACTCCCATGCCCACTCATATTGCTTTTGGTCATGGGGTATTATCACAGCAATATAAAGCAAACCAAGACAGGAATCTTTTGGGTTTTTTTTTTTCAATTAAAAAAATTGTTTCTAATTGACACAGTCATGCATACTTGTGGGGGTAATGTGAGGTTTTCATAAACAACATATTGTGTAGATTTTAGCAAATCCATTGCCTCATTCATTAACTGTTTCATTGTAGTGGAGTATTCAAGATAATTTCCAACCATTTTTAAACATGCAATATAGTTTTAATCTATCGAATTAACAAAAACAAAAAAATCTGTGTTGTCCAGCCAACTGACAACCCTGGGTGTCATCCTTAAGATCTCTGTCCACCTCCTCTAAGACAAGCTCTCTCATTAGCCTGGAGTGCACTAATTACCCTAGTCTGGTTGACCATTGAACCTCGGGGACCTGCCTGTCACTGCCTTTGCAGAGCTGCAATTACAATCACATGTCACCATACCTGACACCCGCATGTGGGATCTGGGGATAGACTCAGGTACTGACTGACAAAGGCTTTATCCAAGGAGCCATCTCCCCAACCCTGAACTGACAAAATGTGATGAGGTCGAAGCACTCTGTTGTGCAGGGTCTGTGGAGACTTTTATACACAGTGGTAGAAATCTAAAGGGATGATTTCTCTCAATACCAATTTTGTGTACAGTCCTGTCTGTCTTTCTACAGCCCATTTCTGTAATGAAAACAAGGTCATACATAGTGGGCACAAGAAAGACATCACAGAGCCCAGAGCACCATTGTTCATGTACTGCGTGAATTCTGTGTTCTAAGCCAAAGTGCCTTAAACTGTGAGTCAGGACCTCATATGGGGCCACAAAACTGAATGCGAGTGGGCATTTAAAACTTGGCAACAGTAAAAAATTTTTGAACACACAATGACCAAACAGCAAGTCAAAACCATAGTGAATCAGAGTATTTTTAGCAGTACTTGCCCAGTTGTATCTGTAATTTCACCACAGACTTAGTTCCAAATACCCAACACGCACTGGGCCGTGTTTTACACTGTGCACACCAACAGGCTGTGCAACCCAAACACACACCACCTGAAATGCCTTGCCTGGTAGTTGAGACTGCTATGAGTTATGAATTACAGTGTTTTCAACTGTACATCCTTTTTTGCCCTTACAGTTACATAATAATCTAATTACTTAAAAAACATTTAAAACATATTCCTGTTGTCATTCCTTAGCTTATAAGTATCAAATTAGTATACTTAGGATTGCACTACTCTAGACAAACACACCCTTCTGATTAGTTTGTCAATTTTCTTTCATCTTTAATAAGAGGGAAAATTGTATGTATACCAAAGAAGTATTTTTAAATACACTTCTTCATGATTTATTACTCTAGTAAACATTTGGTTTTATACCTATATGCCCAGGGTCACATAAAAATTTTCTCTAGCCAAGTTCAGCAAATGGATCAGCAGGCAAAGATGCTCTCCAGCAAGGATGACAACTTGAATTCAAGACCCGGGACCCACATGGTGGAAGGAAAGAGCCAGCTCTTGAGAGTTTTCCTCTGACCCCCACATGCACACACACTAAATAAATAAAGAAACATAATAAACATTTTAATTTCACTAGCAAAAAGGGTCCTGAATAGAAAAAGGTTCAGGAAGTATCATTCTAAGCCACCAGGTAGCAGCTGCTGAATTCAAAGTCCATTCCCGACTGCCTCCTCAGCATGCTCTGCCCTCGGTGGTTTGGCTCTTGCTCTGTCTTGAAGGCTCTTGTTGCTGACTGCACCCCACTCTACAGATTTGCCCCTCACTTTTCTGCACCATCTTCTGGGGAGATTCTCATCACCAACCCTTCCTTCCTCCTTTCCCAGGAAGTCACCTGCAAATATAAAAGGCCAATATTTAGTAGTGTGGCTACTTGATTTATTATGAATATAATTAATTTTTAAATAGCATTCTTATTAGGGTTATTTTTCATTCGTGCTGTGGTCACGATGTAACATAAATTTTGTTACATCTGCCTCAACCCCATTTTCCCACAAGTCCATGTTATTTGTATCGACATGGTTTTTCAGAACATAATATTTCTAACATTTTATGACATATACACATACACTTCACATTATTGTAGAATACATTACTTTGATTATCAAAAACCTAAAAATGAGCCAACAAATCCATTTATAGAAATACATACACAGGGAAAAATTCAAATGTAAACAGCAAAAATAATATCCACAGAGGTATTTATCAAAGACTTATTTGTAAAGCTGGAATAACTGGAAGACATCCAAATGCATGATACAACTGAATACCTAATATTCTACCCACAGAATCTGTGAGCCATTAAAATAATCTTTTCAAAAAATATTTTCAAAGATACTTAGAGTAATAAAAATTATGTAATAGATCATTAAGTGGGGAAAGAATAATCTCTAAAAACTATGTCACATAATATCATCCAAACTTCATAATATGAAGTGCTGAGTTATATTTTTCCTATTTTACCTACAACAAATTTATAACTACACACAGCAAAATGGAAATAATGGATTAAATGCTGGTAGATGGGATTGTGCTTTTCTATGTTTTCTATCATGAATTTTAATCTATATTACATCTATAAATAAAAGAAAAAAACAAGCATTATTTTCTTAGAAATAAAACATTTAATGGGTGCTTTAACAAAAAGGAAGGCGGATAGGCACAGTGGTGCACACTATGACCTCAGTACTTAGGAGGCTGAGGCAGAAGAATCATGTGTTTGAGGCCAACATGGGCTACATAAACAGACAGACAGAAAGGGAGGAAGGAAGGAAGGAAGGGAGGGAGGAAGGGAGGAAAGGAGGGAGGGAGGAAAGGAGGGAGGAAGGAAGGAGAGACAGAGAAGAAAGAAAAAGGAAAGAGAAAGTGGAAAGAAGAGTCCAGAGATGGGGGGGGGAATAGAGGGAGATTCCCTTCCCCTCTAGATATTACTTCCTACACACCCTTGGATCAAGCCCATAAATCCTTCAGCACTACATCTCGGGGTGCAGCTCAAGAGTCAAGATCTTACCCCAGGATACAGGTGATAAAGGTCAGGTCCCACATCAGAGCCACTGAAAGGGTCCATTCCTGTAGCCTACCCAGCATTCCCTGTAATTTAGGGAGGAAGTTGGAGGTCCAGGCTGTAGTGAGTGGTACTGAAACCGTCAGAAATAGCATTAACCATTGAGAAGAAGCCCTGGGTTGAACCTGTCTTGAGACAGGTGGATGGAACGGCTCTACTTGTACCATATGAAGAAATGAAAGTGTGATCAGTGCACACTGCTCCCACCCATGTCCTGACATTGCAAAGCTACTACTCATCCCTGATTGGGGGGGGGGGGGAAGAAATCCTGAACTGGCACAAGGAGAGTTGGTGGTGATTTTATAAATTAAGTTATAAAGAATGACACAATGGCTTGTTTCCAACTACAGGGTTGGATTTAATATGATTTGATACCCCTTTGGGGCTTTTTGGGGTGAAATGACTAAGGAATTGTGTGACAGGTTTTGACTCTGCTTAAATACAACACTGGTCTACACAAAAGAGAGCCATGTGGAGCCCTAAATCCAAGTGAAATAAGACTTTGGGAAGGACGAGGAAGGTTAATGCTACTTTCTCCCAGAAAGCAACTATTAGACCCTGCACTCCTTGAGGTCTTTCTCTGAGACCACCTGAGGTATGGGGTCAAGAGGGCACACTCAGTCACAGACCAGTGTCCCAAAGCTGAGGGCAAAAATGTGAAACCCTCACATAAAGCCGAGGGCTAGAGGATCCATGTATGCTCAATGTGATCACAAAATATATCTGGCCCCCACAAACAGGGAAGGGTTTGGCTCAACCCTGACATTGGCTGAATGCAGGAAGTTTACTGTAGACACAGCCTGCCTTTTACACTATTGGGAGAATTAGGGACATTGTGAAGCCCATGAAAATCTTGGGTTGAAACCTTGAGTAGTATCCCCAATCACTACAGAAGCAAAACAGAAATCTCTCTGGCAAAAACAAAATCATGAACAAGGCCCCAGGAATTCCTATGAGGGAAGTCCTGAAGGTAATGTAATAAGCAGCTTACAGTCCCCAAATACCAAAACAAAGAGATAAATAAAGAATAACAAGTATGAATTTTCAGAAAAAAAAAATATTGACTCACACGAGCTTTAGATATTGGAATTTTCAGGTGTGGAATATAAGGTGTATACAAATACCGGCTAGAGGAGCTAGGGGTTTGGCCGACAAAGTACTAGCCTTGCAAGCTCAAGGGCCTGAGTCTGACTCCCCAGAACATATAATTTAAAGAGCTGAGAATTATGGAATATGCTTGAAATACTAGCACTAGGAAGACTGGAGACAGGAAGGTCCCAGTGGCTTGCTGGTCAGCCAGTCTAGTTCACTTGTTAAGTTCCAAGCCAGGGATAACCCTGTCTCAAAAACCAAGGTGGGCAATGCCAGCATGTGACAAGCCTGCCGTCCATTCTCAGCACCATAAAAAGAGAAAAAAATGTAAAGACTATGAGGCAATTGCCACCACCAAGCCTGATGATCTGAGTTTGGATGTCCAGAACCCACATAATGGAAGGAGAGAACGGACTTCCATAAGCTGTCCTCTGACCTCCATGTGCACACATGCACAAAATAAATACTAAATGTAAAAACAATTTTCAACCGAGGAAATAACAAATGTTTCAGACTGTATTCAAGGTACCTGTGATGGGACCCCTACTTAAGTCTGCAGCCAGATCTAGGACAGTCACTCTGTCTCCACATTACACTTGCTTCACAGGACATTTCCAGACTCCAGCTGGCTCATCCCAGCCACTCTGGATAGAATCTCACTCTAGCTAAGGTAAGGTGATTGTCCAAGTCACAGTCTCTCTTCCTTGAAGCCATCTCAGGAAGCCCAGAAAAGACTCCTTTGGTCTTTAGTTTCATTTCATTTGGTTTAGTCTCTACCAGCTCAGAAACCCCCAAAGCTATCATCACTTCAGAGACATACTAGCAGCCTATCCTAGGAACAAAAATATCATCTGGGGGCCCTTGTGAGAAGAGGCCTTCAGGAACATAGCTCCGGATGCCTGGTCCCTAGCCGAGCACCTTATCAGGCTCCCACCAACCATCCTGCCAGAAGTAGGAGGGCCTCCCAGCTTTTGTACCAGCTCATTGAGTTCTTAGCAGAGCATAAAATGAGCTCTCTGGGAAATTAGGAAAACATTCAACCTGCTGTCTGTCCACAGTACACAATGCCTGCCTGTCGGCAGGAGCCCCTCCTTCTGTGCTTTGGGCAGTGGCTCCAAGAACTTCAAGGCTCCCTGGAATGGCTCACAAAAATTTCTGACGATAGCAGCTGTGGCAGAACCCCTACAGTAGAGGGGCTCAAGGCGGACCACTCTGACCCCTGGAGGAAAAAGCCATCCTCACACATGAAGAAACAGAATCTGTCTTCAGTTGTGGGACTGAGAACAACCAGCTGCCACCTTTGAGGCTGTAGCTACTTGTCCACCAGTGCTCACCCCACTTTTGGCATCATGGGGTGTAGAGACAGAGCCAGGGCTCAGCCATGCCTGTTCCTAATACTCTTCCTACACAGCTCTGCTGATTTCCTCAACAGAGCAGCTGTGGTTTGTAGAAAGTCTACCCAGTGGCCTGTGCACACCATGAAGACAGGGCCCAGTCTGCCTCACTTTAGTGCTCTGAATGCCCAGCCTCAAGGAGAGTTGCCAAATGTATACTAAGGACACACTTGTTGGATGGCTGGAAGAGCTACAGGCAGCCTTGCCTTAGCTCCCTGTCTACTTTCTGATGGGTCTGCAGACCTAACTCTCTCTATATCTCCATGCCTGTCCTCTGAGACTGGGAGAGATGGCTTCTACCAGCACACCTAGAGAGAAGGTCAAGGGTCACTAGCAGCTGGAGTGGGAGGGAGCCCTTTGAGTCCTGTGTGCAGAAGGATTCCCTCCCTAGTAGATGTGTTCTCAGATCACAGAAAGGCCAAAGATGGTCTGTTGCTGGGTCCTAACAGCAACCTAGGGAGAGGGGGTGAGAAGGCGTAGTGTCAACAACACAGACACTGGGAGTCAGGTGAAAGGCAAACAGACTCGTTTATTCATCAATGGGGAGAACCTTATATACCCTCCTCCCAGCACCCAGGCTGCACCCCAATCTAGTGACATTGCATGGTCATCTCTCATTGACCTCTGACAGCACCTGTTGCTAGGCCCTCAGGCAGACTCCAGGTTGGCTCATCTGTAAGCTTTATCTTCCTACAGTGGTCAAAGGAGAAACCATGGGTTTTCTGCTGGAGAAGCAGAGAGGAAGGAAAGCAGGGACAGGATAAGAGGAGCTACAGCATCCTTGAGGATTCTGTAGAAATGGGAGTTTCAAACACACAGAGAGGAAGAGTGTCTGGGCCAGATCTGTGCTTTACAAGGATCATAATGGTGGCTGTTGTGGACAGATGCCACTGGAGGCTGTAAGTCTGGAGGCTGCTGCAGTCACTGGCAGGGAGATGAGGTGGCCTGAGCCTAGGAGAGAGACTAAAGAGACAAGGCCAGATCACACCTTTTCCCACCAAGGGGAAAGCCCCAGCAATACCTGAAGGACACAGTATCACCCACTAAGGTCCAGATTGGGACCCAGCACTGAGGTTGACCCCCCTCCCCCATATGAACCTCTTGAGACCCCCACACCCCTGCATCTTTATAGGTTAATTTGCCAGTCAAGGCAGCCTCTGCCCATGCAGCATTTTACCACACCTGCCTGCACACACATATACATACATACATGAGAACAGTGAATGCCCCAGGCTCAGACTTCCAGTCCTTCAGAGCCCCCCAATACTGAATGATCATCCTGGCTCTACCCTTCATTCACTGTGAAACCAGGTAGATGACTTCATCTCTTTGAGCCTCAATTTGTCTCACTCCTACAGAAGCAATAATGGTTCTGACCATAAAGGACTATGACACAGCAGAAATAACAATAATATCTATAAAACTCCTAGCATAACACTTAGCTCAAAGTTGGTGCTCAGGAAAAAGTCTGCATGCTTGCAGCCCTCTACAGGCTTCTCATTCCCCTAAGGCTCTTCTCCTCCAAGAAGCATTCCTTGACCACACAGGGTCAGTCTCTCCTGCTCTGGGCTACAATGATCCTTGTAACTGCCCCCATCCTCTTTGCCTCAGAGCTGGAAACTGACACCTCTCCATGAGCTGTCCTCATCTCTCCCCGTGCAGAGGAAATTATCCAAGAGCATAAAAGCCTTGCTTCTGCCATGGTACAGGGCTAGGCATATCACAGATGGTCCGGGAAGCAGCATCTTCAGCTGTTTTGCCAAGAGTTAGAATTTCATCCTATATGACAAAGGCACAAGGGAGCTAGCGAAGGCTCTGGAAGAAGGGAAGAGACAGAAGAGCCATTTGAGCAAACACTGAACACGGTGATGTTCCCAGTCTGTTTCTGCTCCACCACTCCCACCCAATAGGCCAGCAGCGTGCGTGAGGAATGTGCCAGGGGCCTGGCATTATTAATTATCTTAAAAGCAAACATTTATCTTGGTGCAAGGGTTTGACTTTTCTCCTCTAATAATGGATTAGAGCACCCAGATATTAATGGGCCAGATAATTTACGTTTTGCTTAAACAGAAAGAAATAAACCGTCAGACACTTGTGGTGACACCACTTTCCAACAGATTGAGAGATAGGCCCTATAAACTGCTCTAAAATGCAAACGCCGCACGCTCGCTCACTGATACACAAGAGTACACAAACATTTTTGCAACAAGTTCTGTGATTTCTGTACACAAATAATTAACGTTCCTCCTGAAGGGCTTGCTTCTCTGCCTTGCCTTCCCAGTTGCTCAGGGCAATTAGACCCACAAATCCCCTGTGCTCCTGTTAAAAACTCTGACCTCAGTCCCCAGTAAATCAGTCCTTGGAGAAAACAAGTCCTTGGAGAAAGCAAGTAAGGCCATTAAGAAACAGCAAAGATGGGCTATAGACAGTGTCCTACCCTGCCCTGGATGCTCTCCTAATGGGTATCCTAAGGAGGTCTCTTCATTGCTTGATTGCTGTTAAAAAAAAAAAAAATAAGCTGTCACAACTATCAAAGGTTCCAGAGAGTGAGATATTGAAGAAGGCCATACACAGTGACTTACCCTGCACGAATACTGAGAGTGTGACCTTGACCAATTCTTAGCTTCCTGGACTGCCTGTTCCCCACCTGTTCAATGAAAGGTTTGATTCTGACAATTCTATGCTCTGCCATTTTGCAGTTAACTCCTGGGTGCTCCAGGACCAGGACACCAAGAATTGGAGGTAAGCAGTTAAAAAAAAAAAAAAAAAAAAAACAACTACCTCCCAGCTCACCTAGGTGAGATACTTCCTGTTCATGCTCAGTATCTAAAGGAGCAACCCAACAGCATGCTCTGTCCCCAGGAAAACTACCTGCTGAGAATCTTCAAGTGAACTAACCTCTAAGCATGCTCAGTGCCCAGGTGCACTAAACATATCCAACCCCTAAGCAAGTTACATATTGAATTTATTAGGTCTCCAGATGAGCTACTCTCTGCGATTAATATTCAGTTAAAGTACCCACCAAGCAAGTGAAATCCTCAGGTGAGTGACTCAATGAGCATGTTCAAATCTACGTGTGCTGCCCACTGAATGTGCTTAATTCTACCTGCACTGCTCATAGGGCATGCTTAGTGGTCAGACCTTCAAGTCCCTAAGACACCAAGTAGACTCTGTGTCCCAGAGTGTTCAGTTCAAGCCAGGGCAATGGTAGCTTCCTTGTTGGTGAAAGCTTTGCCTGTCTTCTTGTACTGCCCAGAATCAGGGCACCACACAGTAGACCAACAAGGACACGGTGAATTAAACAAATCCAGGAGTTTGAGGCCAACCTCCTTCTGTTAACCTGATGGTTTAGATAGAAAGTATTGTAGCAAATGGAGGCCTCGGTTGAATGTTCTACCAAGTCTAAATCCTTACAGATAAATCTTCTCTAGTCAGTATCTCCAAAACAGAGCTGCTGCTCCTAACTATAAGAACATGGAAGATTCGGACACTGTCCTCTAAAGTGACCTCATTGACATTTGCAGATCAGTCCACCTAGCAGCAGAATTCACATCTTTCAGCTACAACAAGAAATCCTCACCAAGCAGGCTGTGTGCTTCACAATAGAGTATGTCTCAGCAAGTTTTTAACGATTAAAAATCATTCACGTTATACTCTCCAGTCTCATGGAATTAAATTTAAAAGGAATACACCAAGATTCGGGAAATTAAACAAACACTTTTAAGTAAGCCATAGATCGATGAAGAAATTACAAAGGAAACTGGAAAATATCTCAAACAAAATGATAACGGAAGCAACACATTAAAATTTGAAAGGCACAGCTAGAGTACTGAGCAGGAAGTTAGAACTTTAAATGCCTAAAATGAAGTGGGGGGAGGGACAATAAACCAGTTGTCTAAACCTCCACCTATAGATGCGAAAATAAATAAATAATGGCAAATAAGTCTCAATGAAGGTAGGAAATGGGAACTAATGGGAGAGGGAAGCTGTGATGGGAAAACTGGTCCAAGTTATTTCCTTGAAAAGATTAAAAATAAATGGCTACCCCAAGAGTGTGTATGGATCTGTTTATAAGGAGAAAAAACACATACTGTCAATATTAGAAAGGGTCATCACTCCAGACTTATAGGTTTTTCTGTATCCCAATAATAGGTTTCTCTGCCGACACAGTAAGCCAGATCAAACTGAATTGAAAAAGTAAAAGAACGGGTTTATTTTGAGAAAAGTAACTCCCAGGTGACTCCTCCAGCTCCCAGAGACTGAGGAGGGAGAAGGGGCAGGAGAAAATCACAAGGCTGAACTAAAGCAGGCACTTATGTACCCTGTAGTCAAGGGGTGATGACGTGTCTGCCACAAGCTGGGTTTGTGCCCAAGTATAGTATACTTATTATACTAGAAACATAAGACCATAAAACAAGACAAGAAAAATAAGTCATGAATACTGGAAGTTAAGAAGTAAAGCAGTGGTCACTTACCAGTAATGTAGCTACTACAAACACAAAATATTTCACAGAATCTCCAAAAATATGCCAGAATGGAATTCATCAGTCTTACATGTCATTATCCAAAAATCAATTCTTGTCTTACCTATTAGCAAAAACATATTGAATAAAAACCTCTAAAATTATCATGGGCAATAGACTTTTTTTTTATTACTTAGAAATGAATCAAATTAAAAGTTGCAAATCCACTCGACTGAGAACTGCAATTCAGGGCTGAAGGAATTTTTTTAAAGACCTAAATAAGTGTAAAGGCATTCCACACTCTTGCACAAAACTTGATACTGTTAAGATTTCAAATCCTGTTAAATTAGCCTGCCACTTGCAAACCCAAATCCCAGTAGGGGATTTGGAAAACTGAAAATACTGAAAGATGGGACTACTAGCTTCAAGCCATTCCATAACAAGTGTGAGATTTAAGTGTGGTTTGGGTACAAGCATAGGCAGAAAACAAGACAGTCTACAGGGTACAAGACAGTGCAGAATACATGTGTACCAAAACTGGACTCAAGTGTAAGGTCACTTCATTTCTAGCCGAGCTAACTCAACAAGGGGAAGGATGCCTTCAAACAATGGTCCTAGAACAACTTATAATCATATAGAAAAAAATCTTAACTCCTACTTCTTCCCATATATAAAAATTAATTGGAGCTAGAGCACATCTATCTTTTGGCTAAGAACAAGTGAGGGTGGGTCATAAACCAAACATACTATAGAAAACGCCCCCCCCAAGAAAATGAAAGAATGTCTTTGAGACTTGGCAAAGACAAATAACAAATTCATTCAAATTAAATACCTACTCCTCAATATACACTGTTAACAGAATTAACAAGCATTTCACAAACTGGGAGGGAAAAAAACCACAACACAAACATCTACCAAGGGACTTATCTCCAGACTATATCAAGAACTGTTAATCAGCAGCAAAAAGAAAATAGCACAATGCCCAAAATGGGTAAAAAGAGCTGCAGGCCACTGGTCACTGCTGAGAGAGGGAGAAGTAGTCCTCCCCAGGGATGAGCCCCTGGCTAGTTATCCGGTACCAAGTGGCCAGTTTCAGAAACATACACACATGAGCAACACTAACTGGACTCAGCCAGTTGTATTTACATGTTCACATACATATATGATTAAAGAAAAAGAGGTCATGAATTTGAGAGGAGTGAGGAGGGAGAGTTGGGAGCGCAGTACATTATGAAATTTTTAAATATATTTAATCTTTAAATGTTTTAGAAAATAGGGGAAAGGCTTTAAAATGACATGTCATGGGGGCAGGGGAGATGACTTTGCAGGTAAAATGCTTGCTGTGAAAGCGTGAGTGTCTGAGTTTGGAACTCCAGCATCCATGTGTAAAGCTGGGTACCTGCCTGTAATCCCAGCTCTGCAGAACAAAGATGGGGGGACCCCAGGGGCCCTCTGGACAACCAGTCTAGCTGAAACAGCAAGCTCCAGGTTCAGTGAGAGACCCTGTCTCAAAGAACAAGGTTTCGAGTGAATGAGGAAGCCATCTGGATATCAGCCTCTGGCCTTCACACGCACCTGGCACAGGTGAGCGTGCAGGGACACATATGTACTCACACATTCATACAAAGATATTCCACAAGGATGATATGAATGGCCTCCCAGGGTGAAAAACTCTCAGTATCAATATTCTTACCCATGACAATATATCTTTTTTTGAGCCATTATTTCACAATATAGCACAGATTGGGTTTAAACTTGTAATCCCTCTGCCTCCACCCTCTCAAACACTGAGATTATGGGTGTGTGACCTTACACAAACCTTCCGATGTGCTTTTAAATGATAGAAAAAGTGCGAAGAGTCTTTTGATGGAAAAAGTCTAAAACTAGACAGTTGCACAACTAAATAAATACATAGCCATTGAACACTGCCTGTGAATAGGTGAGCTCTATATCTACATTGTTTCTCAGTACACTCACATAGTGCTGTTGAAAGCATAAATCATGAGACAGACTTTAAAGATGAAACTGAATTGTAAAGAGAAGCTGAAGAATGATAAGCATGGAACTCAGGACAGAAATTATCCACCAGAGCAAATGGGAGTGAGAGGCTGAAGGGGGAGGCTGAAGGCTGCTGTCAATCTCCTTTCTCACTGCACTGACAGGGGAGCATGGTGGCTTCAATGAGAAATGTTTCCCCACAGACTTGGCTCCCAGCTGGTGGCACTGTTGGGAGCGGGGTGACAATGGAACCTTTAGGAGGTGGAGCTTTGCTGGAGGAAGTATGTCACTGGGTGGGCTTTGGGGGTTTGTAGCCTTTCTTCTCTTATTTGTTCATCCCCCCCACCCACCCACCCCCTGTTTCCTGTATTTGTTCGTTTTCCTGCATGTGAATGAAATGTGATCATCCAGCACAACATGCCTTCCCTGATGTTATGGATTCTAGACCTCTGGAACCATGAACCAAAACAAACTCTTTCTTCCTTAAATTGCTTTTGGTCATGGTCTTTTACCACAGCAACAGAAAAATAACCAATACAGAGATATATTTTATACCTTTTTTATTATTTATTGTAGGATAGTATTTGCTTCTTCTCAATAAGTAAAACAAATAAAAACTAGCCAAAATAAATTATAAAAGGTTAGACATTGACATGTGGCAGATGTTATTACAGTGACAAAGTACCCAGTGGGAAGTTGATGTGTTAAAATTCAGTCTTGTTTAGGAAACATGATACTACCATAGTAAGGCAGAGTTAGAAGACAATCCCCCAGAGATGAAGCCAATGGAGTGTTGTTGGTTGTCTTTTTACTCTTTGCTCTTTGGGGGGCCCACCACCCCACTCACAAATAAATCTCATGGAGGCTTATTCTTTTTTATGACTACCTGGCCTTAGCTTGGCTTGTTTCTAGCCGGCTTTTCTTAAATTATCCCATCTACCTTTTGCCTGTGGGCTTTTACCTTTTCTTACTTCTGTGATCTTACTTTCGCTCTTACTCCATGGCTGGCTGAGTGGCTGGGTGGTTGGCCCCTAGCATCCTCCTCTCCCTTTCTTGATCCTCCTGACCTCCTCCCAGATTTCGCCTCCTATTTATTCTTTCTGCCTTCCAGCACTACCTATCCATTTCTCCTGCCTTGCTATTGGCTATTCAGCTCTTTATTAGACCAATCGGGTGTTTTAGACAGGCAGAGTAACACAGCTTCACCGAGTTAAATAAATGCAACTGTTACGGTCCTAGAGTTGTCCCACAAAAGACCACCATCCACATATGCAATTAGTAAGAGCATTTATTATCTCAAGAGTAGAAGTTCTGACATGCTGGGGCTGCACATCCAACACAGAGGCAAAATGGCAACCCCGAGAGAAGTTCATAAGCTCCTTTTATACATGGCTAAAGTAATTCTAAGGCAGTTAGGTCATTTTATCTGTGACTGGCTTAAGCAAGTGGCAGCTATGTTAGTATATTTCTAATGGATATGGCTAGCAGGAGCTGGCCATCTTTGGGCAAGTTTGGTCAAATTCCAAGGTGGGGGTAGAGGATTTGTCCCTATTTGGTCATTGCCTTGAGATACTGTAGGAGATGGCAAAGGCTTGGTACAAGCTATCTCCCTCATCCCTGCTGTCAGGGGTGTTGAAGATTGATGGTCCACTGTTCATGGTTCTTTCAGAAACCCCTTGCTCAGTCTCAAGAAACTAAAACTGAGGCCTGATCCCTGACAGAAGACTGAGCACCTTGTTATGGCATCTGCTCGGCTCTCTCAGCAACATAAAAGAATGCAACACATATTTGCATCATTAAAACAAATGTTCCACAGCATAAACAAGTGCAACACATCTTAGAATAATATTCCATGACAATAGAGAGCCATATAAACTGATAGGCAGAATTAGTGATAATGAGGAAATGGACAGTAGCAAAGAAGAAAATCATGGTGGGCTGACAGCATCTCTGCTTTGAATGGAAAAGGAACAGAAACTGTACCAAGTGCTCCCAGCCTCTGCCCAGTGCCATTTAGATGCCAGTCCACAATTCTTCAGTTACAATATGCACGGACCTTCCCTAGAGTTCATTGTCTTGTCTGGCTTGTCCAGAAAAGGAAACATAGAAACATGGAAGAGTGGTGAAGAGCAGTGGTTCTCCAGTCCATGCCAGAAGCTCACTGGAGACTTCTGGGTAAAGCACAGAATCTGCACGCTGAAGAATTAGTAAGTTCTAGAGCAGGCTAGGCTTCAATAATAAATAGACCTGCAAGGCAGGGTGTGGTGGCTCCTGCCTTTAATCCCAGCACTCCGGGAGCAGAGACAGGCAGATCTCTGAGTTTGAGGCCAGCCTTGTCGTGCTTTTTCAGTCCACAGACATAGTCCTGACTGGTGACTCTCCCTCATGCAGTAACTAGGTCCCAAGGTTCCAGACACCTTTCATTGCAAGGCTTTTCTATTCCCCAAGGTGTTTAATGTTACCTGTTCCTGAAAGTCAAAGAGGATGGAATAAGGAAGTAGAAAAAAATAATCCATATTTTTGTAAACTTTTGACTCAGTGACCTCAAAGAAAAGATATCTAAGACAGGACAACACAATACCGAGTCATCAAAGAAAATGTCAATAGGTCCATAAACTGGACTGTTTAGACATAAACACAGGAATCTTTATTAACAGAATGAGAGTACAGGCCACAAAGAAAACCTTTTCGTTGGACACATATCTGGCAAAAGCCTTACATCCAATGTGCATTAAAACCTCAATAATAGTAAGACCAAAATAATTGAAATGGGCAAAAGCTTTTAAAGTATTTACAAAAGCATATACTCAAATGGCCAAGAAACACATTAAAGATGCTTGATAGAATTGGTGATCAAGAAAAAAATGCAAATTAAACCACAATGAACACAGTGGTACACACACCAGTAGGGCTAAAATTAGATGGACTGGAGTTAGCAAGTGTTGGTGATGGTGTGGAATACTGTAACTCTCCCATGTTGCTGACTGGACTAGAGCAATCACTGCAGGAAACAGCTTAGCACTTTCTTGCAGTTAAATATGCACTTGTGTGACTCAGCAATTTCATTACTAGGGAACAGAAAGTATAGATTCACATGGAGACTGGACACAGGTATGCCTAGCTTTATCCAAATTATGTGGCCAAAATTTCAAGCAAGCCAAATGTCTATCACAGATTGTAGCATATTCATACAATGGAAGGCTACTCAACGGAAAGTGGGGGAAGCTACAGATCCAAACAACATGGATAAATTTTCATATCATGTGAAGCAAAAACATCCAGCCCCATGATGCATGTCACATGAGTTCGTGTATATGACATCCTAGAATTCATTGGTTTCCACCCACCCCTAATCTGGGTGCAAGAGATTTATTTGCAAAAGCATGAGAAGGTACTTTAGGGTGATTCAGATGCTTTGAGGTGAGTATGGTGGTCTACATGACCTGGTAGTGAGACTATGTATCAACCTATATACTGAAAAGGAAGATCTCACAGTATATGAGTTATCCCTCAAATAACAGGGGGTGGTGGGGAAAGGATTAAAGGATATGGATCTCAGCCCAGAAGGCACATGTATAACTTCTGCCCTCTTTCTTTTGGTTAGAACATGCCATATTGAAGACTAGCCAACTAGAAAAGAGCCTGGGAAATAAGGTCCAGCTGAGAGGTCATCCAGGAAGAAGGGGAAAATTGTTTTGGTGAATTTGATTTCTCTTTATTGTCAACTTTCCTGGATTTTGAAATCACTTTGGGGACACACTTCTATATATGTGTAGAATGTTTCCAGAGAAGTATAGCTGATGAGGGAAGACCCGCCCTGAATACAAGTAGTGCCATGCCATGAGCTGGAGTCCCGTGCTGCAAAAACAGGGGAGGGGGGTGGAGGAAGAAAGGGAGAGAACATGAACATCAGCATTCATCTCTCATCTTCCTGGCTTCAGACACAATGTGACTAACCACTTCTGACTCCTGCCACCAATAATGCAGGAAATACACGTACTACTGATGAAAAAAAAAAAACTATTAAAAGATTATATTGGGAGGAACAACTCACTAAGGCAGGATAAGGCAGATTCCATCAGAGTCCTGGAAGGCTGAGAACCGGTCCCATGCTGCACCACACCGCCTGATTGGGCCCCCACCATCCAAGAGTGAGAAAGAGAAGGGACCCACTGTACATGTGCTCCAGGTCTTAGGCTACTCAAGAGGCCATGCCCTAGAAGCTGGTACCCCAAGGCCATAGGTGGAACAAATACCCACTATGTAGCATGATGGAAGTATCCCCTCAATCTGTAAGCCAAATTACTTCTTTCCTTTAAGTTGCTTTTGTTGAGTATTCATTACAACAAGGAGAAAAGCAACTGCTACAGTGAACAACAGCAGTTGCCACAGGCAACCATCTGCTACCTAAATGGTCACTGGGCACCGCTTCCAGGACAGGTAAGTCAGGTAGACTACTCCATCCACGTGGTGCTAGGTAATTTCTTTTTTTTTTTAAACTTTCTTTTTATTTATTCTTTGTGTCTTTCACATCATGCAGCTTGATCTCATTCATTTCCCTGTCCCCTCATATCCACCCTCTGCCCTTGAAGCCTCTCCCCAAAAATAAAATAAAACAAAATTGAAGGGGAAAAAACAAAGGAGAAAAAGTTAGTCTCATCATGGAGGCTGCAGTGTGACACAGCGAGTCACACAGTGAACCTTTTATCCATGTATCTTTACTTGCAAGTGTTCATTGCCAAGAGTCGTTGGTCTGGTTCGAGGCCTCTGGTTTCTGCTACACTATCAATGCTGGGGCCTCACGGCGACTCCTCTGGGATATCCTGTTGTTGCCCTGTGTAGTGGAGATCCTGCAGCTTTGGTTCTGCAAGAACGGTCCCTTCAGATGCTCCAGTGGATCATTGATGGGGTGGATGCTGGGGTAGGCCAGCCCACAACCCTGGCTCTGGGCCTGGGTAGTTACAAGGTTGGTCAGCCCACCAGCTCTCTTCTGTCCTCACCACCAGGGGGAGCTCTCCAGCATTGCTCCAGCTAGTTCACCCCTTGCAGCAACGAGCAAGGGGTGGGGCCAGTTCTCCTGCTTTTGTGCCCTCAGGGTCAGCTCTCCCACACCTACACCATCATGACCAGCTCTACTATGTTGCCCAGGAAAGGGGCAGGGGCCACTCTCCCAAGTGCTGCAGCTGGTGAGGAGCAGGAACGATTCTCCCACTCTTAAGGCTTCAGGGCCAGCTCTCCCACCTGCCACAGGCAGCCAGAGGTGGGGGTGAGGGGGTATCTCTCCCCCTGCCCATACCACCATATGGCAGATGAGGGATGGGGTCAGATTGCACATGCTCATGTTCTCAGGGCTGGTTCCCCCACACCCCATCGATAGGGTCACTTCTACTGTGCTGCCCAGGTGAGGTGCAGGGCCCACATTCTGGAATGCTGCAGCCGCTAAGAGGGAAGGTCAGCTCCCTCACCCACCACAGGTGGCAGGGGCAAGGGGGGAAGGGCATCTGTCCCTTTCCCTCACCAACACCTGGCAGACAAGGGAGTGTGGCTAGCTAACCCACTGCCACACCCTCAGGGCCAGCTCACCCAAGCCTCCACCAACAGGGTCAGCTCTACTGTGCTGCCCAGGTGAGGTGCAGGGCCGCTCTCCTGAGTGCTATAGTTGGTGAGGGGCAGGGACAGCTCTCTCACTCTTATGACCTCAGGGCCAGCTCTCCCACCCGCCTCAGGTGTAGAGGGGTAGGGGGGAAGGCATCTCTCCCCTGCCCACATCACCATATGGCAAATGAGGGGCAGGGCCAGTTCTCCCTCCCATGCTCATGTTCTCAGGGCAGCTCACCTCCCACTCCATGTCCCCATCAACAGGGTCAGCTCTACTGGGCTGACCAGACAAGGTGCAGGGCCCGCTTTCCCAAGTGTTGCAGCTGGTAAAGGGGAGGGGCAGCTCCCTCACAAGCTAGAGGCAGTAGGGGAGAGGGAGGAGGGCATCTTTCCCTCCCTCTGACCACCACACCGCAGATGAGGGGGCCGGTACCAGCTATGCCCCTCTCACACTCTCAGATCTGGCTCACCTGTGCCCCTGTCTACAGGGTCAACTCTACTGTGCTGCCCAGGTGAGGCACAAGACCTGTTCTCCTGGGTACTGCAGCTGGTGAGGCGTTGGGTCAGGTCCCCCACCTACTGCAGGTGGTGGATGGTGAGGGGAGGAGGGCATCTTTCCCTCACCCATGACACCACATGGCAGATGGGTGCAACCTGCTCTCCCATCCCCATGCCCTCAGGGCCAGCTCTATTGTGCTGCCTAGGGAGAGGTGTAGGACTCTCTCTCCTGAGTGCTTCAGCCAGTGATGGGCAGGACCAGTTCTCCCTAGTGTTGCAGTCAGTGAAGGGTGGGGTCAACTCTGTACAGCCCTATCTTCTTGGCCTCTGGTGGTATCAGGAGCCACAGACATCAATCCAGATGGTGGCTGCATCCAGGTCATAAGGCCAGACATGAGCCCAGGCATCACCATGGCCCTGGGTGTTAATCAAGTCACTCACCCCTGCCTGCTCCTCACCACGTTCACCTCTTCAGATACACCTCTGTCCACAGGACAGGGATCATTCTGCCCCTCTCTCCCATACCACACCAGACATTTGCTCACTGTAATAATGCCTATCTGCCCAGTGCCACAAGGTGCTGGGTGGGCCAGGGTTTTCTCATCAGAGTCCAGGATGGACTGTTTCAGAACTGCATGTGGGTCTCCTTGTCTGGCTCAGTCTGTCATGGGACTGGGGAGGACCATGCTTTCTCCTCAGAGCTCAGGGCAGTCCCCTGATGCTAGGTACTTTCTAGAGAAGAAAGGTATGTGTCACGGTTTGGGTGGCCCCATCTCCTCAGCCCATGGTGAGGGCCCCTTGGATGTGTTACTACTTCAAGGCAGAGGAGCTAAAAGAGAAATGGTTTATGAACACAGAAGAGCCCAAGCCCATGGAGTGACCTCAATTTACAACGACCTACTCTCTGGAGAACTAGCTCTCTGGAAGTGGAGTTACAATTGCTTATGAGCTGTCATGTGGGTGCTGGGAATCGAACCCAGGTCCTCTGCAAGAGCCCCCAGTGCTCCTCACTGCAGAGTCCAGTCCCTTGAAAACTTTCCCTCAAGCCCAACAGTAATCCCTTCCCAGGGTGATGACCTAATTACATTAGCCACCACCCCCACCACACTGTCACACTGGAGAACAAGCCCCTACTACCTGAATGAATCCTTGGGAGACAAAACCCCCTTATCCATGTGGGGAACAGCCTTCCAGAAATGAAGACATTTCGAAACAAACCCAGTCCTAAAAGAACAAAGCAAGGGGAAAACATGATCTGAAAAGGCAAGAGAAATAGGGGACAGGCACTCTGGGAACTGGTGAATTGCTCTGCAGCTGGTGAAGAGGGGTTGATGAGAGAGGTGAAGATCCCTGAAGCCTACCATGAGGAGCTAAGAAGCGGGGACCGTATCCTAAGAACTCTGGGAAGGCTTACAGGGAGTTCAGGCTTTTATAGGGCAACATGTCTATTTCCCACCCTGTATAGGACACCACCACCACCACCTCCCATCTAGCTCTTTCCCGTGCACTTGGGAGTAGGGCAGATCATGCCTTCTGTGCATCCCAAAGGCTGGGCAGGAGGCGGCCTCTGAACAGGAGGAGCTGAGAAAAGTCCCAAGTGGTGACTAAGGCTGCACTCCAGGAAGCAGGAAGAGAAGTAAGCGGCAGAGGCAGCAAGTCATGTATGGCTAGAGCCTGCTCCCATCTGAGTCACAACAAGGCAAAGGCTGCTGTTGCCCAGCAACAGAAGTCCCAGCTCCTGGCTTGGATTCCAGCTGGCTAACCCTTCCCCTCCCAAGGAGGGCTATCTGGTCTCCAGCTAACGTATGTCAAAGGCCTGACCTCACCTGCATCAAGCTACCTGCCATCCAGCCTGTCCCAGAAAGCAACAGCTTGAGATGGAGGACAGAGAATCCAATGCACCCTTGCTCCCTATCCCACTAAGAAAATCAAAGCTCAGGACCTCACCCAAGCATGCACAGCTAACAATAGGCAGAACCGAGGTGGGAGCTCCAGATTTCTGACTTCCCCCTTTCATATGTGAGACCACTTTATCCATTAGGAGCAAGCTGGAAGTCCCTAGGGCAAAAACACTGAAAGCCCAGGAAAGAAGGATTGGTTCCAAAAGATGAAAAGAAAACTGAAAAATCAAATTGAATAAAATGTCTAACGCTTATAAAGTTGGCCATTGCACTGGCTACATGAATGGGAGCCATTTATAATGTGTAATTGAATCGGTCTCTTCCGACCAAATCATTTCAAAAGCAATTTTATTTAAAATCCTTTGATTTGTTATAGCAAGGGGGAAAAAACATCTAATGAGAGACAAATGTTATATATGATGAGAGAAGCTTCCAGAAGTAAAATGGTGACAACCCAGTGGGGGCTCTGCATGGCACTAACTGGACCATCCTCTGGTAAACAGGGTTTTGAGTTAGAGCTGCAGCCTGGTGGAAGGCTGTCCAGAGCAAAGCGGTCCTGCAGAATGCTCCTGAATACAAAAGCCTGGTGTGTAGTGAGCTGAGCTGCAGCCTCAGAGACAACCGCCTCCCACCCCAGCTGAGCATGCTCACTGCAGCTCCCCACACCCTGCAGAATCCGCTGATCCTATTAGTGATAAGGGGCCAAAGGAGAGCCGTCTCATGTTCCAAACAGATTATGATGATGGAAACAAGATAGAGGCTGGGTGCTCAGCTGTATCAGGGTGTCTGGGAGAGGCCTCCCTACAGTCAAAAGTAGCACATCCATGATGTGTGGGAAAACAGAAGATGAACAGTGCTGTAATCTCATTTTTAGTGAGATAATCTCACATGCCTGGGGATCCAGCTCCCCACCCCACCCGTCTTCACAAGGCCTCTGGAGAGAAGTTTAGGGAAGTAGCTATGGCGTAGAAGGCACAGGCTCGGGACCTGGAGACCTGGCGTCTACTTCTGGATACAGTCAAACTAGCTGACTTGAGCGGAGAAAAAGTTCGCCCCTCTTAACATCCGTTTCTTCTTGTATAAGATGTAAGGGGCGGGGAGAGATGGCCAATTCAAAGCTTACCTCCAGCTCTAAAGGCCGTGAAGATCAGCTTCTCTCTGCAGCCACGCAGATCCCGCTCTAAGCTCTGAGAGATCCCCAAATCCCATCCACACTGAAGAACTCAGTCCCCACTGGAGGCCCTGCAGTAAAGGCCTCTGGGTCCCTGACCCTTGTTAATCTCCTATGACTACTGGGGCTACTGGTCCTGTCCTGGATTCCATCATTTCAATTGAATAGATACCTGGACATCAGTGATGTTAGGGACCCCAAGCGTTTTCCCTCTTAACACAAGAGTCTTCCGTGTGTAACACTACGGGCCCACCCCTGCCTCTATGCTGCTCTGGTCACGGTCTCTTTTGCCGTACTTTGTAACCCTCAATACAGCAGTATACATTTTCCTTGAAATAGTTGTTCCTCTTTCAAGGAAATATTCAAAGAGAAAGATAGCACTGCTTTCTCTGTTTGATCTCATCTCACCACTGCCGGTACCCTCACTCCTCCTTCTCTTCCATCTGAGTTGCTGCTGTCTGATGCTGTCTCCACGTATCTTGAAGAATTTCCCTCACCATTTTGTGTTGTGTCTGTCTGCTCGGCGTTTGCTCGCCTGAAATGGCTCGATGACGCCTTCGTTTTGATATGAAATGGACATTTTTCACTGGATGCAAAATTTTGCATCAGCTGCTTGGGCTTTTTGTTCCGTGTTTCTCCAGACAGCAGCATCACTGTATTGTCTGGGGATCTGTGCTGTCGGGGTGAGAAATCCGCTATCACTCGCCTCAGTGTTCCCTTGTCTGTAAAGCCCCCTTGTCTCTGCTTCAATGTCTCCCTCTCTTTGCTTTTTTTGGCGATAAGGTGTTGATATGCCCAAGTACCATCTTCTTTGCACTTATCTAACTGTGGAGTTGCCTGGGTTTCTTAGAGCTATATATTTGTGTTTTTACAAAACTGGACAAAACTTGGGACACTGTCCTTTCTTCACACTCCTCTGCCCACTTGTCTCTTCTAGTCTTGTGGTTAATTACACATATGACAGGCCATTTTGTGTTGTCTCACATGACACTAAGGCCATGTGCAACTTTATCTCAACTATTTTTTTCTTCTTTGCAAATTGGATGATTTCTTTGATCTATCTTCAATTTCATGCATCTATTCAGTTTCACTGCCATCTCCAATTTGCTATTAAGCCATTAGCAAATATTTCCCTCTTTCCTAATTCATTTCAAATTCTGGAATTTCTATTTGGTTCTCACATTTCTCTTCCTCCTATATGTTAAGTATGGTGATTGTGTCCATGTAGTTTTTTGTTTGGATTTTTTTTTAGATTTATTTACTTTCATTTCTTTATATGTATGTATGAATGTCTTGCCTCTGGTCTTCATGGGCACCTACACCCATATGCACAGACCTCCTCACATACACATAACTTAAAATAAAAAATATTTTAAACTGGAAATAAATCCAAAGAATTTTTATTTTATAACTGATATTCTATTTCTTTTTTAAAAAAAAATCATCAAAATAAGAACAGTATCCATCACAGGAAAAATCAAAACCTTATGGGACGGGTTTATATTTATGTTAGAAGTTGGTATTTCTTTACTATAAATTTGTCAATGCCTGTTACGATTTGAAACTGGAATGATCCCCAGTAGGCTCATTTTGAACACTCAGTCCCCGGCTTGCAGTGCAATATTAAAGACTGTTCAGGCTTTAGGAAATAGAAGTAGGCCACTACTGGGCAGGCCTACGTGATGAGACATGACCCTGGTTCTGGTTCCAAGTGTTCCAATCTATGACTGTCACCATGTGAACCAAGACACTGCCTCATACTCCCTCTGCCTCGGGAAGAATGAGTGTCCCCTGCTGCCTTCTCCACTATGACAGACTAAAATCCCCTAAAACTGTGACGCTGAACAGCTCTCTCTTACCTTAAGCTCCTTCTGTCGGGTAGCTTTGTTACAGTGGCAGGAAAGTAACTAAGACACAGCCCAGGGAAGGAATCTTTACCCCATCCCACACTCATCAGTTCCAGGCTGCCAGCCAGACTCTGAGATCTGGAGTCAGCAAACTGGAGAGCTGATGGTTGACTTGACTGAAGATGGTCCTGTCTCACCCTGGTCCTCTGGCCTGAGATCTTCTTCTGACATGATCTTGTGTCCTGCTTACTGTGGCAGCCTCTGCCCTATCCCAAAGCCAAGGCCTTTCATGACTGTCTGCTCTAACAGCAGCAGGGTTCCATATTCTTCCCCTGGACACAAACCTCAGCCTTAAAACCATATCTGCCAGTCTCTGCCACCAGATGCTCTGCCCAGCATACAGCAGGGACTCAGTATATATTGATTTGACTTGATCAGAGGCTCTCAACCTTTCCTTACAACCAAATATCTGTGTAAAACTCCTATATTATTAGTTCATTACCAGTGTACAACAAACCAGTACAAAACTTAGTGGCTTTAAAATAACTTATTATTTTTCATGCTTCTTTAGATGATTCTCCTGGGCTCCCCATGCACCTGCAAAAGCTAAAAGGTTAGCTGGGACAGGAGGTGTGGAGTGGCTTTGGTCTCATGTCTGGCAGTTGGTCTGCTTGCTGGAAGCAGGTGTCCTTCATTCACCTCCACCCTCCTCCAGACTCATCCATCTTCTTTGTTTGATGGGTGGTCCCAAGATGGAATTCCAGGAGGTCAGACTCAGAAGCATGGAGGTCTTGAAACTCATAGAATTCCTTTTAATGGTTCATTTTACCCAACAAGTTGACTGGACTATATGGTGCCCAGATATTCAGTCAAGTGCTCTTGGGGGTGTTTTTGTCAGAATGTGTTTGAAGATAGATAGATACATAGATAGATAGATAGATAGATAGATAGATAGATAGATAGATAGATCATTAATTCATTGGAATGATTTATAGGCTACAGTCCAGCTAGTCCAACAATGGCTGACTGTGAATGGAAAATCCAAGAATGCAGTAGTTGCTCAGTCCACAGGCTGGATGTCTCAGCTGGTTTTCAGTATATGCTAGAGTCCCAAAGTAGACTCTAATGCCAGTGAGGAATGGATGTGCTAGCAAGGCAAAAGAAAGCAAGCAAAGAGCAAAAGCTTCCTTTTTCTATGTCCTTATATAGACTTCCAGCAGAAGGTATGGTCCAGATTCAAGGTGTGTCTTCCTGCCTCAAGATCCAGGTCAAAGGCGTGTGCCTTCCAGTCTCAAAGGTCTGGACTAGAAGTGGATTAGCCCATGTCAAATAAAGGAAAACATCTCTCACAGGTGTGCCCTCCATTTCTGGATTGTAGTTCATTCCAGATGTAGTCAAATTGGCAACCAAGACTGGCCATCCCAGAGGTTAACTTTTGTGTTGGCCCACTGAACAAAGCACATTCCCTTTCCCAGTTAGTGAACCCCAGAGCTGAAAGTCTGACTGGACTAAAAAGACTCACCTGCCTACACGTTCATGGGAATCATACCTGGAAGGTGGCATTTCCTAGCCATCACACACTCCACCATGGCACTTTCCACTACCCTTGGGATGAGAGTGCAGAAAATAGAGCCAACCTACAGGAAAATGTTTACAACCACAAAATAAAAATAATTCATCACACACCATTTAAGAGGTACAGGAAAGAGAAGCACTTTATAATAAAAGCAGTCCACATTTCAGTATGTAAATGCTTGGCCTTCATCGCACTGGGAGACACCACGCTGTAATCAACCTCCTGTGTTTATAGGCAGAGCAGCACGGGTGGACTGATACAGGAGGATTACCCTGATGACTCAGACATCTGAGCATCATTGCCATCCGTGATGATTTCAAAATTTCAACTGTTGGAAATGTTCAGAATAGAGCCAACCCTAAAATTCCCCCTGATTTACATAGCTGTGTCCTCTACTAGTCAACACAGACTAAAAACTAGACCAAAGAGCTTGGCTACCAGAGTCAGACACCTCTGAACAAGTTATGCATGCACAAGAACATCTAGCTGAACATCTGAAGTCCAGCAAGACAAAGAGTAACTTGTTGAGGCCGTCACAGAACTAGGCACTCTCTGTCTTAAACACACACTGAAGTTTGAGGTAGCCCCTAGGGGGCGCTAGTGAGAGTTGTGACCAATCAGCCAAGGAAATGTTACAACAAAGCTATTTACCACAGACCCATTCTATGGAGAGGCTCCAGGGCATCATCATAGACAATGCATCACCCAGTAGAACTAACAGTGAGGTTCTGGGGAGAAAAGGAAGTGTCTCCAAGGAGGTAGTAAGGAAAAATAATGAAAGAAGCAGCTGTAGCCCCCAGAAGACCCATGGAGAAGTGTTAGTGTTTGCCCAGACCTCTCATAATCAAGCAGGACTCATCAATGTGGCCCCTTACAGACAAGGCAAGCCATGTTACGGAGGTGGCTCATAGACCCCATTATGAGGCCATCAGAGTGGCAGGTAGGCAGTTGTTTAGAATCTCTGATAGGGGATTTGCCCCTCTGTGGTAGAAGGGAGGAAATCTCTACCGAGAAAGTCTGGCCCGGGAATCACCTTGAGATTGAGCTTTGGAAGCCACAGGCTTTCTCCCCAAATTTTATTCGAGCAACAAGGGAACGTCACAGTTTGACTGTGAATGGTGTTACTCGGTCCCCACAGTCGTGGGGAGACAGCCAAGGCCCTGCTGGTGCCTGCATGTGGGAGGCACACTCTCGGTGTGATCTATGGGTTGTGGAGTCATTTCTGTTAATTAAACTCCTTAATATAATTTCGAGGTAAGGGAGCTTGGCCCGTGTTCCAGACAGTCCCTGGAGGCCTGGGAAAGTGGGAGCACATGCCATCTGGCAAGGTACCACAAAGTTTAATCACCTGGGAGAAATCCGAGAAAGCGGTACTGGGGAAGGAGGGAGAGGCAGATGAGCAGATGGAATTCTCTATTCTATGCTTACCTGGCCAGTGATGGCGGCTGAGAGCAGGCCTCTGTATCCCAGCTGCATGCCCTCCCCAAGCCAGCTTCTGACTGCTCCGGAATCGCTGGGAGGCTACAGTGTGCGCCTCCTCTAGCAGGCGGCTCTCGGTCCTGTGCGGTCTGCTTTTCCTTACTTCGCTGACTCCTCTGACTTTCCCCACCCTGAGCAAACCCTCTTACTCCTCAGATTGTGTTTGCGTAGGGCCACAACGGCTCCTCATTCACTCAGAGCTGTGCATCTTTGGAAGGAAATCAATACATAATTATGTGTTCTGTCTGTTGCACAGCTCAGAGCCTGGCAAGATCGGGAATTAGCAAGAAGGGAAACAGAGTGGTCAAGGCTGGCCCAGAAGGTGCACTCTGGCTGAAGGGAAGATGCTGTGGCCAAGGACCAACTGCAGGTCTTCACTGTCTCAGTGCCACTTCATGTACCCATGTCCTCAAATGAGTTCAGACAGGGCCACTGGCTGTATGGCTTCCCCTTGCCAGAATTCACAGATGCATCCCAGCAGCCTCCTCACCTGCCCCTAGCCTCCAGTCTCTATGGAGCATGGATGCCCTTCACCCAAATCATCTTCCCAAAGTGCAAATTGGACTGTGTTACCACCTGCTGTGGTCATTCTCACAGGCAGCTTGAGGTTTAAGGCACCTTTCATGAAGTCACAAAGGCCCAAGTTTGACTTGTCTGGGCCAGTAAGATACCAGTCCAGTCAGTGGATCCTCTGTGAAGTGGAAAACATAAGAATCCTAACTTGCCAGCACTGTGTGGGGATTCTGTGATATAACCAAGCACTTCTTCCCAGGCCTGGCACACTGTAGGCACCATGTAACTAGCAGTTACTTCTTCAGCTTTTGCCATTGTCACTGCTCACAGCTCCCAAAGCCAGCAGCACCTCCTCCACCGCAGGCCACCTTCACACATTTTCCAGAACAGCACTTAGAATGCAGGGGACCTCCAGCATCTTCTCTCCTCCTGCAGAGGCTCCAAGGCTTATGGACCCAGAACCAGGATGCAAGTCACATCTTGGGGTGCAGAAGCCATTTCACATGGGGACATGATGCTGGCAGATGCATGGGAGAAGGTGTGGGCAGGGGTGGCTGCAGCTAGCTCATGGCTCAGATGATGCAAAGATCCCAGCTCCATCTGGGTCTAGCATTTGGTCCAAGGCTAGAACTCAGTCTGGAAAAAGAGTCGGAACTCAGTCCATGGATGACGTGTGCCACTAGCAGAATCACAACCTACAACCAGAATCACAGCTCATGCTGGGGCCAGTGTGACTCTTGGGTCACATTGGGACATTGGGCTTCTTGGGTCCTGATATTGGGTTTCTTTGGTTGAAAGACTTCTGTGAACACAGGCTGTGGCCAAGGCTCTGTGAACTTCCAGTGGTAGCTGGGCTACAGCAGAATTGTAACATTTCCCTGAATAACATCACTGCATCTTTCAGCCCCCATGCAGCTGGAATGCAGTTTTAAAAACAGATACTGGTGGTGTATCTCTCAAAAAAACATGTGTTCTGCCACTTACTGCCCTTAAAAGGCACCCTGAATAGGCTTTCCTCTGTTCCCTATGGTCAAGACAGATGGAAGAAAAGCAAAAGTCTCCCCTTGACTATATCCAAAGAGGCAGGGCTTGGGGCCCTCTGCATGAAATATCCCACCCAAGCAAGGAGAGCCCCATGTTACTCAGTTGGTAAAGTGCTTGCCTTACAAGCATAAGGACCCTAAGTTTAATCCCCAGGACCCACATTTAAAAAGCCAGGCATGTAATCCCAGCACTGGGAAGGTGGAGACAGGCAGATCTCTTGGGCTTTCAGGCCAGCTAGCCCAGTCTCTTAGTGAGCTCCAGGCCAATGAAATACCCTGTCTCAAACAAACAAACAAACAAAATGGAGCCGGGCAATGGTGGTGCATGCCTTTAATCCCAGCATTCAGGAGGCACAGGCAGGTGGATCTCTGTTAGTTTGAGGCCAGCCTGGTCTACAGAATGAGTTCCAGAACAGACTCCAAAGCTACACAGAGAAAACCTGTCTCAAAAAAACAAAAAGGAAAAAAAAAAAGTAGATAGTTCCTGGATATTGTGTTTTGGTCTACGTGTATACATGTACACATGCACATACATGAACACACAGAGACAAGGAGTTACTGTCCATAACTGGATAGGCACAAACCAAGAATACAGAAAGCCAGTTGAAGGTAAACCACAGAACAGAGGAAAAAAGCCGGTGGGTAAGAATGCCCCTGTGAAGAAGTGACAGAAGGGATTCATGTTTGTAGTCAGTGTTACTTGTTGCTAGGGAGGAGATTTGGGATGGAAGAACTAACACACAGAAGTCTCTGGGGACCAACGCCTGTCCTCTTTCCCTTGAGGGGGACTACACCTGCCCAGTCTGGTCCTTTTTTTTCCCTTGGACAGAGTTACACTATGTAGACCTATCTGACCTGGAACTCACTTTGTAGACCAGGCTGGCCTCAAACTCACAGAGATCCTCCTGCCTCTGCCTCTGGAGCGCTGGGATGAAACGTGTGCACCACCACCCAGACTTCTTATCCACTTCTCTCTTCCGGACCTTGATGTCTCCAGCACTCTGTAAGCTGAAGTCTCTATTTCATCTGCAGATTATTTTCACCAAGATGGTTCCAGAAGGCAAATTCTTCCACAGCATTAAAAAATAATTTATAGAAATAATGTTCCTTTAATAAAAGCCACACAGAATTATATAATTTTTATAGTGCATGACAGAATAAGAAAGGTCCAAACTCTTGTAGAAAAAAATGAATCTCTCTAGCTGCAGTGTGCTCGGAGTGCGGCTTCCTCCCCAGGCTAGTGTAACATACCAACTTGGAAAACCAACCACTCATCCTGCTGCCCAAACTTCATCCAGAGTCAGTTCCTCTCAGTCTGGCTCATAGTATGGAGACAGGAAGAATGAACTCACTCTGGCTGCATCTTCTGTGTCTGCTTTTTTAAAATATATAATTAAACAGTTAGTGGCTAAATTGCATTGTAATTGATTGCAAAATTGGTTTTTTAATGAGATTTAGTCACTAGGAAATAGCTTTCTCTCTCTCTCTCTCTCTCTCTCTCTCTCTCTCTCTCTCTCTCTCTCTCTCTCTCTCTCTAGTGTGCCCAAAGTGAACTTGGTCATTTTAACAACAAACTGTCTTCCTGGTTGTCTTCTAGACACACATAATTCTTAGATTAGCAGAGAGGAGGGGGCTCAGCTGCCTTGGAAAGAAAGGGCTGGAGCCAGGAGTCCCTCCCCTACCCCAACAGGATGGCAGCTTTCAGATATCTTCCTTCCAGAATTCTCAGAGCATCCCATTCCACCCCACCCAAGGTTACCTGAATTGTCAGAATGAGGGGTAGTCCTCAAATCATTTCATCAGGGCCTTCATTTCCCACCTCTGGCTGCTGAAGTGTCTCCTCTACCTCAGTCCATCTTGCCATGTGCCTGTCCACCTCAGAAAGATATGAGGCACACATGCTCCCCACCATGAGAATGTGTGGCTGACTAACACCCTCACACACAGCAGCAGCATCTCAGGCTTTCCAGAATCTCGTGCAGAAGTCTTCACATGCAGTTGCTGGAAACACAAATGCTCTTTACACTCTCCAGGAAGAGCCAACGCTGAGACACTGGTGATTATAACAGTGTCCTGTGTTAAATCTGCTATGCAACTATCCAGGCATTGATTTGCCAATGTTCTATGGAATCCTTGGAGTCTTGGGGCATTGAGATGGTTCTGACAAAAGGAGAAGGTAGACAGAGCACCTGGACCACACACACACACACACACACACACACACACACTTGGTTCTATCTGTTTGAAAATTGGCTTCCACTCAAGAGATTGTGGAAAAGGTTCTAGTGGGAAGGGAATGTGACTTGATGATTGAGCACTTCGCTAGCACAAAAGGGGTATGGCTTATGATAGAACACTTAGCTAGCCTGATAGAGTAGTTAGCTAGCATGTGGGACACCCTAAGTTTGACCCTCCAGAACTACTAAAAGAAAAGGCAAGATCCTTAGAAACATAGCCCAGGAGAAAAGTTCTGGTGCCTGGGTTTTGCCACCAGATGCTCAGATGGCCAGGAAAACAGAGAAGCAGGAGAGGACAGGGGAAAGGCTTAGCGAATGAGGAGCAGAAGCTCTAGCCTCAGCCTGGCCCTGGATGAGCTAAGCTCTGCAGCGTAGATGACACCCCAGAGTCAGCCCCACCAAGATACAAGACAGGGGCTTCTTAGATCCTCGCTGTAGTCCTGGGTGTCCTGTGTGTAGTCCCCGCTGTGTGTGGACAGCACAACTGCAAGGTAAGGTGGCTACCATTTAGCAAAGTAGGACACTCGGGCCAGACTTTTCCTGTAAATAGCCAGACATTTCCAGGTTGTGCTGTGTGGAATCACACAGCCTCTATTGTAATGATTCGACTCCCCTATTGTTCCACAAATTCAGTTACAGACAAGGCAGAGGTGAGTGACAGTGGCCATGTCCTACTGATAATTTATTTATCAGAGTGCTGCTTATGTAACACAGTGGTCCTCTCTTGTGGGCCCAGCATTCAGGAGGGTGATATGGGAGAATAGCCTGAACACAGGAATTAGAGACTACCCTGGGCAGCAAGGTAATATCCTATTTAAAAAAAAAAAAAAAAGCAAGCTGAGTGGTAGTGCACACCTTACACCTTTAATCCCAGCATGCCAGAGACAGACACAGATGGACCTTTATGAGTTCAAGGCCAGCCTGGTTACATAGTGAGTTCTGTAGATACATAGTAAGACTTAGTTGAAGAAAAAGGAGAAGGAGGAGGGGGAGAGTGAGTGAGAGTAGGGAGGAAGAAGAAGGGGGAGGTCGAGGGGGGAAGAAGGGAAGAAGGAAAAGAAAAGGAAAATCAAACAAACAAAAAGCCAGGTTGCTCTGAAGGAGGAAAGTACAAAACACAGTCAGAGAGGACAGAGCTTGGGGCCATCAATGGAAGCTATCGACTCTGCCAGGGAAGGCTTTGATGCAGGGAAGCATGAACCGGTTGTATCATCACTCTGGGTTTTGCTAGGATCTGTCTCAGTCTGTATAATTTCCAAACATCAAGAGAGGACTTAGACTCCAGATCTGCCTGGGGAATTCTAGTCCTTTTGAGAGCTGGGAGACCTAATTCTAAGAACCTGTAACAGCAGCCACAGAGTAACTGCACGTGATTCTTCATTGCTTTTCAAGAGTGTCTATGGTCATAAACTCAGGGCTGAGATCATCAAACATCCTGGATGATGCAAGGTAAACCAAGCAAGTCCTCTGTGTTTGTTGTTTTCATGTTGCTGGAACCATGATGCCTGACAGAAGCAACTTCAGGTTCACAGTTTCAAAGGAGCCCAAGTTCATCCTGGTGGGGAAAACATGGTGAAATGGGAGTGTAGGACTACCTGGGCTGGTTCTGTGTCAGCTTGACACAAGCTAGAGACGTCTAGGAAGAAGGAACTTCACTTGAGAAAATACCCCCACTAAGTTGGCCTATGGGCAAGCCCATGGTGCATTTTCTTTATTGATGATTGATGTGGGTGAGTCCAGCTCACTGTCAGGTGCCACACCTGAGTGGTGGTCATGGATACCATAAGAAAGTAGGCTGGTCAAGTTGGTAAACTGTATTCCTCCATGGCCTCTGCATCAGTTTCTACCTCCAGGTTCCTTCCTTGAGTTCTTGCCTTGACTTGACTGGATGATGAACTATAAGCTGAGGGATGAAATAAACCCTTTCCTCCCCAAGTTACTTTTGACCATGTTTATTATTATTATTACTATTGTTGTTGTTGTTGTTGTTGTTGTTGTTGTTACAGAGTAGACATCCTAACTAAGCTGGAGACAGAGACTCATCACATTGTACAAACCAGGAAGCAGAGAATGCAGAGGTGCACCAGAGGTAAATGTAATCTCCAAAGACCTATCCCTGGAGGTCTACTTCCACCAGGTAGTACCCACATCCCAAAGATTCCACAACCTGTCACAACAGTGCCACCATCAGGGGAATTAGCACCCACACACATGAGCCTGTGAAGACCCTTCATATTCAAACCAAGGCACCCACTCTCTTCATATTACAGAATAAGACTGAAGGCCTAAGAAGTGAAGTGGCCCCTCAAGACCACACAACTAGAAGATGCTCAAACCATACCTAGAGATCGGAGCTAATTTATAAACCAAGAAGAGTTCAACTTTCTCCCAGTCTGTGGTTCAAACTTGAGAACATTGCAGCCATTCCGTACACGTTTCTAGAATTTAATGCACATTGGACCGGCTTGTACCTTCTCTAAAGAAACATGATATGAGGCGCGTATGTATTTCAAATAAAAAGTAGCTTCAATTTTTCAAGGTTTATGAAATGAAGCAGCCCGAGGCATGTCTTGCAATGAGGTCGGATTTACACAAAACAAGCTGCTGGGGCCGGGAGACGTTCTCTTATCCCCTGACCTCTGGCAAGTCCCTTCCTCACCCAACAGTTTATTCTCAGCTGTTACACACCAGAGTGGGATCAATGCTCACTGGAGTCTCTCTCTACTCGAAGAAAAATGCTTTAATCAATTAGGTCTGGGCATTAGGCCAACATTTTCACATTCTCACCATAAACCATTCTGTAAGCTGAAAGAGAAGGCAGAGGTATTTGGGGTTCACTGAAAGGAGGCTGAGGTGATCTCCCTCTAGGCCATGGAGCCTCTAGATCTCAAGACCAGCAAGAGCCAGAAGATGGGCAGGCTACTGCTGTAACTTTGCAGGTGCCAAGCAGCCCCCCCCCCAGACAAAACACACACACACACACACACACACACACACACACACACACACACACACACACCACAGATACTTCCTTCTCAGATCTACACACTAGGGACTGCTGGTCCCAACCCATCATTTCACAAGCGCACTAGGTCTGGACAACATCTCTCTTCCATACCTGCAGGAAGAGATCACCGTTGAGATTATAAGCAGCTAATACAACTTCCATGAGGAACTGGGGAGTTGGCTCCATAGGCAAACCACTTGCTACAAAAGTATGAAGACCTGGGTTTGAATTCCCAGAATCCACATAAAATCTGGGAGTGGTAGGTCACATCTGTAATGCCAGCAGCCCTACAATGAAATGAGAGTGGAGACAGGAGAAACCCCAGAAGTTGGAAGACCAGCTAGCCCAGAACCCACAGCAGGGAACAACAAAAGAGTCTGCCTCAAACAAGATAGAAAGCAAAGACCAAGACCCTCCAACCTCCACACACGCGCTGTAGCAAGCATTCGCCTGTGCTCATGCACTCACACAGATGTGCGCACCCACAAATGCACAAAGTAAATGAATAAATAAAGGCAAAAAGTAAAAACTATGAGCTGAAGGAGCTAGAGGAACCCCTTGCATATCTGCCACTCCTTAAGGGAAGCTCAGGAGCCAGTTCCTCACCAGCACTGGGTCCCCAGCTCACCCGGCATCCATCCTGCCTGGTGGTGCTCTGCGTACATGGTAGAGCCACCTGGCTGAAGTGGAGGGAAGAAAGCAGGTCAGAAATGGGGCTAGTGGGAATTTCAGAGCATGTGTGGGGAAGGAAGCATTTGATGGAACTTCCTGGTTCATTCTGAATAGTAATGAGTGGCGTGCAGAAGTCAAGATTTTTATTTCTTGTTTTTCAAAAGCTACATTGATGGGAGCAGGCTCACAATACAAACAGTGGTGATTGCAATCACTTGCTGTTCCCATGGCAACAGACAAGATTAAAAGGGCAAACAACGGAGCTGGGACTCTCTTCAGATTAAACTCTCCCGATTTTAATTGCCAGGCAGCACGCTGACACATGAAATCCCAGACTCTGTTTAACAAAATCAAAACCTCCCCTCTGCTACTGACAGGACTAATTCAGGCTGACCAGCCTAGTCCTCACTCTCCCCATTCAGGACTTGAAGCACCACAAAAAAGTCAAGCCTTCAATACCTCCAGCACTGGAGTGTTCATTACCTGTTGCAGAAAAAGTGCTACGTTGCATCCATTGCTAGTCTCCATTTTGGACACCCGCTCTCACAGCCACCAGCACCAAGCTGTCTTGTGCTTCCTGCTTTGCAGGTGTGGGAGCTGCAACTTAGAGAGATAAGGGTTAAAGTTATGTGCTAGAAAGAACAGAACCAAAAATGGCGTTCAGTACCATGCCATCTGTCCCCAATACCCAGGTACTTTCCACCGCTCTGCCCCTGGAGGAAGGAACCGAAAAGTGTGGAGATGGTTGGCTTACAGGGTAGCATAAAAACAGGAGGGCTGGTGACAGCTGAGCAGTCGACACCTGGTCCTGACCAAACTATTCCCTGCTAGCCCCTGTCCCACCCTGGAGAACTACAGTTCTGAGTGAGGGCTCAGCTCTACCTCAGTGCCACTCAGCAGGGTGGCGTTGTTGCTGTAGTATTCTTGGGTTTTCTTCATCTCAGGGCCTGCTTTCCCTGGATCCAGCTTCTTTCTCCCCTGAGTGGTGAATTTCTGCCTCACACAGCTGCTCCGAGTTTGATCAGCCTGGTTCAAAGCCACCTCCATAAGCCTAGGGAGGCGCAGCCCTTCCAGAAGAACAACACTGGAATAAAACAACAAAGAATTCGCTGGGAAATGATGATTGAACAAGCCACATGGGGCATCTTCTCTCCAGGCCCAGAAAAACACAGTCTTTCTCAAAGCCACGTAGCCAGACATTAGTTGAGGCTCAGCTTCTTCTTGGGTAAGTCCTGTACTCAAAAGAAAACTGCTCCATCATTCGGCACAGGGGCATGCAGCAGGTGCTGCCATCAGCAACCACAGAGCAAAATACAAAGTGGCACATGATGCTGGACCACTGATGCGGAGTCAAGATCCTGGAAGGCTTAGGAAAGGAGCCTTTCCACTGCTCACTCAGAGCAGCAACCAAGTGCCCACAGACACTACACGTGTGAGTAGAAGGCTGGTTCCTGCAGCCTGGAAGCCAGTCCTGGGGGAAACAGTAAAAACCCTCGCCACCCCAGATTCCTTGGAGGGGCAAGAAGAAGGGCTGCTCACAGCATTGGTTAGTAGGTTGGAACCCTGGAAGAAGGGGAGCTTGAACCTGGCAAAGGGTACATTAGTGGAGATAGGATGGTGTGTGTATCAATCACTCAGCCACAGCAACACTTGGCATGCTATTCAGCTAAATGCACTTAGAGACGATGCTTGTTCCATGGTCTGAAATCTCCACTGTGCCCACAGTGAAGCAATTAAATTAGAATTAATGTTTGAGTATCTGTTTATAGAGCTGCTTCAGGCTTAAACACGCCCTTTCTTTTATTACACGCTAATTGCCAGGTAGAATATTTTAGAAAGAAATATAGTATTTTTTTCTGCAAATATGCACTTTTTTAAGAACAAAGACTTCTTTTGCCTCTCTCTCTCTCTCTCTCTCTTGCTCTCTCTCTCTCTCTCGTGTGTGTGTGTGTGTGTGTGTGTGTGTGTGTGTGTGTGTGTGTGGTGGGTGGGTGTGTACATCAACCATGGGTGTTTTCCTCTATTGATTCCCATGTTATTTTTTGAAGCAGGATCTCTCACTGAACCTGAGACTTAACAATTCAACTAGACTGGCTAGCCAAAACCCCCAGCAGTCCTCCTGTCTCTGCCTCCCTGACACCGGGGTTACAGACACATGCTGCCACACATGGCTTTTAAGTGGGTTCCGAGGCTTGAACTTGGGTTCTCACAGTGTCACAGCAAGTACCTTACCTGCTGAGCCATCTCTCCAGCCCCCAAAGCTACAAGCAACTTTAACAAACAAGTTTTATAACTACCTCCTACAAAAATGCTGTTACGACTCAGACCCTCATTCAGACAAGGGGCCCTGGGTGGCTTCAGGTTCGACCATCCTAAAACATGCATTGCAGGAGCCTCAGAACTGTGCTCTGCCGAGCTATAATGAACACCAGGTAACCAGGTTCCTTCCCTCTGTTCCCAGCCTCACATCTCTCTAAATGGTTTGTGCTACACTTAGTCATTTTACTTTTCCCTCACACAAAACACAAATGCACATTCCTTCCCCAGTGGGTTTTTAACATGGCTGCAGCAGACTGAGAGATAGAAAAAAAAAAAAAAAAAACCCACTGGTGAGGTATGCCGCCTTACAGTGAGATCAAAGCTAAAATTGAAAATCAAGGGCTGATCTTTGTGTACTTTTCAAATGGATGTGTTCTTAAATTGGCAATTTGAAAAATAAAATCAGTTTGAACAATACAGTGCAAAGGGGGAGCAGGCTGGGGGTGCCGTTATAATTCTAATTAGACGCTTCCTCCCCCTCTATTCAGATTGACTTATAGAACAATCTTGGTTTTAATGGGAAGATCTCCTTCCTTCTCTAGATTCTCTTCCTGCTGAGCCATCTCTCAGCCTCCAAAGCTACAAACAGTTTTAATAAACAAACTTTAGAACTACCTAATGCAAAAATGCTGTTATGGCTCCAACCTCCAAACAAGGGGCTATGCCAGGCAGTGGTGGCACATGCCTTTAATCCTGGCACTCAGGATGCATAGCCAGGTGGATCTCTGTGAGTTCAAGGCCAGCCTGGGCTACAGAGCAAGATCCAGGACAGGCATCAAAACTATACAGAGAAACCCTGTCTCAGAAAAAAAAAAAAAGGAGGGGGCGGGGGCTGTGATTACTGCTGTGGATTTTTGCTTACCTTGAGGTAGGCTGCAAAGCCCTGGAGAACATGAACTCAGAGGGGCTGAGACAGGGTCACTGTCTCTTGCTTCTAAGCAGAACTGCTGCCCAAACACAGTAGAATCCCCTGAGAAACATAATGGCTGTTCTTCTGTTTCTTTGTCTCAAATGTCCTTAGTGCCCCAAAGACAAATGAGAATTAAGGTTTTACACTATTGAGGGTACCTGGAAGAACATGCGGGGGACAAGGGGTGGGGACAGCAGCCTTCCTGTCACCATGGTACAGGCACATCCCACCCCGGCTGAATGGGTTGCTGTGCCTGGCGCTTAAGTGGCTTTGTGGATCTGAGTTTTTGGCAGCGTGAGTAGAAATATAAGGGCTCCCCAGAAAATGTCAGGCTTGGGTAGTTTGCGAGTCGGGAAACTCACACTGGGGCTGTAAAATGGTTCATAGAAGACAGCTGTGAACTGGAAAGACAAGAAGGGAGATACAAAGCCTGGTGTGAGAATGCATGCCTGTCACCCCAACACAACACATGAGAGGCTGAGACAGGGGGATAGGGAGTTTGAGGCCAGCCCGAGCTACACAGTGAGAAGGTCGCTTGAACTCAACCTTGTCTCAAAAGGAAGAGAGGGGAAGAGAAGGGGAGAGATGGAGAGAAAAGGGAAGGGAAGGGGAGAAGGGAAGGGAGAGGGAAGGGAAAGGGAAAGGAGGGGAGGGGAGGGAAGAAAAAGGGGAAGGAAGGGAAGAAAAGGGATGTGGACAATGGTTGGGCCTTATTTGCTCACCTTAGAGGGTGTCTAAGTTAGGGTTTCTATTGCTGTGAAGAGACACCATGACCACAGCGACTCTTATAAAGGAAAGCATCTAATTGGGACTGGCTTACAGTTCAGAAGTTTAGTGCATTGTCATCACAGTGGGAAGCATGGTGGCACACAGGCAGACATGGTGCTGGAGAAGGAACCAAGATATTCTGTATCTGGATCAGCAGGCAGCAGGAAGAGAGTGACACTGGCCTGTCTTGAACATTTGAAACCTCAAAGCCCACCCCCAGTGACACACTTCCTCCTTTCACAAGGCCACACTCCTAATAGCGTCACCCCCTAAGAGCCTAGGGGGGCCATTTTCATTCAAACCACCATAGTAAGTTTCACTGTTCCTCAAATGTGGGGTCTGGGCCCCCAAAGAAGTGGCTGAGACAGATGCTGAGAAGAGAGGAGAGGGTTCCCAGCAGCAGATAACAGAGGTCCTTCCGGTACGAAAGGCCTGACAAAGGGGCTCACCACTGCACAAGGAAAGTGGCATCTCAGAAAGTCAGCCCGGGGCAGGCCAGGCAGCTCAGTGGGTAAAGCACTTGCCACCCATGCCTGACAGTTCAGGACCCACAGAAACAGTCTTCATGGGAGCACACATCACAACTTCATGTGGTAAGATGGGAGGTGGAAACAGGAGACTTACCTGGAAGCTTGTGAGTGAGCAGCTGCTATGTGGCCAGTAGGTCCCTTTCATCAATGATGAGTAATCAGATCACTTGGAAGTGCTCTTCCCCACCCTCTAGTCCTTCCCCGTTCCCTTGCCCCCATTTCCTCCCCTCAAAGTAGCTTGTTTCCCTAGGAGCTCCCCTTCCCTGTGGATAGATATCCACAAACCCACGGCCCCCACTTCCCCCACTCTCTCCCCTGCTTATCAATGTTTGCACTCTGTCTCCTGGACTCTCTGTCATTCCGACATTGCTGCGGATCACTGACATGACCTGTCCAGAGGACCCTGATGGCTCCTACACTCCCTGGGTTTTTGTATAACTTCAGTTTGGGTTTTGCTGTGTCCGCCGGGTTAGCTTCAAGTTTCCAGTTGTCATAGCCTTGTCCTCTAATGGCTGAGATCCCTGGCTGTCTCACTAACTTTTTCATGTGTTTGACTTCATATAAAGCCACCTTCCCCTCCAACTGAGAACCTGATGGACTGTTTACCCGGACCAATTCCACACTGGATCCCACAATCCCACTGAGACCAAGAGACAGTCCCACTCCTTCTCACCTGATACACCTCAGCACCTAAACCATAGTAGGCTCTAAATATTACCTTATATAAGGGTTGCATATGTAATTCGGTAGGTAGAGAACTTACCTAACCTGCAAACAGCCCTGGGTTCAATCCTGCACTACTTTAGCTACATAGCACATTTGAGGCCAGCGTGAGCTACAAAGACCATCTGGGGGGGAAAAAAACAAGAAAGAAAGAAAGGAAAGAAAAAAAAAACTAATGATGCATTTATTCATAAATTCATTTCTCCCCATAGTGGCTTGGCTCTAGAGCCCCCCTGTGATCCTTTGGGAGGATAAGTTGTACCACAATCTGGCGAGGAGGGCCAGTCCATCAAGTCCTCTTGACTCAAGTTTCTCCTGTGAATGCCTCACAATGTAGGAGGAGGTTGTTAAGTCTCAAATGCAGGGACAAATGGCTGAGATCCCTATTGAACATATCAAAGCAGACCTGGCTGCCAGGTTCTCCCAGCATCCCTCAGTCTCTACCTATTACAGGATATGGCTGGCATACCCCACCCTCAACCCCCCCAACTCTCCAACCCATGGGCTGGGCTGCCCTTCCCCAGAGGCTCTTCTCTATATAATCCAGACATTTTGGTTACCCACCCTCTAGGCTGCTGCACCTGGTTCCCCTCTCTCCCCTCTTCCTTACCCTCACCTTTCCTCACATGGCCCAGCTCAGTCAGGGTCGTGTCTACTTCTGGACTCTCCCAGATGGCCCTGTCTCTGCCTATACTCTCCCTTTTATCTACAGTAAACTTTCTCCTCTACCTTACACAGGAGTAGTCATCTCCTTTCCTTCTTATTTCTTTTTTTCATTCAGAGGTCACTGGGGAAAGGGGGCTTAAAATATTAGGACACACTCTTGGCCCCCAAAAAGGTGTCACACAGACCTGGGTAGGCCCCATCACCATAGGGACTCCAGCCCACTTGACTCTGCACTTTTCCTAACAGTGGGTATGAATTTGTCATGAGAAACCTCATCTCATTACAGACCCTGATGCCCTGATGAAGGATCCAGGAGAGTGTCCTGAGTCTCCACACTGGAGGAGTACCAGGTTTCCAACTTCATCCATCATGTCCCTTCTGAGGAATAAGAAAGAGAAGGCCTCCCAGCCTTGGGTTCCCACAAGTGAATTTGGATGTTATAAACTATGTTGAGAGGGTGGCATTCCAGCCTCTGACTAAGCCCCTCCATCAGTTAAATCTGCATCTAATTTTAACCCAAGTTACTCAAGAACATCACATCCTTCCGTGGCTGGGACTCCCACTCCCCGGAGCTATCATGATGTGCATTCACATGAGGAAGCACAGCTGATGGGTGTGGAGCCTACAGGACTCTGATTCCAACTGCACAGTGTTGCGAAGTGTTGGTCTGACTCTGAGGGAACTGTTGTACCTGTGAAAACTCACTGTCCCCAGAGTGGTTGAGTGCACCCCTTCAGAATCCAGACATTGACACTGAATGGCAGTATCCCAACACTAAGAGGTGGGACCTTCCACAAGCAAGAGGCTTGTGACAGTGGGACTCTCCAGGCTGGAATCAGATGCCCCTATAAAGAGGTTAACAGGGAATCATTCCTTTTGCCCTTCATCTTCCCCCACATAAAGACAGTGTTCCCTCTGGAGGACACAATGCTCAAGCTACCATTTTGAAAGAAGAGACAGGATCCTCACCAGACAGCCAACACCTTGACTTCAGACCTTCCAGCCTCCAGAATTAAGAAAGAAAAAATTTCACCTCTTCATTAAGTTACCCAGTCTGTGATATTTTTTATAGCAGCACACAGACATGCTGGATAGTTTTGTGTCAACTTTACACAGGCCAGGGTCATCTGAGAGGGGGAGAACCTCGATTGAGAAAATGCCTCCGTAAGATCCAGCTGTAGGCAAGCCTGTAGAGCATTTTCTTAATTAGTGATTGATGGAGAAGGTCCAGCTGATTGTGAGTGTTGCCATTCCTGGGCTGGCGGTCCTGAATAAGAAAACAGGCTGAGCAAGCTATGAGGAGCAAGTCAGTAAGGAGCACCTCTCCGTGGCCTCTGCATCAGCCCCTGCCTCCAGGTTCCTTCCCTGCGTGAGTTCCTGCCCTGACTGCTTTTGATGATGAACTGGTATATGGAACAGTGGGTTAAATAAACCCTTACCTCCCCACGTTGCTTTTGGTCATGGTGTTTCACCAAGGCAATAGAAACTCTAAGAGAACACCAGGAGGTCCTCAAATAAAAGACTTGAAGGAGGTCTGGAACCGCTGGGAAGATGGCAGAGGATTGTCTGGGACAAGGGCATCACTGGTTTGCACCTAGTCATGTGACGGTTGCAGGAATCACCTTTCAGTCCAGGTTCCCTGTGTACCCAGGCTACACCACCTCCACAGGAGCCTTTCAGACACTGCCTCCTCTTCTGGGAGCAGAGAGAAAGGAACAGCATAAGGGTTCTCTGGGCCAAGGCTGGAAGTCACCTGCATGCCTCCACCCTGTTCCATCAGCTGGGATGAAGGCAATGGGAGGCAGAAGCACGGGGTGGCTGCCAGGGGTCAGGGGAACAGCTTTACAGCCATCCACTCAGCCTGCCACAGGTTTCTCTCCCCCAGAGTTCTGGGTTCTCAATTTGCTTTGAACTCTCCCAGAATAACAAAGTTCATGTACTCATCCTTGATAATGGAGACCCTCACCAAGGGAAGAAAATGTCTTTGTAACAGAGACTAAGGATTCCCTACCTTCCTGTACCAGCTACCTACTCCACAGTCAGACTCAGGTTCCCATTAAGGGCAAGACTGGGTGGGATGGGAGAAGCAATTGTAGGGACAGCTGCAGCTTCAATGCTTATGAGGAAAACCCCCTGCTGCTGCCGCCACACTCCACCAAGCCTCCAACTCCTGCCGGGCTGAAGGATGTTTTTCATGATCTTCCCTCTGAACTTCAGGCCATTTGCACATCCCAGGACAGCAGCCTAGGAATTCGTGTGCAGCCAGAAGGGGTCAGCCAGAGCTATGACTTCCCAGAAGCTCTGCTGAAACAGCAGCATTTCTAAGAGACAGATGTGAAGTTACTAACGGAATGAACACCAAGCTGGGGCTCCTTGTCACTTGTCTTGCTTTGAATTCCCCAAAGTGGGTCCTTAAAAGAAGCTGTGAAAGAACTGAAGACTCTGTGCTAGCCACTTGGAATATTCATCACAGAAAAGGGACAATGGTGAAGGCTGCACACTGACAGAGTAGGCAGCCGTTTCCAAGGCCATGACGCTGGATATCCCTCTCTCTGGAGTTGGCAGGAGAAGCTGCAATATTCACTCTCGCCTAAAGCTAAGGGATATGAAACACAGAAGCCACCTGAGAAAATAGAGGGAGAGGGATGCTAAGAGTGGCAGGGTGAATTCACAGGTGAAGCCAGGGTGCTGTGCATAAAAGTCACTGTAACCAAAGCAGATGCTGTGTACCACAATGGTCAGCCTATCAAGATACCCCAGTGAAATGGCAAAAATTGTGGACTCCGATATATAAATGAAGAAACAGTAGCTGAAACATTAAGCAAACTGTATAAAATCACAGTTGATTGTAATGTAAACTTGTATAAACATTATGGACGTCAATATGGAAGTTTCGGGGGAACTAAAAATGTGTGTTGTATGAAAGGAGAGAAGGTCAGCATGTCCCTTGACAAGGATGGAGGAGGCCCTTGGCCTAATAATCTGCATATGGTTAAGACATTGCCAACTGCTTTGTGGCATGTAACCACTGCCTTTTGGAAGGAGAGAAGCAATTCCTGCAGGTTGTCCTGACTGCCACATGTGCTGTGGCAAATCCCCTGTCCCACTTTAAATAAATACATGTTTTTAAAAAAGCAAAAAAATAGAACTATCATATGACCCAGCTATGACACTGGGTAAACACATACCACAACACACCACAGAAACACCCACTCATTCATGTTCAGGGCTGCTCTATTCAATAAATGGAACCAGCCTAGATGTGCATCAACAGACAAGTGGATAAAGATAATATGGTCCATATGCATGGTGGAATTTTATTCAGATACTAAGAAAAATGAAACCATTACATTTGTAAGAAAATGGATGGAACATTGTGTTAAGCAAAATAAGCCAGACTTGGAACAACATCACCTGTCATAATTTTTTTTTTTTTTTTTTGAGATGAGGATCAAACCCAGGGCCTTGTGCTTGCTAGGCAAGGGCTCTACCACTGAGCTAAGTCCCCAACCCCCATATTTTTTCATCTACAGAATCTAGATTTAATGTGTGTGTGTGTGTGTGTGTGTGTGTGTGTGTGTGTGTGTGTGTGAACAGTCATGCAGCTAAATGTTCAGACCAGGTTAGGAACCCAGGTCTTAGTCTCCATTCTATCTTGGCCCCAGATGTGGAGAAAAAAGGACAGATGTCTCTGAGATGGTCTCTGAGGGGACCATTGGCTGGTCATTGTCACCAGTCAGTGTAACACAGACTGGCAACAGTGACCTTATGTCAGAGGAAGGGGACACCCAGGGGAACCAAAGAGGAACAGTTACATATAGTTTTTTAAAATCATCATGCAGAGGGGAAATGTTTGGGAGGGGAATGCTGCAGGTCAAGCTGTAAGAGGCAGACACACCCAAAATGGCAGCTGTCTGGAGACAGAGAGTCGATGTGATGTAAACCCTGGTTCTGGACATGTTACCCTCAAATTCTCTAACCATAAAGTGGAAGATAAAGTATAAAAATTGCTGAAAAGATTAAATCAATTGAGCCCTGACAGGCCAGGATTCTTAGAGGTCCAAAACTCCAACATACAACATTGCCCTCTGCAGGCAACTTGAGGAATGTTGTGGTGGGGGGGCACCTGACAAAAGGTTAATCTACAGAAACACAATCAATCATCCCATCAACAAAGAAGCTGACGAAAAGAACACATCTTCTCCAAAAAGGAAACCCGAGTGGCCCATAACTACTGAAAATGTTTTTAGCATCCTCAGCCATTAGGAAAATAATGATTAAAACTGCCTTGAGAATTCTTCTTGCCCCAGTCAGGATGACTGTCATCCAAAAAACAACAAATACTGGAAAGGGTGTGGAGAAGGGGAGCCCGTACTCACTGTCGGTGAGAGTTCAAACCTGTGCCCACGCCTCAGAAATCAGCCTGAAGGTTCCTTTAAAAGAATCTAGAAAGAGAACATCCACAAGATTCTGCTATGCCACTCCTGGGCATATTCCCACAGGATTCCAAGTCAACACACCACAGAGATGCTTGCCCGCCCGTAGTTATTGCTGCACTGTTCATAATAACTAGAAAATGGAGTCAGCCTCTATGTCGTTCAACAGATGAATAAAGACCGTGTATGAGACAAACAGACAGGCACACAGATGATGGATGACTGGTCGATAGATGATAGGCAGATAGAAGACAGATACATAGGTAGATAAATAAGTAGACAGACAGACAGAGATAGATAGATTAAGAAATTTTATTAAAACATAAAGAAAATTAAATCACAACACTTTCAGGAAAGTGGATGAATCCAGAGATCGTTACATTAAGCCAAATAAGCCTGACTCAGAAGACAAGACAGCACTCATTTTCCCTCACACACAGAACCTGGATTTAAATGTGCATGATTGACATGAAAGTAGAAAGGGAACCACGCGAGGGAAGGAAGAGATCATAAGAGAAGGAACTAGAACACATGGAGCATGAAAGAATGGAGCACCATCTAGAGGAAGGAAGAAGACGGGAGAGCCGCCGTGGGACATGTGTGAATGTGGCATAAGGAAACCCATCACTGTGTATGCTAACTCAAAACAAATCAATTAAGAACTAAAAATCAGAAGATATGCTGGAGTGGGGAGGCCGGATGTGAGAAGTCACAGAAAACAGGTGAGCGCCCTGAGGCTAACAACAGCCAGGGACTATCCACATCCCAAGAAGGAAGGGAGAGATGTCTCCCAGACAACAAGTGTGCATTGCAGCACATGACAAAGGAACGTGCTGATGTCACCAAGTTAAGAATCTTAAAACGGAGGATTTGACCCTGCATTCTCCAGACAGACCAGAGTCAAACTAAGGGTCCCTACAAGAGGGAGACATGGAGAGAAGAGAAATGGGTGATACAAAAACATGGTTGGAGGTGGCCTGGAGCCAAGGAATTTGGGCAGCTTATAGAAGCCAAGTTTTCCTATGAGCCTCAGAGGGAACAAGGTCCTGCCCAGCCTTTGACTGCAGCCCACAAAGCCCCTTGCAGACTTCTGAACTCAAGACAGCTCATTTGTAAAGCCAACAGACTGTTGGTACCTCATTACAGCAACAGTAAGAAGCCAGCCCAGCACTAGCTGCGTGCCAAGGGCCTTGCAGGCACAGGCAAGGAACTGTCCCCTCTCCCCTGCCCAGAAAGCAAGCTGACCTTGGCTTCTCCACCGGGGCACCTATTGAAGAAGAAACCAGCTGGAAGCCAGGGAGAGGCATGAAGTGTGCACATAGCAGAGCCAGAAAGAGCAGAGGGTTGATTAAGAGGCAGGCAGGGGACAGTCAGCATGTGGGTAGCTGGACCAGACTCTGCAGGTTCCAGCATTCCATGAGAGTACAGGATTAGGAGCGGTGATGAACACCTGGAGCCTCAGAAGTTCAAGGCCAGCCTCTACTACATAACAGGACTGAGAGAGAGAAAGAGAGAGAGAGAGAGAGAGAGAGAGAGAGAGAGAGAGAGAGAGAGAGAGAGAGAGAGAGAGAGAGAGAGAAAGAGAGAGAGAGAGAGAGAGAGAGAGAGGACAATCCTGTGCTCCGGCTGAAAGATGAGACTCAGCTTTGCCTTCAAGATAGAACCCCAGGGGAAGCCTTGACAACATTCCTCTGTCTAAAACACCAAGAATGAAAATCCCTCCAAACTGTTAGAGTGACCAACCTAGAGGACACTGCCCCTCACTCTACCTTAACCAGAAGAGACCCCTAGCCCCAGGCTAGGCTGGCTGGAGAGAAAGACTCAGGGTTCCAGCATCAGCTGGCTGTCACGTCTAGTTTGGGAGCTGCCCCCCTGGTACTGTCTAGAGTCAGAGCTGGACGTCTTCAAGCCCTACCCTTCGCCCTTCAAAACTAAAATCCATGGGCCAACTGAGCTGTCACACTGACCTAGCCAGTATGGGAACAATGCAAATTAAACAGAGGATCCTTCTTCAATCTCTCTCCTGCCATCTACTGGGAACCGGCAAGCACTGCACATATCTAAGGTAGACGCAGTGAGGTTAAAGGTAGGGAGGTTGGACTTCCACAGTATGTACAACCACAATCGCCCTTTCCAAGCCTCTCTATCAGGTTAGCTGTATCTACAGCACCAGTGTCTTCCATGGGGCCCCTCCTCTCCTCCAACACTGTTTCCTTCAACACTTTCTTGCTGAAACCACTGCAGGACTCTCCAAACTGGCCTCCTCGTTTCAATACAACCTCAAGTTTGCCACAAAAAGATCTTTCTAGAAAGCTAATTTGATCATGTCCCCTTCCTGTGGGTGCTTCTTAGAGACTCCTCACTGGCTTTCAAGATCCCTGGATATGGCCCTGTCTGACCCCCTCACCCTTGGCCTTTTCCCTAAGATATCCTGGTATAAATAGGTTCTCCCAGGCCTCACCTAGACAGCCTGTAGACCAGCCTCATGTCCAATATAATCTGTCCTGTCATGTACCAGACAGAATACAAAGCAACTGCCTGGTCTGGTGACAATAAGACCCTCTCTAGTGAGGGTCTGGAGAATGCCATAAGAAGGAAGTATGGAGAACCCAAGGCAACTGCTGAGTACAAGCAAACATTGGTCATCTGGAGACAGGCCCAAGACAAGCTTCTCCCTCCAAGCCTCAGAGGGAACCACCCACTGATGCCTTGATATGTAGCATCTGGCCCCCAGAAGTGACAGGGGACATTCTTATATCAACTTAAGTGGGGTGCCCAGAAGTTTGGTGGACATTACCCCTGGCATACACATGAGGGCATTTGGGATAGGTTGGAATCTGAATCAGCCAATTGAGTACAGCAGGTGTCTTTCTCCTATGGGTGGGTCACACCCAATCAGCAGAAGGTCTGAAAGATCAAGAAAGCCAACCTTGCAGGAGGTCTTCCTGCCTGGATGCCTCAGGTGTGGAGCTTACATATCAGCTGTCCTGGCTCCCAGACCTTCAAACTTGGAACAGACCTATACACCTGGCTCTCCTGAGTCCCACGCTTGCCCATTTCATCATGAGGAGGGCCCTTGAACATTACCAAGACAACTCTCTCTTCTTGGGTAACAAAAAAAAAAAAAGGCTGGGGAGAGGGTACACTCAACATAGATGGTTAAAAAAGAAGCATGGCCACATCTCAGCCTCTGCCTCAGACTGTCTGCATGCTGGCCTATGAGAAACTGTAGTGAAGGACATCTCCAAGCCTACAGTTCAGAACCCAGCTTTAATACAGATCAAGGCAGAGCAAGCAAAGCTCCTCCTGACTGTCTGCTCCTGCATCCTCTCAAGGATGGTAGGGAGATGTTTACTTCCACATCACTTTTTTTTTTTCTGATGAACATGAACACATCTGTGAAGAGCAACAGCTCACAGACTGGCTGAACAGCTGCAGAAATTGTATTTGCAATCATCTGCCGCAAGAGGGTGCTAGCAGGCTCCTCCACCGCCAAATGTTTTGCATCTCAATTACCCAAACCACCCTCTTCCCTCCCAGAGGCTGGACAAAGTCTGCATGCCTCTTCAGCTGTACCAGAAGGAGCTGGCAGGCCTGGAGTCACAACCCCAGCCAGGTAGAAGCTGTGTCTCCTTTTCCCTTCCCAAAGGAGGCTGGGAACCAGGAAGCTAACTGCCAAGCAGCCTGTCCTGAGAGGCTACAAGCCAGAGGCTCCTAAGAAATGAGAGGGAGGGGCTGGAGAAATGGCTCAGCAGTTAAGAGCACTGGCTGCTCTTGTAGAGGACCTGGGTTCAGTTCCCAGCACCCATATGGCAGCCGACAACCATCTGTAAACTCCAGTTCCAGGTGACCCAATGACCTCTTCTGGTCTCTGTGAGTACCAGGCATCAATATGGCACACAAACATATACATAGGCACAAATGCACTAAGAGAAATCATGGGTAGATTGACAGAAATGACAGTGACGGACCGGAAGCCGGTAAATACCCCAGGCTGTACTAGCAGACTTTCTGCTTCCCTTAGCCTGGACTCCTGTTGCTGGCTTTCAGTCTCCCTCTCTGCACAGCAGGGTGTTGGACTAGTATGTTTCTAAGGAGTCTTTGCACCAGGCAGCAGCATGGACCTGAGTTTTTCAAGGGGTGCCCATGGTTCTCACCAGGAGGAGACATTTTAATCACACACACACACACACACACACACACACACACACACACACACACACACACCACCTCTGCCCTGAGGAAGCGCTGACACTGTTGAGGAAACACAAGCATTCAGGCTTGTCCTCGGATGATATTTTTATTGGTGGTGAGAGGGAAAATGAGATTCCTTGCTCATCACAGTCTCTCGCTAATGAGAACGGCAGACTGAACGGAGCAGTCCAAATTAGGCCAGGAGCCGCACAGACTCGGGGCATGGGAAATGAGCATGAGGGCTTGCCTTCAAGGAAAAGGTGGGAGGGAACAGAACTCCGAACGGCCTCCCTGCCAAGCAGTATGATGCCGCCACTCACAGACTGGTGGATCAAGGTGAAGTTCAACATGGCACCTCCAGCTACAAAACCTGGCAAGTCCAGGGACAGGGAGTCCAGATGCTGGCTGTCAGAGAAAGGAATACTGGACATCAGCCCACTGAAGACTGTCATGAGTGGGGTGATGCCAAGATTCCCTAACTGTGCATTCACTAGAAGGTTCTAGTGCTCAGAGGAAAGCCCAAGCATGCCACATGCAATGCTCCAGGTCTGTGCCCGTGTGTGTGTGTGTGTGTGTGTGTGTGTGTGTGTGTGTGTGTGTGTGTGGTGGTGGTGGTGGTGGTGGTGGTGGTGGTGGTGGCTTCCCCCAGGTTGGATGGGACCAGTGCATCTTGGGTGAAAAGGAGCTCACAGCATTCATGAAAACATGGGCCCCTCCCTTCCCTGAGGTGAGCAGTTGAATAGGGTGAAACTTTTCAGTGGCATAACTGCCCAGGAGTTGTCCGGGGGACTTCTCCACAGAGTAGCTGCCTTTGAGTGCCCTGTGCCCCATAAGGAACCCCAGCGTGGTCCTCAGTCTACCAAGTTGGAATTGACAGAATTATCTCTTAGTCTATTTGGGGTGAATAGACCTTTCTTTCTAGCACCCCAAGAAATCATGTGACTATAGCCACTAAGGTAAGGCATACCTAGACCCTGATTCTCAAGAGCCTCCCATCCTGAATGATTGCCAAGAACAATGGCCTTACAAGAAATTAAAGAAATGTCAGCCCAGCACGATGGTGCATACCTGTAATCCCAGCACTCGTGGGGGGGGGGGGGGGGTAGAGGCAGAAGGATCCACAGTTCAAGGATAACTTTGGCCACATGAGACTATGTCTCAAAAAAAAGAGCCAACCTCTATTCACCACACAACCACTTGATGACCATCAGACACAGAGGTGAAAGCACTCCAAGGCTTGGCTCTAAGCGCTGTATATCACTTCTGGCCTCTGCCACTTACAGCTGTATGAGCAACCCAGGTGGGCCAGCTGCTTCCCAGAATGGTGGTTCCCCTATCAAGTGGAGCTATGAGGCCCACCTTGAGATGGGGAGACGATGGGGAGAGGGGCTGGGGTTGCGACCTTCTGCCGCTAAGGAAACACCCTGCAGAGCACAGAGCTGTTCAGCCATTGTGTCCATTCAACATGACGAGGCTGCCCAGCCATTTCTCACAGACAGGCGCCTTGGCCATGTGATGAGCAAGCATTGGCCATGAACTTGTCCAGCTGCCAAGTCCCACCTGCAATGATCTGGGCCCTAGGACTGTGTTCCTGGCAAACAGTTCTTCACTTGATGCCGTCAGATGATGTCAACTGAGAGAAGTCCCTGTAAGGGGACACAGAGACTGGAAGATGGTCCCTGACTAGCTTGGAAGGAGGGAAAGGAGGCCAGGGGCTGAGGAACACAGAGGGTCTCTAGAAGCTAGAAAAGGCAAGACAGACTCTCCTAGGAGAGTCTAGAGAGGCGACCACAAGCTAGCCCATTCCAGGACTTCTGCCCTCAGACCCAGAAGGGGTGCCGTGTCATTTTTGGCCACTGTTTGTAATACCTTGCTAGAGTAGCTGTAGGGCCTAACATTCCTGCAAAGGATAGGAGAAAGCCACGTGATTCCCGCAAGTACTCTCTGGTCTCTGGATCGTTGTCCACTTCAGTTAGGACACAGTTCAGACAGCGGCTCACGCCTGGCCCAAATGCCCCGGCTAACCTATATTGACTCTAAGAGGGAGTGAGCATGGCTGAGGAACCCACAAGGGCCCTGTCTTGGCCTCTCTAACTGTTCCTACACAAAGGCTACTGGTAGGCAGGCTTGCTTCATTATGTGAGTTTAACATTTTTCTCCTTCCCTTTGTAATGCATCATTCCCAGCACGGATCAGCTGCTGAGCAGCCCAGAGTAGCACAAAAAGTTCCAGCCAGAAGTCTGAAACCTGAGTGCTCATCTAGGAGCTACCTTCCGTTTGATTCTGGCCCCTCTCTGAGCCTCAGTTTCCCAGCCTGTACAAAGCCAGTGGGAACCAGGTTGTCCCTGAGTCCTTCATCTTCCAGTGGTCTCATTCTATGATTCTAAGTGTCCCTTGACTGTGACCACTCTGCAGGCATCAAAGGTAGTCACAGGAGGTGGAGAATGGCATCGGACCCCCAGGGACTTCATGCTGTTTGTTGTCTGCTGCCCCCTGCTGGCTATATTTGGGGTAAGGCACCTTCTGAAGGCTACCTGTGAGACAAACCCACCTCCCAAATCCTTCAGCCAGGACCTCACAGAAGACTACTTCCAGAACACAGAAGGAAGCCCAGGCAAGCATCAGAGCCCTGGATGGAAAGCTGACTGCATCCCTGCCACTTCTGCATCAAACCCTCTGCACCAGTGAGTTAGGTATAAGATGCAGCAGCTTCTGAACAGGACTTCTATTGTCCCTTCATCATCCTTGGGAGCCACTAACAATAGGATTCTCTCTCTTCACTGTGCCTCCCGCTGTCATCCACAGGTGTTCTGGGCCACAGCTCTCTTGATTTTTGGACTTGTAAATGTCCTGGGGCATCAGAAGGAAAGATCCCCACGTAGGAGGGTCAGACAGGACCCATCAGGGCCCTGAAATGCCATGAGGTATTGCTCATGCTGGGGAGCTGGGGAGCTGTACACTGACAAGTAAGGTGGGTTCTCTCTGTCTGCAGAAGGAAAGGCAATGGAGGGACATGGTGCACAAAAAGGATAGCATGCCGGGAAATCACACACACACACACACACACACACACACACACACACACACACACACACAATCCCAACACTTGGAAAGCAGAAGCAGGAGGATTGCAAAGTTCCAGGCCAGCCTGAGCTACACAGTGAGACCTTGTCTCAAAACACCAGGAAGCAGAGAGAGAGGACAGAAGAAAGAGGGGAGAGAGGTAAGGAGAGGAAAGGGGAGGTCTGGAGCCATCATCCCTGGCCCTTCAATAATGCCCCTTGCCTGGCTCCTCATCTGCTCAAAGCCACGCGGTTGCTTTGGCAGTGTGCGCCCTCCAGGGGTCTCCTAGGGCAGCACCGCTAGAGGAGGTGGTGAAGGTCCTTCTGCCCTCCCTCCCTGCTGCACAGCTCAGGACTCTGTGACCTCAGGACACTCCTTCCTGTGCTTCAGCAGGTCACGATGTCCCTTCCTCTGTCCTCTCCTGCCTCCTGCTCCCTCCTCACCATAGACACAGGTGGTCTAGCAGACTCAACCCGAGTCAATTCAAAACGAGCCACCTTTTCTCCTAGGCTAGGAGGGCTGACATGGGAACCCCTAGATGCCAGGAGCGTCCTCATTCTGGTGGCCTGGGGACCAGAGAATTGGGAAAACTGCAATGGAAGCCCAGCAGGGGATGCACTGGCTCTGCCACAGTCATGTCAATGTGGTTTATTGATTTTCAGATTTTCGAGGCAACCTGAGCACCAAGCACAGACCTCATGTGTTTGCTGAGCTCAAGGTGGATGGATGTTAACCGCAGGCATGAGGGAAAAGAAAGCACACACACACACACACACACACACACACACACACACACACACACCTTGTGGAGAAAGGAGCCAAGTGGATGCTGGCCCTATCCCTCTTCCAGGAGTCCCCAGAGCCACCAAAGTCAATGACAGTCTGAGGGGTTCCATGCCTAGTGATGATAACGGGCAAAAAAGAAGAACCAAGGGAATCAGAAATCACAAAATACAGCTACCCAAACTCGGGAAAAGTTCGGGGGAGCCTTTTGTAATCAGCATTGATACATAATACAGCAAGAGGCTGCAGTGGGGACAGAGAGAAAAAACAGAAAAACTACCAGAAAAACAAAGCAGGGCATAATGGAAAGGGTGATGGAAGAATCGACAAGAACTAACTTTGCTTGAAAACGAATACTGTGAGGGCTAACTGAATGTTTTTAAATTTGGGACTGGAGAGAAGGCTTAGCAGTTAAGAGCACTTGCTGCTCTTCCAGAGGACCTGAGTTTGGTTCCCAGCACTCAGGTAGGGCAGCTCACACGCACCTGTAACTTTTACTTTACAGGATTACAAGCCCTCTTCTGGCCCCCTTGGGTACCCGTACACATGTGGCATACACACACACACACACACACACACACACACACGGACACGGACACGGACACGGACACACATACACACATGGACACACATATACACACAAATTAAAATTAATAAATCTTTTTTAAAATATTTTAATTTAAAGTAAAGTTGATTACTACACCTGAGCTAAGGAACAGAGGCTAGCCTGTGCCATTTGTTAATTTGGAGTGGGGGTGGGGGAGATGCTTTTGACTTTCATGGGCATCTATGACTTTGATCCCACAAAATACATGCATGTGTGTGTGTGTCTATTTACTTATCATTGGAGATCAAACCCAGGGCTCCAGGGTTGCTAAACAAGTTCTCTGCCACTGAACTATAATAGTCCCAGCCCTCAGAAATTAGTCTTAATGTGATTTAATCTGAGTATGTGCTAAAAAAGTGGCATCAAAGTCCTGGTTAATTGAACCGGGGATACTCAGGCCATATATGTTTGCTGCACACAGCCCACAGGCTGTGGGGGCCACGGAGGAGTCGCTGGCAGCCTCATGGCAGCCAAGGACACCGCGCCCTGGGGCACCCTGCAGCAAGTGGAGCAATGTGAGCCCAGTGCCCAGTCCCTGGCCCCAGTGCTTAGCCCAGAGCTTCAGCCTGTAGCTCCTACCCAGCCCAACCCAGCCCAGCCCAGCCCAGCCAGGCCAACCCAGCCCAGCCAGGCCAACCCAGCCCAGCCAGGCCAACCCAGCCCAGCCAGGCCAACCCAGCCTAGCCTAGCCCAGCATGCTCCGGCAACGCTGCTGTTCCTCCTCCTGCTTGTCCGCCAGGCGGCTCTCCAGCTGCCGCAGTTCCCTAAGCACCGCCTTGCGCATGGAAGGCTCCAGCTCCAGCACTTTCTCAAGGTCCGCCTTGGCCTCCTCAGCGTTCCACACCTCTGCGTGAGCGCGTGCGCGCACATAGTAGGCCTTCACGATGCCTGCGGAGAGGAGCGAGCTGCACCCACCCAGCCAGCCCCAGAGAGCCCTGGCGTCAGACCTCCTGACCTCGCTTTCTTCCAAGTTCTCTAACCAATTTCACTTACAGAATGCTTGTATTATTCCCTCTGAGGACCCAAGCTTTGTCACCATCAGACCCTGTCCTCACGCCTAACCACTCTGGGTGTCTGTGAGGCTCAGCGCAATAAAAATAATAAGGGTGGAGTACTTAGCCCCTGGAGCAGGTGTGTGCTGTTATGCTTAGCGTTAGTTAGTTGTTGTCTTAAGTACTGCCAGAGACGATTTCATGTGTTTCTTTCAGTGTCGATTTCATATTTTCCTTTAGACTGCTGGCCTCCTTTCAAAGCCTGGCTTCTACTCCCAAAGTCATGGATAAACAGCCACATGCACATTTGAAAAGCATAAAAATAAATAAGATTTAAAAACCACCTCCCTAAAGCCAATGGTGGTGCACACCTGTAAAGCCCAGAGCTCTGAAGGCGGAGGCTGGAGGATCACAAGTTCCAAGTGAACCCTAAGTAAGTAGCCAGTTCTCACTCTGAAACAAACACCTCCCACAATAAATATCACCTGCCCAGAGGCACCTCTAATGCAGTTGCAGGCTTGGGGGAGTCAACTGGGTGAAGACAAACTTCCATGCCTCACAGGGTAGGAATGGTCCACTGAAACTGTGGCAACTGGCTGTGGCCTGGCTGCCTGTGTCTCCCCCCCCCCCCCCCCCATCTCCACCACCCTTACTCCCCCACCCTCAATTCCCACTCCCTCACCCCTGCCAGGGCCACACCTGGGTGGTGTCGTAGGATGTCACTGGTATGTTCCAACACCTCATAATATTCCTCCTTCTTCAGCAGACACTGGCAGTAGTTGAGGATCAGAGTGTTGATCATCTTCTCCAACTTCAGCCACTCAACCTCCCATGGCTTCTCCTGCGGGCCAGAAGCTCAGCCACCAGCTGGTTAAGACTCATCCCAGCCCACCCAGCCAGAGGTAGCTCCCAACCTTGGTCTGAAGGTTCCTCAGGCACACGATGGCCTCCTGGTACTTGGTGGCAGCCTGATCATAGCGGCCCAGTTTAAAGAGCCTGTTGCCTTCCCCATGAAGGAGAGGCACGGCCTGCATCTTCTCCTCATTATTCAGATTCCACGTCTCCCTCTGGTACTCACTCGGGGCCTCCACCTAGCCCAGGAGCTACAGGTTAGCCAGGCGAGGAGGGCCAGGCAAGATGGCCCCAGCATCCTTCTAAAGCGGTTTGTCATGTCCCCCAGTGAGGTACCACACCAGAGTCAGGTATGCTGGTCAAGACCTTGGGAACAGAGCAAGGAAGCAACAAGGCGCAGCCCTGCCTAAGCAAGTCGGTGCCTTTGGGTGAATTATAAAAAGGCTCCGTTCTTTAGAAAAGTCTACTTCCAATAGTTGGAAAATTGTCATGAGTACTCACTGTGTCAGAACGAGACACTTTTATTGCCATCTGGTGGGAATTTGTCATTATAATAACACAAACATGTAGTATCTACAAAGAGCGTCTTGGCAGGGATGCTCTTGCACGGTGCTCAGACCACACAACTGTTCTTTTTAGTTTTACTTCCCCATCCAGCCCTCAGGTTTAGCCTCAACCTCAGCCTTGTTCATAAGCTGAGTCCCGACCTGGCCTCCACCTTGAGCCTGGATCTTCCAGCTCCACACAGGCTCTTTTACTGCTCCAGACCCAAGTCCAAACCCACAAGTCACAGAAACCAAGGAAGAGGCTGCAACTCTAAATCTTGCAGAAATGGAAGCAGATAACCAATTAAATAAAAATGCTTCAAAAATGACATTAAATCCTATTTTTCAAACATTTGGTTTTAAGTGAGCTTTTTCCTTAGGGGAGTGGGAGTTGTGACTTTCGATTCTGCTGGGGACCCCGGCCAGCCTCTTGTTTTCTAGAGAGGCAAATAAAGTGGGCATGGGGTCGCGGGTCTATAGGGTCCCTCCTGACCTTGGCCAGCCCCTCCCACACCTGGCTCCCACCTTCAGTAACTCAATCAGGAAGATGAGAGGCTGGGGCTCTTTCTGTAGTTCATCCAGGTCCTCATAGCCCAGAGTATGGTACGCGAACATGTTGGCCAACCCACACGTATGCACATGCCAGCCTGTGGGGTCCTTGCCCTCAGCCACCTGCCGCAGACTGCGGGACAGCATAGGGTAGACTCCTGTGTGCTGTAGGAGAAATGAAGGGGTGGTGTCTTTGTAGCATGAATCTTAAAAGGTCTTTTTAATAAAAACAAACCTGAAGCCAGGTATTGGGGTGAATGCTGGAAGATCCAAGAAGCAGAACAAGCCACAGCTTCCTCACCTTGCCAATTCCTCAGCTGATACTGCTTCCTCAGACTGGATGCCTCTGAGTCCTCATCCAGAATGGGTCTCAGCTGAACTGCTGCTCAAAAGCCTAAAAGCTTCACCCGCTCTAGTTCCTGGTTTTCACACCTTATATACCTTTCTGCTTCCTGCCATCACTTCCTGGGATTAAAGGCATGAGTCACCATGCCTGGCTGTTTCCAGTGTGGCTTTAAACTCACAGAGATCTGGATAGATCTCTGCCTCCCAAGTGATAGGATTAAAGGCATGTGTGCCACCATTCCCTGGCCTCTATGTCTATTTAGTGGCTGTTTCCTGACCCCAGATACGTTTATCAGGACGCACAATATATTGGGGGACACAATACATCACCACATGTCTTAGTTGTCTGTTCAGAGCTTGCCAGGCCACACCCAGCCCACGCTGCACCAGTCTCAACAGTACTGCTGTCCCAGGACACCCAAGAACAACTGTAGCTCACAGGGTGCCACCTACTGCTTTGGACCTGTTGGCACCTCTAGTCCTTATGACCACCCAGCAAAAGAGCCACTGTGAATATCCCTGTGCTACAGATGAAGAAATAGGAGCCCAGCGAGGTTAAGCAACTTGCTCAAGGCTACACAGCTGGACATGACACAGACAGGATTTGAACCTGCCTCCCCAAGCTGTGCTTTTAGCCACATTGCCCCTTTATAGCCCTTGAGTCCCACAAGCCCAGGGCTCCCAGAATGCAGCAGTGGAGGGAACAGGATCCCTGATCTGAGAGAGCCATCAAATGCAGCAGGGCACATGCATATCTGGCCTGATCCAACTGCATCCAGCGAGGCCTGCTCCACACGAGGCCCCAGCTTTCTAGGAGAGCCTCAGAGCCTGTCTCCATGGAAGTGAAGTTGCCCAGTTCAGACCCCTACAAGGCCATTCCTGTCCCTCCGCTGGTGGAAAGGACAGATGCTGAAGGCTGGAGGTCACTCTCCCCACCCCCACTGGCCTGGATTAGCCCAAGATATCCTGGGCTGACTTCTGAGAGGCACAGCCAGATGGCAGGTGTCTGAAGGATTAAGGCTAGACTAAGGGAGGGAGCACACACCTCCCACCAACTTGCTTTGGGAAGGAACCCACTGAGGCCAGTTAAGCAGGACCTCAGACAAAGGCTGTATTCTGCTAGATACCTGCCAACCTGGCCGGCCTGGTGTTCCAGCCCACGTCCAGGGTTACGGGATAACATCAGGAGTAGGATAGAATCTAAAAGAAGGCACCAAGGTTGGGGACAAGGCAGTTCTTCATTCTCCTAGCACCAACTTTGCGAAAGGGAAGGATCCTGGAGCCCTCCTACCGTGTTACAGCCTGCAGGAACAGCCATTGGCACCCAAGGGCTCTAGACATCTGAGGACTCAAGCAATCAGGGGAACCCATCACCATGGTTCCCTCTTCACCCTGGAGCCAGAGCCTGGTGCAGGCCAAGGCCATGTCTGGACTGAAGGCTGCCACCTGCAGTGAGTGTCACAGACGACATCCACTGACTCCCAGCCTGAGTCCATCTGTCCTTAATGTGTTGGGTTTGGAGGCAGGGGGTCTGGTCTGGTTTTTAAATGTATTGCCAGTATTTAAACACAGAGTGTTAACAGGCTAATGAAGAGCTGTGCTGGAATCCAGAGCCCAAGTGTGCTGCCACTGCTAGCCCATTCCTTCTTGTGGACTTGGAACAGCTGTCCCTGGCCCTGGGCAATTGGGGACCCAGCTCCTGTGGAATCAGAGTGTATTTCTCTGGCTTCACAGGACTGGGCACCAACAACAGGTCCTCAGTGGAGACAAGCCCTTAGAGGTAGATAAAGGGCCCGAAGCTCTCACCCACCGTGTGCCTCTGTATTGGGAAAGAGAGGGAGGCAGCCCTTGTTCCTGCAAAGATCTAACTTGAAGGTGACCAAGCAAGGACTGTACAGGTAGATTATAGGACAGGAAATAACACACAGCAACTGCTGACACAGGCCTTCCTCGGGCCTGGAATTGCCCCCGCTGGTGCCTGAGTCTGTCTAGAACCCTGGTTCTTGAGTAGAGCCGCCCACAGAGAAGGGGCTAACTAAATGTACTTACACATACACTTTCCAGGTCAGGTATTTTAGTTAGCCTTCTGTTGCTGTGATAAAAACACCATGACCAAAAGCAACTTGAGGCAGAAAGGATTTATTTCAGCTTATAGGTCCACATCACAGTCCATCACAAAATAATCAGGGCAAAAACCTGGAGGCAGGAGCTGGTGCAAAAGCCACAGGAGGGGTCTGCTTACTGGTTTGCTCCTCATGGCTTACTCAACCTGCTTTGTTATAGCACTCAGGATCACCAGCCACAATTGTCTGGGTCCTCCCAAAACAATCATCAGTCATGAAAATGCCCCCACAGGCTTGCTCATAGGACAACCTAGTGGGGGAGTTTTCACAATTGATACTCGCTCCTCTGAAATGACTCTAGTTTCTGTCAAGTTGGCACTCCATGTGAGCTGTTACTTGTCCTTCAAGACCCAACTCATTGTTGCCTTGAAGAAGTTCCCCTAAGACTCTGAAGCAGTTAGCTTTCCCCTTTTCATGACCCCAGAGCATTCTGCCCTTCTTCTCTATACCATGCCCTGGCTGCCTAACACCTTGAAAAGGGCTGTCTCCTCTAGAATTCACTTCCTCCGGGGTTGGAGACCACCTGTATCATTCCTAACACAGAAAACAGGCCAAATAGGTGCCCAGCAAAGGCGTGATGATGTGAGGAAGAGAGCGGATGAAGGAAGAAGAAAGCATAATTGTATAAGAGGAAATAAGGTAAGATATGCCATATATATATGGTATAGATGTAGTGGTGAAAATCTGGATTATGGGTACTAGAGAGATGGTACACTAGGGAAAGTGCTTGCCGCACACGTGTGAAGACCTAAGTTCAGATCTCTGGAACTCACATAGAGCAGGTGTGGTAGGTGGTGCATCTATAATCCCTGTGGACATAAAGCAGGTGTGGTAGGTGGTGCATCTATAATCCCTGTGGACATAAAGCAGGTGTGGTAGGTGGTGCATCTATAGTCCCAATGGACATAAAGCAGGTGTGGTAGGTGGTGCATCTATAATCCCTGTGGACATAAAGCAGGTGTGGTAGGTGGTGCATCTATAATCCCTGTGGACATAAAGCAGGTGTGGTGGGTGGTGCATCTATAGTCCCAGTGGTCCTACAGGCAGATGACAGCAGAGATAGAAGAATCCCTGGAAGTTCCCAGGCCAGTTAACCTAGTGTATTCAGCAGTGAGCAGCAAGAGACTGTCTCAAACAAAGAGGAAGGTGAGGATGACCATCCAAAATTGATCATGACCTCTGACCTCTACACATGAACAGACACACAGACAAAAACAAAACAAAAAGCCTTGACTATGAATGACCATTGATTAAATTGAAACGTGGGTGGGAGAACTGGTGGATGGATGGATAGATGGATGGATGGATGGATGGATGGATATATGGATGGCTGGTTGGTTGAGTAGATGGATAAATTCATGCAGATGTGGGAGGTTTAATAACAAAAGACTAGATTGTGACTGAACACTGGTTGGTGAGAAGTATGAATAAACTGATGCCTAGGTAGGTGGGTGGATGGATATATAGATGGATAAAGTATGGCTGGATAGGTGGACAAGCGACTCATGTGCACATTCATGAAAGTCATGAGCTTTGGGAAAACCAACAGTCACTATGTTCTAAAACTTGCCCACCTATGAGATGGACACCATATGACTGCTGAAGTGGCCAGAAGACCACAGAGTCACAGGGCACAGCTCCTGGAAGGAGCAGAAGCTTGTGGTTTTGCACACAAATCAATCAATGAATCAAGTTTGTATTGACAGCCTTCAGTGCATGCAGCCTACCATGTTAGCAAATATGGACCCTGAGGGGCAGGGTGGATCTTGCTGGTGACAAAGCCTATGTAGACATATAGCAGGTACACAGGGTTCTTGAAAGCTCAGGGATGCCTCCCTGAGAGCAAAGGCAAAAGCGGTGATTCTAAACTAACATATCACAGAAGAATCAGCCAACTGGATGAAGTCCTTCACTGGCAGAAACACATTATTTATTTATTTATTTATTTATAAGTGTTCTGCCTGCATGTATACCTGTATGCCAGAAGAGGGCGCCAGATCTCCTTACAGATGGTTGTGAGCCACCATGTGGTTACCGGTAATTGAACTCAGGACCTCTGGAAGACTCGTCAGTGCTCTTAACTACTGAGCCATCTCTCCAGCCTCCAGAAACACTTTTTTTTTAGTTAAATGACATTAATATTAAAATAATAACAATGAGACTGTTGCAAAGAAAAGATACGCTAGGCTCCAATACGCTGAGGAACACAGGGAAGTAACGTGTTGCGTGGCATCCCCTAATGGTAGACAGTGGCACTGCAATCTGGCTCTATTAAAAGGTGCATGTACCCAACAAGAAGGGTAAGGATCCCAGTTGGAACCTGCCCCTCAACTGGTTGGACCAAAGCAGATTACTTCCACTCTTAGAATCTTACTCGGGGGTCTATGGCTCCTCAGTAAAATGGAGAGGTTAATCATCAACATCCTTCAAAATAATAGCTTCTACCTTTTAATCGCCTTATGCACACTATGACTTCTACTCATTTTTATCATATCCTGCAAGACTCCCAAAATAGCCCTGAACCTGCCATTTGTTCATTTACAGATGAGGAGACAGAGTGGCAAGAGGAGAAAGACTCTCCCCAGGTCACTCCACACTAATAGAATACATCTCAAATGCAATCTCTCTCTCTAGCAAACTGCTCTTTCCAAAAGGTCATTAGCTCCCCATGAAATAAAGAGTATCTATCCACCATCCGCTGTGAAGATCCATGGGGAGCTTTGTGATGGACAGCTCAGCTTGTCAACACTTGAACTCACCCATCAATCTCAGCCTTGCATGAGATAGGCAGACACGGTGCAGCCCTCAGTGGGAAGTTCATAGCGCTATCCCTGACTTCAAAACAAAGGCCAGGGGTGGTAGAGTACTTGCTGGCCATGCACAAATCCCTGAGTTTAATCCCTAGTACTACATAAACCAGACTTGGTGGTACACACCTGTAATCCTCACACCTGGGTGGTAGAGGCAGGAGGATGAGAAGTTCAAGGTCATCCTCAGCTACAGGGAGTTTGAGGCCAGCCTGGGCTACATGAAAGCCTGCACAAAAATAAATCAGTGAGGACAGGAGAAAGAATTAGAGCTTTTCAAGCTTTTAGGCAAAAAAGCTCATTTGTCAAAAATACAAGAAATACAGGAACATATTAGACAATTACATTCAGAAGCAACCCACAGAATCCAAATGTGCATCTCTCTAGGACCACTAACTCAGTTCCCTCCATGACCCAAAAGGGGCAGGAGACCCCGAGGAGAAAGAAGACACAGAGCCACGCTGGTTAAGCCTCACACACTGGCTTTGTTTGGATCCTGCAGGGACACACAAATGCCACTCGTTCATAAAGAATAAACGAGAAAGCTGGAGGGGCGACTCTATAGTTACGAGCACTCGCTGTTCTTTGAGAGGTTGTGGGACTCAGTTCCCAGTACCCCATGATAGGCAGCTCACAACCATCTGCAACTCTAGCTCCAGGAGATCCAACACCCTCTTCTGTACTCTGTGGGCCCCTCACTCATGTGAAGGATCCACATAGCTAACACATGCATAAACACACTTAAAAATGAAACATAGATTTTTTTAAAAGAGAATAAATGAGGTGGTCGGAGAACCCTAATGGTGGAAGGCAGTTAGAGGACATGAAGGGAGTGTTTGGGTTTTCTGAAGATTTAATAATGGCTGTGCTGTGGTTGTGCTTTTCAAATATCCAATAGCTTTAGAGACACTAAATCTGGTGTTCCCAGATGAGTTGTCACGATGTCTGGAATATGCGCACACACAGTGCGGGTTGAGGAAAGGAAGTATCCTGGAGGGACAAGGACCCAAGACTGTGTGGTGGGCTGACAATGACAGCCTAGGGGTGCCATTGATGATTTTTTTTTCTTGACTTTTGCATGTTTGCAAGTTTCTCTAAGAAACACTTGTCTCTCCAAATCACAGACCAAGAAGTCATAAAGATGGCTTATGAGTGATGTAAATGTGAGCTGAGTCATAGAGTTGGTAGGAATAGGGGTGGGGGGCCAATGGCCCCAAGCATCCAGGATCTACGATGCTGAGCAAAAAGGGCAGGGCAGGGGAGGCCCTCTCCTACCCTGCAAGGCCACATGCTCCCACAGCCCCACAGCCCCACACCCAACCATATACATCCCGCCACTTCAAGGCCTGCTTTGTCTGGAGGGCTGGGCACCATGTTTGTGGTGGCAGAGAATGGAGATTCAGGCTGCACCTACAGAGGCTTGTTTTGCCCTAACTTTCCTGAACCTTGACAGTTCTGGGAAGAGTGTGGGGAAACTGGACGGGGAAAGAGCCATGAGGCCTACTTACAATGGTATCGCACCAGAACTCAGCCACTTCACCGAGCCGCATGGATGTCAGCAGCGTCTCCCACACCTCCAGCTTGAACATGTTGCCAATGATGATGTTCATGGGTTGGCCCACCTGCTTGCTATCATCAATCACTGTGTGTTCCTCATCACACTTCATGGTTCGGAAATGAAAGGTCACCTAGACCCCAGAACAGAGGGCCCTGATGTCAACATATCTCCCGAATTCCAGCGTCAGCCACCCAGCCACCACAGGCTCCTTAGGCTGTCCTCACTGTCAGCTCACACATACCTGATAAGCTAAGGTACCTCAGACACACACCCCCATACCTGCAAGTCTGCACAAGGAACCTGAAAAGCATACCCCGTGCCCGTTTCTCACAGCTAAGGGTCAAGAATTCCTTCCCCAACAAGCTCAAATGTCCAGGGATGTGTCCATCCACCCCAGGAGACCCATCAAAGACAAGGGGGACAGATGCCATCACTCCTGAGATTCCTTCCTACTCACTTGACATTTGGAACTCTGGAAAATTCCCCCAAACCCCTCCTCCTAGCCTACACTGACATTACCCTGAAAACTACTTTAAAAAGAAAAGAAAAGAAAAGTCCCATTTATAAACTCCAAAGCAGGGCAGCCTAGGTGTGTAGGGTGGACAATTCCAGAAAAAGTTCTGCCTGGATGGATTAGGGCAAAGCCAAAAGCTATTTTCAATGCCCTGGGCACAGCTGGGACTCAGAAAGGGACCACGGGGACCCTCTCTGGGGGAAGGATACTCACTCGGGAGCCAGTGATGAAGTTAGGGAGTTCTCCCGTTCCCCCATGTAGAATGGTCTTCTTGACACCCTCCACATTGAGGAGTAAAGAGACATCCATGCTGCAGGTGTGGGAGAGGGCTGCGCAGGCCTAGATAATCCTACTAAAGCAGGGAACAGTCACGTGGCTGATACTCAGAGGCCTGTGCGGGCCTGGATAATCCCACCAGAGGGTGTTAGTTTAGCAACTGACACCCAGAGGATTTCCAGGCAGGGAGGGGAGACAGAAGGAAGGTGGGGTGTCTGACCACTACAGACTCCCGTCGACTCCCACTTTACTCAGGATCCCTCAGTGGACACAAATCCCCTTTCGGACACCCACAGTGACTACATCAGGTTTTGCTTTTGTTCCTCCTCAACAAAAGAGGTCGGCAGATGCTTCTGCGAGGAGGGATTGGAGAAGAAAGGCAGCAGGAGAGGCCTGGAGCCATCTGAGGGGAGAAGGAGTGGAGACCCAAAGCCACCATTGCCCCTCCTGTGCCTGCAGTGCTTGCCTTGCCCAGTCTCTGTCTCTTAGCGCTTCCGTTTCCCTCCGGGGAGCTGGGAGAAGCGGCCACAGGGCAGTTGCGGGGTTCTGGCCTTGGGGTAACTAAAATGACTGGAACAGTTCTGGGGGAAATTGAGGCATTTCTAGTATTGAGCTTCTTCCTACGCTCTAAAGTCTGGCTGGGTCGCAGTACTGAGTCCAGTGAGACAGATAGAGCTTATTGTATGAGCCCCAGGGACCCCCCTTAGGGGACTAGAAGAAAAAAGAAGAAAAAAAAATGTGAAGACTTGGGTGTTTGGCGCCACCTTGTGGCCAGCTCAAAATCTCATGCTTCTCTCCAGGGTCTTAGGGCTGATAAAGAATTCTGAGCATCACAAAACCTTCAGTCTCTTCAGAACGTTGATTTGTGGCCAAGAGAGAGAACACTGACCTTGCCACAGGGAGACATTATAACTAGGCTAAAAGACAACCAGAACTTCCTACATGGCCTTGGTGTCTCTAATCTACTTTTCCTCAATTCCCTTCTCCAGGAAGGCCAGGGTCCTGGGACTCCCTTTATCCAGCACTCTCAAAAGTCCTGATTTCCACGAGGAGCCCTTGCTCTAAAGGACCACAAACTTAGGCCAACTGGTCAGATACAGAGGATGAAACCTGGAATTCTAGAAAGCCCTCCCTGAGCGCCAGCTCCCCAACTCAGTCCTTGCTTCCATCCCAGTGTTGGAGAGGAGGTAAGACTCTTCAATCTTTCTCCAACCACACAGCAGCCTAGAGGAGCATGTGCTGAGGAGGTAGAATGGATAGTCAATGACAGTCATGAGCATGTAGAGGGGGAAGTATATAGGCCAGGGCCAGGCACTGACTCTGAGCTCCCCTGACAAGGAGGAGGGCCTTGTTAGTTGCTTTATAATGACTCTTTATAATACAGTTTCTCCTTGGAACATTTCTCTATCCTGATCAGATGCATAGTGGGAGGAAAGGACCTAGCTGTGCTTCTTTTCACAACGCCTGACACTTTGCTACTGTTTCCACATTGTGCTTTGCAGAGAGAGAGTTAAAAGGCACAGAGCAGAGGGAAGGGGCAGAGGGATTCTGGGGAACAGGCTTCACTGCTGAGCGGGGTGGCCCAGTGCCTGTTCAGGCCGCTGCCTCCAATCTTTCCAAAGCCTTTATTGAACTACAGTCCCGGTCACCTGCTCCTCTCTTCAAAGCCAGCTGACTTCCCGCCCCAGATCTGTTCTAAGCTCCTGCCCTAACCTGGGCCTCTGCTCCTGGCCCCCCACCCTGGCCATGCCCTCCACTTCTCTCAGCCTTAGTCCAGTCAGGCCTGGAATGTGCCGAGGTTCCTGACATCACTCTCCACCCAGTGCCTCAGCTAGAATGTCACATATTGGGAAAAGCCACCTAACCTCCAAGCCCAGTAAAGTCCCTGTGTTCTTTTCACTTCCCACGGCCCCTGGCTCTTCGCATCCATGGCATTCTACACATAGTAACTGTTGGGTGTCAGTTTTTTTCTCTGATATGTGATCACCCCAGGGGTAGGAACAACTAGTGAAAGCTTTGTGGCCGGAGAGGAAGCTGGGGGGGGGGGGGGGGCGGGAGGGAGAGGCTGCTGGAGGGAGCACCCTTCCTCTACCTCCCCCCTCAGCAGAGGAAAAGGTGGAGCTGAGCCCCACTTGTGATACCTGCTACATTGTCCTCCTCCAGTGGAGCAGGAGACCCTGCACCCACCACCCATCAAAGAGCTATGCCTGTGTGGAGCCCCCTCCAGCCACTCTCCACGCAAGGCTGAAGGGAGCAGCTTCCCATTCAGAAGAAAATACTTCTTCTGCCTTCTTCCGTTGCCATGGAGACTTCCCTTCATTAACCTGATCTGCCAGTTACATCTCCAAGTGGCAAAAGAGGAGAAAGCTGCAAGCATTGAGAATACTCTCCACACACATGCATGCACATACACACACACCCACACACCCCGGATGCTTAGCAAGGACGTGTGACCCAAAGAGAGGAACACAGAGCTCGGAGTCAGAGACCCAGGGTCTCGCCTGTCTGAATCTCCAGTTTCGTCATCAGTACTGAGAATAAAAATAGACCCGACTTCGCAGAGCTGCAGGGAGAACTGAAGAGGGAAAATGTCGATGCACTTAGCTGAGTGTCTGACACGTGGTAACGGCTCAGAAAATCTAAGCTATTATTATGAATGCCGTGACACACCAGGCCCTGTGGCAGGTGCTGAGGAGATGAATGTGGCGAAACACTATTTGAGAGCTCCATTTCCCAGGGTTTCATCTTCACTGAGACATTCCCTCACTTTGAACTCTGTCTTCATAGTAACCACTCTCTCTTCCTCTGTCTGGTTCATTGCATGCATTTCCTGATTATGGTCACAGATCAAGTGGCATAAGCAGGTTGAGATCCCTGTAAACAGTCCCATGGAGAAGAGGCTGGAGGACAAAGTCGACAAGCACATGAGAACAGTGGCTTGCAAACCTACACCCATGGCTTGTCAGAGTGCAATAAAGCCTCTCAGAGCACATCACACAGTCACAAGCCCTTCTCTGAAGACTTACTTGGGATATGCATATGCATGTGTGTCAGGTTTCTTACAGAGAGTGACCTTGAACATGATATGCCCTGTGCAAAAACCACAAACACACACTCACAAAGACACATGCCTGCAAACACATAAATACAAGCTCTGCCTGGCCAGCTCATTCCCTGGGTCTCAGGTTTAGATAGCATATGGTACTCTGCCTGATGATTAGAGATTGGATCTGGAAATATTCATCTCGCCAGGCACGCTGAACTTGAGTCCCATGGAAGCAAGAAATGGACGTTTTCAGCCTATTTTTAGCACAGAGTTTAATAAATCCCACTTTCCCACTTGTAAGATTAAGGAGACCTTTGGTGAGTGTCAGGAAATCCAGGGTGGCTCCAACTTGGGGTTTGTTGCAGGAGGTGATAGGACCCAGGAGACACAGGAGAGATCCAAGCTGGGGAAGCCTCAGCAGTGAGGGAGTCAACCCTGGTCCACACAGACCCTGCTCCTGCAGAGATGGCATTTGGATCCTTCACTCTGCTGCACATTCACACTGAATGAAATGTGGCCAGCTTAAACTCGCTACACCTCAGCTACCTCATAGAGCTCTGCGGCATTGGGGGTCAAATGGGCTCATGGATACACGGGGGAATGCTTGAAAGTGCTATGTACAAATCAGTCATTATCACAGGAGGTTTGGGAGGTGAACACAGAGGCTCGGGGAGAGGTCAGACAATCCAGACACCAGGAAGAGTCCTGAAGAGTCTCTGGGAGTCCTACCCCAGGCTTAGGCAAGGGACGGGAAGGGGGGAGTGGTGATGCTTCGTGGAGAAGCAGGTAAGAGGGCCCCATTCTGCTGCACACCTGGGCCCCTTGATTTCAGTACTGGGGGGGCTGAGCCAGGGTTGTGGCCAGTAAGAGCCCATCAGAAAAAAAAAAAAAAAAAAAAAAAAAGGAAGAGACAGACAGAGACAGAGAGAGCAACAGAGACAAAGAGACAGAGAGACAGAGAGAAAGCAAGGAATAGCTCAGCCCTTAAAGCGCTGCCGCTCTTGCAGAAGGACCTGAGTTTGGTTGTAAGCATCCACATGAGGTGCCTCACAACCACCTCTAACTCCAGCTCCAGAGGATCGGACTTCCTCTTCTGCCTCACACACACACACACACACACACACCCCCCGGACCCTGCAAGCACTCACATGCACAAATCCACACAGAGACACATAATTAAAAACAAAAATAAAATCTTAAAAATTAAAAAAAAAAAGACAACGTCAAAACAACAAAAATAAAAGCAGATACACAGGAGAAAGCAGGCCAGGCTGTTGTTTTGTTTTGTTGGTGGTTTTGTTGTTTTAAACTTGCTGGGAGATTAAGGGAAAGATGGCGAGACTAGGCAGAGGAAGTGACCTAAGGGGTGGAGAGGGTGGTCTACAGTCTGTCCCTTCCTCTGAGATGCGCTTTCTTGTGCGCCAGCGGGGTGGTGAATTTGAGGAACTGACAGGGGCAGGGCCATCTCTCAGGAAGGAAGAGGATCAGGCGGGGAATTTGAAACAAAACTTCCCAGGGAACGCAAAGCTCGGCAGTCCCAGCCTAACGCTCTGAATAAAGTACTGGATGCCAGAGAGAATAACGTTCTCTGGGGTGAAGGGCTGGAAGGAGTGCCCTGCGTGGCCGTGGCCCGCACCCCCGCAGCATCCCGCAGAGCAGCCTGACCGCAGGCAATGGGGCAGGCCTGGGCGTGCGACGGACGAGGCGCGGCCATGCCAAACCGAGCAGCCGGGAGGTGGCAAGGGGACTGGGCGGTGACAGCGCTCAGACGGCGACCGCCTGAGCCTGGGGGACCCTTTGCAGCGATCCAGGCGGGGGTCCCTGAGCGATGTATGGGCGTGGCCCCGCCAATCCCAAAGCACTATTTATGGTCGCGAGAGAAACAGGCCAATCGGAATCCAGGGGCGGTGGCCGCGGAGGGCTGATAGGGCCAATAGGCTGCGAGCACCGGGCCGGGGCGGGGCCGCGCGCAGTTTCAAATCTGCTGTCGTGGGCGACGTGCGGGTGTCGATCTTCAGGTCTCTGATATCAAGCAGGGAGGTGAGCGCGTGGGGACATCGAGGGGCTTGAGGAGGGGGAGTCTAACGGGCAGCTCCGAGAGGGGAGTGGGCCAAGGACTCTAGACAGGACCCGCAACGCAAAAGGGGTGTCTGGAGATTTAAAGCATCCCCATCGGATCCGAGGCCTTGGAGGGGTGGCCAGGGTCTGCTCCGGAGTGGAGCGCGAATTTGTGAAAGAGCCGCTTGCTAACGGTGCCCTGCATAAGCGCGGAGGCTAGGTGACCTCTCTTCCTCTCTGCGGAGCCTCCGTGAAGGAGGCTGGAATAGAAAGACAGACGGTGTGCCTGCCGCCTTGCAGTCGAGGCAGCTGCTGACCATGACGCCATGGTCATCTTTCTGGCATCCACACTTGTGCAGCAGGTCTACCCCGGGAGGTTCCACTTCACCTCTTCCCCAGTTCCCAGGGTCTCTGGCGCCTGGGAATAGGGAGGGCCAGGGAGTACTTTCATGACCTTTTGACCTCCCCAGGATCTAGCGGGCAGAGGAGACTGGACCAAGCGCATGGCGTCTCAGTGGCAGGGCATGACGGCCTCCATGCGCAGACGATCACTCCTAAAGGAGGAACATCTAGAGAAGGCGGTGACCCGGTCTGCTGAGGGCCATCTGGAGACGGGTCCTCTGGGCTCCCTGTGCAGACAGTTCCAAAGGAGGCTGCCACTAAGAGCCGTCAGCCTCAACCTCGGGACTGGCCCCTCCTGGAAACGCCTGGAAACCCCAGAGCCAGAGCAGCAGCATCTTCAGGCTTCAGCTCGCTCAGCCAAAAGCGCCTTGGGTGCGATGTCCCAGGTAACAATGACACCACTAGCTGTCTATTTACAGAAGTGTCCTATCCTCAGGGAGGCTCCAAGATTATAGAGTTTGATTAGGGCCTTGCAGTCCCCACCCCCCCCCCCACAGCACCCCCAGTCATTCTGGCACATAATAGTTCCCAACAAATGAGTGAGTGAGTGAGTGAGTGAGTGAGTGAGTGAGTGAGTGAGAAAGATCATGGAAGAAGCTGATGCTCTCCATTCAAGGTAACCTGCTGCACCCTATGATAGGAAATTGCAAGAAATGGCTAACTGCAAAGAGATATCAGTCTCAAGCTTAGTGGATAAAGCCTCCCTAGAATAGGTCACTCTCCCAAGGTAACTCAGGAAGGGGAAAGTATATGGAGGCACAGGACCAGTAGGATGGTGTGAGTCCAGCCTGGATGCTGAAGGGGCCTCAGTGTGAGGACTAAGTCCTGTGAGGGAGGAGATCCTGTAGGCCCCCCTCTAAATTCTCCCAGTCATACTATTTATTACACCTTGGCTGTCAGCTACTTGGTAGGACAAGGCAGAGGAGCTGGGCTTGCAAAGGATGCAACTTCTCAAGCAGTTCAGAAGGCAGATTTGAGGGGTGGTGTTTGGCTGCAGTGTGCCCAGGAGCCTTCCAGGCAGATAGCTTTTTTTAAATATTGATTTAAATGTTTGTGTTTACGTATGGGAGGAGCACGCCTATGGTGGTGTTCGTCTGGAGGTCAGAGGACAATGTGCAAGAGTAGCTTCTCCACTTCCACCATGTGGATTCTGGAGATCAGACTTGAGTTGGCAGGTTTGGTGGCAAGAACCTCCACCTGCTGAGCCATCTCACTGGCCCCACGCAGGTCATTAAGCCTGGAGCGGCAAATGTGGGCAGGTGTCCCCTGGAAAAGACAGAAGCTATGAAAATCAACAGACCTCCAAGGAGAGAGGGGGTGGGCATCCTGCTGGCTGTTCTGATGGTGTGAGGGGAGAGCAGAGGCTCCTGGCAACTCTACTGAGAGGCCTCCGAGCCAAAGTCTAGCTCTGACTTGGAAGAGTCCTAAAATTGCTTTCAACCACTACGGCTCAGAACAATGAAATGTGACATCTTGTCTAAGGCCACCTAACTCATCAGACTTACCTTGGGCCTTGCTCCAACTTGTGGGCTCCGGTTTGCCAAGACAAAGGCAGTCTAAGCAGAACTGTTGGATGCAGCCACATGTAAAAAGATCCGAGGGTTGGGATGCAGCCCTGTCGATTAGGGCTGTGTTTGTGGGACAGACCCTAGGCTGGAGGGATGGCCAAAGGCTGGCCGCCCACCTTGCTCCTACCTGGGCTAACCTCCCTACATGAACCCGTCACAGAGAATCCAGGAGTCCTGCCAAAGTGGCACCAGGTGGCTGATGGGAACACATGTGAAAGTGAGGAAAAAACGAGGCGTCCAGAAGGACAGAGTGTCCTCACCACCCAGTCTGAGCCAGAAGAACACGCGGCTGTACAGGGCCAACCGGGATGCCAGAGTCGGGGGACAGCCTCGCCTCTCTGGCCAGATGGGTCTACATGCCCATCGACGTCAGCGGCTAAGGAGGGACCCGGCTGCCCTCCGGAGCCCCTGTTCCTCCTCAGAACCTCTCTGCTCTCCCAGGCAAGTAGTCTCTCAGCTCACCGTGATTTCCCTTTCTATCCTACAAGTCTCCATACTACCTGGGGCAGGACACCCTGATCTGTCACATCCTTGTTCTGGCCCAAGTCTGCCCCAGAGCTAATGAGGACCTGAAGGGGAAAAAATAAATCTCTCCAGGCCTGTTTCCCTACCTGTAAAGGGGATAGGAGATGAGTCCCACTCCGTTCTAGATGGGAGACATCTAGAAGACTAGGGTGCAGGTTCAAGGCCAACAGCAGCCCTCATCTGACTGCAGAATAATTTCCCATGGCTCAGCCTCACAGGCTTGCATGTCACATGGCACATGCCACAGTGAGGCTCTAGTGAGACTTTCCCAGTCATTCAGGGTTGCCTGGGCTCTGCTCAGAGCTCTGCTAATCCCTGCTTTGCCGTTTTCTTGTGTTCAGTGAGTCTGACAGTGACCTAGAGCCTGTGGGGGCTGGAATCCAGCATCTCCAGAAGCTGTCACAAAAACTGGACAAAGCCATCAAGGCTGAAGAGAGGTGAGCTGCATCCTGGGGTCAAGGGGAAATGGCCGTGGGCCCCTTGAGCCATACTATATTTCTAGAGAGGGTGCTGCTGGTTCCAGCATCAATCTGCCACATGACCAAGACAAGTCCCTGTCCCTCTGGCTTCAGTGTCCTGGGATGATGGTGAAGGATGCCTGGGACTCTCACCTTTGCCCATCACCTTGAACTTCACATGTGACTGGGTACCTGCTTCCTGAGAGACCTTCCCTTCCTCCAGTCCCTTTCATGGCTCCTCTGTACCCTGTCTACCCATGGACTTTGGCAAAAGCAACATGGTTGCTATGGAGTCGCTGGTCTATCTGCTCAGGATTCCAACCTGGAGGCAGAGTCTTTGCTCTGGATCTGCCCTGACTTGGAAACTGTTTTCCCATTTGTAGAATGGCCGCAAAGTGTCCTGAGGCCATATATCCCCTGTGACCATGTTCCCACTGTGCCTCCAGGTTCTGGTCTTGTCTAGTGTGGGCTGGGATGTCTTCAGAATGTGAAGCATCCCAGGTCATCAGTCCCTCCCACTTCTCTATCCCTAGTGGTGACATGACCGTCTCCCTTATTCGTGAATGAGGACAGCAGGCATACTACAGGTAATGCCCCCTCCCTCTGTCTCTCCTCCTCTTCCACCTCTTCCTTCTCTACATATAAATATGCAGGCACTCTTGCAGGGGTGCTAAAGAAGTGAATGGACCAAGAAAAGCCACAGCATGGTGGGTAAAAAGCAGAGTAGGAAGTGTCTGGGTCTTCTCCTTCCCTCAGCCAAAGCTGCTACCCTTCCTGATCACATCAGAACCCTGTGATTTCAAAGGACTGAAAGCCACCTTCCAGCCTTTTGATTTGGAGAGGAGGGCTATAGCTTCCTACATCCCCTGCCTTGAGAATAGGGAAAAGCACAGCGGAAGTTCTGTCTTACAGGAAACAGGCCCTGTCTGTGCCACCCACCCCATGAACTTCCAGAGGAGGTACTGGGCTCATCAGCATCCCCAGGCCACTGCTAACAAGGACTTGACTAACAGGGGATCCAGAAGCCTTCTATTTCAGCCATATCTGGGCCCATTGATAACCACTGGCCACAGCCCAAGAGTGATTTAGGAAGACCTTGAAGAGGTGATGGGAACTGCTCATGCTCTCCAGGACGATTCATACAGCACCCTGTTCTTCAGCCTCACAGAAGTCCATCCATATTAGGAATGTACCTAAAGATGCTAGACAGTTCTGAGCCTTGTAACTAGAACCAAGGCCCTGCAGGAGTCATGCCACGAAACCACCCCCTTTATTCCCAGTGCAGAGATTCTTGGGAACCACTTTTACCCCTGATCCCACAGGGCCCCATAGGAAGAGAGGAGATATTTGTACACTGTGTAAGCCTGAGCTCTTGGGGCCTACTTATCAGCTCAGTGTGGGGAACTGGGGTATGCAGGGAAGGGAACACTATTCAAGACCAGTTTCTGCTCTTTGTAAATTATTTAGGAAATCTACTATGTCATTTTATTAGAAAGATACCAGTGTGTCAGTTTCTAGATCACATTGCTTTTTCATAATTAAAAACTCGCTTTTGACACTTGGCTTTTTTTTTTTAAGTGCACACACTCTGACACCACACTGAGTGACACAGGCATGGGTCTGGAGCTCAGCTTTGTGTCCCCCGTCTCCTCTGCTCCTGTTCTCTCAGAGAGAATCAAAGTGAAAGAAAATGGCTCAGTGATTAAGAGCAGCACTAACTGCTCTCCCAGAGAACCTGGGTTCAATTCCCAGCACCCACATGGCAGCTCACAACTATCTGTAACTCCAGTTCCAGGGGACCCAACACCCATGACAAAACACCAATCACATAAAATAAAAATAAAGAAAAGCTTTTTCAACATAGCCCAAAACAAAGCACATCCTAAAGGCAAATAAGGTTTTTATTTAAGTGACAACGTTTCAGAGTTAAAAACAGCTCGCATCAAAATCAAGACCAATTGTAAAAATCTTTTAACTCCATAATCCTGTTTTTGTCTGGTTAGAAATTGGATATTTTACACTTTCTTTTCTAATGGATTTTGTACAAGGCAGCCATGAGGACTATAATAAGCCTTTTCTATCAAGAACCAGCCATTACAGAGAGTACTGGAAGTTACACAGAGACAGGCAGACCACAGACAGGGTCAGACTGGCTGCCACCACTGAGTAAACAAAGAGAAAAGGACAGTGGGTCTGGGTCTGAGGGGGCATGTCCCATGCTGGCCACTGTGTCTACTGATCCTTGTTGTCCCCCACCTCTTCTGAGCCACCGCAGGGTGAAGTCAAATTCTGATTAGTTTCCAGCAAGATCAGAACTCAGCCAGGCTTTGCTACTTGTACTAAACACTTAACTTGGGTGTATAAGAAATTCCTCCCTAGCACAGAAGGGAAAGAAAAGGGGATTTTTTTTTTTTTTTAATTTCCAGAGCACTTGGAATGGAACCCCATGGATTCCGCTGGAAAGTGGTTGTTTAAGGCGGGGTCAACTGCAAGGCTCCTACAGTCAGGGTGCCCTCCCTGGTGGGGCTTCACCTGAGCTGGGTGCAGAGTATGCCTGCAAAAGTGGCACTTCTTCCAGACCTGGGTGCACCAGTCTGGCAGGGCCCATTCTTCAATTAAAGATAGGTGCCATGTTTTGTCTGCAGGATACTTCTAGGGCGCAGCTCTGGGCTGCAAAGTGCCCAAAGTACAGTTTAAAAACCATTAGATACAGCCTTCCCTCCTTCAGAGAACCACCCCAATCTCAGGAATACTGGGGTTCAGATACATTTGTTTCTGTATCCAGCACCCAGGCAGGAAGGCTGTTTGTCTGAGTGCATGAAAATAATTTATTTTTTTTAAAAATATCTTGTGGTGCTTCAGAGAAGGGTCAGTCTTTGGGGGTGAGGGGCATGAGGCCGAAAGAGCAGACTCCAGCAACCCACAACAGGACAGGGGATAAAGGAAGGCGTCAGGCATCCCTCAGCCAGGTCAGGACAGTCACCACACAGGAAGAACAAACATGCCACTCAGAAACGGGAACTTTGGTCAAGCAGGAACATGTTTCCAGCAGCTGGAGAGCAGGCACACCAGGAGCTAGAGGTCGCTAGAAAACAGCTAACAGGGTGTCACAGAACCAGAGGAGGCAACCGCACTCCCCTCTGAAGAGCATTAGGAATCGGCTCCTTTTGTCTCTGACCTAACTCAACAGAGCGCTAGCAGAAAGCGCGCAGGCGCAGTACAGTTGCCAGGAAGCAGTACCGAGCTGTTCACTCAACCGCGCAGCGAGTGCATACTTCACACGCACTGGCCACAGCTCCTAGGGTGGTGTTCACAACACCTGTACACCAACGGCATCTCACAAAAGGGGTCACCCAAGCCCCAATGTGGGGCTCTAGCAAAAGAGAGATGGGGCCTCTGGCTGGCTCTGACCCACAGAGCCCTGTCACTGGCTCCAGTCTCCCTGGGGGGTCCCCCACTCGTACGTTGACTCGGTCTGGGGTTCTCAGAAAAGGAAGAGGCGTTTATCATTTGAAAGTTAGACTTGGTGGCTCCTGCTGAGAGGAGAGGAAGGGCTGGGAAAGAATTGTGCCCAGCCAAGCTCAAACCACAGCGTTTTAGGGGAAAGGGCTGCAATTAAGGTGGCTGCAATACCATATGAGCTGGTGCCAAAAGATAGGCAAGAATGAGGCGGGGTGGTATGCATTTCTAAGAGGAATGGGGGTGTGGGACGGGGAGTGGGGGCGGGCATGAACCTCTAAGAGGAAAGGCGGGAAGCGGGGCAGGTATGAACTTCTAGGAGGTGGGGCAGAAAGAGGAAGCTGAAGCTGGTCCCATACCTCCTTGCCCTCTCTGCAGCCCCCTTGGCAGTGATGGGTTTGGTTTGCCAGATGCAGTGCCAATGGTGCAGTGGAAGAGCTGGCAGGCTGGGATGGGCAGAGGGAACAGGAGCTCGCTGGCAGGCTGGAGACGACATTTGAGTGAAAAAAGCAGGGTGGGTCCTGGGAGCCCACACCCCCTCCAGCCCAAGTGAGGTACCCAGTTTGCTGGGCAACTCACAACATGGTGCCAGCCACCCCCATCAGCAGCCACCACAGGCTGCATGGGAGCTACAAGAGGTAGACATTGAACAGAGGCCACGCTGAGCTGACAAGTGCCTTCTGTGTACACAGATGTTTGGCTCTGGCCTCAGGGGTAGCCCAGGGGCTTCTAAGAACCCAGGAGGCCATACAACAGGTATCAGCCCGGGCCAGGGAGCAAGGGGAGACTGTGCCAAGGCCAAGGACTTGGCAGCAAAGAAACACCCCCTGTCGCCACCCAAGGGGTCTGACTACCATAGAGGAGGTTCTAGGCTCAAACCAAACGTAGTGGCCAGAGAGGGGAAGAGAATACAGCGGCTTGAGCCAATATTCCATGAACCTCCGGAACCTGAGCTCTCAGCTCCGTGCATTCCAGAAACGTAAAGAGAAAAAAGTCAGTCTGAGCAGAGCTATGGGAGGGGTAGCCATGTGATCCCCTTTGTTGGTGGAAGGAAGCAGGTTTTTTGTTTTTTCCCTCAGTGTACACAAGCCAGTTTGTTCTCCAGGAAGTAGTAGCTTCCTCTGAAGTACTGGGCCCTTTCAGCCCCACCCGAGAATCCCTCTCCCAGGGTGGGGAGGGATGGGATGAGGAGCAGGAGGCTCACTGGGCATTCTATAAAGCCCCCAGAGAGCAGAAATGCTGGAGAGCCTAGGAGTCAAACCTAGTACCCAGCTCAGCCAGGAGGCCTCTTCCAGTTACAGAAAAGACGGCAGGGCCCAAAGAGGATGTGCTACAGACTCAAGGGCACAGAGCCGGGCCAACTTCCGTGGTCTGCTGCCTCTCAGGGAAGTGCACAAGGAAGAGGAACATCTGTCTTCAAGGGCCACAGGAGAATAAAGATACAGAGAACAAGAAGGGGAACGAAGGACAGCTGCAAGACAGTCAGCACCAGACCCGGTCCCCAGGGCTGTGGACAGACTCCACATACATAGATTGGACCCAGGGAATGTCCTCTCCCACAAAATGATCTCACTGTGTCATAAGATAGCCAGCCCCAAAGTGGTGCCCCGGATGTCACAAGGAGGGCAGGCACAAACGCCACTCACTCTTCTACACACACAGTCAAGTTGCTGCACCCTCAAGCGGCCAGAAGCAAACACCTGTCTGGCCGTCTACCCAGCGCTGGGGGCTTCTCTAGTTTGAGCCTGCCTAGCGCGGCTACAGAAACCTCAGGACTCGAAAAGATGGTCGACTTTACCCAAACACTGGGCACAGGCAGGCTTGGCCCAAGGGTCACATTCACACATCACCCCTGACTCTGGCTTGTGGGCACAGGAATGGGGAGGCAGAGGCGGCTGCACTGAGACGGATTTCACCCCATCGCAGCCCAGAGAGCTCCCCAATGTCAGGGCAAGGTCCCTCCCTACTCTGGTCGGACACTGCTGGACAGACACAGGAGGGGAAAAGCAGGAAAACGCCTGTGTCGGGGAGAAGGCAACCCTTCCCTTCCCTGCAGGCCGCCTAGCTGTCCCTACTGTTCTGAGCACTGCCCACCCCTCAGGGCACCGACTCGAACTTGGGGGGCCCACGCGCCCAGCTGAGCACAGGTAGCGGCCGCTCGTGGTCCTTGTCGGACTCGGGCTGGCTCTGTGCCCGCTCGGGCTTGGGGTTGGGGGCGGGTGGGTCCGGCTGCTGCACAGACATGATCCTGCGCAGGTGGTTGCGCTTGCGCAGAAACTCCGGCTGCGCGTGCAATCCAAAGCTGCCCTTGCGCAGGATCATGCGCGAGTTGTTCTTCTTGGGGCGCGAGCGGTGGCTGGCCTCCAGTGTCGCCAGGTGTGCGGCATAGCCTTCACTCAGGAACTGTGGAGGAGACAAGCATCAGGCTAGCATCTGACCCTGTCCCCCAACATCGCCACTTCCCTGGGGCATCCTTCAGGAAAGTCTGCAGCTTCTCCGAGCCCCAAAAGCAGTAGCAGCGAGGCTTACTACAGTTCTAGGGTTCCCGTGGGCCACTGAGCACCTCTGTCTGTACCCCTGCATTCCGGCGCAACCCCAGAATGGTACAACAGCTCTTTCTGACTATCCTTCGTCGTCCGCCCCCCCCCCCCATCCCCACCCCCTTCCCGGAGGCCAGCTTTGTCCTGGAGTCTAGGTTTGCAGCTCATCTCCAGGGCCCCATCATTCTGTCATTCAGAATGGCACTTGCTTTGCCATTATAAACAGTCATATATAAAGTGTCATTGCCATTTCCCCTTCCGCCAGATGCCATTACACCTGCTTCCGCTCGGAGTGGGCCCTGCGTTCAGCAGGGGGCCTGGCCCAAGGCATTGCCCAATAGAGATAAATGGGTGAGCCAATGAAGGGATGGGCGATTAACTGAATGATGAGGAACTGCCCCGACTCCTTCCCTGGCCCTCACACACCTGGCACTGGGTTTGGTACTTCTTGGTGGGCCGGCCCACAATGAAGATCTGGGATGCAGGTAGGCCCAGCACACTGTAGACGGAGATGTCTTTCGTGGAGCCATAGGCCGCAGTGATCTTGATGAAGCACTGAAACCCAAAGCCAGCAGGTGAAGAGGGAAGAGGACCTAGGGAGACCCTGCTGGGCACCCTTCATCTGCACTCAGACACCAAGCCATCAGTCCATCTTTGCCAAGAGTCACCCCCACAGATGACTGCCCCGTCCCTGCCCCAGTTCCTAACATTGGATATTGCTGACAGCATTACCCAGTCCCAACCCCCCTACCCCCACACACCTACCTGCCCACCCCACACACCTCCCGGGGAGGGGCCAAGTGTCCCTTTGTAGATAAGGAAGTTAAGTTCCAGGTTTATGCATGATGGACCCCAAACTGGAGACAAGCTCTGGGCTAGCCATGTGCCCCTCCAGAAAGGGGGTCTGTTGAGCTCCCCACAAGTCCAGACCCAGCTTAGAGATTTGCCCTCCTTGTCCTAAGGGTGCTTTTGTTCAGCTAATTGCCTTAATCTCCCACCGGTCCACAGGTGGTGCTCGCTACCCAACTGCTCTCACTGTGTGTCTCCTATCAATGTCACCCTTTGTCCTACCATGTTCACTGGGGGTGTGCTGGCTAGTTTTAGGTCAACTCCACACAAGCTAGAGTTATCTGAAAGGATGGAACCTCCACTGAGAAAGTGTCCCCATAAGATCCAGCTGTAGCACATTTTCTTAACTAGTGATTGATGGGGGAGGGCCCAGCCCATGGTGGGTGATGCCATGCCTAGGCTGGTAGGTTCTTTAAGAAACGAGGCCGAGCAAGGCATGAGGGGCAAGCCAGTAAGCAGCATGCCCCTATGGCCTTTGCATCAACTCCTGCCTCCAGGTTCCTGCCCTGTCTGAATTCGTCCTGACTTCCTTCAATGATGAACTGTGCTGTGGAAGTGCAAGCTGAATAAACCCTTTCCTCCCCAAGTTGCTTCTGGTCATGGTGTTTCATCACAGCAATAGTCACCTTAATTAGGACAGGGGACTTAAGTCTGAGCGGCAGTTCCTCTCCTTTTAAATACACTGTCATCACTCGATGACACTGTCAGCCACGATTCAAACAGGAAGTGTACCCTATAGGCACGTGTGCAGTAAGCCTGGCCTCCAGTTGGTGATGCCATGGACAGGTGACTAGTTAATGCGTGCTAACTTCATCGATGGGGCTGAGCCACTTGAGTTCATCATGGGATAGTCTTAGGTAAAGTTTAGTCAGAGGAAGCTTGCCTCTGGCTTGCTCTGTTTCCTGGCCACCATTGGGCAAGCAGCTTTCTTCTGCTACCCACACCCACCACTGTTATTTTACCTCCACCTCAGGCCTACAGCAATAGAGCTAGCGGTCACAGACGGACACTTCTGAAACCATGAGCCAAAAACCCTTTTCTCCCTCAGATCGATTTCTCAGGTTTCTGTCATAGGACAGAAAGAAAGGTAGTGAACGTATTGTCCACATGGAGAGCCTGATGCCTCCCACACTTACAACATGCTCCAGGTCGAGACCCACCTTCACGCTGTACCCTCCCTCTTTATCCCCTTGGCCTTCAGAGATGTTCTTTTCACCCCAAGGTTATCCACTGGCCAGGCTTCAGCTTTCACTTCTACAAGAAAGGCCCTGCTGCTTGAAACCCTCCCTGTCCTGGCCCTCTTCCTCTCCACCTGTCCTCCCTGTTCTCAGCCGGCCTTCCACCCTGCTCTCAGAAGCACAGCATGGCTTCACCTGGCTCCAACCACTCCTGGGTGGTGCCTGCCTCCCCACACAGCTCCACTGACTCATTTCCAGGGCTCCCATCTCTGCCTACAGTCCAGGCTACTGCCCTGATCCATGTGCTGGGATTCACATGGCTCATGCTCCATGGCCCCATCAGCCCAGCCGCCTCATGTCCACATCTGACCTCCTCTTCTCCCTACCTGGTCCTCCTCCTGTACCCCTTCTCATTTCACCCTTTTATTTACATATTCATGCTACTGGCACTTATTGGGCACCTACTGTGTGTCATTGTTAGCCCAGACCCTGAAGAGACATCTTGAACAACACAATTAAACCCAATGGCACCCTGACCTCTCTTGGTCATGCTATAGAACAACTGAGGGCTCCTTGACCATAATCAACTATTCCCAGGTCCTGACAGTGCTACCTGCTGAGTGTCCTGACTGTGAATGCCTTTCTCTCCATCTGGTCTTATGTCTGGATTCTAGTCTCCTGTTCTTGCTGGAGTAACAGCCTCCTAACTACACTTCCTCCTTTACTTCGCCAGTGTGTTCTCCAGGGAGCTACCAGAGGGATCTTTCTACAGCCCAAATTAGATGCTACTGCCTAGTCCAAACTTCCCCGTTGCTCCACACTGCTCTCGGCAGAGAGTCCATGATCTTGATCTAGTTTCCAGGGTTGTTTTTTTTTTTAATAATTTATTTAACTTTATTTTATGTGCATTGGTATGAGAGTGTCAGATGCCCTGGAACCGGACGGAGCTACAGACAGTTGTGAGCTGCCATGTGGGTGCTGGGAATTGAACCTGGGTCCTCTGGAAGAGCAGCCAGTGCTCTTAACCTCCGAGCCATCTCTCCAGCCCTCCAGGGTTTTTAAAACCTACCAAGCTTGGGTCCCTCATGATCTCTGTGGTCTCAGCTCCCACCTATCCTTGATCGGACCCTGCCTCCACATACCCCCCATCCTGTATTCCTTCAGCTCTGAGAACATCCCAGGCTATTTCTCACCCCTGCACCTTAGCATCTGGTGAAAGTTGTGAAAATCATAATGGAATTACTCAGGTCAACCCCATGAAAAATACCAAGCCAAGAGATTATGAAGGAGGTATTTGCATTCGTGATGGCCTGATAACCTCTGTCTCTCTGTCTGTCTCTGTCTCTGTCTCTGTCTCTCTCTGTCTGTCTCTGTCTCTGTCTCTGTCTCTCTCTCTTTTTCCCCCCTCTATCTCTAACACACACACACACACACACACACACACACACACACACACACACACATAGAGACCTACACACACACAATCTGTCAGGACCACAACCCTACACAAAAGCTTGCAGTGGCCAGGCATGGTGGCACACATTCCTAATACCAGCACTTGGGAAGTAGGAGCAGATGAATCTCTGTGAGTTTGAGGCCAGCCTCGTTTACATTGGGAGTCCCAGGCAAGACAGGGTTACAGAGTGAAACCTGATCTAAAATATAAAAATTAAGTTTTAAGAAGTCAACAGCAATCTCTCACAAGCAGTACTTCTCCAAGAACGTTCACTCAGCAACTGTCCATTCACCCTGACTGAGGTCGTCATAGTTATTACTTGTTACAGCCGAACAGTATTGCCTTAGGATATATTTTGTCATCCTCCATTATTACCTTTAAAAACCCCCCTTGCTTCAGCTTCTTTGAGTAGTCCCATAAACCACCAGGGCACATGCATCCTCCCACAAAGCTATTCCCAAATAAAGCTTGATTTCATGTCCATCTTAACCTCTTTGTATTTCCCCAGGTCCGGCACGTTGTCTACCTGACAACTCATACTCATATGTCAAGACTAAGCCCAGAAGTTATTACCTACTAGAATCTGCTCAGGCTTTCCCAGGCGAACCTAAGGCCTTTCTCCTCTGTTTGCCAATATTGCCCTTTTTCTGCCACACACCAGTAATTGTCGATTTACATGCCTTTCTTTCTCTAGATCAGCGACTGGCAGGCTTTTTCTTTGAAAAGCCAAATAGTAAATATTTTAGGCTTTGAGCTCTGCCACAGCAACTCGACTCGGCTCTTTCACTGCGTCATAAAGGCAGCCACAGACAATACATAAACAGATGAGCTTGGCTGGGTGCCAATAAAACTTTATTTATGGACACCGAAATTTGAACTCGTGTAATTTTCATTTGTCTATTCCTGCTTTCCCTCTGTGAGTCAGCCTCCCTCCCTTTCTCTCTCTCTCTCCTCCCCTTCACTGCTCCCCACTCCCTACCTCACAGGGTCAGGACTTCATGGAGGGCTTTGCACAAAGATGCCCCAGCCTCCTCCCAGGGTTTCTGCTCTCTGGCTAAGCCTAGGAATTTGACTTTTTAAATGATTCCTAGGTGTGGCTGGAGAAGCACAGCTCTAGGCGACAGATTCAGGAAAGCAGGCTAGAAACGCCAGCAGCAGGCAGCGAGGAACACAACAAAGCCTGAAATGTCTCAATAGGCACTGAGATATCTACTGAAGGAATAACCAGATACAGAGACAAGAATTTAAGTCTTGGAGTCAGGAGAAGATAAAGCGTGAATATTTGTCGATGAAGATGAACACCTGCCTCCTAGGTCTGTTCAGACAGCCCAGTGAGAGCCACGCACTCTGCCAACAAAATGTGCTTCCCTACACTAGCAGAGGATGCCGGTGCCCAGCCCCTTGGGATTGGAAAGAGGGTGGAGAGGGTCAGAGTTAACTCCTCCCTGGACTTCTAGTGGGTGTGGCTGTAGCCCTGCCCCAGTCCCACACTCACCTCCTGCATGAGGTTGCGAAGGAAGATGGCCTTCTGCCTCAGCGGGTCGTGCACCAGTCCATCAGAGAAGAAGATCATGCCCTGTGGGAAGTTGTGCTGGGACAGCCACGACACTACCCGCTGCTTCTGCATGTCCGGCCGCCCCGTGATGTAAAGGATCATGTAGCCCAGGTCCTGCCAGTGCCTGGCGAGATGGCATTGCTGGGTCCAGCTCTGCCCCCTGCAGGCCGCCCGCTGCCCCGTCCTGACTGCCGCTGCCCTCTGGAGAAGCCAGCAGCAATGGTCCTTGCTCCCGGTGGGTGAGTGGTGTACATTGCCTCAGGATGGCCCGTGAAAGCTGACCCGGCTTGGTTCCTCACTTTTACCTCGCCTGCTTCTCCCTTCTCCACTAATAAGAAAACTTCCAGTTTTTGTTATTGGTTTTTTGGGGTTTTTGGTTTTTTGGTTTTTTTGTTTGTTTGTTTGTTTGTTTGTTTGTTTGTTTGGAGCTGATTTTTTTTTTTTGAGCTAAGAATTTAGCAAGCGCAAGGCCCTGGGTTCGATCCTCAGCTCAAAAAAGAAAAAAAAAAAAAGAAAAGAAAAGAAAACTTCCAATACGCCCAGGCCAGAGACTTTGCGTCCACCTTCAGTGCCTGGTCCTGTCCCATCTTTCCCATGGACTACAAAAGTTGTCGGTGGCCACTTGCCCTCTGGAACCCTTGAACTAATCTCGCTCTCCTCGTTCTCCTCACTCAAATTCTCCCACCAGCAGCACACCCCAAGCCAGTGCCTGGTCTGGAGCTGAGCTCCCAGAATAGGTGAAAGGATGCCCAGGGGAAGAGGAGAGAGGAACAAATGAATGAGCTAAAGTCTACAAATGGGATTGAGCTCCCCAAGACTCCCAGTGAATGACTTCTGGAGGTAAAGCCAGAACTTTGCAGTCCCTAGGCCCAGAGACCTACAGACGCCCTAAAAAAAAGCTTGGCGGGGGGGGGGGGGTACTAATGCACTTCCCCTAAAGCTGCTGGCTCCTGCCCTGGGGAAACACCTTCCTTAGGAGAGGTAACACTCACCGAACAACATCCACTGCCCCTGGCCGGACCTTGGGGTCACTTCCCATGATAGACACACTGGCCGCAAAGGAGCCGTCAATGCTGAACACAACACACTCCATGCCTCGGGGCAGCACCGTGAGGTAGCTCATGGCACAGGTCTGGTCACCCCTGAAAGGTATCAGCCTGAGGTCAGCCTGCCGCTGAAATCAGTCAGTCTTGGGCCCAGGTTCTGGGTAGTGTCTCCTGATTCCATGGCTGGTGGTCTCTTCCCTTTTCCTCTCCCCATGTAAACAGAAATAAACTCTTATCTTCCAGCCTGGATGGAAGAGCCACCCCAAAAGTCCCCCATGAGAAACACACACACACACACACACACACACACCCTGGTCCTACCTGACCACCATCTTTACAGGGTAGACACCAACCCCCAGGCGCCGGGGCCGGGGCACATTGTATGTGATTCTGCCACTGTTGTTGGTGATCTCTGTGTCCAGGTGGACCCAGCGGCCTGACGACGGCTCTGTCATCACCAGGATGTCCACCTGCAGCCAGTGAAGGAAGTGAGGCACCTGCTGAAGGCTGGAAGACTACATGCCTGACAGCCCAAACAACAGACCCCTGGGCACAGCATCCTGCCTGCTGTATCCTAGAGTTTCCTATAACCCTCCCTCCATGTGGCGGCCATGTCGGCTTCCCCACCTCTTTGGAGATACCAAGTTCCCCTTGTCCCTCGTAGATGGAAAGGGCTCCCTGCTTTGTGCTCCAACACTGTTGCTACTATCACCCTTTCTGCCCTGGGGTGCTATGAGTCAGGGGGGCTGTTGAGCCAAGGAGATGCTCAACCTTGGGTACCTTCTCTCCAGTCAGAGCCACCATGTCAAGAGGGCCATACATGAAGCGCCCCACCAGGACCTGGGGGCCATCTTCAGCAGCAATGACATCATTGGCACGGTGGTTCGCAGTAACATTCTGCAAGGACAGAGAAAACAACCCAGCTCAGCCTTTGCAGACAAGGCTCACTCTTGCTTTATCCTTAGAGCCTTGTAAGGGTGGCTCCTGGGCTAATGGCCCAACTGAGTCAGGTATCCCATGAGCTACCTGCACTACGATTCCAGAAACAGCCCGTGAGTTACCAAACCCACTCCTCAGGCTGCCCACCAAGGTGTACCCCATGCTCTTGAGTCTCCACACCTCCTGAAGTGACAACTGGCCTTGATAAACAGCTGTTATTCATTTTTAGAGTCCCGGGCTGGAAACTACCCAGTCACCTTTGGGTCTTTCTTCTGCATAAACAGCCATTTACCATACGTCCTTTTTTAGTGGAAATTTTCAAATACACAAGAACAGAGAGAATAATATAGGCAAGCTTGTGAGCCTGACCGGGGTATACACACTGATCGGCTGATGCCACCCAGATCTCCTTTCCCCGAAGTCTCAGCCCCACACAGGATAGTCAGGGCAATGTCCTGGATGTCCCTTGCTATCTTGGTATCCTTGTCTTTCAGTTCTGGCCCACTCATTCCATGTCGGCCCTGACTGTCCACCACTCCCAGGCTAGCCCCTCAATCTGGTGACCTTTTTACTTCAAGTCTGCCACACCCACAACTGTTGCATCTGTTGCATTTGGACTCTGAGAGAAGATTCCTAATGGATCTCTGTATTTCAGGGCTGCCTCCTGATAGATCTTCTGTCTTTACAAGGCACAGACCTGATCCTACCTGGGCAGCATCCCACACGTTCCACTGAAGTCCAAACCCTGAGTGTGGCACACCGAGCCAAGCCTGGCAGAAGAGCCTCTGCATTCTGTTTCCTGGGGCTCCTCCTCCACCGTCTTGTCCTGACATCCCATTGTTTCCAAACTTCAGCCCATCCCCTAGCTATGACTCACCTCCATCCTGCTATATCTATTGGCTCCCCAAAGATGTGATCTCCACCTCCTCTCAGCTTGCAAAGCCATGTGATTCAGCAACCCTACCCCCCCCCCCCCCCCCAAAAAAAACGACCTCAGTAGAACTCATTGGCACCAGTCCTTGAGAGAAACCCGTCACAAGATCTACCCTGGCATGGGATTGGAGGTTCCTTTATGGGGTCACTGAAGAGGATGGATGGGTTCTTGGAAATAAGCATGTGCAATGGGCAATCAGCCACAGTGGGGATCCTCACACACTTAGATACCCAGAGTCAAAGAGACGTACAACAGCAGACACTGTGCTGAGGGTGTGCCAGAATCAGAACCCTCAGACACTGTTGGTGGGAGTAAGATGGGGCAGCCACTGTGGAAAGCAGCAGGGTAGTTCTTCAAGAGATGAAGGGTAGAATTGCCACTCCCCATCTATACCCAAAGAAAATGAAAATATATGCCCACACAAACTGCGTAGACGAATACGTAAAGCAATATTATTCAAAACAGCCAACAGGTAGAAATAACCCAAATGCCTTTCAACTGACAACTGGATGAACAGAACATATGGATACAGTTGAATAGTATCCAATCAGGAAAAGGAGCCAAGTTGCTATACATGGACACCACATGGGTGAACCTTGGAAACATGCTAAGCGAAAGAAGGAAGACAGAAACACATATGTGACTTCATTACATGAAACACCTAGAATAGGTGAGTCTCAACAACAGAGACCAACAACAGAGACCAGCGTTAGATGACTGGGTGGCTACTCAGGGAAGGGCCAGGGACAGTGGAGAAGGGAACAGAGCTGCAGGGAAAGGGGTTTCCTTTACGTGGTGATGAAAATGTTCTAAAACTGACTGTGGGGGAGGGGGAGCCGGTCGCATACAACTATGAATACACTAAAATCCATGAATTTGACACTGTAAACAGCTGGATTATGTGACTGGTGCATTATATCACAATGAGTACGCTCATGCACAAAACCATTGATTCATGAAGCATTAGTCACTCTGCCTTTTAGGACTGTTTTTAGGATCCACGCTTGATGTTTGCTCACCAGAGTGGAAGTGCTCACCAGAGCACCACTGTGCTGATATACTCTCAGACTGCACATCATCCCCACAGACAGACTGAAGCAGAGTAGGCAGTGACGGCAGTTGGCTGCGAGAATAAGTGAATGAGGACCTCCCAGACTCCCCTTTGTCCCCCAGTACCATACAGAGGAGCCCCATCTTTAGAGAAGCCTAGTGTGATCTGCCCTGGCAATCCTTGCCATCTTCATCCTGATGTGTATATCCTGTTGTGGCAAGGATCACCCCCATCCCTACTCAGTGGCTCAGGGACCTGGGGCACAGGAAAGATCATCTATGTCAAGTCCGTGTCTTCAGAAGCCCAGCATGGGGCAATCATTCCACAAAGGCCCTGCTTTTACCATCCCCAGAGCCCTGGACCTCCAGGTGGAGCCAGACCCTGGGAGACCAACTCACACCTGCTCCCTTCTACAAGCACTCAGCCCAGCTGGAGTGGAGAAGAGCCCTACCAGGAAACCAAAGTTCTTATCTGGTACATGGCTGCCCAGACTCCCCAGGTCACCTCTCCAACAGACACAACTGCAGCAAGATCTTACCCGCAACTTGACCTGGGTCCGCTTGCGCAGCCACTTCTCACGGGGGTTAGTGGGGCTCAGAGCCGTGGGGTCCAGGCCAGTGCTCTCCTTCACACTTGCGCTCTCATAACGCATCACCTAGCCAAAAGCGAGGAGGGGCTTAGTAGCATGTTCTAAACCCTCTGCCTCCCCCAGACAGTAACCAGCCAAGCCCTGCTTATGGCCTCCCTACAACATCACCTGGACCTGCTGGGGCTCTGGGAGCTGTCCCCCTTCCTACCTGTCTGGACCGCTGGAGCCAGAAAACTGTCCCTTGGTGGCGGTGCTTTGGGGGCAGCCTCTGACCTTCATGCCTGAATCTTGCAGCTACCTAACTAGCATTTGTTTGTTCTCTGCCTTCCATCCTATATTGCAGGTGACGTTTGCCGAAGGCCAGCTGCAGCCCTGACTCAGCCCTATCACCTTCTCAAGGCCAATTGCTTCAGCAGCGCTCCCTTCTCTGGTCTAGACCTTTTCTGCTGGGCCTTTCACATCCCCAAATGCCTACCACCGCTCATCTCATTTGAAAATGTCCTCTCATTGGAGACCCTCAGGCCTCTTCCACGGCACCAAGTTCTCCATGAGACTTCCGCACTCCATCTCTACTTCCCCACCTACCTCCTCTCTTCTGTCCACCCCAACAGCTCTGTGCCCAGCACACCACGGAAGCCACTTTGCTATGTCCCTGGAATGTCCATCACACCTGTCTACTTGTTCAAGATTCTCCTCCAACCTATGGGGGTGACCTCTCCCACCCCTTCAGATGGGTCTTCCCTGTGTCCCTGGGGAGCTCCAGACTTGTCTCTGAACTGCTTTCTGTGGTGATCTTGTTAGTATCCTTATGAGTTTTCAAGACCAGCCAGGGTCCAATGACAGCCGCTTTTTCATCTCCTGATAATTTCTCCAAGCTCCAAACTCACTACCCCCAGCACCTACCATGTGCCTCACTCCTCAGCAGCACAGCCTTGACTCCCCCAGCCCAGCTCCACTCTGCCAAAGCCCTAGGAAATGGCTCTCATGGTTACTCAGTGTGAAGATATGGCTACTAGATGGTTGCTTCCCTCAGCTCAGACCTCAGTAAATACTGCCACTAGAACCCACATGTCACCACCCCTTGGCACCAGGTGGGGCTCTTATACTATGTCTGCTTCCCGGGGACCCTCTAACAATAGCCCCAAAGCTTCCTTCTCAAAGCATGGGCCAGTTGATAGATAGCTCTCCCTTGCTCACATTCCTGCCATACCCAGGTAACACCACACCAGACCTTCAGGACTATCCCCAACTCTATGTCTTCCTACCTCCAGGATCTGGCTTTCCTGCCATTCCTTTTTAAAGAAAACGTTACTGAGACTCAGAGATACCAGGAATGCCTTTCTCCAGCCTCCATGTTGACACATAAGCATGGCTCCCTCTACAGGTTTCAATTAATTATCTAGAGAGTTGGTGTTCTTGAAGGAACCCTTTCTCTGGCCTGTCACTTTATCTTGGCATCAGTGCCTCAGTGCTTTCTCAGCATGTCAGATAGAGGCCAACTGCTCCATGTGACCCCAGGAGAATCCTGGGATTCCCTAGAGAGGCCAACAGGCTGGGCCCAATAAGGGAGCTACAGTACCTGTCTCAAGATGAAGGCAACCACATCGGTAGACTCCCAGTAGCTGGCGTGGAAGAGGTGGGGCAGGGCCACAGTGGGGAAGGCAGTGAGGACATCAGGACAGTACAGGGCATAGTCAATCCTCTTGGTTCCCCACCACTTGGCTGTGACTGTAGGGCCAAGAAGGAGATGAGGACAGAATGGCCAAAAGCCAGCTGGCACAGACTCAGTGGAGATGTACCAACAAGCTTGGGGCCACAGCACCAGCCCTGAATGTGCTGGTTGGGGAGGGGACTCCTGCCCTTTCACCAGCCCTTCTAATCACCCTCCACTAAGACATGGGGCTCCCAGCTAGTCTCAAGAAGGAGGACCAGGCCCTCAGAGACAGTCATAGTTGTACCCCATGGTGCAGCTCCACAGTAACTTCCCAGGAGCTCCCTCCAAGGCTAGGATTCAGTCTGCGCCTGCAGAAGTCAGGGCCTAGTGCATGATCAAGAGATCAGAGGCCTGTATAGAGTCAAAGGTCGAGGCTATAAGGTCAAAATTCAGTGGGCCGTGGTCAGAGGTCAAAGTTCCATTCAAAATCAGAACTCAGACTCAAAGGTTAGAATGAGGCTTGGCTGTTAATGTTGGCCTTGTCGTGTGTGGCTTTGGCTTAATATCTAGCACTGAGTTTGGGATGGGGGGCAGGGAGAGCATAGCTCTAGCTATGGTATATTTGGGGCTCCATCCTGGGTCAGAGCTTAGTTTAGGAAATCAGTGAGGACTCGGTGGGAAACTAAATCAGCCCCCCCTCCAGCCCCCCATAATCCCATCATCACCCCTTTTCCCAAGGACAGGAATGTCACCATGACTTCTTTCACAGATCCTCCCAACCCAAGAGCTTGCCTGCAGTAGCCCTGCTGTGGACCCATCACCACCCAGGGAAGGGCCCTCAAATGCAGGCTGGGCCCCAAAAGGACCTCACTCACTGCGGGAGGCTCCCATAGGTGCCAGGCTGTCCGAGGACTCTGAACTGTCGCTATGGGAGCTGCTTTCGCTTAGCCTCCGTCCTGGGTGCTGGAATCTTGGGGCCTGAAGGGGTGAGGCAGGGGCATCCAGAAGCGGAGGACTTCCCCAGGAGCTGCTCTCCAGGAATAGGGGGCTGTGGGTGTGCAGGGCATCAGCTGGAGGGGGAATTGCAAGGTCAGGGCAAGCATTGAGTCTCCAACAGAGTGGCTTACTTAGTGCCAGCCCTAAGCTGGGCAAGAGACTGGAAATGCAGAGAAGCCAGCCTAGGTTTAGCAGGTCACCAGCACCCACTACCCCCACGCCCCCACACACGCACACACAAACCAGCACAATACATTGTTAAGATTCACCTCTTATTAAATTGTGAGTAATAAAGATGTGAGTAGGGATCTCGACATCACCCTATCACCCAAAAGCTACAGGGAATTCCGGGAGCTGGGCCTTAAGGCCTAGCTGAAGTCATGATGTGATGCCTAACAATACCTTCTCTCATCAAATTCCTCCCATGACCCACAGAGGCATATGGCTGAGGTGAAAATAGATGGAAATCACTCCAGCCCGCAAGCTGGGGGATGGGGTTGGGGGAAGAAACCTCTAAGTTGGAGGATCCCTTTTTTTGAGGGAACATTCAAGGTAACAGAAGTGAGCTTTGGAGCCTTGCTTCCTCTTGGAAGTCCTAGACAAATATATCCCTTTGAGATGAAGGACAAGGAAGGGTTACATTTTAACCCTGAAATGAATCAGGGGTATAGCATCCTCTCATCTCTGGCCCAAACCTCTGAAAAGGATTATGCTGGAGTTCCTCAATGGCAATATGGAGCTATGGAGCCGAGACTCTGATTGCCAAGTGCCTAGCTGTCCATTCCGGACCTGCCTTTGGCCATATACCCAGTCACATACATACTCCTTTTGAACCTAGAAGCCACTGGTTTTTCTCTAAACCTACCTGCCCTGCTCTTATTATCCCTCCAATGCCCTCTACCTATCCAAACACACCCCTCCTCCAGGCCCTGGCTAAAGGCCACCCCATCCATGAATCCTACCAGGATGACACACTCCCTGATGTGTCCTTGCAGGGTATGGGATGGGCACCGGGAAACAACACTGGGAACGCACCTTTCACTTGCCGCTCAGGGTCAACAACCCCACTGTTATCCCAGCCTTAGCCATAGAAGCTCAAATGGGAGCGTGCCGGGGTATGAGGTGAGAAAAGCCCTGGCACCAAGATGCCTGGCACAGAGCCGGTCCTTGGCATAAGCAGCTACTTCAGAGCCAGCTGGCTTCCTGCCCACTCCTCTAACAGCATAGCCCTGTCCCCTTGAGCCATAGCTGACAGCTTGAGAGGCTGAGCCAGAAAGAACATTCCCGGAACCTACCAGCCTCCAACTCAGCACACTCTCACAGCCCCAGGACCTACCGAGCAGGAGAGACTGTCCATCGCCCAGGGGGAACCTCTGGTAGCGAGGCACACTGACAGGAGGCACCAGGTGGAACTTGGGCTCCAGCAGTGGCTCAAGCCGTGAGGCAGAGGGATCCGCACAGTGGAAGAAGCTGTAGACCTGGCTACAGGCAGGACGCATCTGGAAACCTGGGTGAGCAGGAAGAAGACACATGTAGAAGCCCCTTCTAATGGCTCTAAAGGGTTCCCTGGAATGCAGCCTTGAGTAGCCTTCTCTGCTGCTCAAGAACCTCCCCTGGGTCCTTGCTACCAATCTTAGCTGGGGTTTCTACTGTTTTGATAAAACATCATGACCAAAAGCAACTTGGGGAGGAAAGGGTTTATTCCATCTTACTCTCAGGTCACACTCCATCACTGGGGGGAGTCAGGACAGGAACTCAAGGCAGGAACCTGGAGACAGGAACTGAAGCAGAAGCCATGGAGGAGTGCTGCTTACTGACTTACTCAGCTTGCTTTCTTATACACCCCAGGACCACCTTCCCAGGGACAGGACCACCCACAATGAGCTGGGCCCTTCCACATCAATCATCTGTTATAAAAATGCTCCACAGTCTTGCCTACAGGCCAGTCTCATGGAGGCATTCTCTCAATTGTGGTTCCCTCCTCTCAGATGAATGTAGCTGGTGTCAATTTGACAAAAAAAAAAAAAGAAAAAGAAAGGAAAGGAAAAGAAAACAAAACAAAACAAAAGAAGAGAAGAGAAGAGAAAAGAAAAGAAAAGAAAAGAAAAGAAAAGAAAAAGAAACACTACCCAGAAACAAAATGCCCAGTTTGCATTGAAGGCCTCGCCAATCTGCCCCACCTAGGGGCACCATTGTAGACAATCCAGCACTGCCACCCTGGTGAACATCTGTAAACTTGCTGCTTTCCTTTGTTCAAAGAGCCCTTTCTTCAGAATACCAGGCCTTCCTTTTATTATTTTAATGTTTCCTTTAAATAGTTACAATATTATCCTTTTAATATTTACAGTCTTCACACTGGGAGACTTCTTTCAGTTCCTCTAACCACACTCAGTCACTACCAGATCTATTAAGCCAATCCAAGTCCCTTCAGACAGGACAGTGGCCCCTTGATCTGGTGCTCTCAATGTTAGTCAGAGCAGGTGAAACACTTCCTTCACTGGCCAGCAGGCGTCTCCACAGAGGTCCTTGCCAGCCACCTGTCCTGGGTCAAGGGCTTGAGTCTGCTCCTCTGTAACACTGGAGAGTTCTGCCTTGCCTCAGTTCAACTCCTCACTTCAGAGTCTCAGCAGTGAGCAATGAAGGACAGCCTGCACTCCCGGCCTCAGACTCTCTGTAAGGCCCAGGCTGGTCAGATGGCATCATGATCTGCTTTGTAGGAGCTGAAAAGAGCTTTAGGCTTCAGATGCTACATGGGCAAAGGCACCAGCGCCAGTTTGGATAGAGAGGTTCTGAGACCTATCTGGCTGCAGGAGGTCTGCTGGGGACAGGGAGGGACGGTTTGCTGGGATAGGGTAAATGTGTATGGCCTATGTTCTCATGGGACATGACAGAGGAGCAAGTAACCTCGGAGCACATGGAAGGGACAGTGAAGTCCATCAAGCCACCTCACCGCCGCCCCACCTAGGGAAGCTGCCTGTCCTCTCCCACAGCTGCGATCATTTCTCTGCATCTACCCCGACTCCGTCACTCTGTCCATCCTCCCACTCCACCGGTTTGATCCCCTGAGCCACTGGCCTGACCATACCCACCATCTATCCCAGGCAGCACTGTCCTCCGCATGGCCAGGACCAGGCCCAGGGGTGAGCCAAAGAGGAAGAAGTCAGACACGTCAAAGTCAAAGCGACCCAGGCTGACCTCAGAGAGCTGGGGCGTGCCAGCTGCAGGAACCTCATCCTTCAGCACACTGGAGTGGATGCTGCCAGAGAGAGGAATGGCAGATCAGAGGGAAGGCCAGAACCATGAAAGTGCCCACTCTGCAGCAGAGCTACATTCTGAGAGCAAGGTGCCCAGCCCTCTATCACTGGAATGGGACTCAGAGCCAGAAATCACGTTGACATCATCCACACAGGCTGGAGACACTCAGCATTCGCCACCCAGGCCTGGCCAACATTTGCCTGGAGCAGAGTTCAGCAAACATTTTCTGCACGGGGCCAGGTGGTGAGTCTGAAAGACTTTGTGGGCCACCTGCATCTGCTACCTGGACTTGTGCTGCTCTGCCAGATAGCCACACATCGTGTGTAAGCTGGGCTCTGCCACAACTTTTCTTCCGAGTCCTGGCTGAGCACCTGGGAGCACCTGAGGGTCCTGCGCAGACAGACCTGGCCCTCCATACTGTTTGGTAACAGCCACCCTGAAAGCCCCTGTTCTTTCCACAGGAGGATCCTGGCCAGCCCAGGGATCAGCTGGCTGCTGCTGGGACATGGTCAGCACCAGTTTTTATCATAACTCATGTTCCAGGCAGCAGGCAGACACAGGTGCAAACAGCCTGGCCTCCCCACTCCCCTGGACAGATGTCTGAGAGCAGGATCCCACAGTCTCATCCCAAGAGCCCAGCGTATCCTGAAGAGCCTAGGTTGTATTTAGCCACAGATGCAGAGTGGGGGGCTGAAGGTTAACAGAAGCCAAAGCTGCCTCTCTGGCCTTCCAACAAGCACCAGGAGACAGCACAGAAGTTAAACCACAGCAGGGGAATGACATGATGTATCAGCCAACTTCTGAAAGCAAATCCATCTAAAACACTCAAGCTGGAGAAAAACCTTTCACAGTAACAGTCAAAAGGCTACAAGCGAGGGGTCCACCCTCAGGAGTGAGCCAGCATGCAGACAGGGCACCCAGTCTTCATGCTGCTTTCTGCTCTCTCAGCCAACAATGACAAGGTTTAACCATGTATATTTCACATACAGCATGGTCCCTAAACCTGTGCCAACTATTTAGTTACCAGAGAAACAACCATCTGTTCCTGCACCACAACTCAACAACCTGGCTGTGTTGGGCTCGCTACTGAAAGTGGCAGATGTCTGGCACTCTTTGGATTTGGGCTTTCCTAAAGGATGTTTGAAGGATGAACCAGAAATGTTAAGGTTTTCACCCCACAACCCTCCTCCAGAGGATAATCTGATAGAGGAGCCTTAACATTCAAAGCTTAACCACAGAACCTTCAGCCTCCTATCCCGCCTCCTGGAATCCAGGAAGTATAGAGGTCCCCACTCATCCACAGGAACGTATCACAAGACTTCATTGGAAAGTGCCAAACTCTTTGCACATGGTGCTTTTTCCTACACTTAAAGTACCTGGGATAAAGTTTAATTTATATGTTAGGCAATTAAGAGAATGATTAGTAATAAAATGTAACAATTATAACAATATATTGTAATAAAGTTTATATAGGTGTCTCTTGCAAAATGTTGTACTTTCACATATTCTCTTAGACAGGACATCCACAGCGTCTCTTTGTCATATCTGAATTGCCAGCATCATTATCTACTCTTACACCTTGGAACCATTACAAAATAAAGCAAGGGTCATGTGAACACAAGCACTGTGGTGCCATGACAGTGATATCTGAGATGGCAGCCAAGTGATCAACAGGGAAGTAGCACACACAGAGTGGACACGCTGAACAAAGGATTGATTCGTGCCCAGAGTAGGAGAACAGCACGAGACTTTATCATGCTACTCTGTAGAGTATACAACTTAACAATTTGAACTGGTTTACTTCTGGAACTTTCTAGGTAATATTTTCAGACCATGGTTGGTCCTAAGTAAGTGGGACAGTATTATACAAAAGCATGGTCAAGGCAAGACTACTGTAAGTCTAGCATATACATTAATGTTTATGCTCAAAGATCTCCAGCCTAAGGGCTAGAGAGATGGTTTAGTGGTCAAGAGCATTGTGCTCTTGCAGACAACTGGATCCCAGCACCCACCATCAGGTAGCTCACAACCACCTCTAACTCCAGCTCCAGGGGATCCAATACTCTCTTCTGGCCTCTGCAGGTACTTGCACATACATACACAGACACACATATACATAAGTAAAACTAAACGTAATCTTTTTTTTAAAGATGTCCAGTGCCATGCTTTTTATAACTGCAAAGAACTGAAAAAACACAACATATCCCACTAGATTAAGGAAGTAGTTATTCACTCAAATTTAGTGCATTAAGAATCTTTACCAGCCAGGCAGTGGTGGCGCATGTCTCAACACTCAGCAGGCAGAGGCAAGCAGATCTCTGTGAGTTTGAGGCCAGCCTGGTCTACAGAGTGAGTTCTAGGACAGCCAGAGCTGTTACACAGAGACACCCTGTCTCGGGGGAAAAAAAAAAACACAAACAAACAAACAAAAAAAGTATCTTTATCAAGTATTTTTAATTATATGAGGGAGAGGTCACAGTATGAGGCTTTGGGTTCTTTGTTTTTTAAGTAAAACTATATATAAATTACGTTTTTTAAAATACACTCTTCTGATGACCTGTGATATGATACTTATAACTTAGGGAACAAGTGAGGGGAGGTAGAGAAGAGAGGAAAGGGAGAAATGGAGAGAAAATGTGCCCCCACCCTGTGCCACTTTGGGTCCATGTTCAGTGCTCATTTCTCTCAATCTGAATCAATGTGCAGGTGGTTCATTTAGCTGCTCATCAACCATTGCCTCTAGAAAGTGAAAGGGCAGCTTATGGCATTTGTCATGTCCAAGACACCGATGTGAGGGCAGGAAAAGCAGAGAGCTGGCCCCAGATCTTTGGGACCCAGTGATTTGACACTCCCTCCTCCGAGAAACAACAAGTATGAACCCCTGGGGTAATCCATCAAGTACACCCCTATCTGTGACCTCTCTATGTTCTCTAAGCTATGCCAAGAAGCGACTGGACAGCCCTATCGCTTCACAGAAGAGGAAACCAAAGCCCAAAGAGGTGGAATAGATCATGCCCAGTGTCTGCAGGGTTGAACAGAGCAGAGACAAACGGGAAATTCTCTGGTGTGGATGCAGAGCCAAGGACAATTGGCCCTGGTTCCAGAATTTCCACTATCTATGGGCCCCTGTGCAAGGGTCTGGGATGACTGCCTGGTCACAGGCTCCCTTGGTGACTCTGAGCCAAGGTCCTCACTCTCCCGGATACTGTTACACTGTGAAGGCAGCAGCTGGGGAAGGGTTACCTTGAGAGGAAGGCGTGATGCTGGGTGATTGCCTCGCAGTCATAGGTGGAGGAGTCACTCTGTTTCCGTGGCAATGGCCTCTTGGGCTCCTCATCCTCCACTCCACTGGATACATCGATGTTGCTCTTGCTGAGACGCTTGCTGCTGGCCAGATCACAGTCCTCCTCCACCACAGAGGTGTCCTTGAGCAGAAAGCATAGCAATCACAGGGGCCCTGGGGCCCTGGGGCCCTGCCTCCTCCCCCGGGCATAAGTGAACCCCTTATCCTAAACATGTGGAAACTATGCTTCCAAAAGGCTCATGGTGGTCGGGGGGGGGGTAGGGTAGTTTAGGCACAGAGCATTTCCTATGGCCACAGGGATAGACCACTTAGGGAGACAAACATTAGTTAGTAGGTCTCCTCTCGGCCTGTTTCTTGGTCTGCGCTAACATGCTCTTGCTATTTCCATAAAACCCTTTGTGCCATAGACATCACAATGCCAACATGAAAGCCCAGAACTACCTTCCCCGGGGGAGCCACCAGCTTCTCCGTTCTTATGAGAGACACCCAGAGACACATCCTCTCCCATCCACCAGCCTGACCACACCTGGGTACTGCTGATGCTCCCCTTCCGGCTGCTGCTGCCAGGGCTGTCCCCTGAGGGTCCCGCACTGTAGCAGATGGCATCGAAAGCCAGGAGGCCGCCCACACAGTCCCCGATGAGACACACCTGCAGAGGCACAGCTGGGCTGCAGGCTTGTCTACCACAACCCTCTCACCCCAAATCCAGCCGGAGCAGGGGCGTGTTCCCATGAGAGAATAAGGAATCTGTCCTAATGAGTTGCTTAGAGCCCAAATGGAGGGTGTAGGCTCACCCTGACAATAGATTTCCTCTGGGGTCAGTTTGAGGTCAGCGGTCAGACCAGCTAAGGGTCAGCATGGACTCCAAATCAGGGCCGTTTTTCTGTCTGTGAAATGGGGATCTTCCCCGCATCAAAAGCCTCCTTCAATCTCAGATGCTACCATTCTAGCCTGCCTTCATTCTTGCAGCAGACCCCCAGCCCGTCTTTCTGGTGGTGGCTGACACAGAGTGGGAGAAAGCAGGCTGTCCTACCTGCCCACTGAAGCCAATCCCATCAGAGGACTTGAGAAACTCGCCATAGATGTGGTTGGCTCGCTCGATGACAGTGGCAACAGCATTCTGGTACTGTGGAGAGGAGATGGCCAGCAGGGGCAGGGCAGCCAGGGGAACGTGGTCCTGGCTGGTGCTGAGGCAACCCTCGTCATGGCTATAGGGGTTCAGGCTGCAGACATGGGGACCCAAAGTCAGCCTAGCCAGGACCAAGAAGTGGGTGGTGTGGAGCTGTGGGCTCTTTGGAAGAACACCCATGCTGTCTAGGCACCAGGCCCAGCTCCAGGAAAAAATTCAAGGACCCAAGATAGGTTCCATGAGGCAAAGCACAAGCATGGGGCAGGGGGAAAAGGATGAGGACTCAAGGCTGTGATGACTCCACCTATGCCAGTCCATGCTAGCCTGTGGTGTATAACAGCCATGCTGTCTGGTAGGAGCCTAGAAACACCTCAATTCTGAAAGAACCTAGAGAATCAGCTAACATAGAACAATATGGGAAAGTGGCATCATGGTAGACCTCCTGGAGGAGGAAGGGGCTGAATCAGACTCCTAAGAGAGGCTTTGGAGAAGCTGAGAACGGAGCAGTGAGGACACATCAATCGTGAAGATAGGACAAGGGCTCCAGTGTGAAGGTGGCACCTAGCAGCCTGTATGATGGTATGTTCCATGTGCAGGGGACTGATCCTCTGCTACAATGGTTTTGCAGAGAGGGCTGGGAGCCTGCCCTACAGAACTCCACTCCCAGAGGACACTTCATCCCTGTATCTCCCTACTAGGAAGTCCCACCCCCTCTGGACATCTCAGACCCACCTGTCTTTCCAACCCTACCTGGATTGCCTCTGTCCCCTGGCACACCCACCCCTGATGCCTTGTTGGGCTTGGCTTTTTAGAATGGACACAAAGGAGTCTGAGAATGTCCTACCCAGGCCAACAGCCTGTCCTTACCCCACATGCCTAATTCCAGAGTGCCTAAAGCCTAGAGCAGACGGGGCTAAGGACTAAGGACCGGCAGAATCTAGAGCAGGTGATAGGACTCAGGCTCCCTCAGCAGGTAGCAGAGTCGTAGCAGTGTTCAAAGCAGGCCCCACCAACCATTTCTCATCTCCAAAGAACACAAATTAGAGGAAACAGGCCTCAATTGCAGCCGGAGAGATTTTAATTAGCCGAGAAGGAGCTCCCTCCCAGCAGTGATTACGGGTGATTAATGGCCCTGGCAAGAGCTGCCCTGGGGGAGAGGTAAGCTCCCTCCTGCTGTCCCCTCAAATGGCCTGGACATCCGTCTTTCTGGAGATAGGGATGACCTAGCTCTGGAGGTCAGCTATCCTGGGGGGGTGGGTCTTGAGATGGATTGTGCACCAGCAAGATTAACTCTGGGACTGCTGTGAGTGTGAGGGACCAGAGCCTGGCCACCTGCTCAGCTGCTCCTAAATCCTACAACAGAAGAACAGCAGCAAGCCCTTGTCTAGGAAGCAGATTCCAGGGCTCCACTTGCTCAGCTGCTCCATAGGCGCCTGCACATCTTGTGTTTGACATGGGTCAACACCAGATACCGAGACAATTGGCTAAGCTAGAAAGCCATAGACCTAACCTGCTTCCTGACTTGTATATCTGATGGAGATCCACCTGAGGGTACCCTGGGAACCCAGGAAAACCAGCCTCTGAGCACCTTTCAGGGAGTGAGCAGGAAGGGGAATGATCCAGCCCTTGCTAGATCCTGAGCCACCGGAAGTGAAAAACAGGGCTCTTGGGCCCATCCCACAGTGGAGCCCCTGGGCTCAGAGCTCCATCTGGCTCAAGCTAAGCACACAACTCCCCTTCTCATGGGACTTTGAACATACTCCACACAAGGAAGAAAGCCTGGAGGAGGGGCTTGAAGGAGGGGCTTTTCAAGGTCCTGTGAGGAGGGATGAGGCTGGGGTGCCAACAGCTCCCTTTTCACTCCACCTGCAGGAAAGTCTGGCCTCCCTGCTTCCGTCTCAAGAACTTACTCGGTGTCTGGGCCATGTGGGCTCTACAGGTGCACAAAGACTATTTTGCAGACAACCAGAAAGAAAGCAGGTGTCCAGCTGGCTCCAGGGACCCAGTACCTTCAGCTACTTCAACAGTGACACCTAGGGCACTGGAGGCCTCAAGTCCCAGCACGGTGGGTGGAATTTCCCCACGGAACCCAGTTCCCATAGAGCCGCTGGTCTCTCCGTCTGCCCCTCCCTGGTACCCAGGTCCACAATGCAAGGAATGTACTGGCACTTGCAGGAAGTGGCCTTGAGTTCAGCCTGTGCTTCTGTCATACCGTTCTTTCCCTCCCTGCTCCTACGAGTTGGGTCTCTACTGTGAGCTAGCATAGGGCCATATCATCTCACTCTCTACCAACAGGAAACAGGCTGAGCGTGCCCCTGGCCCCAGGAGGATGCTAGCGTGGCAGCCAGTGGCAGCCCAGCTCTGTGTGGACATCTCCCATGTGCTGCGATGGGTATAGACCCACCTGCATTCCAGCTTACACCACCTCCAGCTTACAGATGGGGGACTTAAGGTGGGAAGAGGTGACACAGTTCCCCAAGGTCACACAGCCAAGATTCAAGTCCAGGCTGACCACAGAGAACATACACTTAGCCCACGCTATGACATTCAAATCAACTCTCCTCCAGGAAGTTTTCCCTGACTGGGTACTAGCCACATCTTGGGCTACCTCCATTAGAGCACCTATCCCTACAGGGCTGGTCTCTGGAGTGAGGCTGCCTTGGTGTGACTCCCGACAGCTTGGGGGAAATAGATAAATCTCTCAAGGCCTGTTTCTTCTTTCATTCACACTGAAGCACAGGAAGTGGGGGGAAATAGATAAATCTCTCAAGGCCTGTTTCTTCTTTCATTCACACTGAAGCACAGGAAGTGAATCTGGGCTAGTATGGCGACCCTGGCACTCCCAGGTCCCTGACAGAGGACTCTTAAATGACCATCTCCCACTAAGGATGCTCTCAGCAATTCTAACTTGACACCCGACAGGCCTCCCAAGGCAAGGGTATCCCCTTCACTTACACCTCCCACACCAAACCCAGACTGTACAAACAAGCCGAAATGACTCACTTCGAGACGAGCGAGAAAGCCTCCGAGCAGATGGCAGGACAAGGGACAAATTTGATGAGGATGTGGCCCAGGGCAGCAGGGAAGTGGGCACGCGTGACCTTCTCCAGCACAGAACTGAAGGTGTGAATGTCGGCCGCCTTGCAGGAAGGGTCACTAGAGCCGGAGTCTAGGACGTTGCCCCCATGCAGCACCAGCAGGAGGACATGTGTCTTACAGGAACGCTGTGAGCAGCCTTCCTGAGAGGGACATGGCAGGAATAGAGACAGGCAGGCGGCAAGACCCCAGGATGCACAAGGACAGAGACACAGGGACTATAGCTGACACTCCACGACCCCTGTGGGACTCTGGGGCATCCAGAAGGCTCCCAGGAGGGCCAGACCCTCAATGGACAGGACAAAATGAGTCTACAGCGACTCTTCGTGTGCCTACAGGAGCCTGAAGCCCAGAGAAGAACAGGGAGCTACCCAAGGGTCATCCAGCAAGGAAGAACTGGATGGAGGCTAGGCAGCCTGTCTACCCTCCTAGGGCTCTTCCTAAGAGGCTGGCGGCTACAGATGCACCGATGCCTCTGAAACCCAGCACACCTCGCCATCTTCATGGATCTCGATGCTTCCTTGAGCTGGGAATCTCTGTCTTCTAAGGGACACCCGATACAGTTCTCCTGCAGAGAGGACAAAAAGAACGCAGCAGGCTCTCAACTGCACTGGCACTCCCTAGGGGTGGCTGGCCACACAGGGGAGACCCTGATTTATTAGAAAGATGGAGTGATAGTCGGCAGCTAGGGAGGGGCACCCAGTCCAAGACCCTGTCCCTGGAGTATATACTCCACACAAAATGGCTTAGCCTTTCTAAAGAAAAGAAGCCCAGCTGAGACCAGCCATCACAGTCAAGACAGAATGCCCTAAGAAAGAGCTGCCCTGCTTACTTTTTTCAGTAATGGCGGCTGTGCTAGAGTCCTATGACATCCAGGAACTTGACACGAAGGACCCTTGAGAACAGCTGAAGGGCTGCTGTGTTTCATGTCATCTAAGTGTGACCAGGCTAAGAGACGACCTGTGCCTCCCAGGTGTGCCTGTGAGGGGCTTCCAGGAGGGTTAGCTCTAACCACAGAGGCTGAGTTGAGAAGATTCAGCCCCCTGAGATGGGCAGGCACCATCCCTTCTGCTGAGGTCTGAACAAAACCAAAGGGTCGGGGATGGTCACAGTGTCAGCCTTGGGATATCGTGTTTCTGGGTCTCCACTGTCTGGCTGGAGTTGGGGACTTATATCCCTGGCTCCCCTGGAGCTCAGGCCTTTGGCCTGAAATGATGCCACTATATTTCATGGGTATTGGACAGAGGGCGGGTCACAGGACTTCTCAGCCTTTACTGTTGTATAAGGACAGCATTCAATAGAAAAATTTCTTTTTTATTTTTGTTTTCCTTCTTTTGGGGGGGAGGGTTGTTGATTTTTCTTTTGTTACATTGTTTAATTATTTTGTTTGTCTATACATGCAGAGCATGCAGAGGACAACCCACAGAGTCAATTCTCTCCTTTGATCATGTGGGTCCTAGGGACCCAACTCAGGTTATCAGGTTTAGCAGCAAGCGCCTTTATCTGCCAAATTTTACCAGCCTGTTGTTGTTGTTGTTGTTGTTGTTGTTTTGGTGCTTTTTATATCTATGAATGTTTTGCCTTAATGTATATCTGTGTCACACTTGTGTCCTGTTGTCCACAACATGGGACATCAGATGCCCTGGGACTAGAGTTACAAAGGGTTGTGTGCCACCATGTGGGGGCTGATAATTGAACCCATTTGTTCTCTGCAAGAACAAATGCTCTTAACCGCTCCATCTCTGCCTGCTTAAAAAAAAAAAAAAAAAAACAGTATTTTTAAAAACCTGCTTGGGACTGGGAGTGTACCTCCGAGGTAGAGCACACTTGCCTAACATGAACAAGACCCTGGGTTCCATTTCCACCACAAATAAAAATAATAATAATCAAACCCGGTTGAAGCTCTTAGTGAAACAGCAAGACTTTGAACTATAGGACCACGGTTCCAGAGAAAGTGACCACTCAGAAAGGGAAGGCCACCATCTGGCATGACACTTGGCATCAAGCAGGCACTTTGGGAGCACTCAAAAGTACTCTTGCCACTCCTGCTAGCTGCCTAAGCCAACACCTCCCCCAGGAAGGGCTTCTGGGGGACCCCTGAGCTCCCACTGTTCTAACACAGAGTCTACAGACAAGGATAGACTCTGCCACCTGTTTTTGTAAATAAAGTTTTCTTGGCACACAGACAGTTTATCCCTTTATGTGTCGTCTATGGCTGCTTTCACACCACAAGCCTCACTTGGGTAGTGGCAACAGGCTCATGGCCCCAAACCATAAGATATTTATCTGAACTTTTCCAGAATAATGTGCCAGTGCTTGACCTAAGACCCATGCTCTCAGATATCCCATAGCCACCCTTCACATCAACAATGTCAGCCACCCCAAGAGTCCTTGCTTCATCCAGCCCACCACGCCCCCTCTCCCACTACTGCCTGTGTGTGGCTGAAACTCACAATTGGACTATGAAGCACTTGTTTGCCTCTGTTGATGGGGAACTCCACTCTAGATGAGGATAACCCTCCCCAATGCCCCTCTCACCCCGGAAGGGTTAATGGAGGTCCTTCCCATGACTGCAGCCAACCTAGGTCTAGATCATCATTCCCCTGATCCTGAACTACCTGCAAAGAATTCTAGGCAAGTTGTTCTCAATGGGGAAGAGCAGTTCTGAACTATCCGGTCCTTAAGACACAACTCTGGGCTAGAGGAAACTGCTCTGTGAGCTCTGAACTGCTGCTGTAGGGATGTAAATTGTCTCCTGGGTAATGGGGCAGTTTGGGTCTTATGAGGAGGAGGCCAAGACAAGCATTCCCAAGCCTTGGCTCCACCTGCCACTTTTTCTAATTCTCCTGTCTGTTTTTGTCAGTTTATATAGAGTGAGTGTGAGTGTGTGTGTGTGTGTGTGTGTGTGTGTGAGAGAGAGAGAGAGAGAGAGAGAGAGAGAGAGAGAGAGAGAAATGTGTATACATATGCACAAGTGCCACAGCCTACATGTGGAGGTCAGAAGACAGGCATTGGTCCTCACCTCTCACCTTCTTTGATACAGGGTCACTTGCAAGCCTCTGAGAATTCTGTCTCAATTCCCATCTTGCAGTAAGAACACTGAAACTACAGACACGTGGTCTATTATGTCCAGCTCTATGTGAGTTCTGGGGGTTCCAGTTCCAGCACTCACACTTGTATGGCGAGTGCTTTCATCACCCCTGCTTCTGGTTTTTGTTTTGTGGGTTTTATCGAGACAAAGTCTCTCTCCCTAAGTAGCCTAGGCTGACATGGAATTCACCCTCCCCCTCGCCCCGGCCTTCTGCGTGCTACTTGTGACTGGACCTCTTGCCCTCAACAGAATTCCTCTGCAAGGAACACACCAGAAATTTGTCATTGAAGAACAGTGCCACCCTCCCCCCAGCCCTCTGTCTTTTTCTAACTACAAAAGACCTGGCCCTGAGCCTGAAGGGGGGAAGCCTAAATTCTGCACTCAGGACAGGGTGACCATAAAGCCAATAGCAATGGTCCCACTTCAAGGAGCCCTTATTAAGGGTTGGCTTGTGTCAACTCACCCATCTCCCCATCTGCCTTCTCAGTTTAGACGGCTCTTGTCCATAGCCCCATTCTACAGATGAGTAAACTCTAAAATGTATAGTTTACACATCCCGGGTCGTTTGGGCCAGCCATATAACAAACAAGGCCACGGAATCCCCGCTAGAGGGCCCCACCTCCATAGAAGAGGGCACTCAGCCAGGCGGTGCCCCGCCCTTCCAAGCTGCAAGCTGCAGGCTGTCCCTCTCTGCAGAAGCAAAATGCGGAGAGCATCTGATGAATTGAGTCCGGGTCTGCTGCCCAAGTCCTCTTTCTACAACCATTTGTCACTGGGGAAAGCGTGTCTGGGAAAGAAGCCAATGCCAACACAAAGTAAAAAGTAGTCTTGTGGTGGTGCATGTGGTCTCTTGAGCACGTATGCGGCTCCGGAGCAGGTGCATGGAGGAAACCAGAGTGTCCGCAGAGCCAAGGCTAATAGTAGAGGTGGGGCAGAGGCAGATGGGGCATCTCTACCCCTGAGACTATAGTCTCCAAAACCCTGGGCTTTGAAACCAAAAGGCCTGAGTTCAAGACATGGCTCTTATCGGCTGTGTGACCTAAGCCTGTTTCCTCGCCTGGAGTGCAGGAATGACACAATGATGACATAACCCCCTTAAGGAGCAGCAGTGGAGATAAGGGAGTTCGTATGGGTGAGGAGCTATAGAACAAGGCATAGAATATGACGCCTGTGAAATGTGTTAGCTGCTATTGTTATTCGTATTATCCAGGGTGCAGGGGGGTGGGGCATGGCTGACAAGATGGGGTGGAGGCTGATAGGGACATCATCGCCTCCACACTCCCTGTCCTGCCGCCAAGTCCCTCCCCAAGCCCTGGCAGGCTCACCGACCTCACTGGGCTGGGTGCCTGCTTGCAGTGTGATTACAGGATTAAATGCTGTGATTGCCACAAATTACCATTGCGAGGCTATAAATAACTTGCAGGGAAGACATGAGGGTCCTGCTGTCTTCCGGGCACCATGCCCTCTGCTAGATGGGGGCTGAAGCCTGCATCTTCACTGGTGACACAGACCTAGGAGCTCCCAAAGCCTCCATCCGTCTGGTGTCAGCTCCCTGGGGTCCACACAATACTCATGGAATCGGTGGATGCACAGGGCATCTTGGCCATAGATGACACTGAAACAGTTCCCCAACCAGTAGGGATGAGAGCTGACAGCTAGAGACTGGGTAGGAGCTCCTCCCTGCCTCACCCCCGCCCCTGCCCCCCCAGCAGAAAGGAAGCATCTCATTCCCTCTGCACAGACACAAGACAGAACTCTTCTGCTCCTGGTCACCTTTGCTTACACCAAGCTTTGTGCCTATGAGCCTTTCTTCCCTCTGCAAACTAGAAAACTTGTGTGTGTTCCACAAAACCCTACTCAATAGCCACTCCTTCTGGAAAGTCTGCTCGGATCTACCTAGACCTGGATGTTACCTCACATGCTGAATGGGGTATGGCCTGCAATTATAGGGTTGCTTTATTTTCCTGCAAACTAGAAGCCTCGTAAAAGCAGAAGTTACCAACTTTCGGGGTCTGGCATTTTTTTAAAAAACTGTTTAGAAGTGATGATTTCAGGTGTTCACAGCTACACAGATTCTCTAAGCCCCCAGAGACTCCAGGTTCAGGGAACAACCTCTCTTCCTCGGTGAGGCAGAATTCCCTGAGCAAATCCTGGGAAGAATCTAAGGTACTCTGGGAATGTTAGTGCCTCCTGATCTGTGCGTTGTTCCACATCTGGAGGATTCCCTAGATTTTCTGGTGCTGAGAGGCTAGCAAAGGATCCTGGGTAGTGGAAAGCCACCTGCAAGGGGCCCCGAGACCTGGTCATTACGCCACCTGTTTCTCTCCACTACCTGTTCATTTATGTTTGCATGGCCCTGTTCAGGCTGGGTCCCTATTCGGCTCATACTTAGGGTAGGTAAACCAGTTTTGTGACAGTATTTTATGAGGGGCTTTGAGGCAGGCCAGCTACCACAATGCCTGCTCCCAGCACCCTGCCAGCCCCAGCTCTGGGATTGGTGACCCACCCAGCTCACCATGGTTCTTTCTGCCGGCTGAAGAATAGAGGCTATTTTTGCTTAATCACAGCCTTGGGAAAGCACAAATCCTGATCATCCCTTCTAATTACCATGCACCATACTGCTCCAGAGACAAAAGCCAAGGTCAGCACCCACGTGTTTGGTTCTCTAAGCAAAACATCACCCTAGCCTAGCAGGGGAACCCAACTGTCACCAGTCACTTGCCACCCAGTGCCAGGACCTAGCAGGAGCAAACGCTCACACTCAGTTTTATTCTCCATTCTACCAGTCCCCTGGAAGGGGATGTCACCTCTACCAGCTACCCAGGGGCTGAACTGAGTGGGGCTGACCCAGCCTCGAACCATGTGGCTTGTCCTGAAATGGACCTAAATGTCTGCAAGACAGACTCATGCATATAGGCAGAAGCATCGGTTTTTGCAGCAACCTGGTGGCTGTGCTCTCTTGCTCCAAACTAGATCTTGAATGTCCCACCAGTGCCCATGTGTTGAAGGCTTGGTCCCCAAGCTGCAGTTTTACTGGAAAATGGGGCCTGGTGTGAGGAAGGGGTGAGGGCTTGAAGTGTCTCTGGGGCCCCCAGACCCTTCCTGTCTCTCATCTTCTTCCTGGCCAGCAGGAGGTGACCAGCTTCCTCCACGACGTTCTCAACATGGTACACTGTGCCACCCAGACACCAAGCAACCATCGACTGACACCTCTGAGACTCCCGAGCCAAAATAATAGGTGGGGATTGATCTGCAACAGCAGGATGAAGACAGGACAGCAGGAAACAGGAAACACAACAGGCCTTTTCCAGAAGGTTCCTGGGCTCTCATAAAACCGAGAAATTTCCTATCCAATGAACCTTTCTCTGGGGCTACTTGAAAAACTGAAAATGAACCAGCTGAATTCCATTGACTACTCAACCTCTCTTTCTTTGCAGTTAATTGTATCAAGTGTTTGTATTTTGTTTTTTGTGTTTTTTAAACAGAAAATTGACTAACATGGGCCTCCTTCCTGACTCTAGCCCAGTCTTGCTGCTAGGCAGTCCCCAAAGGCTCCTCAGAGCTGGGCTTGTAAGCCCCTGGCTTCAATTACCAGTCAGACACCAGGTCAACCTCCCCTGAAGGTGGCCAGCATTCAGCCTTGGGAAAACAGCATTCTAGGTAGGTGGAAGGGATGGACAGGGGTCTTGAACCTTATAATCAGAGGAAATCATCTAAATGTTTAAATTTTTCTTCACACTGGGACAGAAGTTGATTTCCCCCATTCTCCACTTTTCTTTATGTTCTACTATTTCTTTAGGTGGCCCATATTTATTTCAGTCTCAAGGTATTTATGAACATGGACATTGAACAGGCATTATAAGCGTGTGTTGTCACATTTAAAAGAATACACCAAGAACATTTACGAACTGGTCACAAACTTACATCTTATATCTGGTTTTAACACATAACTTAGTATCTCTTTCTGATTTCTGCTCTGCTGGTTATCTATCACCCAACTTGGGGCAGAGCTGAAAACACTCAAAAAAAAAAAAAAAATCCAGCACGAGACAACAAGGATCTCGAGCTTGGAGGATCATATGAACACAAAGCAGTCATATAACCACGTCCACGTTACATGCCTAAAACTTATCTAGGTCATATAACCAAATCTACTCATATGATCCGGGGCTGCAAAATGAGATTGCCCAAACCAGAATTACAGTTCAAAATGAGGACTTCAGGCCACATTGAGGACATATAATTGAGCCTGATAATTTGGCAGGAACACTGTACAAAGTCTAAGGCCAGCCTGGAGAAGAGTCAACCAAGTAGATCTGCAGATCCACACTGCATCCCCAGGCTGCAGAATCCACACTAGAGATCCACTTTGAAGATCCATGCTGAAGAATCCATGCTGATTCCAATAGCAGATTTACAACACTAATTAATGCTGCAGATGCACACAGCAGATCCATGCCATGGCTTCTGTACCATAGACCTATTTACTCTGTGGATACACACTGAAGATCCACACCATAGATCTAAACCACAGACTCACTCCATAAACCCATACTACAGATTACTTAGTAAATATACACTGTAGTTACACAGTGAAGATCCACACCACATATCTACACTGCAGATCCAGTTATAGATGCATGCTTAGCCATGCTTGAGCCAAGTAAAGGGCAGGGCAACGTGTCATGATGGGGTGAGTATCTCCTGGTTGAGCATACTTTGGAAGCATTCACAGCTGTCCACAGTGGCCCGTACCGGCCTGCAAGCAGGGAGTTCTCTTTTACTGAGGTTATGCAAGCAAGTTATGCAATATCCACTTGGTAGGGATGCTGGGATGGAATTTTCACCCGGGATCTGGAAACTGAGATCCCTCATGTGCCTCCATAACCCTCTCAAGGTCAAAATCCAATCATATCTACCTGGCTTTGCCTAGCTAACGGTGTGTAGGTATTCAGTAAACCAGTCGCTTTAAAGAAATACCAGCCAGATTAAAACTTGTCCCTTGCCCCTTGCCCATTGCCCATTGCCCACTGCTAGGGTCTGGGCCCTGGACCCTATCTCTTAAGAGCATACTGTTGGGTACCCTAAGTGAGCATGGGAACAGCTTGGAGAAATAACTCAGCTAAAGAAACCCATTTCAGGGCTAGAAAGCCGTCATCTTGAATTAGGCCTGGTGAGATGTCCAGAAGAGTGTGACATCCCCAACCCGGGTATCCCCACTGAGCCCTCTGTACTGAACACAGGTCCCTTCATCTGTGTCTCCAGTGTGCAGTCCTCAGCCTGTGTCTCAGGCAGTCTTCACGTTCTTCTGAGAAGCCAGGCTATCCTAACCATCTTACAGAGAAAACTAAGACTCAGAGGGGTTAAGGGACTTTTCTCTGGATAGAAGTGGAAGGCTCAGAGTGTAGAATGTCCCCATGGGCTTGAGTTTCTGAACAACCAGTCCCCAGCTGGTGATATTGTTTTGGGGATGTTGTGGCCATGGCGTCCAGGCAGCAGATATTGACCTCTAAGAGCAAGGCTTTGAAAGTTATAGTCACCCCTGCTTCCTGATCCTCCAAGGTATGAATAAGCCACTCCATAGGCTCTCATGGACGGCCTTCCCCACATGATGAACTTAAGCTGTGAGTCAAAACAAACAACAAAACAAAACAAAAAACACCTTTTCTCCTTTAAATTCCTAACAGATACTTTGTCACAGTACGGGAAAAGCTCTCTCTCTCTCTCTCTCTCTCTCTCTCTCTCTCTCTCTCTCTCTCTCTCTCACACACACACACACACACACACACACACACACACACACACACACACGAGAGAGGATCTGAACTCAGATCACGGGTCAGGCTTCTTACTTCCTGAAGTTAGGGAGTAAGAAAGGGGTGATCTCCTCAGTCTTCAAATGTCTCCTCTACCACAGCCCTGTCCCCTCACAAAGATCCAGGGCTGGGAGGGAGAGCAGGCAGTCCCTGTCATTGTGCATGGGAGCTTGCTGAGACCCTGTGGGGCCCGACTGGTAAGACTCCCTGCCTCGTCAGTCCTGGACTGGTCTGCCTGGAAGTCCACACTCTCACAGTGGAATGTAGCATTCCTCATCCAGTAGCAGCCTCATCCAGCCCAAACCCCCTTTAGTCATCCCTTCCAAACTCAGTGGCTCCCAACCAAGGGACAGGAAATGACTCTCCCACACAAAAAGGTGCTGAGAACCCTGAAGTTTACTGTAACCACCCCTAAGTCCTCCTGGCCTTTGTTTCTCACATCAGTCACTGTCAACACTCAGTGAGAAAACAGGTTTTCTTCATTCCTTGCTAATGACAGTAACAAAACAATACAACTTCTCCAGAGGGCCATCTGGCCACGCCATTCAAAACACAAAACACCTATGACCCAGCAACAGCAAGTCCAGGTGAGAAACATGTTACACATACCCCGTTAACCCCTGCTACCTCGTTTACAATACTGAATGATGAGAGGCAACCTATAGGGGACAAGCTAAATAAAATAAGCAACAGACATCTAGCACACACTCAAGGCCAAGCTCAGTGAACCCGAGCATTGTGGATGTTCTGAGACAGAGACAGAATCGTGGTATGTTATCCACAGAAGGCAGGGAGAGAAACGGAGCACACAGAGTGCTCCCATCTGTGTGGGGTATATATAAAAATATATATGGAAGTGAATATTTATGGATATGTTCATGTTTGCAGAGTCTGGAGTGGGACATGAAATACTTCTCATCCTCTTCACTTCTGGGAAGAAGGGCTGGGTGAGCTGAGCTGGGCGTAGAGAGGGAGAGAGGGAGGTACGTGCGTCATCCATCCTTCACGGCTTTTGAGTTTTTTACTTTGTTCACGCACGGCCTACTCAAAAAAAAAAAAAAAAAAAACCAGATCAAAACTAAGAATATTTTCAAAGTGCATGTAACAAGGTGATTTTTTTTTCCCCTTTCTGAGATATGACTTTATATTTTCTGCCGGCTCCAACTCCTTTGCCTGGAGGTTTGTGGCAAAGTTCCTCATCTCGTTTTCCCTTTGTTACCAGGAAAAGCGGATGTGAAGATACAAGAGATTCCTCCAAGTTAAAAATAAAAGGTTCCCACCTCACCCACCCCAGTTGAGGGAAGGACGAAGACCTGGCCTGGGCCCTTCACAATCCCGTGAAGGAGGGGAACTCAAAGGCCTGGCCACCTTGAAACCCAGGAATCCACCAGGAGCTACAGATGGAGACAAGTACGAGACCAGGGCTGGGTTAAAGGTCCTGTACCCTCCGGTGCGGGCACAGGGATCCTGCCCATGTGTGCATGGCACAGGGCTGCAGACAGCAAGCAATTCTGGGGAAGATGCAGAGTCTCGGGCATGCTGACAGGAAAATTAGGGAAGGAGATGCCTGTGACCTCACCAGAGGGATCCTTCATCTGCTCAACCAGGTGGGACCCAAGGCCAAGGCCGCACTGGCTTTCGGAGAAACAGAGGGCAGTGTGGTTCCTCCACATAAAGTCAGTGGTCTACAGTGAGTTTATTTTATAAGTGGGCTGTCGGACTGCCGGGCTTGGTGGGACCAGGAGAATACTCTCCAGCTACACACAACCACCTCCACCAGCCACACACCCTAAGCCCTGCCCCTAAAGTGGAGGCGCCATAGCTGCTGGTAAGGTTGAGCCATGGGAGGCACTGTAAGAGAACTGGGAAGAGGCATGCTCCCTCTGTGTCGGGCACTCTCCAGAAAGCTGTCCCCAGGGATGCCAACTGGGTCATCTCTGCAAGGCTGTCTTCCTGCCATGTGGTTTATGAGCCTCCCCTCTGCTTGACCTCTGCCAGAGACCCAGGCGACATTCTACAGCTCTGTGGGTCACCAAATCCTCTAGTCCCACCTTGCCTCTTGCTTCATACTCTTTTGCCAACCATAGTCTTCCCACAGCCCCCACTCTGCCTACCTCTACCTCTGTTGCCTCTTTTCCTCCAAATTCAGCCATTCCTGCCTTTCAGACAGGTGACAAACATCCCCTCTTCCCTCTCACCACAGGGCCCTTGAACCTCTGCTTCTAATGCCTGGACTTTTGAATACTGCTCCTGTGCCCAAATTTCTTACAGAAACATCCATGTTCCTTCCTCCTTGAGAGAGGGTGTTCCTCCCACTCCCAAAGCATCATAGATCTCTTTCCTGGGACAAATATTTACAATTGTCTTTAATTTTTTTAATTTTTATTTTATGTGTATAGGTATTCTGCCTGCATGTGTGTCTATGTACCACTGCATGCCTGGAGCCCACAGAGGCTAGAAGAGGATGTTGGATCCCCTGGAACTGGAGTTAGAGATGGTTGTTAGCTTCCATGTGGGTGCTGGGAATTGAACCTGGGTCCTCTGGAAGAACAGCCAGTCCTCTTAACTGCTAAGCCAACTCTCTAGCCCAGAAATCCTTACAGTTGTGTGTGTGTGTGTGTGTGTGTGTGTGTGTGTGTGTGTGTGTGTGTGTGTGTGTATGCACATGCACAAGCAGGCAAATATTACCACTCACCACTCACGTGCCATGGCACACATGTGGAGAACAGAAGACAATTTGTGGGAAATGATTCTCTCCTACCATGCTGGTTCCAGGGATAAAATTTAGGTTGTCAGCCTTGGCAGCAAGCACCATTATCTGCTGAGCCATCTATCTCTTCAGCCCACAATTATAATTTTATCGTTATTTGAGGACTCTTTCCTCCAGCTCCCAGACTATAAAACCCTTAAAAGATAGACTGTGTTCATTTGGCTCTGCTCTGTTTTATCCCCAGAGACTGTCACGGCCCTGGCTAATAAAGGTGTTCATTAAATATTTTTTCAACAAACAAGCAAATGGACTAATGAATTGTTCCCTTTCTGCACCAAGAACTGTATACAACCCCAACACAAGAGATGCTGTGCAGAGAGAGAGACTTGCATCTGTGCATCCAGCACATGCCAGCCCCGGGGTAAATGAACACACCAGTGCACTGTCACATATTAGTGCACAACCCCAGGTGTAGGGGCACACATTCGTGCATGCGCACAAAGGAAGGAAACATGCCAGGCCCAAACATATGCACACATGCAAGAAAAAGTGCTCCCAAGGCGGACGTCTGCCACCCTGAGCTCATTAAAGCTGGCTAAATATAGCCTGTCTGCAGCTGTGCTCAGCAAGCTGCCCACACAGGCCAGGAAAAGATACCAGTTACCAGGCAGAGGAGGGGAGGCCAGCTGTGGGCAAGGGGCTTTGTACACCGTGCCTGGGGGTCATCCCAGGTGGATTATGATGTGTAGGGAAAGAAAATGTCCTCTGGTTTTGGAGCCTAGGCAACGGGGTACCACATCAGCCTTGTCCGGTGGGGAGGGTGATGCTGAGTCCTCATCATCTCCATCTGAGTTGAGGATCCAAGCTCAGACTAGAGCCAGAGGCTGGAGTCCGGACTCAGCCCCTGGATACATCTGGCTCTCATAGAGGCTCGGGTAAGGATGAAGATGCAGAGTCAGTCTGGGGCCAGAAAACCGGAGCCAGAGTATTGGTCACTGCCAGGTTCTGGTCTGGGAACTAGGAGGAGTGAGGTTTCCTGAGCACCCCGGCTCTGATCTATAAACATGGCTGTGGTTAGCTGCCCCATACCTGGGACAGATGGAGCCAATGCGAGCACTGGCCCTTGGGAAAGCCAGTTGGCAGCCAGCATGTGTCAAGTTCTTGCTGTATGCCATGTGAGCCAGGCCCAGCCCTGAGGGCCCCAGTAGGTAAACTTTCTCCATGCAGAGGAAGCTTCAGGTGTCCTTACATGTCCCTGTCCTATGCACAGTCTGGACCCGGAGATTGTGGGGGGGGGGCGTTTGATGAGTGGTAATGAAGCTGGTCCTTCAGGAAGTGCCTGTGTGATAGAATGCATAGAATACTTCCCCAGGTACCTGGGGCAACTGGGAATAAAAAATAAATTTAAAAATTAAAAAAAAAAAAAAAAAAAACCCTGCAGGAAAGGAGGGAACTTAGATCCAAATTGGCCAGGCATGGTCAAGCTCTGAGGTTGGTAGGGTGGAGAGAGACTTCCTTAGAAGTCATCTCCTCCTGGCCATCTTTGTTTTCACATCATGACCCTGAAATCCTAATTTCAGTCCTTCCAAGCTCCAGGGTTCATGGGTATCAGAGGAGAAAGCCTGGGTAGTCCCCAGCACACCAAGCACCCTACTGAGCCAGAGTGGCAGGGACAGTCTTTGGGGAGTAAGTCTCATATCCTCCCATGACACCTGTGTGGGATGTGAGGAGAGGCCGTGGACTCCCATCCCATAGGCAATGCAAGAAGCTCACAGCAGGGACAGGACAGCTCTCTACACATAGCGTGCCATCCAGCGTCTGCAGCCATGAAGTGGGAAGTGAGGGGGGTCCCCTGGGGCCTGCTTCTTTCCTGCCATCTGCCAGGCAGGAGGATGCCTCTGTTCCTCCACTGGGGTGGGTGGGCTCTTAGGCTTCCCTGCTATCCTATGAGAAGTGTGTGTTGCAGATCATTCTTTAGAAAGGACAGGGAATTAGCATGGACACACACAATTAACATCCAAACTACAACAAAAGAGAAACACCAAAGGAAGGAGAAGGTGGGCAGACAGGATAGGGAGCACTGGGCCTGGGGAGCACTGGGCATAGGGAGCACTAAGCACAGGGAACACTGGACATGGGGAGCACTGGGCATAGGGAGCTCTGGGCCTGGGGAGCACTGGGCATAGAGAGCTCTGGGCACAGGGAGCATTGGGCATAGGGAGCTCTGGGCACAGGGAGCTCTGGGCACAGGGAGTACTGGGCATGGGGAGTACTGGGCATAGGGAGTTTTGGGCACAGGGAGCACTGGGCAGTGAATGAGTGAGGCAAGCGGGGCTAGAAGGCCTAGATTTTCTACAAAGACCTTGCCGCCACTCCTAAAGACAAGCATGGGAGACATTGGAGGCATGGAAGCCAGTGTAGGAAGCCGGGATGGTTGGCAAGAGAAGGCTAGGCTTCCTATAATGAGAGATGGTGGCTAAGAGAAAGAGGTGAGCCTGAGTTCTGCTGGAGGCACTGTGCTGTCCTGGGGTCCAATCTGGCAAGGTAGTGGTGAAGATGGTGGGGGTATTGTCTAGAAGGAGCCCAGGTTTGAAATTTGGATTTGTAGAGAATGGTGCTTTTCTCTCTAAAGGGAAGAACAGAACCGTGAGCTTCGGTCCCTCGGGACCCACATCCAAGGGAAGGCTTATTCAGGCACAAGGGAAGTGTCTGAAAATGTCCCTGTGACAGGCAGTGACAGGCAGAAACACAAAGAGATATGGACAAAGGAAACCAGGAGACAAAGAGCCAGCAGCAAAGACACCTAGAATAACAGACCCAGAGGGACTCCGTGTGCCGACAGAACAGAGGCCTGGGCCCCAGTCCTGTCCATGACGGCAAGGCAAGCTAGAAGGAACAGCCCAGGCCCCCTGCTCCCCAGGCCCAGCCCCGATGCCATCCCCAAACTCAAGTGCTCCCCGGTTTCTTTCCACCTGGTTCTAAATAACACAAGTGGTCATGGATTCCCAGGTCATCTGTCCAATAGCAGACAAATAAAAGACTGTGAGGAAGCCACCAAGGAGCAGAAGTCCAAGGAACACACAAGTCCCAGAGCTGCTAAACATAGGGCCAGGCAACCTCCCACCAGTTAGTTAGCTTTTTATCATTGTGGCCAAACGTCACAGGGAAACAATGCAAAGGTGTGAGGGTTTATTGGGGCTCAGGTATGTCTGTGATGTGTCACGGCAGAACATCACAGCAGAAAAATGTGAAGTTGCACAATTCTTCACCTCAAGGTGGCCAGGAAGCTGAGAGAGAGGTGGGGGCAAGGAGCTAGGGACAAGATATGATTTCAGTAATTTCTGACATCTCCCAGTAACAATATCAAATTATGAATCCATCACTTCTCAGTGATTGGACTCTCCAGTTGGACACCAATGGTCAGGGGGGTGGTACTTCATCTCTGAACCACAACAAAGGAGAAACGCTTTACATGACGGTAAAGCCAGGTAGCCATAGGATGAGCTCCACAAGATACACCTTCGAGTATGGCCCAGGGGTTCCAGCTGTGAAGGCTTACGCAAATACAAGGTATAATTGAGGACAGTAAAACTCTTCCTGAGCATCTGTTCCACAGATACGCTCAGCTGACCTAGGAAGCAGAGAGTTCAGCCACCCTTCCACATATAATGAGGCTCAGAGATGCCAAGTCACTTTGCCAGAGTCACAGCAACTAAATAAAACACCAAGCTTCAAGTCATAGAATAGACCTTCTTCCCTTTAAACACCAGACATCACAGCAACAGTCCCAGGCGACAGGGAATCACCGAGAATAACATCTTATTTTCAGAGAGTGTTCAAACATCCAGTGGAAAAAGTCAATGAGGTAAAATGTACACATGTGTGCTGTCAGTGGGAAAACACATTCTAAACATAAGCCATGGATACAGCCTTTTCAAATTCAGGTCACAAGCTTTTATTTTGCCTATTTCAGCTTTGAAATAAACAAACACATTACCATCAATTACCACCATCACCTCATAAAAGAAAAATGATTTTAATATCTGAAATTGTAGGCAGGACACAATCGTAGAGTTATGTGAAAAGCTTTGCTCTCAGCTAAAGACTTTTGCTATCATAGGAAAGCCTGTTATGGCATACGTTTCCTCCCGGCTGAACATACTGGTTTTAGGCTTGGGTAGCATCATCCAGGAAAGCCTCCAAGACAAAGATTTGTTGGTTCTAAAATTCTTCTGCACATCAACTGCCATTTCTTTCCTTCATAAAAATATCCTCAAGGAGCAAGATACAATGAAAGCTTTCAGCAATATAATTTTGACCAAAATCTATAATCATGAAATAAAAAAGACTTCACTGCTACTGAGATGCAATCCCCCCACCCCCAGAGTCACAGGAGATAAGAGGCACCCTGTCAGTTCAATTGTGTTTGTGGGAACATGTGGAAGGGAGCTGTGACCAGCCTCCTGGTAATAAAGCCAGTAGGTGGCTAGCTCTCACCCCCAAGCTACTGCTTAAAGGCCCAGAAGCAGCAAGTCAGAATGGTACATTACATGACTGTACTCTCAGCACTTGGGAAGCCGAGGCAGGAGGATTGCCAAAAGTTTGAGGCCAGCTTGGGCTATACAGGGAGACTCTTGTCTCTAAAATAAATGTAAACAAGAAGGAAGTCCTGCATAGATGATCTGAACTCTTCCCACCTTGTGTATTTGGGTTTGTTTGTTTGTTTGTTTGTTTTTTACTTCTTGATGGTTCAACAAGTTGGGGACTTCCTGACCAGTGAGACACTGGCAATCCTACACAGGCTAGTTCAGACAGAAACCAAACTTGCCCATGAATGTGCCTTTCAAAACCAGCCAACCACACCCCAATCCACACCCAGCCTATTGTAGCTAACACTCACCCACCACACCTGTCTTCCTCTGCCCTGAGGCAATCAGGGCCAGTTGCCAGGGAACTAGGGAGCAGCAGAGTGAAAACCCTCAGTCATTACTCAAAGCAGTCCCAAGCTGTTGCCCGCCCTCTCCCTTTCAAGAACGTCTACCCACCCACCCAACACACACAGACACAGACACCAGACACACACACACACACACACACACACACACACACACACACACACACAAGTTGCAGCTAGGGCCAGGTCCTCCCTCACTCCCTGCCTCCTACTATAGTGGCTCAGCTCATACAAATTCTGTAACCATTCCTTTTCATTAATGGCTTTAGTCTCTGTGTCACCACTGTCTCCTCCACGATATAAGACCCTGCAGGCACAATTTTAACTGCCCCTCTTTCCTGGCACCCTGCCCTTTCTCTGTGCCATTACGCTGCTCCTGATGGAGACACTCATGACCACCAGCCCTTTGTCTGTGGCTTTGTGCATTGTGTATCTGTGTGGGCTGGACCTTGGATTATGGATGCTGATGTTGATGCACCCTCCACCGAAGATCAGCTGAGAAGGAGAAGAGAGCTTGAAGGAAGGCCTCAGGTTGGGGCCTGGGGGGCTAGGAAGCAAAATGCGTTGAACTTCCCCAAAGCTCTAGCCAATAAGCAGGAAAATGAAGGGAGTTCTGAGCTCTTGCCCCAAACCCAGCCTCATATGGAAGTCAATATTACCCATAGGGAAGACAAGATTTGCCACAGGTGCTGCCCACCAAGTCCACCTGGTGTGTCCACAGGACATGTGACCAGTGTGTTGGCATGACCTTAGCACACCCAATCCCATAGTCATCTTCCTAAGAAAACTGGCAGAAGGAATCAAGACAGGCTGTTGTCACACACACACACACACACACACACACACACACACACACACACACACACACACGAGCAGGAAACCCCAGAACTCAGTCCCAGGACTCCTGACTGAAGAGGTAGTCATTCTATAAAGGAGTTTTAAGGAGCATACAAGCCTGAACCTGAGTTTGATCCCCAGAACCCATGATGGAAGGACAAAACCAACTCCAGAAAGATGTCCTCTGGTCTCACACGTACCCACACTCACACACACAATAACAATATCTGGAAAGTAAAATGTGTTTAAAAGGGACCATGCTCTGGAGCCCAGCCTTGAATGACCTCATTCACTCCAATATTGGTCACCACAGGACCAACTATGACTGCTGGAAGGTGGCATCCAAATGTTGGTGGCCACAAAGGCTCAAAAAGGCTGCCTCTGCAGTCCCTCCCAGTCGCCATCCCTTGGTGAAGAGGACAGTCACCAAACTTCTAGTAACCCCCTATCAGGGCCATCAGCCTCAGGCCCTATCTCTATAACTGACACCAGAACAGCCCAGCATGGATGACTTAGAAACCCCCGGGTCTCAGGAGAGCTGCCTAAACCCAGGCTGAGTGGCCCTAGGCTCTCTACTCTTGCCCAGGACCTCGATGGGAGAAGTCCTTCCACTCTTGGAGCTTTAAGTCGGAGAGGGTACCAGGCCCAGGGGACACCCCTCTTCTAATGGAAGGAAAGGCTCTGTGGGGCCAGGTGTAACTCACGCTGCTTCTCCTGCAAGATGCTGGACGTGCACACCGTGGCCCCTTCTCCTGTGGAAACAAGAAGGACATGAGCAGCTGGGTCCCTGCTCTGATGTACTGATGCCACACTCCACAGAAGAGCTGCTAACAGGTGCCACTACTGCTCCAGAGCCAGGGGCGGCAGAGGCATCACCCAAGCTTCCCACCCTACCCCACCCACCTCAGTTAGCCCTTGGCCTTTGCTTGTGAGCCAGCCCTGAGCCCCCACATGGCACCATTGCTGAGTGTGGTTGGCTCCCTGGTGATGCCCTGACCTTAGCCTTCCTAGGGTTATCTTTGCTGGCTCCTCCCTTCTCCTGCTTTATGAAGCAGCTGCTGACAGGTGCCCTCTCTCCCCCTCACCTTGTCCTATGAGGGTCTGAGCTGGGCACTGTTTCCAAGCAACAGTAGTTAAACCTCTCCTTAGCCCAGACCTCCGTCCTCAGTTTTGATCTGTGCATCCTGCTGCCTCTGGCTTCTGGGGACACTTCCCAGACACCTCACATTGACTCTCCATGACTAGGACTTCCTGAGTAACTCTGAGTTGCTCAAAAAAAAAAAAAAAACCACACACACACACACACACACACACACACACACACACAAAAAAAAAAAAAAAAAAAAAAAAAAAAAAAAAAAAAAAAAAAAAAAAAAAATTTGGTTCCCTAAGGAAGGGCTCAGGGCACTTAGGGACATCACCTCTAAGATCTCCTAGACCTTGTGAGGCTGCCCTGCCCCCACCCCAACAGGACTCCAGGGCAGTGTCATCCAGGAAATGCCTCTTCTGTCTTCCCAGCCAGTCCTCCAGGGCCTGCTGTGACTTTCTCCAAATGTGTCTGACCCTGCATTTGTGATCCAAGATACCATCCTCAGAGCCCCTGTTTCCACAGCCCTCTGCCTGCCCAAACTGTGTTCATGGTTCATGTCACCTGAATCCATGTCTCTCTGGTTCCCTCCTCCTCAGAATAGAGGTCTGTGAGTGGAAAGAGCATACAGCTGGGGTTTGAAGGCTAGAATTTGCTTCACACCAACCCACTGCATGACCTGATGCACCTTCCTCTCCCTCTCTGGGATTCATTGCTACAAAACACTGAGGACCCAATGCTCTCTAGAGATCCTCTGGGTACTAAAAGCCTAATGGTTAAACACCTGCTGTCCTTCACTTACTGTGTCTATTGGGGCCAGTTACAGCTAACAATTGCTTCATGAGGAGTGCCCTTTGTTGTTGTTGTTGTTGTTGTTGTTGTTATTGTTGTTGTTGTTGTTTATTTTTGAGACAAAGTCTCATTGTGTAGCCCTGTCTGGCCTGGAACTCTGCAGCCCAGGCTGGCCTTGAACTCAAAGATCTGCCTGCTCTTATCCTCCCTTGTGCTGGGATCAAAGGCGTGCACCTCCATGCCCAGTTTGCCTTCACTGTTTTATTTACTGATTTACATGTGACAACTGGCTCATGACTTTGTCTTTTGTCCTCATCATAACACAAGGTGGAACCAGATGGACATAGCCAATGGCTAAAGTGTACATGGCTCAGAGCACTCCCCGGGCCCAGTGGCAGGATAGAGCCTGTAGCAAGAAGGATCCAACTGGAGAGGAGAAGCCTAGGCCTTCATGGAGTGGTCCCCACCCAGCATGATGAGGTGGCCACAGACTGGGTCCCAGGAATGAGAGTAACCCAGATGCAGACAGAAACCAGGGAAGACCCAGCATGAGACGCCAGTGACAGGTATCACTGTTGGGTATCATCTGAGGCCACAGAGCATAGGTGCATCTGGGCAAAGTCACTTTCCCTAACACAGAAATGAGGTCACAATTCGAAGTACACATTCTGTTTCCCTGCTCACGGTGCCAAGTGCTGTGGGTGACACAGAGATGAAGAGCAAAGTGTGTACAAGGCAAGAAAATCTCTGCATGGAGCATGGTGCTGAATGCAGTCAGCCATGATGGGTAGGGGGAAACGGGGGGGGGGGGGGGAGGGAACGGGGGGGGGTTTCGGGGGGGCACTTCTCCTACTGAAGCCCCCAGCAGAGCCATGATCTGAGCTTCCAAGGGAAGAGAAAAGGGCAGGGGGTTGTAAGCGGTCAGTCAGCAAGCACCATACTCAAGGCATGCCAAGTCCAGGGGAGGCAGGATGCGGGGGTTGGTGACCCTGGGCAGGAAGCCCAGTTATATGAATACAGTGGGCAAGACAGCCAAGCTTTGGTGCAGAAACGACTTACACTATCTCCCACACCCCAAGCTCCTGCTGTCTATTGCACCCAGAAACAGCTACCTAATTAGCTGGGTTCTAGGCAAAAGGGGTAGTGATGACTCTGCCCAGAAAGCAAGAACAGCAAAGGTGCCCACTTTGTTCTGAAGATTCTCAACCTGGATCTGCCGAACGCCAGTGCGTGCTCCCTCATACTCACGGTTCCTTGCAAGCAGAGCAGTGACTCTCGGTGGCCTGGGACCCCTACTCCCTGACTTAGAAAACACACACTGGGAGCCCACCATCTCCCAAGTCCTCCACTGCCGGCCTCTGCCAGTTACTGTGCATGATGGCCAGCTGGAGAGTGGAGGGATACACCTGCCCTCCCGTGTACCTGCTGTCTCCAGCTAGGACTGACAAGAGTCCTCACCCTCTAGGAAGGGAGCACTTGCTTCCTGGATAGGATGGGTACTAGTTTGCTCCCTCGGAGTTACATTCGGGATACACTGTGACACTGCCAGCCTAGGGAGACACGGCCGATGGAAGCATTCTGCCTGTGCCCAGGCTCCTGTTGGAGGGAGGGGAGAGGTGGGACAGGACAGCCAGATAGGACTGAGGAAGGCCAAGCACCCATCTTGGGAGGCCCCAAGGTGTTACAGCACAGGACCACATCCAACAAAGCCTCAGCCTGGGGCACATGACCTGCAGACTCACAGACCGCAACACTGGAGATAAAATAATTCAGAGCTGGGAACAGTAAAGCCCAAACAAAGGGCTCTTTGGAGTGCTGGTACAGCCGTGACCATAATAAAAAAAATGCCTTGGCATTTCTTACACACCCACCAGATAAGGGAGACCATGCTGGTTCACCACCTCTGGGTTCTCTCTCCCACTAGACGACAGAAGTTCCCCGCCTGGACTCTTTATGAGCTGCTCTTCCCATTTGGTGCTTTTGTGGCCACAAAGCAAGTACAGTTTGAGCTGGGGCAGGATTTTCACCAGCAAGATTATCTGATGGAGAGGTGGCTCAAGGCCCTGAGAGTCTCGCTGCTGGAGAAGCTGGGGTGTAGAGAGTGGGAGAAGCCAGGAGGCCCATGACCTTGAGATACTGGATACTAACAGATTTGGAGAAGGGAGTGTTAGGGAAGGAGATCTGAGACAAGCTCAGCGATCCCACAGCCAGCCAGGAGCATGGCTACTGCGGTATGAACTCAGCAGGCTGTCCCTGGGAGCACAGGGAGTACATGCCCTGCCCTGTGCTGTCCGGACCTAAACAATGGTGCCTTCCACCTATGTAAACTAGGCCCCATCACAGACAATGAGATGGAGACCCAGCGGAGCTCCATCACTTGGCCATGATGAGGACTTCTCCTTCCCATTACCCTGCCCCTCCCTCTCCAGATCTCTAGGCTGTAGCTTCTCGAGAGGGCTCAGGTGGTGGTGGGGGCAGAGAGGCTGAGAGTGGGAAGAAAGAGAGCAGAGAAGGGACTCTTAGCAAAGGGTGTTGAGGCTGGCCAGCGTTTCCTGCAGGCAATGATGCTGGAGCCAGGTACCCAGTAAGACTGATGAGGACACTGGGGAAGAAGTCCAGAATGAGTCTGCTTTTTGTTGGTGACATTTTGTTTTCTCTTTATCAATTTTGTTCTTCGATATTTTACAGATTATATACAATGCATTCTGATTATCCTTGCCACCTACCCTACCTTGTCTCCCTCAACCCCTTGCTTTTTGATAGAGGGGCTCACTATGTTGCCCAGGCTGGCTCGGAATTCAAACCCTCCTGTCTCAGCCACACCGCCACCATCACCACCCAGTGTGCTAGGATTACAGAACTGTCACCAGAGTGGGCCTACCATCCACACTATAAATGATATATATGGGGGGCCGGGGGAGGGCTGCAACAGCAGCAGGCTGGCCTTTTGCCTGCTCATCCCAGACTGGCTTTATCTCTCCTCAGAGCCGCCACCGGTGGCAGAGGAATCATCTAAGCTGCGGAAACCTGGTTTCCTGATTAGCAGGCTCCCAGGACGTGGGCCATTAACCAAATGTGCAGCTGGCTCAGTGTTGCCTAAATGAGACCCCACTTGGCCTGGAACTTTCCAGGGCCCCTGGGCCCAACCACTTTGTCTCAGCTTAAGCTTGCTCCTACCACAAGAGCTGCAGGAAGTACTCATAAGCCAAATAGTTATACAGAGAGGGCCAGGGCTGGAGTTGGAGGTTGAGGGCTCAGGGCAGGGGTTGGAGGCTGGGGACTGAGCTAGGAGCTATAGTCCCATAAATCTTGCCTTTCTCAAGTTCACACAGCATCTCCCCAGAGAAGACACTTCCAACCCTTGCTAATGACTTCCCAAGTGATCTCTTTCCTCTTCCCACCCATCTTCCAGAAAACCACCAGCTCCCTCCAAGAGACAAAATGTGTAACTGTGAACCAATCTCTTTCAACAAACACACATAACAAGAGAAACCATCCCCTGCATTCAGAGGGAGGTTGTGTGGCTTCTGGGGAGGATTTCAGACCCTGGAGAAGGATCTAAGAATTCTCGATCTGTTCTTCCAGGGCACGGGATGCTAAAACTCCTATTTGCCCTATACCCTCCTGTTCCTGGGCCTTCGAAGCCCTAACAGGCTCAGGCCAGCTGTGAGTTCGGTTCACGAACGAGGCTGGCGAGGAAAGACCAACTTGCCCTTCCTAAACAGGCTATTCCCCAAATGCTGAGCACTGCTCAGCTGCAGGTAGTAGTTCATTACCCCCAACCTTCAGCCCCCAGTGACCAGGTCCTAGGGTGCTCCTCCACATTGCCTTTCAGAATTAGCTCATCACTGCCCTGCTTAAAACATTTCACAGACCCAGGGCCATTCCCAAGGAAGCCTGCTGTGGATATCACTCTGTGTAAATAAAGTTCTGATTGGCCAGTGGCCAGGCAGGAAGTATAGGCAGGACAAGAGAGAAGAGAATTCTGGGAAGTAGAAGGCTGGAGAGACACCGCCAGCCGCCGCCATGAGAAGCAACATGTAAAGACACTGGTAAGCCACGAGCCATGTGGCAAAGTATAGACTAACAGAAATGGGTTAATTTAAGATAGAAGAAGTAGATAACAAGAAGCCTGCCACAGCCATACAGTTTGTAAACAATGTAAGTTTCTGTGTGCTTTCTTGGTTGGGTCTGAGCCACTGTGGGACTGGCGGGTAAGAGAGATTTGTTCTGACTGGGCCAGGCAGGAAAACTCTAACTACAGAAGCCCCTATTCCTCAGCCTACCTACAGGACCTTCGGCTTCAGCTTTCTTTCCCTGCCTCCTCCCCAAGACTCTCCCATCCCTTTTTATTCCCCATCTAATGTCAAACACCTGAACTGCAGTGACAATGAACTTTGCAGGCCAGCCACGGTGGTACACCAGTGTAATCTCAGCAAGCAAGACGCCCAGGCAGAAGGGTCTCCAGCTCACAACTACTTAGGAAGACCCTATCGCCCCTCCAAAAAAATAGGAAAGAAAATAAGATGAACTCCTCATACTTTCCAAACCCCCCTGCCTCTCAGATCTTTCTCCTCACTTTACACTTGTTCCCTCTGCCTGTTCTGCCCTCCTTGGTCTATCCTGGCCCCAGAACAGCTCCTTAGCCCCTGGAGTCTCAGCTCTGGCTTTGTGTCCTCTTAGCTCCCTCTTTATTTCACCCCATCTTATTAGAGCAGTTGGTTAAGTGACCTGTAACAGCTCCAAGTGGGCTGGCAGATGGGCAATCAATCAAACCTGAGGCCCTTCCCAAATGGTCTACACTGACTAGCACAGAGTCTGATGTATAGTAACATGTGACGAGTGAGGGCATGTGTGGCTGTGTGAAGACACCTGACTTACTCTGCTTTGGGGTCAAGAGGGACTTATATGTCAGGCTGTAGAAGGAAAGTGTAAACCCAGAGAGACACAAACTGTGCTTAGATGGGCAAGGGAAGTTCAGGTAAGCTGTGCTGGGCAGGACAGACAGGGCAAGGCTGGGATCTCAGGGCAGCTTCCTGGAGGAAAAGGCCAGGAGAGTACGAACTAGAGATGAAGCAGGGAAGGATGACAGTGGAGATGCTCCAAGTGGATCTGAGCTTCCACAAGCTGACCCCAAGCCCCTCCACTGAACTAACACAGAGTGACTGGAGAAGAGCAGAAGGAATGTCTACAGCATCAGAGGTGATCCGATATCTCAAGCCTTAGCAACAGTTTGATGGCCCTCTTTTGATGTCTTTCACGGTAGCTGCTCAAGGATGCTTAATTCCTGTAGTAACAGAGAACTCACTAGCCCTGGGAAATGACAATTGTGGGGACCCTGATGGTCATGTGTGCCAGGATGGGGACTTGACGCTCCATTCTGCAGGCAGTGATAACTCGGTTCCCACTACCACCGCAGCACAATGTGACTGCTCTCCTATTTTAGGAACATCGCAGAAGTGGAAAGTGAAGACAGTTAGTTGATTGCATGACCCAGACTTTTTCCTCTGCCCAGACCTCTACAAAGAACACGAATTACTTCCACCTGACTCTCCAGCAGCAGAGGAAAATAAGAAGGAATGTCTTCTTAAAACCAAAACTGTGCATAAGCACCCCCCCCCCCCCCCCCCAAAAAAAGAAAAAAATAGAAGGCAGAGAGTGCTGAAGGGCAGATCTCGGGACGGCTACAGAATTGGCAGGACCCAGGGCAAAATGGGAGCTTAAATCCCCTTATCAAAACCATTAAGGATTTCAAGATGGCGACGGCAGAGCCTAACACCGACTGTGGACCCTTCTCCCCTTCTCAGTATGGAGCCTTGTGTAACTGCAAAGGCCAAATGCCCAGAAAGCCAGCCCAGCAGAGAGGCAGGCCTAAGCTCAGCTCTGCAGAGAAGGTCTGGGGTATGTGGAGGAAGCTCAGAGAACACAGTAGGCTCAGGAGGAAGTGCCAGAGCCCCCAAATTCTGCAAGAAGTTGGGCATCCACAGTGGATGAGACAGTGCAATGAGCCTTCCCTGACCCACGCGTGTGCCAAGCAAAGACACCTGTCCCTCTATGTGAGAAAAGGTGGACATGTGAGGGAGAGGACACCCTGAGAAGATGGAAATACGCAGGAGGGATAAATCGGGGGCCGTTCTACTCACCCAGTAGGGATTCCTAGCCCTCCCTAATAATCATATGGCAGCATGTTGTGCTAAATAGACAGTTCCCATCGCTCAGAGCTCTGCTAACAGGCAGCCACAAAGTGGAACACAAAGCCAAATGTTGCTAAACATGAAAGGAAAGCCAAAGCTGTGCAAAAAAGATAGCAAACTCGACAACTGAAACATGGTGAGGAGAGGGAAATGGGGCTGTGCAGTCCCAGAACCAACTCAGCATCATAATCCTTAATCACTCTTAAGTTTGAACATGCAGCAGCGTCCCTTAGAGGGCTAGTTAAATCAGCGCCTAAACGCTTCTAGAATTGGACTGGCTCTGTATGGTCGGTTATGACTCCCTCTCTCCCTCCATTTCTGACAAGTCACCGAGGGATGCTAATGCCATTGGCCTAGAGACAACTCTTCGGAAACCACGTGTCTAGATGCAGGGACATAAACCAAAGTTGTGAGTGAACAGCTGGGGAGCAGTGCTCTTTGCAGAGATGGAGGCGGGGAAATTTATCAGGGATACCTAAACACTGACTGCTTCTTTCCCATCAGTGATGATGTGATTGTTTAGAAATGAAAAGAGCCCTGATCATAGGTGGCTCTTAAGGGATAGCTCATAGACTATTAGTGTAAATGATTCTGGACAATATGAACCCTGAGCATAAAAGGATAGCAATATGGCAGAACCGGTCAAGAACCTCAAAAGGTTACTCACTGTGTAAAAATCAAACATACCAAAGAGACAGAGCAAAAGGTGAAAAACACATAAGCATTTCAATGGACGAGCATAAACAAGCATTTGGCAAGACTCAATACCTTCAAATACTAATAATCTCCAACAAACTAGGAATGTGGATGAGGCGGGACACATTCAAAAACCCCAAAGAGAGGGCTCAGCAGTTAAGACCACATGTTGCTCTTACAGAGGACCTGGGTTCAATTCCCAGCACCCACACAAAGGTTCAAAATGATTCATAACTCCAGTTCCAGGTGATCTAGCCCCCTCTTCTGACCTCTGCAGGCACCAGGCATGAATGTGGTACAAAGACATACATGTCACAAATCAATCAATCTCAATGAATATATGTAATAGTAAGAGACTGTAAACATCCCCAAGTGATCAGGAGTAAGACAAGACTCTGTTCTTCCCACTTCTGTCCAACATTATTCTCTCCAAGGGCCAAGTCAGGGAAATTAGGCAACAAGGAGAAATAAATGTAACCAGACTGGAAAGAAAGAAGCAAAACTACCTCTATTTGGAGGTGACATGATCTCATATATAGGAAATTCTAAGGGATCTTTCAGCTCTTAGACACACACACACACACACACACACACACACACACACACACACACACATACACATACACACATAAACACACACATACACACACACACACACATAAATGAATCTATCAGGTTTCAGGATACATGATCAACATACAGGGTCAGTTGCATTGCCACGTATTTGCAATGAACAGTCTGAAAATGAAATTGAGAAACAATTCCAGTTACAATAAAAGAAAATATTGAGGAGTGAATTTAATAAAGCCAAGTGCTCAGACTTGTTCATTGAAAACTGTAAAACATTGCTGAAAGAAATTCAAGAGGAGGAGCTGGAGAGGTGGCTCAGGAGGTAAGAGCCTTTGCCGTGCAAGTACAAGGACCAGATTTCGAATCCTAGCACACATGTAAAAAGAAGAGTGTGGGCACGTGTGCTGCAGGGGCAGAGGTAAAAGGACTGCTGGGTTTGTGGACAACCAGCTTAGCTCCAGGTTTAGTGAGAGACTCTGCCTCAAGGGAATAGAGGAGAATGGCAGAGCAGGACCCCTGACATCCTCTGCTAGCCTCTGTGCACATACATGGGCATATACCCACTCTCACAAACACACATGCACATACACACATTAGCTTTAAAGAAACAAATAAGTTAAAGAAGACCCCGGTAAATGTAAAGACATTCCATATTGATGTGTTAGTACTGATAATGCCATGAAGGTAAGACTCCAGGCTGACCTCCAGCATCAGCACAGTCCCAGCTGGTCCCTTTGCAGAAATGAGCAATCTGACCCTAAATTTCATATAGGAATACGGAGTAGCCAAAGATATCTTGCAATAGAAAAACAAGGTTGTTGGTGTTCCACATCTGATTTCAAACTTATTGTAAAGATACAGGACTCCCTGGCACATACCTTCAAGCACAGTAAGATGGAACATCTAGAAATAAATCCATATGCCTATGAACAGCTGACATTGGCAAAGATGCCCATGCAGGTCCATAAGGACAAAAATCTTTTCAGCACATGGTGCTGGGACAACTGGTTACCTATGTGCAAAAGAATATAGCTGAGGGGCTGCAGAGATGGCTCAGTGGTTAAGAGAGCTTGCTGCCCTTGCAGAGGACCTGAGTTTGGGTGCCAACACCCATACCAGACAGCTCACAACCACCTGTAATTTCACCTCCAGGGGATCTGATGCCTTAGGCTCCTTCACCCAGAGACATGCACAAATGCACACAAAATTTTAAAAATGAAAAACAGTTAAGAATAAAATTGAATCCCTACCTCACATCATACACAAAACAAACTCCAAGTACATTAATTTTTTAAAACCCTAAATATAAGAGCTAAAACTACAAAATTCTTAAAACATAAATCTTCAGGCTCTTGGGTTAGGTAATAGTTCTTGAGTATGGTACCAAAAGTACAGAAAATGAAAAAGGATTATTTGGACTTCAAGGAAATTTTAAATCTTTGTGCTTCAAAAGGCACTGTTGAGGAAATAAAACATCAACCAGCAAGTTGGGAAAAATATTTGTAACTCAAGTATCTGGCAAGATACCAGTGTTGGGGGTACATCAGAAGCTCTTACGGCTCAACAGAATAAAGACAAGTAGTAGGCAAAGGATTTGAGTAGAAAGTCTCAAAAAAAAAAAAAAAAAAAAAGCAAATGACCAATAACCACATGAAAAATGCTAACATAAGTAGTCATTATGGAAATGAAAATTCAAAGCACTCACTAGGAGGCAATAACCTAAAAAGCAGAGGATATGAGCATCAAACATCAATGAGGATCTGGAGACCCAGGGCTCTTTCATGTCACCAGAGGGAATGTGAAATGGTCGGCTGCTTTGGAAGACTCTGGCAGTTCTTAAAAAGTTAAACAAAATTATCATGTGGTACAAAAACTCTAACTCAGTATCAGGAGAGTTGATTGCACGTGGACACACATACACATACAGAGAGAGAGGGAGAGAGAGAGAGACTGTTATTCACAATAGCCAAAAAGTGAAAACAATGCCTATCAACTGATGAATGCATAAGCAGAATGTGGCATGTCTGCACCACGGAGTAACATGGAACCATAAGATGCAATGGAGTACTGATATGTGCTACAATATAGGAGAGGCTCAGAAAGTGATGACGAAGTCAGGGCCACATCTGCTCGATTCCACTGACAAGGAATGGGGTGATTGCTGAAAGGAATGGGGTTTCTTGGGGGGGGGGGGACAATGAATGTTCTGGAACTAGGTAACAGTGATGGCTACGCACAGACATTAAAAAACCACTGCAGTGAACACTTTGAAAGAGTGACTTCTATGGCATATGAATTATACCCCGGCTTAAAAATAGAATTTGGCAAGAGGTATTTCACTTGGATAGTGTTCGCAGCAGCTGCACAGTCCTGAAATAATGGAATCAGATAGCCACTGCCCTGTGCAGATATCTCACTTTTAATCTGTGGCTAATTAATCATGCCTCAAGTGTGTGGTCTGTTCTCACCCATCTCCAATCAACAGAAAAATCTAAAACTTAATAGAGCATGCAAAGGGAACTTCAGAAAACAGAATGAGCCTGTGGTCTCGATGACTCAATGCCAGGTTGTTAGGCAAAAACCAAAAATGGATGAGAGCATAAGAAAGTGGAAAGATGATTGCTGGGAGCAAAACTGGCTCCCCAGATGCTGATAGAAAGCGCTGAGGAGGAGAAAATGGACAAGCTGCTGTTGAGAGCTAAGGAAAACCATCCAGAACCCAAACAGAACCAAGAAATTTGAATACAGACAAGTTAGCCAGATGTAGTGGCATATCCACTTAATCCCAGCACTTGGGAGGCAGAGGCAAGCATATCTGTGATGTTGAGACCAGCCTGGTCTACAGAGTGAATTCCAGAACAGCCAGAGCTACATAGTGTGAGACTCCATTAAAATATATATATATATGGCATGGTGCAGGGGATAAGGACAAGTTGAAATGCAACTACAAAAATTCCTGCATCGGTCTGGCATAAGCACTGGAAGGACAAGCAGGAAAAATGCACTTGAACTGAAGGAACAGTGAAAGGAAACTCCCCAGCAATGATCCACACGCTAGGGCACAAACAAGGCCAGAGAATCTCACTCAGAAAGTCTGAGCAGAATGAAAGAGGGACACTCTGGAGCACTGACAGCTTCAGGGGTGAAACCCTAGGTTATCCACACAGGAATGAGGATTACATTTACCTCCAACTGCTCACCAGAGATACCACATGCAAGAGAGCCACTGACAAAGATCGTCTGTATGTAAGTGACATGGCATTCAAAGGCAAAACAAAGACATGTTTAGCAACACCAGGACTTGTGGGACAGGCCAGTTGGCTCAGGAGGTAAAGCTGCTTGCTACCAAGCCTGACCAGTGTTTGATCCCCAGAACCCATATGGTAGAAGAAAAGACCTGACTCTCAGAAACTGTCTCCTGGTCATGCACACATACAAACAAATGTTTAAAAATGTATGTTTTTAGAAATACAGAAAAAGGATGTGTAAGAAATTTGGTTATGCCAATCAACGGCATTTAAAACATTGACGGGAGAAAGCTGTACTGGTTAATACGTTTAATCTAATAGGTAGAGAGAAAATACAACCTACAAGCAGAGGAATTTATTTATTTTTTTGGAGCTGAGGATTGAACCCAGGGCCTTGTGCTTGCTAGGCAAGCGCTCTACCACTGAGCTAAATCCCCAACCCCAAGGAATTTATTTTTAAAAACATGCCTTGAGTGGTGAACACATCTTTAATCCCAGCACTAGGGAAGCAGAGGCAGATGGGTCTCTGTGAGGCCAGCTTGGTCTACAGAGCAAGTTCCAGGACAGCTAAAGCTACACAAAGAAACTCTGTCTCAAAAAACAAAAACAACACAAACATTGTATGGAATATTCAGAAAGGGAGAGAAACATGTATTAAACAAGATAGGACTTCAAAGAAATAATACTTAAAAATCAAACATTTTAATCACAAGGTACTGAAAATCACAAATTAAAAATTAAAAAATAATCTATACACCAAGATTTTTATAAATGGCTCTGAATTCTCATTGGATCAAGAAGAAAATGGAGGTTTTGAACTCCTTGGGTATGACTGAGTGAGAAGATTCCTTATTCAGACCCTGTGAGATGGATTAGTGGGCAGGATATATGTTTTGTGGTGATTGAAACTTGTACAATTGGGGAGTCCCATTTAAGGAGAAAAAAAAACCCTCAAAAGTTTGATGTTTGCAAGATTAATCTCCCACTGGAAAAGTAATCTCCCCATTGCCTCAGAAAGGACTGGTGAGTGTCTTCTGTTCTCTCTAAACTGCATCGGGGAAGTCATGACATAAAAGCAATATCAATTTATATAAATTAAATAGAAAAATATAGAGTTGGCAGTAGAGCTGATTAAAAATAAAACTAAGAAAATACTTTTGTTTTTAATCAAAATTGTTAAGTCTTTGACAAAAAAAAAAATATTAAGAATGATGCAGAGGGCTGGAGAGATGGCTCAGAGGTTAAGAGCACTGACTGCTCTTCCAGAGGTCCTGAGTTCAATTCCCAGCAACCACACGGTGGCTCACAACCATCTATAATGAGATCTGATGCCCTCTTCTGGCATGCAGGAATATATGCAGACAGAACCCTGTATTCTGTATTCGTAATAAATAAATAAATAAATAAATAAATAAGGGTTGGGGATTTAGCTCAATGGCAGAGCACTTGCCTAGCAAGCACAAGGCCTGGGGTTCGATCCTCAGCTCAAAATAAATAAATAAATAAATAGATAGATAGATAGATAGATAGATAAACAAACAAACAAATAAACAAATAAATCTTTCTTTAAATGATGAGGAAGAATAGATACCTAACAGGAGAAACTGGAAAAGACAAATTTTTTAGAAAGTTTTTTTTTTTCAACCTGATAGTGGGAATTTCTGAAACAATAAGGTAAAGGCTATACTTATTTGCAAAATGCGTAACATCACTGCAATCAGAATCAGAAAGAAAAAAAAAAACAAAACAAAACTGCCATCATTTTTTCTGCTAGGTACTGGCCTAGGGATGCCAAACACTTCAGGCACCTATTGTACATATATGCGATATTTTTATTGTGAATTGTGATTTTGGCATTAAAAGTGGATCACTGGGGCTGGAGAAATGGCTCAGTGACTAAGAGCACTGGCTGCTCTTCCAGAGGACCCGATTTCAGTTCCCAGCACCCACATAGCAGCTCACAGCCACCTGTAACTCCAGTTCTAGATAACCAGATGCCCTCTTCTGGCCTCCGTTAGGCACCTGCATACATGTGGTGCACATAAATTCATGTATAGAGGCACTTATACACATAAATAAAAATAAACAAATTTGCTTTTTAAAGTGGGTTACCCTGTTATAGAGATGGGAGTAAATATGGAGGCAAAATTCTAAGACAGCTATATGATGCAATTTAAAAAGAAAAATAAGTAGTATAAATATTGGCAAGAATATAACTGCTAAGATTTTTAAATGATATGGCACATTGAAAAACCCAAAAGAATCAGCTGACAAACTGTTAGTGCTGGTACAAGATTGCGAAGAAGCAACATTTCAAATACGCAGCTGTGATGGTTCATTTTGATTGTCAATTTTAGTGCACTACAAGAAGTCTAGGACACTAATGATGCACAATTGTGGATCTGTAAGGGTCTCTATGAAGGCTTCCAGAGAGGATTAGCTGGGGGAGGAAGACCCACACCAAATGTGGGCAACACTATCCCATGGGCTGGGGCTGAATGAACAAGAACGAAGGGGAGGCTGGGTGATGGTTCAAAGCACTCACTTGCTCCACAAGTGTGAGGACTTGAGTTCAGATCCTCAGCACTCACATAAATGTGGGTGGGTGTGGCAGCTTGCCTGTGATATCAGCCCCTAGCAAGCTAGCTAGCCAGATTAATCAGATGAGTAAATTCCAAGAAACCCTGCCTCAATACATACGGTAGAAAATAATTGAGAAAGGAAGCTAATGTCCAACTCTGGTCTCACACACACGTGTGTGCATGCACACAGATAAACATGCAGACACACATGCACACATACCACACACATAGACACCTGTTTAACAAGAAGAAAAAAGAAAAGGAAAGGAAAAAGCTGAGTTCAGGCATGTTCCTCTCTGTTTCTTGATCCAGGAAGATGTGGTCCCTTCTCAGACATGATAGATTGTATCTCTTGAGACAAAAGAACCCTTTCCTCCTTGGAGTTCCTCCTGTCAGGTCTTGAGTCACAGTCATGAGAAAAGTGACTAATTCAAAAATAGAAAAGTAAGTTACATCCAGAATATGTAAAGACTTCCTTATAAATATAAGCAAAAGACAAATATTCCAATAAAAGATGGACAAAAAAATGTGTTTAAGAAAACCAGGTACTCTGGAGGCAGAGGTAGGCCAATCTATGTGAATTCAAGGCCAACCTAGTCTATACAGTGAGTTCCAGGACAACCAGATGCTGTTTTAGCATTAATAATAATAATAATAATAATAATAATAATAATAATAATAATAAATTAAGAAGAGGGGCTAGCAAGAGAGCTCAGCAGCTGAGAATGCACACTGCTTTTGCAGAGGACCTGAGTTTGGTTCCCAGCACCCATGTCAGGCAGCTCACATGCACCTGTAGCTTCAGCTCCAGGAGACTGATGCTGTCTTCTGGTCTCTGTGGGCACTTGCACTCATGTGCATCTAACCACACACAGACATACACAAGTATACACAATTTTAAAAAATAAAAGAAATTTTTAAGTATTCTTTTAATAACGAAAAATGTCTGTCACTGCAGAATGTTTATGTAAATGATGGTGCCTCCATTGTGCAACAGTGCGGGTAAAAAGAATGGGATGAATCTGTTTCCCCGTATAAAAAGCTCTTCAAGGCTACTGTTAAGTTAAAAAGGTGATTTGCAACACAAATGACTAATTTGAGCCATTTAACTGTGCACGCTGGAAAGATGTAGAAGGAAGTCTGGGTGGAAGGGAGAGAAGACTGGCTTTGTTTTTAATGTTTGGTTTTCTTCCAACAAGAATGTATCCAAGAAAGAAGGTGGATATTTGTACACTAGTGTTCACAGCTGCACTAGTCACGATAGGTAAAAATGGAAACAACCTGAACGTCCGTCAACAGATGAATGGATAAACACAATGGCTATATACAACGCCAAATTATTCAGCCACAGAATGGAATAAAGTCCTGACTCATGCTACAACATGCATGAAGCTCAAAAACATTATGCTAATGAAAAAAGCCAGACACAAAAGGACAAACACTGTATGATCTTACTTCTGAGTGACCTGGAGAAGAGATGGAAAGCAGCCTGCTACTGGGGCTGAGGAGTAAGGATTGGTGCTCAATACAGTGTGTCAGTCTGGAATGATAAGAGTTCTAACGATGCATGGTGACAGCCAGACAGCAATGGGCCTTAAGCTATATTTGATGTTATGTGGATTTTACTACAATAAAAAATGCTAAATTGGGCTGGAGAGAGGACTCAGAGGTTAAGAACACTGGCTGTTCTTCCAGAGGTCCTGAGTTCAATTCCCAGCAACCCCATGATGGCTCACAGCCATCTGTAATGAGATCTGCTGCCCTCTCCTGGCCTGCAGGCATACATGGAGGCAGAATGTTGTATACATAATAAATAAATAAATCTCTTAGAAAAAATGCTAAGTAAAAGTAGGACAAACAATGGTCAGATAATAATAACTAAAGTAAGTGCACAGGGCCAGCACTGAAGGGTCTCTTTTTAGGGAAATGCACATCCCCTAATTGTGACTATATAGCCAGGTCTACAACAAGAGTGATGACAGCAGAGGACAGAAGAAAAAGCAGAAGTGTGCTAGAGAGGAAGACACAGCTGCACAGAGAGAGAGGACCTGGGATCCTGGAATCCCATGGATGGAGGCTCCCGGGCTAACGGCTGAGGACAAGCTGCCAACTCCAGAACTGACCCCAGTCTGCGGATGATGAGGAGCTAAAGTGGATTCTTTAAGGGATAATGACATCCATAAAGGAACACTCACATGTACTCACGCACACCCACATACACACACATACATACAAACACACACATGTACACATACAAACATATACATACATAAATGCACATATACACACAAATACTTAAACACACACATACATACATATATACAATACACACATACAAACAAATATATGTACAAACACTTAAACATACACATATTCAAATGCACACAACATAAGCATACACACAAACACATACATGTATACATAAAACATACGTACACACAAGCTCACATACACATACACACATGCTCAGACACCATTCCTTTGGGGCAGCAGCAAAAAAAAAAGACATTCACAGACAGTGAGAAAGAAAAAGTCACACATGAGTAATTAACACCCTACGCCTGTGCCACTTATGGGTGTGGGGTCTAAATTTATATCACCCATGGGGAATAGAAACCATGAACTATAAATTTAGCATAAAAATATTCAAGGTGAGTGAAACCCTCCAGTTCAGAGAAAGAAAAACAAGACCAGCTAAATATGGTGGCACACACCTTTAATCCCAGCACTCAAGAGACAGAGGCAGGCAGATCTCTGTGAGTTTTAGACAGCCTGGTCTACAGAGTGAGTCCCAGGAGAGCAAGGACCACATAGAGAGACCCTGTCTTAAAACACCAAAAAAGAAAAAGAGAGAAAGCACACAAAACCAGTCTCTCTGGGTACATGTGCATGGTCTAGGACATGAAGAAATCCACAGAACAGACAACTGGGTGACCAAGATGCATTTTAAAAAACAAAAAAAGAAAAAGAGGTATATCCTAGAAGCACAGGTACACTCTCCCCAGAGTCAGCACCCTCAAAGTCTGGACATTAGGATGGCCAAGAAGTGCCTTTGTGGCATGATAGAAATGGTGATGGACAGAAGAGATGGAATGCAAAAGATCATTCAAGGGGCAGGTCAGCTGCATTCAGAAGCTGCAGAGCATGAGGGCTCTTTTAGTCATGCAGACAGGATACTACCAACAAACAGGAGTCTGGAGCTCCTAAGAGGTCTTGGCTAGAGGAAAGGTGATCAGCCAGGCTCTACCATGACACGTGAGTGGAAGGGTAGAGAGCTTGGAGCAGGCAGCAAGATATTGATGAAGTGCACGATTGCTCGCCCCATCATCATGACCTGTGTGCATTTTTGCAAGCATTATCTCATAATTCTCACACTCGTATTACTCATACCCCCACACTGCAGCTGAAGAAACCCAGACTGGGAGAGGTACTGGGATGTGGCAGGCCTGAGCTCCTGTGCCAATCTTACACTTCAGAGGCTCTGCCTGACCCATGAACCTCCGTTCTGCTTCCTTCTCCCATCCACTTCTCCCCCCACCACCATCCCACCCTCACAGTTCACACTGCCTCTCCCTCACCCCTGCTGAGCTCACACTGGGTCTGAGTCACACAAGCCTTAGCAGATAGGTGGGGGTGGAAGTGGGGAGAGAAGGCCAACTGAGTGATGAGCCCAAACCTGGGTTTGTCTCTTTTGTGGCTACCAAGCAGGGCTGGAGAGGGGGATCCAGAATAGGTGACCCATTCTGGATTCCTTCTGAGCTCCTGGGACGAAGCAAAGAGCAGACTGAGGACCCATCTGCAAATACATGGCTGGGGCACTGTCTCCCACACCAGCTGGACCAAATCTTTAAATGGTCCCTAGATTGCTGTCACATTCATGGAAGGATCCATTCTTCATCTGGCCCCTAAAGCCAATTTAGAGATGGTGTCCCAGCCTAGAAGGACCTTAAATAAGGCCAGGACCCAGCTTCTCATAGCTTCTTCATTCATAAAATGAAAACAATAGCTTGAGACTGCTCATCTCTCAGGATAGGTACTTCTGCATGGAACGAGCTCTGACCCAAAGTAGAAGAGATGTGGGATAAGAAAAGGAGTGAGTACTGGGGCAAGATGGGCATTTTCTTGGGCTGGGCCAACTCCACCTTCCCTGGACAGCTCCTGATAGGATGGCTATGGCTACTTAGCAACTCTGGCTTGCCCAGACTAAAACTGTCTAGTGTCAAGGCCAAGAAAGGATTGGAAAAATGGTATGAATGTAAGGGATTGAATGTGTCTGTTCCCAAAGGTTCATTTGCTGGGAGCCTAGTCCCATGTGTAATAGCATGGAGACAGTGGAACCTCTTAAAGGTGGAGTCTGGTAGGAAGTGATGATTGGGCTGTGACCACCTTGGGAAGGGATTCATGAAGACCTTGTGAGTGGGTTAGTTCTTGGGAGCCTGTCTTATCTAAAAGATCTCAACCTCATAGACCTAAACTTGAACAGCTTGACCTAGATTGTCATTAATTACTCATGGCCCTGAGTGCCACTCTATGAAAAAAGGAAGTGTCCTGTTGAAGTGCCCTGGAGTTGTTTTGTCCCAGGCAGCCCCACAGATGGCCCCCCAGAGAGTCCTATAGTTCCCAGGCAGAATGGGCAGCTGCCACCCCCACCCTGTCACACACACATGCACAGCCAGGCCTTGGGAGAGGCAGAGGCTCACCTTGATGCTCATCCAGCTTCCCCATGGTCTCAATCTGCTCCACCAGGTCATTGGAGCTCCACTGGCTCATGCCAATAAGGATGGCATTCTTCCCTTCAGCCACCTCCTCTGAGGGAAGGGGAGAGACACATATTAGCATACAGGGTTAGGTATGGGAGGTCCTAATCAGAACTGGTGTCTGAGGGAGTACTCACTTCACCCATAAGTTGAAATAGACTTGAACATTTTTTTTTTTTTGCAGTGCTAGAGATGGAACCCAGGGCCTTGCACATGCCAGACAAGTGTTCTACTATTGAGCTTCATCCTCCACCCAAGACTTCAACTACTGAAGTATCTTCTCAGGGTTGGGGATTTAGCTCAGTGGTAGAGTGCTTGAGGCCCTGGATTCGACCCTCAGCTCAAAAAAGAAGAAGAAGGAGAAGGAGGAGGAGGAGGAGAAGTATCTTCTCTAACAGGACTAAACTATTGAGGAATTTGTCACTGCCATCATGCCTGACGCTGTGACTCACCAGGGTCCTTTGTGCTATAGCTAAAGAAAGTGACAACAAAGCAGTCATCCACTCCTAGCACTGAGACTGGCATTTCTTGGAAAGAAAGAACCCAAAAACTCATTATTTGTCCATAGTTTTTCTTCAGGAATGTGACTGGACTTCTACGAACCTCCATTTTCCCATGAGTAAAATGAGACAGGCAATGTCCAGCTCACAGAGTTCTGGGGAGGACCAGATGAGGTGAAGGGTTTCAGAGCCTTGGCACATGGAGGGGGCCAGAGATAAGAGCCATTATGCTCGTTTCTACTCCTGACAAGTCATTCATCGGCAGGGCTTAGGCTGGTTGGAGGTGGAGGGGTGCTGGAGCAGCTCTGAGGTAAGGGTATGGAAAGTCTCCTGGTTCTAATCTATGTGAGCTGTATGGAGACCTTAGCTCCCATCTCAACTGCAGAAGCCTTTTAATGTTTCCATTCCCTGCTCGGCTCCCTATAGTCCTGTCTCTGTTCTTAATGATTATTCTAGGAAGAAGCAGTGGGGCCATGTGCCCTGTCCACACCACACACAAGCTTCTGGGTCCCCCATCTCCAACACTACACATGTGACACAGTCCCTCATGAGAAGGAATGTTTCTATAAGAGCACACCTATGGGAACACACACACACTTCTCACTGTCACCACCCAGCCCAAGATGAGCCCTCGTGGTGAAGAGCTCTGTGGCTCCCTTCACATCACATACAGCAAGGGTGTTGAGGAGAATCCCCAGGTTCAGGATAATGAAGAATAAAAGCTGATATCTGCCTTTCTGGCAGAGGGTTTCTCCAGCAACCAATATGGTGGACTGAAAGTTTTGGGATCTGTCCAGCATTCTGACTCACACTAACACTCAGTAATCCAGATCTCATCTCTGAAAAATGCCTCCTGCCTTATTGTGTTATTTATTTGACTGACTTAACAGTTCTTATGAAACTTTTACTAGTGATATTGGTATATGTGAGTTACAAATATTAATTCATAAGCTAAATGTGGTGGTGCATGTCTGCAATCCTAGCATTCAGAAGTTCAAGGCAGCTTTGGTTACATAGTGAATTCAAGACCAGCCTGGACTCCATAAGACCCTCTCTCAAACCACATAAAGTAAAAACAAAAAGACAACTAATTCAATTCTCATAAAAATGGGACTAATAATGGGGCTAGGGATGGCTCTGTCGGTAAAGTTCTGCTACACAAGCATGCAGACTTGAGTTCAGATTACCATAACCTGGAGGAGGAGGAGGAGGAGGAGGAGGAGGAGGAGGAGGAGGAGGAGGAGGAGGAGGAAGAAGAAGAAGAAAAAGAAGAAGAGGAGGAGGAGGAGGAGGAGGTGGTGGAGGAGGAGGAGGTGGAGGAGGAGGAGGAAGAGAAGAAAAGGAGAAAGAAGAGGAAGAGGAAGAAAAAGAGCATCACATGCCTGTAACCCCAGTGCTGGAAGTTATAGGACAGAGACAGTGGGTCCTGAATCTGCTAGATGAGACAGCCTTGCCAAATCAAGTTTCAGGTATAGTGACAGACCCTGTCTCAAAAGGTAAAGATGGGGAGTCATCAAATAAGATACCTAACATCAACCTCTGGTCTCCACATGCACATACACATGAACAAACCCACAATAACAAGTATATGCACCTCACAAACACAACACAACATACACACACACAACAACAACAAGAAACAATGATTACTGTCTTCATTTTGTAGACAAGGAAACTGAAGCAAACAGAATTTGAATAATCCTTCCTCAAGAGTTCTGCCTAGCACCTGGATTCAAAACCAACCAGATATACTGAGTATTGGGGTAAACACAGATGTCCCTAAGCCTGCCATTGTGGCATACATCTATAATCCCAGCACTTGGGAGGCTGTGGCAGGAGGATCATTAAGTTTGAGGCCAGCCTAGGCTAGATAGTGAGAACCTGACTCACAAAAAAGGGTAAAGAAAACGCTGCCCTGACAGCCTACCCTCCCAATACCCTGTCCTGGATATCCTGCATTGGTTGGCCCCACACACCTGGACAGCTTCCTCAGCCAAGTGTGCTCCTTCTGGGGACAAGTTCATACCTGTAAGTGGCATCTAATTCTGGGCAGAACTCTGATACAGCTTCTGGTGTCGATTGTATGTGAGCTTTGTTTCTATACATACATACATACACACACACACACACACACACACACACACACACACACACACACTGGTGTTTCTGTTTTCTTGTCCCTCAAATGGTAATAAAATCTGTAGCTCTCCAACTTGGGGATAAATAATATAATAAACTTGAAAGAACTACACAAGCTAAAACCCTGTGCAAAAATGTAAGGTAGCATGATCCTTGAGAAGGCCGAACCACTAAGAGGCTAAAGCCAGACAGAGTGACACATTCCTTAATTCTGTCTCTTGGCTCAGTTTGTTACCCAAGTAAGCAGGTATTCCTTTGCCCACTCCAACAACCATCCCACAGCAAACAGACTCCTGAGCATACACTGTGTGTGTAGGATGTGACCTCTGTCCCACAGGAAGCCAGTGATGTGAAGGACACCACCATAAAGAACTCCGATGTGGGAAGACCAAAGAGCAGAGTGCCAGGTCCAGTGCCAGGTAGGTACTCAGTATACGCTAGTTAGTGTTTCCTTCGATGCTGGGGGTTCCATCCCAGGGCTGTATGTGAGGCTATCAGTGCCCTTGGAGTCAGCCAGGGCTCCGGAGCTCCCAGCACGTGCTGACCTCTGTGCAACCGGCTGTTCCTCTCTATCTCTCTCTCCCTCATTCCCTGTGTGCCTCAACTCCCTTTGGTCTCTTGTCTGGTTTTCTGTCAGAGGCCCCTTTCTCTCACAAACTCAGCACGATCCCCCTGCCTGGTTTGCAGTTCCCTGCCCCTGAAGACAGGCATGCTGGGGTTCTCTTCCCGTGAGCCTGTGTCTGCTGTGGTCCGTGAACTTGCCTCTGTCTCTCAGACTCCCTGTGCTCTCCCGCCTTCTCTAATGCACCCCAGTATCTGTCCCCTCCCCTCCCTCTGGGTCTCTCCTTTTCTCTGACTGGAAAAGCCTCCTTAATCTCTCTCATGTCCTTGGAGTTCCCTTTCTTCTGCAGGATCTTGTCTCCTCCTCCTTAGAGTCTTCACTCCATATTCAAGGCTTTCTTGCCCTTTGCCCCCTCCTCTTCTGGATCACTGGCTGTTTTATGTACCTCCAGCACCACCACCACCACCACCCTGCCATAGCTCTGTGTTCTCTCTCTCTCTCTCTCTCTCTCTCTCTCTCTCTCTCTCTCTCTCTCTCTCTCTCTCTCGTGTGTGTGTGTGTGTGTGTGTGTGTGTGTGTGTGTGTGTGTGTGTGTCTGTGTGTGTGTGTCTGTGTGTGTGTGTCTGTGTGTGTCTGTGTGTCCTCTCTCCCTCCTGCTTCCTTTCCTGACTCCCCCCTGGGTCATTCCGCCCCCTGTCACTCTTCCTCTGCCTTGTCCACCCTCCACTTGCCCACCCCTCCACAATGCTTTGTCTCTTGCCTTTTCCTCCCTCTGGAATTCTGGCCTGTCCCCGCTCTCCATATTCAGCCTTCAGATATTCACTCTGGAAACAATGAGCTTTGTCCCCTACAAGGCCCTGAGAAAACACACACACACACACACACACACACACACACACACACACACACACACACACACGGAGGGGGACAAAGTGGGGAAAGAATGCACAGCATAGAAACAGTTCCTTTTGGAGTGTTTCCTAACAGAGGGGCTACAAGGCCCATCCCTAGCCTCCCTCCACATTTCCTCCCAGCAGAGCTGCCTCCCCACAACCCCCATAGAATCCCAGAGGAAACACGAGCATGACCGCCATGGGAATTGTGTATGTGTTCCTTTGCATGCTAATTCCCATACCCAGGCAGCCTCTGGTGCAGACACTGCTGTGGCATCTAGGTCATGGTGGAGCTCCAATGCCTCCCCAGGCTAAGATAAGCTCCATGCTGAGCCTCATTCACCATCAGTACAACTCTAACCTTAACCCCAGCATGACTCTGCCCCGGCTCTGCCCCTAACAAAGCCTGGGAGTGCCCTGTAAGCCCAGCCTGCAGAGCTATCAGGAAGTCTTTCTTCCTTCCCAGGGCTCAGGGACCTCCAGCTCATGCAGCAGAGAACTTGTCACCTGCTCTAGCTGGTTGTCCAATATCATCCACATCAGGCCCACAAAAAGTCTTCCTAAGGACCTGAGTGCTTGTTTCTTGGTCCCCTCCCCTTCACCTTGCACTTACACAGACCTCATCTCTTGAACTTCTCTAGACTCTACTCATTCTCCCTCACCTTGATGATGGGCTCCACTCTACCCACCCCCAGAAACTTCAAGGCGGCATCATGGCACTCCCTCCCTCCCTTCCCCTAACATGGCCTGAGAGACCCCTGTGGTTTGCAATAGTTCCTGCCTAGCAACCACCACTTTACTTCCTGTGGCCTCCTTCCTCTTCATCCATGGGCTAAATGGCTACATTCCTACTGTCTTCTAGAGGAAGACTCCAGCCAGGGGCTTTGAGACATGCCTGAGCTCAGAGAGCAGCCATTCAGTGGCACTACCATGATGAAGACCTGGGCCCTCAGACCCCAGGTTTTCCTCTCCCTCTTGTTCCAACTGGAATCTCTGGGAGTCCATGTGTTCACAGCAGAAATCCAACCAAGGAGGGGAGACTTGGCTTAAGCTCCCCTTCAGCTATTGAGACCTAATTTTGCCTTAGAGTCTTCTGTAAAATGGGGTTATTAACCCCAGCACTACCTTCTCCTAGTTGCTATGGGAGGCAGGGGCGCTACAACCATGAATGGACTATGCTACCCAGCATCCAGTTCTACAGGCTCCAGCCTTAAATGAAGCAGAGACAGAGGGACTAGCCTAACCCTGAGTACCAAGAAGAGATCAGAGAAGAATAAAGGACAGAAGGTTGGCATCTTGTGAGGGGGAGGGCATCTCTTTGCCTTGTTCTTGGTTAGACTTCCCAGCACCAGGGTACCTAAATATAACCAGGCTCCAGATCCCTCATTTTCCAGCCACTGGCCCTGTAAAGGCCAAGCCCGGCTTGTTCATGCATAGTCAGCGAAGGAGGGCTGGGAACCTAGATGCCGGAGAGGAAGCCCAAACTTGTAGGTACTTCTCAACTCAGTGAAGGAATGTGCCTGGACATCACGGACCACAAGAATAGCTATCCCAAAACACTTTTCATTTTGGTCCCGACGCCCTTTAACTTTCATTCATTTTTATAGTGTAAATTCAAACCTCCTAACAAAATTCTGGGAGAAATTAGTTAATTGATTAATTAAATGAAACAGATAATGCGATGTTTTGACAACTGTAGATAGTTCAAGGCAGTAATTGCGAACTCATCACAGTCGGCTCTCTTCTGTTATGTTCCCCCTCCTTCCCACTCTGAGAAACCGTTCATCTGCTCCTGTCCCTAGAGGTGCCTTGGCATTTTCTAGAGTTTTTTTGGTCAGGGCAGTTACACAGTGTGCTCTGCTTCAGTCGGACTTGTTTTCTGTCAGGGTGACTTATTCTGATGTTGTCCACATGATTGCACACTTCAGTTCATTCCTTTCTTCTAGCTCAGGCTGTTTATCCATTCGCTCACTGGTTTTCACTTGGGGTGTTTTCAGATTGGGACTAGAACAAATTAAGCTGGCGTAACATCCCCCTTAATTTAAGTAAACACCTAGAAGGAGAAGGGTTGTAGGACAGGATGAAGCCCGGGCCCTTGTGCATGCTGGGAGACCTCACATTGAGCTACATCTCCCATCCCCCTTAGTAGCTGCCATCAATTTTCTAAAATTGTTCATTTCCTCCCAGAATAGTTTGAAATGACCAGTTCTTCCACGTTTCAGCCGGTTATTTTAATAAACCATTCTAATGGGTACATAGTGGTATCATTGCCATTTAAACAATCCACTCTATTTATATTTGTTTATTTTGTGTGCATATGGAGAGGGACTCGTTCCACAGAACACATGTGGAGGTCAGAGGGCAAATTTCAGGAGATGGTTCTCTACTTCCACCACCTTGGTTCCCAGGATCAAACTCAGGCCATCAAGCTTGGCAACAAGCAACTTTACCTCCTGAGCCATCTCACCAACCCATCTTTACAGGTTTAAGGTTTTTGCTTTTGTTTTTGAATGTGTGCATGTACACATACATGCATGAACACATATATGTGGAGACCAGAGGACAACTTCAGTATCATCCACAGTATCAACACAATCCACTTCCTTGAGACAGAGCCTCTCACTGGCCCAGAGCTCATCAATTAGACTAGACTGGCTGGACAGTGAGCCCCAAGGATTCGTTTATTGGCCTCCTCAGTTCCAGGATTACAACAATGCCCGGTGTCTCCATGTAAGTGGATTGCTGGGGATTGAACTCAGGTCCTTGTACTTGCAAGGCAAACACGTTACCAGCTGAGCCACCCTTCCAGTCCTCTCTGCAGTTTGGATTTGCCTTTCCTTGATGAGTGACAGTATTGAGCAACTCTTCATGTGTTCATTTGCCACTCGAACATCCTCTGCGATGAAGTGCCTATGGCTTTGTGTTGTTTTTATAGCAATTCCCGATTAATTTTATTAGCTTGTGCATTGTCTTCTCCCGTTCCACTGTTCTCTAAGGCAAAGCTCCATGAGGACTGGAATATGGTCTGTCTTCAATCTCTACACTGAGGGTGGGGCGCAACACTGGTTGAACATATACTCAATAAATAACCGAGAAAGAAGGGGTACACGAGGTAGAATTCTACCCCCTGCTCTGCTACAGTCTGAAGCCCTAAATAAATCCCCTGCCTCAGTTTCTCACCTTGTAAAATGGGACCAGACTGTGAAGATGGCTTAGCTACTAAAATGCCTGCTGTGTGAGTGCCTTGGTTTGGTTCCCAACACCCATGTGAAAGGCTGGGTAATGTGTAACCCCAGAGCTGAGGAGATGGAGACAAGCGGGTCTCTGGGACTCTTTGACTAGCCTGGCTAGTCTAACTGCTGTTCCTCAAGCCAATGAAAGACCCTGTCTCCAAAGCCAAGGTGGAAGGCACCTGAAGAATGACCCTCGAGGTTGACTTCTATTGTCTACGCACAACCACATGCACACATAAACATATCACATGCACAGACATGTTGCACACAAACACACACACATCGAAGATCTTGAGGGGCATCCCAGCTCTTATCTGATCTGGGTTTGAGGCCACGCCCTGAGGGAAAAGAAGGAGCTGACAAGACAAAGGGAGGAAGGAACGAAGATGTGCCTCGGAGACAGGGGAGTGCATGGGAAGGCCAAGTTCACGGAGATTGCGGAAGGGAGAGCAGACACAGCTGAGGACAGCTGAGAGACAGTGGTCCCAGGGATGGGGGAAGGGAAGATCTCCAGCTGTTCACAGGGATGATGGGTCAGCAGGCCCAAGACACATATGACCCAGTGCCACCCACAGATGCTTGCCTCCTGCAGCATGCCATCACAGCAGCTAGGGACACACAGCCCTGATGAACTGCAGCAATATTGAAATGAAACTCTTCTGCGTATCAAAATATTGAAGCTGTGTTGTCACACTGTGGGCTAGTTGCTATGGAGAAACGCAGCCCTGGCAGCCACTCCAATCAGACACCAAGGGAAGATGGGAAATGAGCCCCCAACAGGCTGGTTTAGGGATAGCATTGGGAGAGGTTTCCCTGCCCAGAGCCAAGGATGGGGAAGCCTTGAGTGGGGACAGCCACTGGCATCCAGCCAGCCTTCCCCGGAAATCCCCTGAACCCCAATATTTGGGAAATGTTCTCCAGCTGGGGATATAGAGAACTGATAGGGGAAACTGCGCCCCCAAGAAGGGGAAAGGCATACCTGAAGCCAAAGTCAGGGTCATGTTCAGACCAGTCCCCGCTGTCCTGTTCTAGGTCTAGCTGCTGTCTAGCACCATCTATCTGTCTTCAAGATCATGTTTACCAGGCATTTCAAACTAGCCCCATTCCAAATAAGTCAACACCTGAGCCGTGGTGATGTCCCAGAGTGGGACCAACGAGGCTAGAAGGCACCAAGACCCTCTTCAGCCAGGATCAGGCTAGCAGGGTTTTTCACCACTCACACCCAGCCTGGTTCAGCACAGCTAACCTCTCTTCTCTCCTAATTCCAGAATGACTTGCCTCCCACCCCTGCATCTGCCTGTACAATCACACCTTGGCTCCTGTGTTCCCTCTACCTGAAATGCCACTCTTGGGGTCCCTCTGGGTGCCATTTGGATGCCCACTCTGTCACAGCTCTCCTGAGCATCACTGGTGGCTCTCTTCCTATCTGTGAGGCCTGTCTTAGAAGCCATGTAGATACTGTAGGCATGCCGGACCAGTCTCATCTATCACTCCTTTCCCTTTGGTGCACCACCTCCAACCACCACCACCACCACATGGGCCTCCCTTCAGAGCCAAAATATTCCTCAGTCTTTCCTAATTCAGAGCCACCATACCTGCTGTCACATCTGTCTGGAAGGCTCTTTCTTCTCTTCACCCGACAAGCTCCTACTTCCCGGCTCTGCAGAAAGGACACTCTGCCCACATCAAGGCTGGTGCCCTGGCTGCATTCTCCCTCATGTCAGATGGTACAGTTTACTTGATGACATCATTCCCATCAGTGACCTTTGGAGCATCTTGTGACGTTTGCCTCTCGAGCTAGACTATATGATTGAGGGCAGCAATCAAAACCACTGTATTCCATGGTATCCCAATCACCTTGCACACCTTAGGAGCTTTAAAAAATATTCCAAACCCCATCCATTGTCTAGATGTGGAGTGTGGAATGCAAGTGTGGGTGGAGAGGTCCTCAGCAGGGATCCACTTTTTAGGACTTCTCCAAAGGTCACCCAACTGGTGGTGTGGAGAGGGAGCTCACTCACCTCTAGCATCAAAGAATTCGTCATCTGAACTCTCCACGGAATCACTGAGGACATTCCGAAGGTGCCAGGGGGCACCGCCACCCGGGGAAGGGCCACCTACCAAAGAGAGCATATGTGTTAGTCAAGACTAAGAGAATGACCCAATATGGCGGGGTCAGTCCCAGGCCCCTCAGATAAAGGTCAGCTACATCCTTTGATTCTCTCCTGTGTTTCTCTCCCTCTGTAGCCTCAGGCCACACTAATCCTTCTCACCACAGTGCTTTCATTTAAGTCCAAAAACTCTCTCTGAGGAAGCTCCACAGGGAAAGAGTTGAGGGGAAGCTGAGAGATCTAGCCAAGGAGACAGTGTATTGGTCAGCAGACATTGAGGCATGGTAATACATTATCTCAGCTCTTTATAGCAGCACTGATTCACTTCCACTTCCACGGGTCAGATAAGACTCTTCGAATCATGCTTGCTCCAAGGGGCCATCACCTTGTGATGTCACCATCTCCAAACGAGATGCCAAGGTCCAGTGAAGCAAGGAAACGCAGAAAATCATGCCCAGTTTTAAACTCTTCTGCCCAGAAATGGCATGCTCTGTTCACATTTCATTGGCCAAAGTCACATGGGAAGACCAGGCATCCTGTTGGCCACCAAAGATGTCAGCCACACACAGCACATGCAGGCCATGACAGGACTCAGCACTACCCACATCCAAGTGAGGAGGAACATGACTGAAGATGGGTCCTGTCTCTGCCACTGGCAATCTGAAAAGCCATTCCCTGTCCATCCCAGCCTCAGTTTCCCCACTGCAGACAACCAATCTCCAAGTGAATGGATAAGAAAGTCTATACTCAGTGCCCGAGTTTCAAGAGGCTCAGAAATGGCAGCAGTTCCTATCAGTTTCCAGAGAGCAGCATGCAGGACTAAGGGCCCCCTAGAGCAGGGAGGAAACATGGACTCTGAGAGTGGACACCAAACTCTGCCCCATCTCACTTCCTGCCCTGGGACCAGAGGGAAGTAGGGCAAGAACACAGCTAGCACCTACCCCCCCACACACACCTTCCCACCCCCACTCCCGCTTTCTGGTTCTCTCTCTTCAGCACTTTGGGGCTCCCATGGGACCAGCATGCACATGAAGCCCTCTGCATACACACTCCAAAGCTTGTGAGATGCAAGAGATTGCAGGTAGATTGCAATCTGGCTTGAGAAGGAAAACCATGGAAGTGGTAGAAGAAAATCAACCTGGTAATTTTCCTGGGGACGTTCCCAAAGACAGTGGCATAACTTGTTCCTCATAGTATTTCAAGGGATACCAATACTGCAAGAGAAACCCCAGCGTTCATGTTCAGGAGATGAGCTACACACAACCATATACAGCCATATGAGAGTCCCAGCAGCTGTTGAAAGAATGAAGTAGTGCTTTAGGCACTGACATGGAGAGATGCCCATGGAGTATGGTTAGGAGAAATACACAAGAAAGTTCCAGAACATTCTTTTGACCTCATTTTTTTAAATTACATACACCTGCATACTGAGGGATATGTGCAGCATGTTGGTTAAGGGCTCAGGCCTTGCCTCTTAGAAGCTGTGCGATGTCAAGTGAGTTGCCTCTCCTCTCTGTGCCTCAGTTTCTCCATCTATACTGTGGGGCTAGTCCATGCCAGCCTTATGAGCTTATTGCAAAGATTAAATAAAATGCATTGAAAAGCTTAGCATCATGTCTTGCAAAGATCAAGTGTTTGGAACTAATTATTACATAAATACACTTCCAGAGGTGTTAAAATGTTTGGGAGGACACATGCCAAGATGCCATTTATAAACATTTATCTCTATGGAGTGGAATTTGATAAGAGACAGAGGGAACTCAGCTTTAAGACTACATGTATAATCTCATATGATTAGCCAGATTTTTGTCTCCTTTTACCAGTTCTAAGAGGCATCTTCCCCACATTAACATCTTTGGAACTGGGTGGTGACTTAGGGGATGGTACATCATGAGCTAAATAGCATCATTCACTCCTTCTCCTCACTGATATGTAAAATAAGGCTGCATCCTGTAGTCTGTGCATGTTCAGTAAAAAAACAAAACAACAACAACAAAAACAAAAAAACAGTAAAGTCAACATTCGGTAGGGTACATCTTCCCTGGGGCAGAAGCTTTAGGTCATCAGACCCTCACATCCTGTCCCCACAGAGCGCTGGGGGTAATACCAGCAATGCTCCTGCCTCAGCTTCCCCATCTGTATGACAAGAAACATGATTAAGGCTCCCTAATGGGAAAAAAATATACCTCTGAATCTAGAGGAGCCCATCTGGTACACAGTTGGTACCAAGAACCATGAGAAGTGGACTCCTCCCCAGCCTCAAGCAAGGAGCACCTTACAATGCACTCTGTGGGAATCTGCTATAGCCCCAGCTCACCCCATCCCACCAACCTGCAGGATGCTGGCACTGCTCCCCACCCTGTGCATGAACAGATTTGTAGAGGCCAGCCCTCCTGCCCTGCCCTGCCCAGCACAAACTCCCAGACACATACCCAGGTTATGCTCTATGGTTTGCAGCCAAGAGAGAGAACATTCTGAAACACAAAAGGGCAGAGGTCACAGGAAGCACCAACGTGGAATCCTCTCTAGATGCAAAGTTATTTCTGCCTCCACACTTTCTATGAAGCCCCTCGAAACTTCAGCAGGACATGGGGCACTCAGTTTCCCACTCTTAAGCTCTGAGTTTACTGAAAGAAGATCTGAATACAGGTGTACCATAATTGTGACTTTCTGCCATGGATATGAGACTATTTTCCAAATGTATGTGGAAGTTTTGGGCTAGTGCAGTAAGACAAGAAAAAACAGAAAATATAGGTTGAAAAACAAGAAACAACCCTGAGTCTATTCTGAGATCACATGATCATCTACACAGAAAGCAAAAACTCTGCACAAAGAAAAACTACTGGAACTAGTGCTTAAGTATAGCATGCCTGCAGGAACTGAGATTAATATGCAAGAATTCACTGCATTCCTACACACTAATAACAAACAGCTGGAATTTGATTTATACCTAAATATTTTTGTGATATGGTAAATACAATTGTCTTCTCATTTTCAAATATATGTAGAGATTTTTGTGATTCCAAAACACAACCAGTGGGGCTAGAGAGATGCATCAGAAGTTAAAAACACACGCAGCTCTTGAAAAGGGCCCAACTTCCATGACTGCATCAGGGGGCTCTGGACTGCCTGTACTCCAGCTCAGGGGGATCTAACTCCTTTGTCCTGCAAAGGTCCTGCACTCCTGAGCACTGACTCACACCTACACACACACACACACACACACACACACACACACACACACACACACACACACAAATAAAAATAAATCTAAAAAAAATAAGAATTTAAAAATAGTTGGGCTGGAGAGATGGCTCAGCCGTTAAAAGCTAGGCTCACAATCAAAAAAAAAAAAAAAAATAGTGGTCAGGCAGTGATGGTACACATATTTAATCCCACCACTTGGGAAGCAGAGGCAGGCAGATCTCTGAGTTCGAGGCCAGCCTGGTCTACAAAGCAAGTTCCAGCACAGCCAGGGCTACACAGAGAAACCCTGTCTCAAACAACAACAACAAATCATTTAAAATTTGTCCCAAATTTACATTAACTTCATTAATACAGTTTTCTCAAGACACAGGTGTCAGTTATTAAAATTATCATATAACCGATATGAATACATACTATATATTTACATACAAACATCCCTTACTATCCGAGTCTATTTCATTCCTAAGAAGTAAGAGCTTGCTTGGGGGGTAAGAAAAGTATTGTCATCCTTGTCTATTCAACTGCTGTGCTTGGGACAGTGAACAGTGAGCACTTAGGTAGTGATGGAGCCATCTGGAGAGTTGCTAGGGTCTCTCTGGTTCCTGAGTTTGAATAACCAGAGATGAGTGACAGGCCTCTGCACATGGAGATGCTCACACACATACCATACGCACAAGTGCAAAGGCATGGGCATTCCTGCCAACCTCCCACTCCTGGCATGTGCCACAGCCTGAGAAAAAGAGAAGAGGGCTCATCAACCTCACAGCAGCAGCCCCCAGTACTGGCCATATCATCTGAGGTCACTGCAACGTTCTGAGGGTCCCCAGAGACTGGGGCAGGAGCAGGGAGACCCTGTCAGGGAGATCAAGTTCTCCCAGCTGGAATAGAACAATGAAGAGGCTGGTGGGCATCAAAGGAAGCTGCCATCCACCCCACAGGCATTGCAAGGAGTGCTGGGGACACTGGTGAACAAAAGGGACAGGGAGGGATTTCTGCCATGCTCATGTCCTAAGAGGCTGCCGAAAGGCCCCCTGGATCACCTAAAGAACAAAAATCACCCCATGGGAGAAGGTGCTACAAACTTAGACCTGTCCCTTTCCACCTCTTCCTTCCACAAGTGTTTCAAACAGTGTCAGCACTGCCTGGAAAGGACAAGCACATGCACGGGTCTGTAACCCAGCCTGGCACATGGGAAGCACTTGCTGACACATGCTAGTTCTGCATGTCAGCCAACCTGGCAGCTCCCTTCTTCTGCAGCTCACAGCAGCTCTCCACTCTGATGATAACTTCACCTTCCACTGTGTCTAAATTGTATCTTTGAGTTGATTTTCAGTGGTGCATTTTGACTTATTCACGATTACCCTCCTTGTTTTCTTTCTTCCTTCCTTTCTTTTTTCTGGTTTTTTTTTTTTTTTTTTAATTTCATGTTGTTGTTTGTTTGTTTTTCAAGACTGGTTTTCTCTGTGTAGCCTTGGCTGTCCTGGAACTAGATCTGTAGAGCAGGCTGCCCTTGAACTCACAGATCTGCCTGCTTCTGCCTCCCAAGTGCTGTGATTAAAGGCATGTGCTACCACTGCCCAGCACCCTCCTTGCTTTCAAACTACATGCCTGCATTCTTTTTCACGTGTACTGTAGGTTTGTTTAAAGAAGACACCAGGCCTTCTCTCCCATTGGGTGAGGTCTACCAAAAAACGACAGGGGACCCCCAGCTATTGATACATACTGTGCTGGCTGGTTTTGTGTATCTATTTGACACAAGCTAGAGTCATCAGAGAAGAAGGAGCCTCAGTTGAGGAGATGCCTCCATGAGATCCAGCTCTGAGGCATTTTCTCAATTAGTGATTAATGGGGGAAAGTCTAGCCCATGATGGGTGGTGCCATCCCTAGGCTCATAGTCCTGGGTTCTATAAGAAAGCAGGCTGAAGAAGCCAGGGGAAACAAGCCAGTAAGCAGCACCCTTCCATGGCCTTTGTATCAGCTCCTGTTTCCAGGTTCCTGCCCTGTTCCTATCCTGACTTCCTTTGGCAATGAACATGGAAGTGTAAGCTGAATTAACCCTTTCCTTCTCAACTTGCTTTTGTGTCATGGTGTTTCATCACAGCAGTAGAAATCCTAATGGAGATATATACCTAATACAAAAAAGAACTTGGAGCCAGGTGTGATGACAAAACTTTAATCCCAGTACTCAGTAAGCAGAGGCAGACAGATCTGTCAGTTCTGGGCCAGCTACGTGTACATAGTGAGTTCTAGGCCAGCCAGAGCTACATAGTGAGATTCTATCTTTAAAAAAAAAAATTTTTAATAAAATAAAAAATAAAAATAAACCTATAAGAATGGTCATGTTAAGAAGTAGCTGTCAAGGTCAGCAAGATGGCTCAGCAGGTAAGGGTGATTGCCATCCAAGCCTGCAGACCTGCATTTGATCCTGGACCCCATGCAGTAGAAAAGAATCAACTCCCTGAAAGTTGTGGCAAATGTTATGCCTACACACATACATGTGCATGTACACACACACACACACAGACAGACAGACAGACAGATAGATAGATAGATAGATAGATAAATGTAAAAAATATATATTCAAAAGAAGCAACTGGCTGCTGGATGGGAGAGGACTGTCTGTGAACAGCAGACCCTCCTATACGCTGGTGGCCCCTTGTGTATGCTGATTTTAGCAAATGGCAAGGATGGTATTTCAAAGGAGGAAGAGCGCAGGAGGCTGTCTGAAGAGGAGACTGCTTGGAAAAGGTATCAGGCAAGCTGGGAATTGAATGATGAGAAAGACCAGACACACAAAGCAAGTGTGTGTGTGTGTGTGTGTGTGTGTGTGTGTGTGTGTGTGTGTGTGTGTGTGTGTTCCTTGAGGGGTGTGAGCTCTCAACCCCCAACTCTGCCTTCCTAGGATTGTTCCTACATTACAGGCAATCAGTTGCCAGGCATGGGTAAAAGTTCTGCACAGAGCTTGGAGCGTGGGCTTTTGAGTGACACAACCTTGCCTTCACTCACTTCTCTATAATTCAAAGCAAATTAACCTTCTTGGAGCCTCAGTTTTTCTCATCTCTCAAATGGGCATCATGAGCCTTACTTCATGGTTACAAGATTTTGATTTAAGATCAGCCACCAGAGTTTCCAGCCCACTGCCTGGAGGAAGACTTTGTCATCCATAGACCCGAGACTCAAGGCAGGGAAAGAATACCCAAGGAACTTCTAGCTGCTGCCAGGGGACTCCTTCAGGCTTATGTCTTCCAAGGCTCAGCATGTCTCTACCTGAGGACAATTACTTAAAACCTGAAATCAGCATCAAGGAGAACAGACCTAAGCCCCGCCTACAGAGAAACTACTGCTACTCCACAGTCCCAAGCCGGGCCTGCAGGAGGGGGCTGTTAGAGCCATCCCCAATCTGCCTCCAGACCCACCAGTCCCCTACCTCAGGCACAGTGTAGTCTCTAAGAACTTGTGACAGGCCTGAGTTTCTCCTACATGAGTAAAGCCAGACCACCAGCTGAGATCACTGGCTCCATCTCAGGCCCGGGCATCTATAACAAACAGAAAGGCAGACACAGCCAGGCAGGAGACTTCTGCTTTGTCCTAAAGGACCTCAGGTCAGCCTTGCCTGAAGGCAGAGTGCCCTCTTTAAGGAGACACTGCCCTGTGCTTAGGAGCCCTGGCTAGAGGAGAAGCCACCCCACAGGAAGGAGACAAGAGTATAGGCCAATGCTTCCTGGGCCAAACCTTAGGCCAGATGGTGCCTGCAGGGAGGAGGGGTATGGAGAGGAACTGGAACCATCCTGGCCCTTTGGAGTGCTGGCTCAAGGCACAGCCCTTCTATGCCTTGCATAGAGCAGAGGGCAAGGAGCTTGATCCTTGGGCCAGATTCCATACAAGTGCTCTCGGTCCAGGCAGGGTCACACAAGAGTGGACCACACCCCAAGAAGAGACCTAGTGCCCTTTCTTGGGAATGAGACCCAAGCTGAGCCTCAAAGGAAAAAGTGAGCAGGGCAGACAGAGGCAGAATAGGGCCCAGGAAAGGCATGACCATTTCCAGGCAAAGAGGACATAGAATTCCCCACCTCCCAGTTAGTAACTCAGTATGTCACAATCAGGGAAGGACCATGGACATTTGCTGGGAGCCATGACTCTGGGATATCCAGATAATATACATGACTCCTAGATCCCAAGATGAAGCAAGTGCCTCTGAGCACAGCCCGGGGCCTGTCTATACTCATACCTGCCTGCCTGGCAGTGACTGTTGCCACACTGCATCTGAAACTGTCCTGGTGGCACTGATATACTGCAACACCGGTGTGTCAGCAGAGAAGGTAACAGGGAGGTGAGGTTACAACCCTTAGACAGCCACCCCTACCCACCACCATGCTCACACAGACAAGTGGGCTCTATAAGCCAGTGCTGCAGTTGAAGTCCTGGCCATTAGTGTCACTGAAATGTGTTCCGGTCTAGGAACACACACACACACACACACACACACACACACACACACACACACACACACACACCACCGATCTTCATGACAGTGGGGCCTCAAAGTCAGGAGGCAGGCAGCCTGTGGAGTATGGTACTTTATGGATGGAGCCTGAGGGGGGCTCCACAGACAGACAGGTGACTGACCCCAAGGAAGCAGCCTCTTTCCTACTGATTGTTTGGCCACCTCCTCCTCCTCCTCATCATCATCATCTTCATCCTTCTCCTCCTCCTCTTCTTTCTCCGATACCTTCCTCCTCCCTTCAGGGAGCCTGCCCACTTCCATTGTTCTTGTTCCCAGCTTAGATATTTACCAATCACTTTGTGCCTCAGTTTCTCCTCTGTAAAACAGGGATAATGGTCATACTTACATCACAAGTAATGAAGAGGTTAAATGAGTGAATATTTGAGAAAGGCTCAGCACAGTACCCAGTCTCCATTGCTGCCATAACAGGGCTTGTTAAGGGGCTGCCAAGATGACTCCGTGGGTAAAGGCACTTACTGTGAAAGCCTGGTGACCCTTGTTTGATCCCCAGAACCTACATAGTAGAATGAGAGAATCAGTTCCTGCAAACCGACCTCTGATCTCCAAACATGCCTGACACACACACACACACACACACACACACACACACACACACACACACACACACACTAAAGTGGGAAAAAAATCAATAAAGGAACATGTGAAATGGAATAAGAAGCCACGAATATCCAAGGGCTTTTCTTTGCTTATTTCTTAAGTGGAAATTTCTAAGAGCGGGCCACTCTCCTGGGGCCCCTGGAATGGGAGCTGCCCCTCTCCTCTCCTCCCACCATCTGGTCCTAGCCACACTAGCCATTGGGAACTTTCCATGCTTCTCCCTCTTCCTCCAGGCCTTTAGTGGGGCCTCCATTCCCCACCCCATTCCTGCTAGGAGAAGGGGTGGCACTTCCCTGCACCCAGGCTGGACTGGTGCCTGATTCCTCACCAGTGTCCCCCCACAGACAGTCACTGTATGCATCCCTGCCATCCCGCCCCTCTGGACCCTGGGCTCCCCCAGAGGATACACTTGGCAGGAACCCTTTCCAGGCCCATAGGCTCGCCCCGCACAGCCTGTGAGGTAAAAGTTCTCTTGAAGCTCAGCATGGAACAGCACAGGAAGGACCTCAGGAAGGTTGCTCTCTGAAGAGCATACCCCAAGCTGTGACTTCAGGCCCCCTTTGTAGGTCAGGGTGAGAATGGGGAGCAGAGTCCAGGGACAACCAACTCATGCTTGGCCTTCAAGGGGCTGTGCGGCCACCCAGGGAGGGGTGAGAGGCCAGGAGAAGCTGCCTCCAGAAAAAGGCATTATTGAAGGAAACCAGCGCTGGTCGGGGGTTGGTTGCTATAGAAACAGTCCTAACTATCTCCTAAAATGCTAGATGTGCCACTGATGAGCTGTGTGCTGATCTCTTTCAGGGGACTGTCAGGAACCCCAAAGAGGTTGTCTGCTATGGCACCCAGCTTCAGGAGCCAGCATCCTGAAGGACCCTGAAGGAGAGATCAGCTTTCAGGACAACCAAGTAGATGCAATCCATGGGGAGCACACCCAAGGGCTGGGGATGAGCCTTTAAGATGCAGAATCATCCCAACAACAACTGGAGTCCTTAAACCAACAATGGCCTAAACCTTGACCTCAACCATATCCTAAACCTTAGATTCAGCCATTAACACAGACTAGAAACTAGAACCTGAGTCTGACCACATGACAAGTGACAAGACCAGGCACAGGAGGAACCCAGCCATGGCCGTACGTGGCACCCAGTCTAGATCCAGGGCCACATCAAATAATTTGCAGGCATATCCAACCTGTAACCTAAAGCCCACATGTGACTAGGGAGCACTATGATTATGGTCGAACACAAAACTGTAAATTTATTTAATGTATTAGGAGATTTTTATTTTGTAACTCCATTGCATAGATCTCAAGAATTAACTTTGCAGGTGACAACATCACGCCACAATATCATAAGGTTGCTTATGCCTAAAGAATGTTTTTGCAGGCCAGGCATGGTGGCACATGACTTTAATTGCCACACTTACAAGGCAGAGTCAGGCAGATCTCTATGAGTTTGATGCCAGCTTGGTCTACAAATCAAGTTTCAGGACAGCCAGGGCCACACAGACAAACCCTGTCTCGAAAAACCAAGAAAAGAAAAGAATGTTTTCGCAGCATACTGTAGACGCTTTGCTGCATTTTATACACTGCAGGAGTTTCTATGACCTGTTGCCTTCCCAAGTGCAGGGATGTCCCTGCAAGGAGGAGTTCAGGGGGAGGGGGAGAGCAGGTACAGGGAGGGACTAGAACCTCGGTCTCCATGCCTGATCCAGCTGGCCAAACCAGTTGCTTTGGGAAAGATGTGCTTTTGAAGACCTGCTGGTATCTTATAAATATGCCATTTAAATACCCCTTAATTACCTTATTTAGGAGATAATGAGTGATTAATAGCTTTGGCTATCTATTGTACTTTCATTTGCTCTGCCAATTCGGCTCCCAACAGTTCTGAATTCTCTGGAACAGTTTCCCCAAGGCCCAGATGTCCCCCCATGTCCCATCCAGGCTCTTGTTTCATAAGGCAGGAGTTGTCTCCTCTACCACATAGGAAACTCTCCATAGCACCTGCCACTGTGTCACATGTGGGAGAACATGGGGCAGCCTGGGGTGTTGGGACAGAGGATGGCATTCTCCTTAACCATCCCAGGGCCCCTCTGTAGGGGCAAGAGAATAAGGATTTGACATCTGTGTATCCAGCCAGTGGATAAAGAGACTCCTCAGGGGATGCTGTACACTCTTGCAGGAACCACCACCTCAGTGAGATGGCCAGCTTTTGGTAAGGGCATCAAAGGCTGCCTTCAGCAGGAAGCAAACCACAAGAAAGAACAGCTCCCTGCCACACCCCAACAATGGCCAGTGTGACCCCATATGGACACCCCATTCCACCTGCAACCCTTCAAGGTGATCTCTGCCCCCAGGCCCCTCCATTTGGTGCCAAATCACAGTGCCAGCAATTGCCAGTGAGCCAGTGAAGCCCTGGAGGCGGGCCGGATATTCTGTCTTCACTGCCCCAGATTATACTACGCAAGAAGGAAACAAAACACAGCAAAGGATAAACACATTCCCCACACCAGGCCCTAATAGGAAGCTCAAAATAGCTATGCTGTCAGGGGTGACTCCAGAATTGCTGAGCTCAGACCAGGCTCATAAAGGGAAGCCACAGCAGAGCTGAAGGGAGTTCTGATCCAGAAGGATGGCACTTGGGACCAATCTGCAACAATCCAGAAAAGGTCAAATGTGTTGACCAAGGTATGCGTGAAGACAGGCTCCTAGGACATGCTCAGAGCCTTCCAGCTGCCAGCCCACCTTGAGCTCACGGTCACAAAGTCTGTAGACCTAAGTCTGTCCCTGAGGAGGGCAGGAGGGCAGTGACGTACTCTGCAAATACCCAGAGCCGAACAAACACAGCGTCAGCAACAGCCGGCTCAGAAGAGGCCTCTCCATCCACCAGAACTCGGCGCCCCTCCCAGACGGAGCCCAGTGTGTTTCTATTTCTGCTTTCAACCCTTGTTTGGCATCCCTAGCCAACAGACGGGCTACTTCTCCTGCCTCCAGAATAATGGGTCATGGGGAGGTGGCACACCTCCTCACTGACCTCGCCTACCCCAACACACCTAGCGACAGCCTAACACAGGGAGACCCCCCCATCAGCCTTCTACATCCAGATGCATGAGCCAACCTCTCACCCCCAAGTGCCTCAAGTGCATCCATACTGTGACCCACTCCAGCCACAGACAGCCCCACCATGCCACCAAACACGTCTCGTCAGCCTCAAACTGGAAGCTGATTGTTACACTGGCTCAAAGCCTGGCCCCATCTGGGGTATGCTGGAGGAAGCAGGTCAGCTGACTAGGTCCCCCTGCAGGGACCCAGCTCTTACCTAGAGCCAAGACAAGCAGGAAGACCCTGTCACCCTACCCACATGCATACCCCAGTTGGGGGCTGTGGCCACACAGCTGTGCAGGCCTCCGCAGGCACACGTGGGACCTTGGAGGTGGCATTTACCTCCGGAGTGACTCACTGAGGCTCCCATTCCTTGGGAAAGGGGGTGCAATTTAGCATTTTCTTTCTCTTTAGAAAACAAGAATTTTAAAAGAGAGCAAGTAGAGAGATTTGAGGGAGTGGGTGGGGAGCTCAGATCTCATTTGATTTCCAAACTTATTTGCTATGCATTTTCTCCTACACCTCCCAAACCTCTCCCTAAGGGGGCTCTGGCCACCCTCTTCCATGAGACTCGGTGATAAGCTGAAGTCAGAGCCCCCCCCCCACCAGAAGGCTTAGGCTGTGAATATCCTTGACTCCCCAGGGATCCTCAACCCTCAACTCCCCCAAATCCCATCCACATGAGGTGAGGCCCTTTCCTAGAGCAGTAAAGGCAGATAGACCCTAGGGAGAGGGTGGGTAGAAAAGGAAGTACAGCTGGAGCCGCATAGAACTTCCAGCCCCTCCCGAATCCACGCTCATCTTCCTCATTCCCTCTTACAGATGCAAGAGCTGAGGCTCAGAGAGGGCTGTTCAAGGTCAACCCATGCCAGGGTAGACGATATAATGTTGGATGCAAGAATGGAAGAGTCCTGCCTGCTAGTCTCAGTCTGCCTCTAAGTCTATGGGTGAGTCTAGAACCAGATGCTCAACTTTCCTGAGGTTCAGTTTCCCCATCTGCAAAATAGGAACAACATTATGATTGTATGTGCACCCATTTCCTCATTCGTACCCCTCCTGACCCCCTGCCCCACCTCTGCAAAGAGCTGCTTGGCCGTCAGAAAGGAAATAATGTGGCGGGCTTCCATAAAAAAGAGCCAGATGTGCCAGGCAGTGGTGGTGCATGCCTTTAATCCCAGCACTTGGGAGGCAGAGCCAAGTGGATCTCTGTGAGTTCGAGGCCAGCCTGGGCTACCAAGTGAGCTCCAGGAGAAGGTGCAAAGCTACACAGGGAAACCCTGTCTCGGAAAAAAAAAAAAAAAAAGAGCCAGATGCACATCCCTGGTTCTGTCTTCCTTTCTGCAAGCCAGGTATCTCAGAGCATCCCTGGGAAATGGCTGGTTCTTTCTTAGAAACCTCCAGTTCCCAAAGCCTTGGTTCCTTGGAGTTCATGTTCCTGCCCTTGGTTCAGAGGAGGACCCTTTGCCTCTCAGACTCTGCCTCCCATCAAAAATTTTTAAATTAGATTTATTCATCTTATTTTATGTGTGTTTGGTGTGTGTGTGTGTGTGTGTGTGTGTGTGTGTGTGTGTGTGTGTGTGTATGTGTACCAGGTGCCTACAGAGGAGGTTGGAAGAGGGCATCAGATCCCCTGGAACTGGAGTTATAGATGGTGGTGAATCCTCATATGGATGCTGGAAATTGAACTTGGGGTCCATTTCAAGAGCAACAAGTGCTCTTAACCACTGAGCCATCTCTTTACACACACACACACACACACCCCTTATGAATTTCTAACAAGCAGACTAAGTCTCCAAACTTCTTCTGGCTAGGAACTACCACAGTTTGCTGTGGTGTACCCTACCCACCAGCTACAGACCCAGCCCTAGAGAACAAGATGGAGAGCATCTAGCTGTCTTAGTACTTTTCCCAGTGCTATACCCCAATACAGACCGAGGCACAGGGGCCTCCAGTGGGAGTGAGGAGCTCCAGACCCAGGGTCACATGCTAAAAGCAGAGTTTCTGTTTGGGCTGTACCATCTTTGCTCATATAATAACACCACACCAGGATTAGGGGGTTGTGAAGGGTCTCAAACTACAGCCTGTGTGTCTGCCGCGGTGACAAGTGATTTTTACAGAGACGACAATTTCACACAAGAACCTAAGCTGACTGCAGCCAGCCCAGGAAGGCTTCCTGGAGGCAGAGTCTGAGGAAGTCCTGGAGTCTGACATTGCAAAGGGGAACTGTAGTCCCCTTGCAGAAGTGATGGCCTTGCCGAGATACACAGGTGCTCTGTGTATCCTGGTGCCCTAGGCCTGGGAGTTTTCCACACATGCCTCACTTCTGCCCTCTTCCCAGAGTTCAAGATCAGCCCTGATCCCTTCCAGAGGTGAGCATATATGCCCACCTCCTAGAGCACTTATGTCTGCTATTACGTTTTCTTGTGACCTTGAACACACATATAGGCCTCAGTGTCCCCCTAATCAGAGCTTTGAACCCGAATATCTGCAAGCACCCCTCAACCCCCACATATCAGATTGGTATTTTAGTGCCATTGCTTGTTGCCTCCACCACCACCACCAGCCAGCTCCTTCTCCTAAGAGCAGAGGCCAAGACCTGGAAGTGTCATAAACTGGTTCATCCAGCCTGGAATGCCTGCCCAGCCCTGTGGCATGGGTTCTGAGCTCTCCAAACATTGCTGCCCTTCTGGAGTTTCACAAACTCTATTGGCTACCTGCTGTGTTTCTGTCTAGCCTAAGGACCCAGGTCTCCCATTTGCACTAGCCTGGGGACAGACTCGCCCTGCTGGCCCACGAGGGTAAAGAGAGGTGGGGATAGCAAGGTTCACAGGAAGGGAGGGGCAGGACCGCTGCCAGAAGGCAGAGCAAGCCCTTCCCAACAGAGGCAGCTCCCATGCTGGCATCCCTCCAGCCTCCAGAGCCCTCAGTGTGCCGGAGGGATTTGTCCAAACACACAAGGCTAACCACCTCGCTGCTGACCCCCCTGTGCTCTCTGGAGTTCCTGCCTACCTCTGCAGCAAGTCGCTAGGAACCCAGCATGCCAGCCAGCTGGGTTTCTCTGCAGCAGCTCCTGTACACTTGCTCTTTCCCCCTTTATCCAGCCTCCCAGCCTTTGCTCAAAGCTTCTGCAGAACCAGAAAGCCTGGCTCTTGCCACCATCCTGTCCAAACTCTGCTAGCCTCGAAGAGCCAGCTAGAGAATCCAGCCTTCACTGCTCTAACCTGCTGCCTCCTCTGACCCACGGGTGGCTCTGTACAGAGAACTGTCATGTCCTCTACAGACTGCCAATCCTCTTCTCCCCATCACTGGTTTTCATCCTGTTTTCTTTTGTCCATGGAGCAAGACCAAGGAGTGTTCTTCCTTCCCAAGTATTGCCCAAGTATTGGGGATGGCCAACTCCAATGATTCCTAGTTGGCTGAGGTTGCCCCCAAGGTTGGAAACTGGTAACAATCAAGTTGGATCCACTCTCTGCAAACTAATCTCATCCTTTCTGGGATCTGCTTACATTTTCTCTTGTACCTGGCTTGTCCTGGCTACACGAAAGTCCGTGAACTGTCTTCCTTCCACTCCTGGCACAGCTGGCACAGCTGGCACTGCCATGGCTGGCTGCTCAGGCTATACGACATACAACTCTAGCACTGCCATTCACCATGATGTGATGACCTGGCGTCAGGTACCACAACAGCCTCAGGACCTAAATCCCATCTCTTCCCTCAGCAACTGGGTTATTGGCCAGTTTTCAGAGGAAACCCCTGCACAAACCAGGAAGCAGACCCTTTCCTCATGGGCAAGATTTCCCACAACCTCTACACAAGACCTACAAAAGTCTCCTTTTATTCTAGTCCCACCTCTCAGATCCTTCTGCCTTGTGGTCTGTGGGTGGTCATAAGCTGCCACCCCTCCTGAGCATCCCTTCCTTGGAGCTCAGTTTCCTCAGCTCTGAACGGAAGGACTCTGCGCCCTCTGCTCTAAAGCTTACCTACTATAGTTCAACATAAATGTGATTGGTGAGGGAGACCAGACTTCCCTCTATACTGTGCCTTTTTAAGTCTCTGGGTTTAGGCAGCTAAAGAAGAGAAGGGATGTTAGCAAGCTGCCAAGTTGCCTGGAAGAGCTGAGAAGGGACAAGTAGTCAGATCTTGCCAGAGGTCATCTGCAGAGCTCCTTGGGGTGGCAGCTGAGTAAGGGATAGAGGCACCAGACGGAGGTCACAGAGGAGGGAAGTCTGGCTTGCCCTGAGGGAAAGGACTGGGTGTGAAATCACAAAGTTGGAGAGCAGCTCCAGGTAGCAGTACTGGGAGACCTGGCAACTTCTTCACCTTTCACCAGGTACTCATCCCCATGGACCTCAGCCAGGGACCAAAGGACCCACAAGCCATTGCAAAGGGCCTGGGGCTGCCCCTCTCCCAGAATGGGGGGTGTGGGAGGGTGGAAATATTCCTTAGTATCCAAACAACTTGGTCTTGCATCCATGCTTTGCCCAGACCCTCTCAGTCACCTTGAGTGAGCTATTTGCCTCTGAAGATTTTAAAAAGGGGAGTGCCATCCTACATCTCAGGATCATGGGGCATTTGTGCACAGTACAAGAAGGATTTGCTTTAACTGTCGTTGCTACTGTGGTGCCCTGACAAAAGACCTAGAACCAGGCGTCCAGACCTGTGCACACACATGAGCACATGCAAAGGGGCCAGCAGACAGGAGCACATGCCCTCCCTTTGTGAAGAGCAGGGGTAGGGAGGGACCAAGGCAGGAGAGAGAAGGGAGCAGAGAGCCTTTTCCAGCCTCCTGGTATCATCTCACTATGCCTCCCTCAGGAGGGCAGGGGAGGGAAGTGGGAAAGGGGGTGTTTAGATGCGTTTGGTTCTTGCTGTCTCACACAACCAGCCTCTCCCTGATAAGATTGTTCTTTAATAACGGGGAGTATTGTCTCGGGCACCTGATTCACAAGGCTAGTGCAAGTCCAAGGATCGGGACCAGGTCACAGACGGCTCAGCGGCACTCACGTCTAGAGTGTAGACAGATGGTCATGCTCATTCCATCTTTACCATGCCTTATGGGTGGAAAAGTGGCGTTCACACCAGCCCCACCGGGATGGCACGGCACCTGCCAACGTCACAGGCTGGGTGTGAGTTCATGGCAGATTCTCACACGCCAGCTCCCAAGCTAAGGACTGCTGAAACCAGCCTTGCCTGTGTGGCCAGCCCTGTGAACACATGTCTTCCTCAACTTGGCCTCCCAGGGTACGGTGGGGACCCAGGGTGCAGATTGGGAAATAGGGGGCTGAATCTGGTCCCCTCCAGGTCCCAGCCAACTCAGGGCCTGGAACCAGAGCAGATGCTGGTGAATGAACGCCTGGCTGGATGAATGAAGGAATGACTAACACCCACTCCCTGAGATCCTTGGGCTATAGCACTGAGCTTGTGGGAGAGCAGAGCCCATGGGACCCAGCAGAGGCCCCGCCTGCCTAACCTGGCACCTAGGCTCTACCTCCAGGTCGGGTGGGGGGCGGGGCGGCTCCCTAGCCGTGGGGTATTCCTCCTGTGGCCCGACCAGGAATCCAGGTCTCCGGACCCAGCTGGCAACAGGGAAGGGGGGCTTTCGCATTCAGGATACAGAGTGACAGGACAAGGGGGCGCGTCCTGGTTTGCGTGGCGGGGCGTGGGATGAATCTGCGGCCACGGGACATCCTCTTTAGGTCCCGGTGCTGGGGTCTACTCCCAGGCCTCCCAAAGGGCAGTAACAGCTCCCAACTGCTGGACTGGATAGGAGAGCCGCAGACCTGATCCTCTGCTGCTGGGTGAGCAGGATGCCGTGTCCCGCGAGGTGACCCGGGGCGCGGGAAGGACGCGGGGAGCGCGGAACCCCATATGCAAACCCGGGGGTCCGGCCCGGTCGCCGAGGTCCCTATGCCTCCATCCACCTGGAGAAGGGCTCACCTGGGCCGCAGGATGCCTCCCGCCACCCGCCAAGCGCCCCGCTCCGCGCTCACCTGCGCCGCCCGCCTTGGCCATGTCCCGGGCGGCAGGCTCCGCTGCGCTGCCGGCGCTGCTCGCTCCCGCCCGGGCCCCGGCACCTCCGGCCGGAGCGGACTCTCCGCGCGCGCCGCGCCCCGCGCCCCCGCCCCGCTTGCTCGGCCGCCGCCACCGCAGCCGCCGCCGCCTCGCCGCTCCCTCCCGCTCCCTTAAAGGCGCCGAGCGGCGGCCGCGCCGCCCCCCCTCCGCGCCGCCGGGGAGGGACTGACGACGGAAGGCGCCCGACACCGCCCCCGCGGGCCCGCACCCCCTCCCAAGCCGCTCGGCCACCGCAGCGCGGGGGAGGAGCAGCCCAAGATCGGGGCCACCGAGACCCTGACCCGAGACGAGCCGCCGATGTAGACAGACTCGGGTTCACAGCTCGAAGACTCTGAAAGCTGGACAGAGATGGAAACATGGTCTGCGAGCCTGGGGCGCAGTGACCCTGAGACACTGAACCAGAAAGAGACACTCCTACGGCAGAAACACCCTTGGGAGAGAGAGAAATTCAAGGAAATCGGAGCTGGCTAGAGCCAGTGAGAGGGACAGGACGAGAGCAACAAAGACCAAGACCCAAGAGACCGAAAGACCTAGAACGAAGTCTTGCAGAGATGAGAGACAGTGGGGACTTCTCCATCAGCTCCCGACTCCAGGGGTGCAGGGTGCTTGGACGACTCTAGCCTCAGGAGAAAGGGCTTTTGTTCTTTAACACTAAAGGACCCGTTAAACCTGCTAATCCCACCTGCCGTCCAGGCTGAGCAGGGTTTTTAGGGGCCCGGCAGTCAGCAGTATTCCTTAACATTTTCCTCATGAAGTGCAGACATTCTAGTTAACGGGCCTCCTGAGACATTTAAATTGTGGTTTCTGCCCAATGCCGTCAGAGGATCCACGGGAGATGGCCAATCATTTTAGATGGCGTCTAGAAGTAGGGTCCAGGAGAGAACAGTCCTCTCTCTAGCTCAGTTCTAGGCCACCTCTGTGAGCCCAGAGGATGTCGGCCAGATTTCTGCCTGGCTCCCTGCTGCTGAATAGGGTGAGAGGCAGGCAGGCTCTTCAGAGGACTCTTGGGCTTCTCCTGAACCCTGCTTTTCTCCCACAGTCTGCAGCCAAGCACTCACTCTAGGTACCAGATTGTTCCACCTGTGAACCAGCCAGGCCTTCACTCTAGTGTCCTATCTGCCCCATGGACACAGAGCACACGAGGGGACTCCGGACATTTAGCCCATCACGCACACACCCACCACTCCTGTTAACTAGTCCTTCAACTCCTCTTGATTCCATCCAAAGGCACGAGCTCAAAGCCTCAGGCAAGGGCCCCTCCAAAATTTTTGCACAGATCTAGCAGCCAAAAAATGTTCTTCACCTGAACAGAAGTCGGAATCCTGTACCGCCTACTCATGGGTCTCTCTCTGCCTTCTGATGCCCCACCCACCAAACCAGAGTTTCCTAGGATTCTCTCTGCCACCATGCTTTGACCAAGATTGTCCTTGTTTTATGAATGTCTCGCCTCTCAAGAAACCCCTTAGTCCCAAGGACTCCAGACTCAGACAGCAGCACAGACCCCCATGGACATGGAAGTTCAGAAGCCCCAAAGCCGTTAATTCAAAGCCGTTCACCAGCCCACACCATTGGCTACTAGCAGGGAGGGTATGGATACCCCCAACCCACCCCCAACCCTGGAGTGCTCCTCCATATTGGAACTGCAGTACAGGTTACTGAACGAGCAGTCTGTATGTGGCTTTCTGTATGAACTTTTGTTAAGTCCTGATGTACCCTCTGAGGGATAGTGTGTCATCCCCTGTTTACACAGAAGGAAACAGGCTAAGAAAATTCACTGGGCTTGGTCTTACAGAATTCCATTTCAGGCCCATACTCTATCTCTCTGGGTCTCCTTGTCCTCACACTCCCCTGCGGCTGTGGGAGTTTCAGAGGCCTAGCAGCTTGTACAATGTCTCATAATTGGCCGCTTAATCTGTGGGCACATGAGTGGTGGCCGTGGACAACACTGACTGCAGAAGATAGAATAAACCAGTCACAGAAGGGACACAGCTGGATTTAGGCGCCAGCCCAGGTCCTGGCGCATTCGAGCACGAGCACATGACCACATGACCACATACATGTACATGAATACATGTGTATATGAATACCTGTGTGCACATTCACAGATGCACAGACTCAGGAAAAACACATCTGCTTACAGGTGATACTCCATAGGAGCCCCTCAGACCCTCTTTTCTCTGAGTCTGGCCATCCCAAACCCTAAACTAATGACCTTGAGGGGATGGGGCGTGGATCATACTGGTGAGGAGGCAAGCAGATGGGCACTTGCAAAGTCACCACACAGGATACCCTCCCCATTCCATTCCTCACATGGAATGACAATGCACCAGATTGGCCAGGTGAGAAAGCAGACTTCCTGACTCCCTTTAAGCCTCCCCTACAACCCCAGACAAGAGAAGCTGCCCTGAGGGGTGGGTGTGGAGCCCAGCAGGCCCAGCTTGCAGGCAGTTTCTATGCACAGACCTGGAGTGGCAGCCAAGGCAGTTTCTCGGCCCTGCCTTCAGACAGAGCAAACACATCGGGACTCAAGGCCATTAGATTAACTGGTGGGAGTTAACTTCCTGCATCAGAAGAATTGTCCTTAATTGAAGAAAAGAATAACTAGCAATTTGCAGCAGCTGACCTCACTGCCTGGCGGAGGGAGGAGCCTGAGCCAGCGGTGTCTCCTAGGCCTCCAGCTCCTAGTGGGAGAGTGCCTGGGCTGGGGCTTCCTTCTCTGAGTTCTGCCATGGCGGTGGCCAGCCACTCTCCAGCCCCACAAATATTAAATTCTGGAGAACTGGGGAACAGGAACAGGGCCCAGCCCATGTTCAGGCATAGATGTGGTCCAATGGCAGAGTTCCAGGCAGGTGGGCAGGGGAATCTGGTGTCAAGAAGATTCTTCAACTAGCCAGATTCCCAGGCCTGAATATCAGTCCTGGAGACGTGGCATTCAAGACTTTGGAGTGATAAGCAAGAACTGGGAGCCAGTGTGACTACAAGGAGAGTCAGGCTAGGCCCAGCTCTTTTTTCTGTCTGGACTTGGCTGTAAAGGCTGGTAGAGTTGGGCATCACCACACCATCTGGGCTAGGGCACAGCTTCTGCTCCACTCACCAATGGCAACTCCATGAACAACACAGTGAGCCACGGGCAAGATGATGACCTGATCACATGATCTTCCCCTGTCACTCTGGGATGGACTCCAGTGGAGGGTGGCCTTGGGGCCCATCATGCCTGTTAGCAAAAGTGTACCGGACCAAGAGGCAGAGAGCCATCTGGCAGGTGCATGCCGACTCACAGTGGTCTTCGCAGCTGGGGCTATGAGCCACAGCCAAGAGGATAGATGAACACAGACAAACAAGCATCTCTAGGCTGGTACCCTTTCTCCAAGTCTCTCCTGACTTGTGTTCCCACTTGCAGGTTTCCACAGCCCCATTTCTCTGCCACCACCACCCTTACCCCAAAGCGCCCCTCCCATGACCTTGCCACTTGCACATCATTATCCTTCGTCCACTGGCGGCCCCCTTCCCTCCAGAGGGGTCTTCAGGTTGGCTTCTGGCCCTTGTCAGCCCCTCCTTACTCGTTCCCACACTTCCAAGTCCCTCGGTTGCCATCCATGCCTGGGGGAACCAGCTCCAATCACAGAACAGCCCCAGACTGAGCTGCTCCTTGGGACTCCTGGAACAGCTCTGAGAATAGCCCCCTTGTTGTCACCCTTGCGTCCTCACTCCAGGCTGCCCAAGTTCTGCCCAGAGTTCAGGACACACTGTCCTGTCCTTGTGTCCTTCTTTCTCCTTCCCGGCCGCTAGGACTCAAGTACTGTGCGTGTCCGTCCACCTTCATCCCAGGAAGGTCAGAACCATGCATGTCCCAGTTTCCATGATGCCCCCGTCTCCCGAGTTAAGTGGTCACCCATGGTGACCTTACCCTCAAGGCAGATGCTATAAAGAAGGCCTGTGGTACCCAGGGGGTTCCTGAAGAAGCAGGAAAATTCCCTCAATGTCAACCTCGACATCCCGGGGTGTGGAGGATCACAGACGAGGCAGGCCCCTACCTCACAGCACTTTCTTATCAGTGGGTTTCTTCATGCTGCTCTTACTAGAGCAAGCTGTGGACACTTGTTCCTCAAGTGTGTTCAAAGGATGCTGGCAACATCCTGCTGAGTCTGTTGAACTGGTATCATCCTGAGTTTAAGGACAGCTGAAAGGAAGGAAGAAGACAGGAAGAAGGGAAGAAGAAAAAGGAAGGAAGGAAGACCCCATTGAGCTAAACTTCGTCAGGTTTGTGTGTGTGTGTGTGTGTGTGTGTGTGTGTGTGTGTGTAATTGTTTGTGGGGCTGGAGAGATGGTTCAGCAATTAAAAGCACTCACTGCTCTTCCAGAGGGTCCAGGTTAGGTTCCCAGCACCCAGTGGCTCACAAACTATAATTCCAATTCCAGGGAACCTGATCTCTTTGTGAGCACCACACATACACATGGCGCATGTACATACCTGCAGGCAAAACACTTATACACATATATGACATCAAATAAATAAATAAATGTAAAAAGCTCGATTTTTTTTTTTTTTTATTCTAGCATATGCCACACACACACCATGGTGAGCATGTGGAGGCAGTTTTTGCCTTCTACCTTCTTGTAGGGTCCAAGGATCAAACTCAGGTTGTCCGGCTTACACAGCCAGCATCTGATAATGGGTGAACCATCTCCACCTGCCGTTTTTTCAGAAACTATGATCTGTTCCACCTTTGTGGACTTCCACAGAGTGAGTGGAGAGGAGGTCTCAAGTGGTGATGAGTTAGTTTTTCAAGAAAAGAAGGTGTTGGGGGAGGCAGAGTGACATGCAGCAGTTCTAAATTGAAGGATGGTAGGGAGAGAGCTTACTTCACACATACCCAGGTGGCTCTGCCAGGACCCCTCTTCCCTGCCCATGGAAATGACACCCACAGTTTTACCTCCTCGTGTTCTTCTGCAGGTGGCCCTGTGTTTTGCCTTTGTTTAAGGTCCAAGTCGTTAAAATTGGGCCCAGGCAAGTCCTGTTATTCTCAAATTCTACCTGGTGTTGGGTAAAAAAATCTAAAACTCCCAGCAGCATTGGCTTAGTATCCTGCACTCCTGGGAAATGCCTGGCAGCATGGAGTGATGGAACCAGCACTTCCAGGTGATCTGAGATCACAGTTCTCCCCATCCTGCCCCATCACTCACACACACACACACACACACACACACACACACACTTATTTATCATGAATTCTAGAATGTTGAAACAAACACAGTTGTAGATGATAGGGTACCAAAGAAACAATACATAACTGGCGGGGCTGGGGGTGGGGTGGAGTGGTGTTACTAATACAGCACTATCAGTCAGGGCAGAAGTCACTATCAGATTGTGTAACAGATGGGGCTTTATCATCATATGTTATGTTATCTACACATATCATGGCTCCGGTCCACCTGCCTCGGGTAAGGCTTGCCTCTCTGGCTTTGCTGCTCTGGAATCCTTCTTTGTTTCTAGCTCTGACTAGTCTTGCCAACGACAGGGGCACAGGGTGGAAGTCAGAGTGGAGGTCTCCAGGAGGTCATGGAGGTCCAAAGAACTGCTAAGTCATTTCGTTTTTACCCAAGATGAGCATGGTTGAATAGAACAGGGTCTACTGTGTTTTCTGGCAGCCTGGCATCTCTCACCACTGGTCTTTTACCACTAAATCCCCTCCTCCCTCTAAGGAGCCTCTCTGAAATGTGCATGTTCTCCAGTCCGACTTCAAAAGCCTCCCCCATAGACATGCATGCCAAGACACTATACAATCAAGTGTTAAGACAGTATATAGACAGTGGGGCATGGTGGCACATGCCTTTAATCCAAGCTCTGGAAGAGTCAGACACAGGCAGATCTCCACGAGTTCCAGAGACATACAATGAGAGCGTGTCTCAAAAAAAAAGGAAAGACATTTCATAAGGATATCACATTGGACAGTGTCTGCCTTTTTCTTTTCCTTTTAATGTTGTTAATCCTTCCTTCCTTTCTTTCTTTCTTTTCTTTTCTTTTCTTTTTTCTTTTTCTTTTTCTTTTTTTTGAGACAGTGTTTCTCTGTGTAGCTTTGCACCTTTCCTGGAACTCACTTGGTAGCCCAGGCTGGCCTTGAACTCACAGAGATCCACCTGGCTCTGCCTCCCGAGTGCTGGGATTAAAGGCGTATGCCACCACCGCCCGGCGTTAATACATTTTTATTTAGTGTGTGTGAGCATGTACATGCTCGGATGCCACATCCAGAGTGATCAGGACAAGTTTCCAGAGTGGGTTCTCTCCTTCCACCATGTGGGTCGACAGGCTTGCCAGCAAACTCCTTTACTCACTGAGCTATCTTGCTGGCCCTCTTTTTAATATTATTTTTAAGGTTGTCCTTTTTTGACATATATATGTTTTGAGACGTATATACATTGTTCAATGATGAAATCAGGATAATCGCACATCCATCACCTTAAACACATATCACTTCTTTGTAGTGAGAATCCGTAACATCTTCCCTTGCTAATTTGAAACATGCCAACACTGTTCATTGTCACTATGCTGGGCAGTAGAATGCCAGCCCCATGGACATTTGATTTATCTTATTCCTTTTGCCAGCTGCATACGATTTTTTGTTTGTTTGTTTGTTTTGTGTGTGTGTGTTTTTTTTTTCAAGACAGGGTTTCTCTGTGTAGTTTTGGTGCCTGTCCTGGATCTTGCTCTGTAGACCAGGCTGGCCTTGAACTCACAGAGATCTGCCTGGCTCTGCCTCCCAAGTGCTGGGATTAAAGGCGTGTGCCACCACTGCCTGGCACAATTTTGTTGCATGATGGACTTCCTTTTATTTCTCTAATTTTCTCCAAATAACCTTTGAGGATTCTACACAGTAGTGTAATAAGGACAATAATCTAATGGCCATTCACACTGGACAGATAAGGGAACTGAGGCACAGAAAGATCAGGCAGGGATCACCTAGATCTCATATGTGATACTGTATGTAATAAATGCCTACTGCACTTGGCCTGTTCCCATGGGAAAGGACTCATACATGCATGGTTTATGTCCACAAGCAACTGGGACATTCTACCAATGTCTTCATTTGGTTGTAAGATGATAAGACCTAGAGCCCAGGTCCCCACTGCCCTTCCCTAGAGCTAGAGTGTCCTGTAGAGCTAGCTATGGCTGCAGCCGCATTGTGCCCCAGCACAGAAATATCTTCATTCTCTATGCTGGACACATGGTACCCACTACAAACCTTTACGAGAAGAGGGAGAAACATGGAGGGTCTGAACAACAGTCATAATGGAAAGATATTCTCTACAACAGAAATGGATACAGCTGGCAGAGTGCTTGCCTAGCATGTGTGAAGGCCCAGGGTGTAAGCTAGAGGTAGGGGCAGGAGGGTCTGTAGTCATCCCCCACTAAGTACTAAGTTCAAGGCCACCCTGAGATAAATGAGACCCTGGCTCAGAAAAAAAATAAAGCAAAAACCAAGCATGAATCTCAGGGCTGGGTGTGGGTAGGTGGCAGAGTCCTGGCCCAGCGTGCGTAAGATGGAGAAGAGAGAGCACCTTAAAGCTTGTCAGGGAAGAAATCCCTTCACCTAGAGGGAGGCTCCTGGTTCCCTAACACTGCCAGCTGGGAAGCCCTGGGCTGTGTTTGCTCTCCAGTCTCTACTGTAACAACACAGTTTTCTGCAATAAAAACAGTAGAGTAACAGGCGTCTGTGGGTGAGGAGAGCATGTTTTAGGAGTGTTCTGTTATCTGTCTTAATTTTTACATCAAGCGAATGAGATGGGCATTCTAACCATGCTCATTTAGAGATAAGATAACCAAGGCTCAGAGAGGTTCCACATCTTTCTTGAGACTCCACAGCGTGTGATTAAGTGACACGGCAAGAAAGCCAACTTGAAGTTCCACACTCACTTTTCAACCACAGAAGGGAGGAAGACAGAGGACCAGTGAGATGGCTCAGCGGATAAACACACTTGCAGCACAATTACTCAAGCCTCAGAATCTGAAGTGGAAAGTTGCCCTCTGATCTCCACACCTGTGCCACACACAGACAGACAGACGGACGGGGTCTCTCTCTCTCTCTCTCTCTCTCTCTCTCTCTCTCTCTCTCTCTCTCTCCAGGAAACTGAGAAACTGGGGCTCTGCCACAACTCCGCCTCGGCCTCAGCTGTAGCCGGCTGTATCTGTATGCCTCCTTGTCTCTGCTTGCTACAAGCCCACTGGTCCCACGGGTTTCTCAGAGCTTTGGCAGCTCAGCTACGACCCTGTGGTTTTCCGAATCCCCAAGGGAGGTGCTCTGGCAGGTAGAGGCACTGAGTCAGCAGGATTCTCTGGAGCACAGATGTGACGGCCTTTGTCTGGGCAGAGGCCTCCCAGGCTATCAATGCAACTGCCAAGCTGGTCTCCCAGGCAGATCTCCTGGGCTGTGGGGCTATCTATTCATATTGCAATTTGAATGCTTCTGGTCAGAATGACTAAAAGGCTGAATTTTTACAAGGGTTTTGAAAGTGAATTGACTCCACTTATTAAAGATATACTAGATTACATGCCGAGGCAAAGGACACCCCAGGGACTCCCAGTATCATGGAGATGGAAACAGCCCTTTCCCAGCCGCTCAGCAAGCCTCGGTGGGGGACATTTCACCAAGCAGGTGCCAATTAAATTGTAGGCTGAAGGATTGCAGTCCATCAAGGAAATATCTTGGCACAGAAAGGCTGCTGGGGAATAGGAATGTGGTTCTAGAAATCCCTCCTGGTTATTTTTATATAAATCTGTTTCTAAGGGCAGAAAGCAAAGGCTGAAAAGGGAAGTGTTCATCTGTACTTTCCCTTCTGGTCATAGAATTTACAAGGGAGAGGGGAGGGGCCGTGTGTGTTGAAGGACAGGCTGGGAGCACCTGGTGAGGGAATCCCCTGTAGGCGGGGCCTCCTTGACACTAAGGAGGGAGCTGACTAGTCAGAGGGATAACTCGATGCTGTCCGCTATATCCCACCCCAGCCCGGTGTGCCCAGTACCATGCTGTATGGTTGACGAGCTGAGATCCAGGTAATAAGGTGACCGTAAAACAAGACCAATCAAACCCGGTGCTGGGGAGATAGCTCTGCCAGCAAAGTGCTTGTTGTGTGAGCATGGGGACCCAAGTTCCCATCCTCAGCATTCTCTAGGGCACAGCAGCACTGAGCAGGCAGAGAAGGGAGTTTTGCAGGGGCTGGCAACTAGTAGGGCTGAGTTGGGGAGTTCTAGGTTCAGCAAAAGACGTCATCTCAAACAATCAGGCAGTGCCAAGAAGATGGCTCTGTGTTGGTATTATGTTCCCCGAAATACTGTGTGTTCCCCGAAATAAACTTATCTGGGGTCAGAGAACAGGACGGCTACAATATTAAACAGGAGGATAGGCAGTGGTAGCACACGCCTTTAATCCCAGCACTTGGGAGGCAGAGCTAGGTGGATCTCTGTGTGTTCAAGGATACAGCCAGCATGGAGACACACCTTTAATCCCAGGGAGTGACAGCAGAAAGTAGAAAGATAAATAAGGCATGGAGACCAGAAACTAGAAGCATTTGGCTGGTTAAGCTTTTAGGCTTTGGAGTAGCATAGTTCAGCTGAGATCCATTCTGGATGAGGACTCAGAGGCATCCAGTCTGAGGAAACAGGATCAGCCGAGGAACTGGCGAGGTGAGGTAGCTGTGGTTTGTTCTGCTTCTCTGATCTTCCAGCGTTCACCCCAATAACTGGCCTCAGGTTTGATTTTATTAATAAGACTTTTAAGATTCATGCTACATGGCTCAGCAGGAAAAGCACTTGCCATGAAAGCATGAGGACTGGACTTGATTCCCAGCACTCGTGTTGGTGTGTTGGACTGCCTGCAACCCCAGCATTTGAGAAGCAGAAACAGGGGAACCCCTGAACAAGCTGGCCAGCTAGACTAGCTGAATCAGAGAGCTCTATGTTCAATTAAGAGGCCTTGCCTCCATATATAAGGTTGAAAATGGTTGAGGAAGATACCAGAAGTTAGTCTTGGTCCTCCACATGCATGTGAACCCCATATTTGCCCCCACATGTGTAAATATATGTGCATACAACACACACACACACACACACACACACACACACACACACACACACACAGTGGAAGAGCAATTGTCTGTCTGTCTCCTCTCCTTCCTTCCTTTCTTCCTTCTCTATGCCCAAAAGAAAGTTCCTTTTCCAGCCCCTGCCGCCAGGGAAGGCCTCATGTCTACTGTTCAGGCTGCATGGCTTGGAGAAGTCATCGGAGGTTCAAATGACAAATGACTCCCATTGTAAGGAACAGGCTTGGGCCCTAGGAGTCCGAAGGGAGTTAGTAAGCAATCTGCAGGAAACCCCAAGGAATGGCTTAGAAAGTAGACAGGAACTGAGGCAGGTCTTGGCCAGACAGCACCTCTCCCCCATCGTAATACACCAGACCTAACTAAAATGATCTGAAAGCCAAAGGCTCAGGAAGGAACATCATTTTGCATTGCTCATTCAGGCCAGGCCTGGTTGGCCAACGCTAGACTGGATGAGTACATCCTAGGTTGAAGACCTGGAAATCCAGGAGCTATAACATGGAAGGAGTAGTGCAGCCAGGACCAATAAAAGTGTGACGGGAACTAATACCATGAATTCCAAACAAGACACTGGGAGCAGGTTCATCTCGTTGACCCAACAACCCCTCAAAGCCCTGCCAAGGTTAAAGGCTATAGAAAGCTTCGGGAAACACAGTGGCCTCCCCATCCCCACCCCTTCACACACACACACACACACACACACACACACACACACACACACACACACACACACACCTTGTAGTGGGCAAGTGAGCTGAGCCAGGTACTCTGAACCTGCAGTAGGCACTCAGCAGCACACTCAGCAGAAAGGGATCTAGTGTACCTCCACAGGAAACTGCAGCCCAGGGGTCCTGGCCTCCAGATGTCCAGCACCCTAGCCAGGCCAGCAAAAGGGCTGTGGGTGTCACGTTGGGGCTACTATAGGCTGTGAAGTTTTCAATATCAGGACATTGAAACAGTTCCTCTTTGGGAAATAGGAACATCTAGGATTTTCAGAGGCAAGCCATCTTAAACAGATCTTAACCATAAGCACTAGGCCAAAATCCTGTGGACCTCAACCAGGAAGTGGATTTCTCGCTCCTCCCCTCTACCCTTCACCCCATCAGTGAAAGCATTATAAATTCCTGGGGTGGGGGTATGAATTGGTTTTTGTTTCGTGCATGATGAATAAGCAATAGCTAACCAGTCAGAGGAAATGTTGGTGAGGTGGAACCAGCCACAAGCTGGGAAGATGACTGGAGGTCTTCTCTGTCTCTGTCTCTGTCACACACACACACACACACACACACACACACACACACACACACACACACTGTTTTCTGTGATTTCCTGGGAGTCCTGCTCCACTCTGGGCTTCTGTTCTTATCTGTAGACAAGAGAGTAATAACACCTCCCCCACAAAACCCCCTGCCTCTGGGTAGGATACTGGAAAATGTTTGGTGCAAAGGACATGCATAAATCACTTCAGTATGTTGAAGGGGTGGGGCCAGGACTTGGAATCATTGCTTCTGGGTGCATAACCTGAGGCTTGGCCTGCCTGGACCTGGGGATCCCAGGCCCTAAAACTGGACAAGAGATCTTATGTGTACATGTATTTGTGCATACAAGGCCATATATACATCCATGCAAGTGTGTGTATAAAGAAACACATGTGCATTTACGTTACACATATAGTCATGCATGTGCTTGTGTATATGTGTGGCTATTTATTTATTTATTTATTTATCTATTTAATTATTTGTTTGTTTGTTTGTTTGTTTATTTTGGGGTTTTTTTGAGACAGGGTTTCTCTGTGTTGTTCTGGTGCTTGTCCTGGATCTCACTCTGTAGCCCAGGCTGTCCTTCAACTCACAGAGATCCACCTGGCTCTGTCTCCCGAGTGCTGGGATTGAAGGTGTGCGCCACCGCCGCTCCCCGATGTGGTTATTTTTATGTGACTATTGGTTTGTGCATTTACCTGTGTTTCCCCTAGGGATCCAGGGCTTTGACCAGGTTTTTGTCTGTTCCTCGGTGCTACCATTCAACTTAGGACCTCGCACGTGCTAGATAATGGCTCTACCCCTGAGCTCTATCTACCTCATCCCCGTTTTACTTCTGAGACAAGGTCTCCCAGAGCTGTTCAGACTGGCCATGGACTTGGTGTTGCCTGAGCTTGCTTACACTTGTACTCCTAGCATGCCAGGTTTGATCAGGTTTAAAAGGGATCTTGACATTTCAGATTAGCAATAACCCCTGCTTTGATCCCTTTCTTCAGATGGAAACAGTCCCTGGAGTCCATGTGGGGGAATCCGGGGGGCTTGCTCCTGACTAGGAGCTGTGAACAGCTACCAGTTAGTTGAAAGCTTTGGTGAGCTCTCTGGTCAGCATCCTGTCTCTCAGGCTCAGGTGGCCTGTCACACATTCAGATCATGAGACAATGCAGCAGCAGCAGCAGCAGCAGCAGCAGCAGCAGCAGCAGCAGCAGCCTCCCAGCCGTAACAGGCCTCAGCTCTGAATGGACGGAGGACCAGACACATTGACAGAGAAAGAACAGGTCCCAAAGCCCTGGCCTGGACTGTTCACACGAAGACCTGACTATCCAGGTGACCCCGCACTTAGCACACACGCCTGGAATTTCTGAAAGCAAATGCTGGCCAGAGAGCCACCTAAATGAGTGACAAAGGCTGGGAGGGCCGAGAAGAGATTGGGCAGGGTCTTTTAATCGCCAGGACTCCTCCATCACACAGAGCAGACAAGCCAGAGAGCTGACAGAATAAGCCTGCAGGGGCTTTGTCTTGCAGCTTACCTGCCCCTGACACGGCCACTCAGTCCTCAGCATCTGCTCCTCTGCAGTGCCCTTAGCACAGTTCCCATTGTTCTCAATCCATTTTCTCATTCGCCATAAAAGCCAGGCGCCTACAGACTCTTTCCACGTTTATTGTGAGGCTGGAGCGTGTGCGGGTTTGGGTTTCAGAAGGATTGATTAACACAGATGGAGCACTTGGCAAGGGCCCGGGGCTCCCAGTAGACACCCCCACTTAGACCTGGAATAAAGATTAGAGAGCTGGAAGGCAATCTAGGGCAAACCTCGATTTCAAGGGAAGGGAGGGACGGGGTGGAGGGAGCTGCCCATTCCAAGTTCAAGGGCATCTTCTTGAAGCTGGATGAAATTCCTTGCCAGAAAGGAAAAAAAGAAGAAGGCTGAAGGCACTGTCGCCACCTACTATCCAGCCAGCCTCCCGAGTCCAGGAGCTCTCCTGGTCACCTGCACTGAGGTGCTGTGGAGAGGCCTCAGCTGAAACCTTCCGGCACCCATGCTGTCTGAACCATGTCGTACACTCACACCTGTGTCTACCTTCCTCAGGACACTAGAGCCTCATCTGTGCAGTCCTCTCTGCTGGCGAGCCCTTGCCCTCTTCCTTGATGAGGACAGTCTGAACTATCTACTGTTCAAGGTCTAATTTGAACCAACTGCCATCCTCATTCAGTAGAAATGAATCCCCCCTTTTCTTCCTTTTGCTTCAGCTCCATTTTCATCCTGCCCGCGTTTGTGTTTCTATAAACACAGTGAACTTTAACATTAGCACAAATTGCGATTTGTTGCTACCTCATCTAGAGACAATGGTGTGTTTGTTTTGCTTCTGTGCTGGGAACTGAACCTTGGGTCTTCCTGTGCCAAGTGACTGCGCTATGACCTCCACCAGGGAGCTAGCACGCTTCAGGCACATTTCCTGGCTGGTTTTGCTTGGCTACCACCAACTCTTCCTGTCTACGTTTCCCACCCAGGTGCAGTCATGTTACTGAGATGATGGTGAGCCATCCTCTGTTCCAGAAGACGGGTGTCTCTGACCTGACCAATCAGAGCACAGGGATTAGATGGGACTGTGTCTCATTACTGGAAGAGGCCAATGCCAATGAGATAGGCCAGGGGCCATCTTGGAAAGATGAAGGTCTTTGTGCCGTGAATGCTAAATTGGCTGTTGGTACCCATGTGGCTCCATGTAGGACTTTGAATTTCTGATCCTCCCGTCTCCAGCTCCTCTGTGCTGGGATTACAGATGTGCACCAATGTGCTATTTGGTGCTGGGGGTTGAACCTGAGGCTTTGAGCATGCTTCCCACTGAGCAAGCATGTTATCCACTGAGCTACAGCTCTCAAGTAGACGACTCTTAGATCAACTAGCTGTCAAATCCAAGTGCAGTCTTCATTCTTAGTGGGAGCGAGTAGTTACTGCGGCCCTGCTGTATGACTGCCACTGTGCTTGGTTCCGAGCAGATGAGGGCGACTGAGCCATATATCTTCTTTTTGAGGCAGCCTGCCACAGAGCCCATGTTCTAGGCTAGCTGCTGGCACTATTTTCATCCTTTCTATCTTAATCTGCCTCCGCTGCCCCCTACTTTCTCGCTTAGGCTGGACCTTGCCTGAAGCTGGTCTCTGTAAGAGTAACAATCAAGTCACTCCATCACCCGGGTGCAGCCAAGTGCTATAATTCTACCACCTCGTTTGATTCTCACACTAACACCGATATGGACAGTATTAACCCATTCTACAGATGAAACTGAAGCCACGTGAGGCGGAGATTTTCCAATCACAGAATAGCTGTCACCAAGTCTGGCTTGAAATACTGTGTTCGTCCCCTTGTACTGCAGTGCCCTCCCCTGGACCCTGACATCCAGACAACTGTGATGAAATGGGAACTGGAACTGGAGGTGAAAGATGAAGATGGATGCTTCTGGGTTTGTCACTCTGTCTAGTTGGCCCGAATCAAGTCCATAAGCTTCGACTTTTCCATCTGTAAAATGGGACAACTGATACTGCATCTACTACGTAAGGCTGTGATCCAGTTTAGAAAGTTCTTAGGGCCTAGACAAGGATGGGGGTCTGAGGCAGGACAGCAGAGCAGCTGGAGAGGCCCCAGATGTGCTGCCCAGGGCAGAAAAGAACAAAGCTAGAGAAGCACTACCAGGTGTGCAGACGGAAGGACATGGCAAGGCTCCTCGCAGGACAGTGAGCAGAAAAAAGCAATGAAAGAGGCCAGGAGCACATTCTGAGCCCAGCTGCTTGGTGCATGCCAAGGCCCTCTCCTAACAGGTTCTGTAAGAAACCTAACAGTGGGCCGGGCGGTGGTGGCACACACCTTTAATCCCAGCACTCAGGATGCAGAGGCAGGCGGATCTCTGTGAGTTCGAGGCCAGCCTGGTCTCCAAAGAGAGTTCCAGGAAAGGCATACACAGAGAAATCCTGTCTCGAAAAAACAAAATAAAACAAACAAACAAAAAACCAAAAAACAAAACAAAAACCCTAACAATGACTAAATATCAGAACTTACGGCCAGGTGCTGATCGCTATTTTCATATCCTCTCATCTTCACGATAACCTGGGGCAGGTGTGTTTTTTGTCCACATTACAGATGAGGAAACTAAGGTATGGGGGTTACAGGGATGTCAACCACCTGACCACTACCAGTACATACAGGGATGTCAACCACAAACCACTACCAGTACATACAGGGATGTCAACCACAAACCACTACCGGTACATAAAGGGGCTGTTATATGACCCAGATATGTGTGTGTGTGTGTGTGTGTGTGTGTATATATATATGTATATATGTATGTATGTATGTATGTATATGTATATATGTATATGTGTGTATATATATATATAATGCACCTGGGAGTTTTAAGACAGGGTAGATGTGAGCTGGTGGTAAACCCAAGAACATGTACAGCTGCCCTTGCTCTGGATAACTCCATTAGGTATCAGTGATAATGAAAACCCTCTAATCTCTCGGGGTACCTTGGAGCTGTGGCTCTCCTGGGAGGTCTTAAGGATCCTGAAGAATTCTACAAACATTTGGGTAGCTGGTCCAGTCTCCATGGTCCCTGCTTCCTGTGTGCACCTGAGTAACCAGTGTTTGCCAAGTTTTTCTAGGTCAAATATAGCTTCAACTTGGTGAGCATGAGGACTTGAGTACTCTTGCCCCCCTGGAACACAGATTTCTGAGCCTGAAATTTCTTGGAATTTCCCATGCCCACGAACTCTCAGGCACTGAGAGGCAGACTGGGGGACTGAAGGCTCCATATGGGGCTTCTTGGTACAGCCTAGTGACTTGGAGCCTATGAACGGGAGGTCTTAGGAGACCTCACCAAGACCAGGAAGTCAGAGGAGTGGACACGTGGTGGTGTGCGTGGGGGGGGGGGGGGGGGGACTTGGGAAAAGCTGAGGAGGAAAAATCCTGGGTAGGGAGGCAGGGACCAGGATAGAGATGGAGGGAGGGAGGGCGCCTGGCAAGTGGAGGCATGAAACCCAAAGAGGGAACGCAGAAGGGGACAGGGTGGAGGGCTGCAGTGGAAGCAAGCAAAGGGCCTCAGTGCCTGGGAGCAGAGGTGTGCGTAATAGAAGGGCTGTCAGAACACAAAAGGTGATGAGCAGCCCACTTCTCAGCCCCACCCCCAGATGCCGCCATGATGCCTCCTGGCTGGCCTGCGGATAGTGCAAAGGCACCTCAGGAACCGCACGGCAGGGCTTCGGAGGCTCCCCACAGAGGACTTTATGGTAGTGGAGTGGGAACAGGGAGAGACCAAAGCTGGAGGACCCAGGGCCAGAGAAATGAATGATTCTACCAGGAAAAGACTGGATCTTGCTGCCCGGCCTGTGCACAAGTGCCCCGGGCAGGAGACTACAGCAAGGTCAGAAGCAGCTGAAGGGGGAGATGCTAAGGTCTTCTCCAGGGCCATTCTTGGTTGGGGATACATATGACGCTGATGGAAAAAAAAAAAAAGGTCAGCGGGCACATTCAGCATTAGGGGGACACCTAATAGGGTGTGTGCAAGTGCTGGCTGGACCAAAGACACACACAAGATCCTGGGTGGAAGCACAGCAGGGCCTGTGTTATAGGATAGAGGCCTGGCAGGCTAGACAGGGGACTCGCACAGTCCTCCCATGGGAGGAGAAGATGGGCTGCTCACAGGTGTCAGCAAGCAAGTCTAGCTTTGGAGGGGTTTTTTTAAGGACCAAGGGTAAACATACAGCATGGCTGACAGGAGCCCTTCCAACCCAGGCCCACACTGTTGGCTACTGAAATACACACCCATGTTGAAACTGACTAGAAACAGCTCTAGCACCAGCTGAGAGATGATGGGAGGTCAGTAGTGGTAAGGACATACAGCTACATCACTGCCGCCTTCTCTTCTGCTTTGCATGGGCCCAAAGAAGCAGGGGCTTGCTTAGAGGAACACCAAAGTAGTGGTTCTCAACCTATGGGTTGCGACCCCCAAAGGACCGTTGGAAAACATTATGATTCATAACAGTAGCAATATTAGAAATTATTTTTATAGTGGTGGGTCACTGACATGAGGAACTGCATTAAAGGGTCACAGTGCTTAGGAAGGTGGAGAACCACTGCTCCAAAGGGTACCTCCACGGTGACCAGGAGCCATAGTAAGGGTATACCTTGGTTTTCAGCCATTGCAGGCAATTCCTACCAGTGTCAAACTGCCACACTAACTGCACTCAGAGGACACAGGAGCTTCTGAATGTGGTCCTTCTGCTTCACTTGGGCTCTTCCACCTGCAGCCTGTGGCCACTGTGGCCCCTCCCAGCCCTGCCTCCTTTGCTCACTTTCCTGGAGCTCCCCAGTTCAGGGAGGCAGGCACCTGGACCTAGTGCCAGGGAGGAGGGTACAAACTTTCATCACCCTTGTTCCCCTTCAGCACACCACCCTGGTACAGGAGGGGTGACCATACCAAGGAGAAGGGGCAGGGGTCACCTTCCCACCTGCACCCCACTCAGTTCTCTAGCCCTCGGCCTGCCCCACATCTAATTAACAGGAGCAGCCTGACTAAGGCCCGGGAGCAACTGGGGCACCCCCTAACCCCAGTCTAGGTAGATGGAGACAAGTTTTCCACAATGAGTTGGAAGCTAACATCAGTAGACCCTAGGGACCAATGTGTTCCCTCCTATATGGCCATCTGCCAGGGTCACACAAGGCCAACACATATCTGTGGATGTGATCCACCCCGGTACATTAATTCGAATAAACCTACAGAGCAACAAGCATGTGCTAGGCAGAATTCCTGCCCTCAAGAAGTCTTCACTGGAGATGAGGACTAAACAGGTGAGACACAGTCTGGCAGTGAAAGCTGGCCTACGGAAAGGAACACTACAGAGCACACAAGCAGCTCAGCAAACTGGGGGAGCTCAGGCAACACAAACACACTCAACTCACGCATGGCTCTCCAAAACAGGCTGTGACTAGGCCATGAGAAAACTGAAGGCAGTTAGAGAATGACTCACACGTGCTCAGCCCTTTTTCACAAAGCAAAACTTCTAGTGGTCTGGCTGCCAGGCTGTATGCAAGAGCATCTAAAGTCAGAGGATCTAATTCTCATTTCCAAATTCTTATTTCTTATAGTTTACTTCTGTGTCTTACTGTGGCTGCCAAGAGCCACAAGGGTCTGGGCTATGAAGCAGACCTGGGCACAAAGCAGAGGTTAAGCTCGCTTATCCATCTGAGCTTGTGGGGGTCACCTGGCACAGCAGGTCACCAGCAAGGACAGGCCTCAGAAAGAAGTACTTAGCAAAGGCACTGCTCCAGAAGCAGTGTCTAGGACACTAGAGACAAGGAGAGGCAGGAGCAGGCACGAGTGACACAGTAATCTTGGGAGTGAGTGACTCCACGAGCACAGACTAGCTGCCCAATTTCTCCCTTCCTGCTCTCATCTACTAATGGGATATGGTGGTATCTGTCTCACACAGAGTACACAAGTATTGAGTTAGTGAGGGAACACCTTAGAGCAATATTCTAGTATGTGCTCAATAAATGTTAGGTTTTATTAGCATTTATTTTTCTCTGAGGTGGCAAATAGTCCACTATGTTCATATCAAATACAAAAGTATTCTCAGTGGTTTCTGTAAATCCCATTTCACATTGCCTGTGGGAAAAAGAAGATGTAAATTATTTCAAATAGACATGATCACAATTTAAAATACCAAGTTTATTTTTGTTTTAAATCATCACAGTAAAAACTGCCACACAAATACTTTATACTACCAAGACAAGGGCTTTACTGGCTCAAGTGCACATGTCTAACTCTCCAACTGAAGACTATGAACCCTAGATATCCTTTACATTCTGAGGTTATACAACATTAAACAAGAAAACATCAAACAAAAATCAGTTTTGTACAAATAAGTGTGACCAAGCAGCTTAACTCATCACCTGAACTTCTGATACCTTAGGAACAACCACAGGAGGCTACTTAGGGCGTCTGCAGCAGCCAGACTCAGGTGAGTCCTTGGGTGCGTCTTTCCCTCTGCTCTTCCATTTCTTGCACCAAACCTCACCCAGATAACTGACCCAGGCAAGCTTTTTTTCAGGCAGTTGTCTTATTTTTATACACACTTCTTTTTCTCAATTCAGAGTTTCTGAAAATCTTAGCACCAGGACCTACGAGCCTTCAAAAGGCCATATGGGCATCTTCGGTCCCCTGGAGAGTCCAAAAGTCTTCCAGTCACCCACCTGGCTCCCTCCTTCAGACGGGATGCTCTGTGGTGTGGAGAGGAACTTCTGCCCTCTGGGAGAGTGAGCTGGCATGGGGAAGGCCTGCCCTCTCCTAGCCTCAAACTTCCTGCGCTCAGAGAAATGTTTTTCATACCTGCATGTATCAAAATGGCAATAAATGACTCCAAGGAACTGAAAACATGAAAAATCCCCTAGGACGTAAAACTTGGGGAAGGTGTTTGGTCCGTGTGTCGGACTGCCCACTCCTACAATTGAGAGGCTTGGTGGCATCACTACACTCTGCATTCCATGTTGGTTGCCCCCGAGTAGGGAGAGGTGTCCTCACAGGACAGCACCAGTGACAATGTGAGGAATACATTTACCAGGAGCCAGGTGCTGGGAGCAGACAGTGACTGCATTTGGGTTAGCACTGATAGGCCCTCCCCTGTGGTTCAACTGAAGTTGGGATTCCTATGTGAAATGTCTTTATCCATTACCTTTCAAAACATTTTGATCTTCAAACTGAGTCAGAGGAATGAACACACCATTTCAGCAAGAAAATTACACATTCTGAAAATATTGTCTCATTATAATCCTCTCATGTTCCTCAGGCACTAAGAAACATAACCCATCCTGTTATAACTTCCAGAACCACTGCTAAGACAAGGAGAGAATACAGAGTGAGGATGACCTCACTGGCGTTTCCCTTCAGTGGGCAGCTGAGGACAAAGGTTCCCCATGGGCTGGCACAGGGTGGTGCTGTCTCTCCTCCTGAGATATGAGGGCCCTGCCTGGCCAGCTTTCATGTAGCAGCCTCTAGGAACTCTGAGGTGAACACAGCTTCTGCATAGTCTTCACACACATCCTGCAGCTCCGCAGCCACGGCCCCCAGGGCTTCATCTACCAGCTCATCTGAAAAGCTGGAAGACAAAGGACACAGCTGAAGGCGTGGGCAGCCAAACACAGAGCTGTCCAGTATTCATGAAAACCTAGTAAATCAACTTGGAAATTGTGTGGAGATCCAGAAGCCCAGAAGAGTGAAGACACTTCTGGAGAAGAAATAGGTGAGGAGCCTGGCTCTCCCAGGTATTAAGATGGTAGCACCCACATCCCCAAGTCCTGCGAAGCATCAAAAGACAAATGGCCCTCACCCTTGAGATGCTGACATTAGAGGTGACTGGAAATGAATGAACTGGCCACAGCCCAGCCCTAGCTCAGCGAAGGTGCATGCTTTCTCTGTGGGAAAGGGCAAGGTCCTCCAAATCCCAGATGTCTCTACCTAAACATATGCATGCACACACAATACACAGCCTTCTTCATTTAAAACTGTTGCAGAGTATGCTGCAGACCTGGTATCCCTCAAGAACTTCCATGTGTCCTGGAAAAGACACCATGCAGACAGCTGTAGTAACATCACTATAAACCATTAGCTAATCTTACCTACAGACTTTACTCAAACCTTGCCGATCATCTAAACAATGCCATTAAACCTTTTTATCTTTCAGGATCCAATCCAGGCTATTTAGTTGTCACGTTTCTTTAGATACTTTCATTTAAAATAAGTTCCTCAGTCTCCCTTTCACGACCATAACATTTCTTGAAGAGTAAAGTTCTTCTTTTTTTTTTTCTCACACTGTCCTTGTATCAGGGGTTGTCTAGTATTCCCTTACAACCACTGTCAGCCACATATTTTTGGAACAGATTTCAAAAGAGGGCTACTGTGCCCCCAAGTGCTCTTCCTTTTACTGATGACTACTGATTTTGATCACTCAGTTGTGGTGATGTCTGCCAGGCTTCTTCCTTATGAATCACTATTTTCCCTCCATAATTAATAGGTAAATATATAGGGATATTTTCAGACTGCCTACGTTTTGTTTTCCTATGTCTTCATGACTTGTTCCTTTGGAGACGACAGCCATTATCTCTCTGGATATTGTTTCAGACTCATTTTCTTTCTCTCCTCTCCTGCAAAGACCATAACCTCACATATATTAGACTGTACTGCTTGGTCTTCTATGTTCCCGACCCTCCTGTCTTGACTTTCATCTTTAATTTTGCCTTTCTGTGCCACTCCAAGTTTCTCTTCTGTTGAATCTAATTTGCTATTGAGCCTATCGAGTACATTCCTCCTTTCAGAAAGTGTATTTTTTATCTTTAGATGTATGTTTGGATTTTGATGAGCTCCCAGTCCTCTGGCAAAATTCTGAGTTGTGTCTTTTATTTCTATGGCCACACAGGCAGTTATCTGGGTCTGTAAACAGCGTCCCTATTTGGAGCTGGTGTGGATGTGCCGTTAACTATTGTTTCTCTCTCCTGTCTGGCTATTTTTACTATCAAATAGACACTGCTTTTGAAAATTATAGAAATAAATTAAGTCTCCCATGATGACATGATTTTCCTCCAGAGAAAATACGTTTGTTTATATATGGAGCCTGGGGAACAAGAGAATCCAGAGTCACCTCAGCAACTGAGAAGATGTAGCATTGGGTAAAGTCCATAAGAAGACCTATATATCCAGGTCACCTGCACTTGCAGAGAATGCAAGCTTTCAAGGCCTCAAGCAGAAGTAATACAAGGTCTGGGGATGTAGCTCAGCAGTAGACGGCTGGCCTAGAATGTACAAGGTCCTGGATTTGACACCAGCACCACCAACAATGAAGTAAAGAAACTCTACAAGGCAGTAATATTGCACCACTTGATTCTAACCTCTGTTTTCTGACCTAAGGAGGCTATGGATGTGTTCTCCTCCAGAGTGAACCATTCAGCACCATACTGTGGGCTGAGCACCTGTCTTCTCCATGGTCCTGACTTAGTTATTCTTCATTACCTAGTTAGTACCTAGATGCTGTCAAGTGTATACATTTTATTTTTAATCCAGCTTTTCTATTAACAGTTATCCTCAGGGGAGAGGTGGTTCAAATCACCATGTGTATCATTTCTGGAAGCAGAAATGTGTCATTTCTGGAAGTGACCAGTCTTTGTATCTGCTTCCCTCTCTATATTCCTATCACTGCTTCTCCACTAAACTACAAAGGAAACACAGGGCACTTCTCATTCACTTGGCACAGCAGGTGGCATATGGTGTGAGGTTTTCTTTCAACTTTCTTCACTCTGCCTCAAAGCAACATCCTTCCTGACCTGTCCCGTCTTCCTCTTCCAATCTGAACTGGCTGCTTCCTATGCTTAAGCACAATTGCTTTTGAAATGGTTTTGACATTTTTCTGGATGTCCCATGTTGGAATCCAGGTTCCCTGAAGTCCTAAGTCTTCTTTCTTGCCCCAGGGCAGCACATGGGCTCCAATAACTTACGGAGAAGCTGTGCAGGATATCAAAAGCTCATAAATATATAATATAAGAATGAAAACAAGCATGTTTCAAACTTAAGAAAGATACAAGCAATCTACTATTTCGCTCAAGGATAACCACCACCTTGCACTTGTACTAAAGCAGTACTTGGAGGTCCCTGGAGGTACAGGAGAGAGGTGAATGAGGACTAGTGCGGTCAGAAGCTAGCTGCTTGTCAAGGCCAGTGTGTCTCAGACTGAGGATTGGATAATGGCTATTCTTGCCCAGCACCACTTGTGCCCTCTGAAGGAGTTCAAGCCTCAAGAACAGCGTCAAGAACGGAGCCCTGACTGGAGTATTTGTGTTCATATGTGAAGCCCTGACTCCATATGATGCCTGGGCCTGGAGGGTGATGAAGCCCAAATGAGGTCACAAGGTAGATGGGAACAGTGCCCCAAGAGGATAGAGAACCTCTGTCACCAGAGAACAGAGCAGGAAGGGGACACCCACCAGACACTTTGACCTTAGATAACTCCCAGCCTCCAGACTGTGAAAGACATTCTTGTTGTTTTAAGTCCCCCAGTCTACAACATTTTATGGCTCCCTGAGCTTGGCCTGACAGTCTGCCTGAGAGGAAACTGCAGGGCACTCTGCTCCTCCAGGTGGCAGAGCCCTGATGTTTTCATGGCTTCCTGTATCAGAAGAATAGCAGTTCACAGAGGAGGCTGCCCGCCAAGCCAGGAGCAGCCACTGGAACCCCAAAGCAATGATTAAGACCTCAGCTCGTCCTTTCTCCAGCTTCTCTTCAAGTCTAGGATTTGGTCCTTGGCCTATAAGAGAGACACGGAAACTTTACTGACCTTTCAGCTATTAGCCATGGGTTGAAGGAGCCTACAGCCTCATGAGATATGATCCGTAGGAACTGCTCAAATTGGCTACAGTAATCACCAATGCTGTGCCGCATCCCTGGAGGGACAAAGAGGGGAGTTCGGCCTTCTTTCTGATACAGATCTTCTCCGATGGAGGAAAAGGGGGCCTCTCTTTTCTCTGGTTCCTCCTCTGTTCCCATACTTTCATCCAGTGAGCTGAGAACACACAAGAAGGATGGAGGCATCCAAATGTAAGCAAGGGTGAGCTGTTCCTGTACCACAGGGGTTTGTCCCCCTCATACTGAACAAAACTCAGCATTCTACCATCATTGCCCACTTCTCTTCCAATCACACTAATCCTCAACACTGCAGGTGCTCCTGATCCAGGAGCAGGAGGAAATAGAACTCACACTAAGTGTCAGCACACTAAGTGCCAGAGTGAAAGCTAGCTAAATGCTAGGTGCTAGAGGCTTCCTTACAATGCAAGTGTTCAATGCCCACCACAGAACCACTGTCTTACTGACTCCTCAGAGTCTGCAAGAACTCACTTGCTCCAAACAATTTCTGTTGGAACTAAAGGGATGCAGAATTTAACTACACCCAATGCCACCAACTAGAAAAAAATCACAATGTACTGCCACTTACTTGGCATTGCAGGGCCTCTCTAACAAGATTTTCACAGCTGGATCCTTGGGAGTTGCTGTCTTAGTGATCTTGATTGGATGGGGAGCCAGAGGTCTTTCACTTACTGCTGGGTTGTTCTGGTCTAGAAAGGACAGGCATAAAATGACTGATGTCAAATGTGTCCCTCGTAAGAGTGTGGTGGTAGCTAGTGAACTTTGAGAAGTCACAGCCATCTTCCTCAGACACTAAGACACAGGTCGGGTTTGGTGCCGAGTGGCTTCAAACACAAAGGCGAATTTTTAAGTTACAGAGAAACAAAACATCAGTCTTCAGAGACAAGCACTACTCCCTAGCTCCAGATGAGACTCCTTGCCCGGTCTGTGAAAGGCCTCAGGAGACACCATTTCACTGGGACCCAGCTGCCAGTCAAGGAGTCTGAAGTCATGAAGTTTGGTTTTTAACCTTTCAATGCTTTGATTACAGGAGGAGGAGAAGGAAGAGGAGGAAGAGGAGGAGGAGGAGGAGGAGGAGGAGGAGGAGGAGGAGGAGGAGGAGGAGAAGAAGAAGAAGAAGAAGAAGAAGAAGAAGAAGAAGAAGAAGAAGAAGAAGAAGAAGAAGAAGAAAAAGAAGGAGGAGGAGGAAGGAGGAGGAGAAGGAAAAAGAAGAAAAAGAAGAAGAAGAAGAAGAAGAAGAAGAAGAAGAAGAAGAAGAAGAAGAAGAAGAAGAAGAAGAAGGAAGCCACTCAGACCTGAACACTTAATTAACGGATCTAACTTGCCTCTGGACATTGCTGCATTGCTGCAAAAAATCTGCATGAGAATCAAAACATTAATTTATTAATTACACCTTGCAGACCTGAGAGCTCTCCTGAGTTTCAGATGATTTCTAATTTTAAATGTCTTTCAAGTGGAAGAGAGAAACCCGTCACTCAAGTAAAGTTGTTCAGGCAAGATACTTTCTCTGATGTACACACATGCTCGTGATTGCACACTGTCAGGAACAAACACTGCCAAGGTCAGCTTTTGTAAGAGTGTTACCACTACAGAGTAAAATCAATCTTCAGTTATTTACAGAGCTGAGAGAAAAGGATTAGACACCACATAACCCTAAGACCACTCTAAGTTTGGTTCTGTAATGTACCTGAGTCCTAAAGCATGTTGCCTAGATTCGTACAGTGGTCTCATGATGCTGGAATTACAATGTTTGTACTTTGAAATAATTCCATGTGATATAAGCTGTTATCAAGCGTCTACCTGCAACTTCCTACACATCTCTAGGCAAACGTAATATGCATTGAATTTAAGTTCCATTGGAGTAATGCTCAACAACATCTACTCTTTCATTAGGAAGACGAACATGAGACAAGCAGAATTTGATTAACGCTCCCAACCAAACTGTGACAGCAGCCCAGCAACTGCAGCCACGATGTAATGTGTAAGTTTGACAAGTGGAAGACAAAAGCAAGTCTTTCTTCAGATGGAGCTAGAAAAATGAACATCACCAGCCTTTTCCTCAGACCACAAACTTTTATCTAAGATAAACCATAATGCTAAACATTAAAGCTAAAACAAACAAACAAACAAACAAACCACAAAGCTTCTAGAAGAAAACAGTATCCTCTCACCTCAGTGAGGCAAAGGTTCCTTGGGCCACAAAAAAAGATATTCAAAGTTGATTGAGGTTTTATCAGAATTAAAACTTTAACATCATTGAGAGAGGAAGTAGTTAAGCTACACACAGGAAACACATACCTCCAAAACATCCACTTGAATGCTGGCTGCCACCAAGTGGTGGTGGTGGTGGTGGTGGTGTGTGGGTGGGTGTGTGGGGAGGTGGGTTGGAAGTAACCACTGATACACACAGAGGGTTGTTTTGGGTGTGTGAAAATAAGTGTTCTGTAATTGAGAAAGTAGCGATGAGCACCGGTCAGACAACTATGTGAATATAGCAGTTACTTTAAAAACAGAAAGGCAGTGCTGAGACTAGCTCAGAGGTACAGTGTCTGCTGAGCATATGCAAAGTCCTGGGTTCAATCCTCAGCACTGCAAAATACCAAACAAACAAACAACAACAACAAAACCTCATAACCCAGAAACAAAACAAACCAACCTAAAACATACATTTGACAAGAACCTATGCCTATAATATACATATGATCTGTATAATTAAAAAATAAAAGGGCAACCCAACTAAAGAGCAGACAAAAAGATTTTGGATGTCTCATAAAGAATTATACACCACTGGCTACTAATCACTTGAAAAGGTTCAAAGTATTACTCATCAAGAAAGAAACTGCCAGGCAGTGGTGGCGAACATCTTTAATTCAACCACTGGGGAGGCAAAGACAAGTGGATCTCTGAGTTCATTGCCAGCCTGGTCACAAAGCAAGTTCCATGATACCCAGGGATGTTACACAGAGAAACATGTCTCAAAACAAACAAACAACCCTCCCCCCCAAAAAAGGAAGGAAAGAAGGAAGTGAAAGAGAAATTGAGGAGCTGGAGAGATGTCTCAGTAATTAAGAGCATAAACTGCCCTTGCAGAGAACCTGAGTTCAGTTCCCAGCACATCTGGCAGTTCCCAACCACTTGCAGATCTAGCTCTAGGGGGAGATCCAATACCTTTGTGCACTCCCACCTCCCACCCCTGAAGGCACACACCCATAACTAAAATTAATAATAAAGCTTAAAAAATATTAGAAGGTGGAACCCAAATACCACCAGACACCAATCCCCTGCCAGATCCATCACAAGGACACAATGTAAAAGATTGATAGTGCCAGAGGCAAGCAAGGGCAACTCAATGGAGACAGGAGTGGACACGCCTCGGCCTCCTTGGCAACAGTCTGGCAGGTTTTTATAAAGCTTGATACACCTAGCACATGACCTGGCAAGTCTACTTCTTAGGTATTTATCCAAGAGAAATAAAAACTGATGGTCTACACAAAGACTACATATTAATATGCTTACAGCAGATTTCTTTGAGACAAGGTCTGTAAGTAAAGCTAGCCTGGGATTCATATGTCACCCAGGATAGAACTCTTGATCTTCCTGCCTCAGCTTCAGATGACAGGAATCTGTCACCATACTTGCTTTTAAGAGTCATTATTTGCTTTTTAAAAATAAATTTTTAGATGTATTTAGTTTTATTCTATGTAAGTGTGTACATTGTGTGCCCGCTGCATCAGTGGCTAGAAGAGAGATCCAGATCCCAGGAACTGGAGTTACAGCCATCATGTGGCTGTTGGAAACTGGACAACAATGCTCTTAACCACTGAGCCATCTCCCCAGCACCTTAGCTTTATCTCAATAGTCCCAAACTAGAAGACAACAAATACAGATCCACCAGCAAACATGCAAATTAGAAGTGGCATGTACATTTCAAGGAGTACTATTCAGGAAGAAAGGGGGGGATAAGGAAGGAAGGAGAGAAGGCTAACTAGTAGGGTAAATGGACCCCAAGATGTTTACAATCAATAGTTGGAGTCTGTGTTACCTCCATTACAGAAGGGACTTGAAGATCATGAGATGAGATGGGTGGGGAGAGTAATCTGTATATGTGATTGTAGGTATCTACAATAGGCAAAGGCAGGCCTGACTACGGGAGGAAAGACGGCTGATTATAGAAACTGACCCTGGATAACAAGGCCATGTCTGGGGGATGGAGGCAGCCGTACAAACTGGGAGAACTGCACGGAATAGACCCTCATCTGGAGCACCCCAAGGAACCAGCATCTTCACTTCTTTTTAGGACTTATTTCCAGTCTTCTGATCTCTCCAGCAATAAGAGAATAAATCTGTGTTCTGATGCAGCAATTTGTGGGTGAGGAGTGTTCTAAGCTTCTATTTTCAACAGGAAATAAGCAACAGTAGACTATAACATGCTATGTTGACTGGAAGGGTCTAGACAAAAACACATTCTCCAGCAAGAGGTTGCACTTACTTGAACCTCTGGATTAGTCAACACGGCTGAAAAGCAGTGTTGCCTAAAGTTAGGGCACTGACTGGGAAGGAGATAGAGAAAGTTTCTGCAGCAATGGAGTGTGCTACATCTAGACAGGAGTTTGGGTAAGAAATACATCTATTTGTCAAAACTCCTTAAATGATGTGATTAAGAGCTGTGTGTTACATGTAATTTTTTTCTAGTTAGTAAATGTGTGTGTGTGTGTGTGTGTGTGTGTGTGTGTGTGTGAGAGAGAGAAAGAGAGAGAGAGAGAGAGAGAGAGAGAGAGAGAGAGATGGCGGTATGAAGGTGTAAGAATACAGGCACTGGGGGCTAGAGAGATGGCTCAGTGGTTAAGAGCACCAACTGCTCTTCCAGAGGTCCTGAGTTCAATTCCCAGCAACCACATGGTGGCTCACAACCACCTGTAATGAGATCTGGCGCCCTCTTCTGGCCCTGCAGGGACACATGCAGACAGAACACTGTATACATAATAAATAAATAAATCTTAAAAATAAAATAAAAAAGAATACAGGCACTGGCATGGCATGGAGATGGCATGGAGCATGTCTGGAAGTCAAGACAACCTTAGATGCCAGCGAGAGCCTTCCACTTTGTTTGAACCAGGGTCTCTCTTGTTGCCTAAGCCAGGCTAGCTGGCCTGGGAGCTCCTGTCAATTCTCCTGTTTCAGCCTCTCACTAAGCCATCTCCCTATTCCTTATATATAAATCTTATCTTAGAAAAACAAAACAAAACCATAAATAAATAAGAGACTCAAGCTGATGCCACATATTTGGAGGAAAATGTACTGTTATCTAGCAGTTTACTTTGGAATGCATAGATAAGATCACCTGAAATGCAAACCTGAGATGAACTGAGGACAGAGGAGTAAACAGTGACATGGTAACCTCGCAGCTACCAGGTGAGGATTTTGGTCATCACTGGGCAGTTTTCTCAACCTTCCAGTATGTTTGAAATTTTTCAGAGTAAAATATTGAGGGTGGGGTTGGGGAGAAACACCTACCATTTCTTTCTTCGTGCATCCATAAGTGAGGGTCAGCGTATACAATTTTATTATATCTTTGGCGAACTGTCTCCTGGTATTTCTTTAAAAAAAAAAGTTTAATTTATGAGAAAAAGTAAGTTTCATTATAAACTAGAAGTATAAGTGTGGAAACAGCTCAGCAGACAGACACTGATGAGAACAGGCGTCTGCTCGGGTAGAAAGTGAGCAGCTCCTGAGGGAAGCCGAAGGAAACAGCATGACGAACGTGGCTGCTCCCTCAGCCAGCTTGTCCCCTAGAGCTTCCTGTGATGACAGACACATGTCCCCTGTCCATCTATGGATCACCTGTGTTTCCATCTTCCTTAGCTTTGCTTCAACAGACGTATGTTGGCTATTTCTACTGCTCAGGTCTAGGCAGTCACCCCACAGAAGGAAGTGGTTTAACCAAGAGGACAAGCAGTGTGTCTTTACATTTTCCAAACCAACCAAAAGTTACCTCTTTATAATTTCCTATTTAGCAATGAGGAAGAAGTGAGTTAATCATGATACACCTGAAACAAAAATGCTGAGTGTGGGGTCAGACCTAGACGGGGCACCCTAGCTCTCTCGGCAGTTTTTATGACCTTGACCACACCATTTGATCACTGGGTTTTGAATTCCTGTTCTTGAACAATCCAGTAGGATGGCTCATGTCTGAAGTCTAAAAGTTTGTAAGAAAAGGGAGTCATTCTAAAAGTAGTAGTCTGGAAATTAACGGTGGTAAGGACATCTATGATTTGACTACAGCAAGGTCGAAGAGGTATGATGGATGCAAAAGTCAATGGTCCAAACTGTGCAATCAATTTTGTCCTGGTATCTGTTTTTGGAATTACATGTCACTCACTGTTAACAGGATGGTAACAGTATGGACCCCTTATTAGGTGATGTGTCAGATAGTTTGGTAAATATTTTATATCTTCTTCTTTTCTCAGAAACCCTACTTAGTAGACAGGGTAAATGACTGAACCAAAGCACACCCAGTTGGCAAGAGAGCTTAGATTTAAAAGTAGGACCCTGTGGCTCTGTCATACTGAGTGTCCACACATGACCAGGAGTGGAGGGGAACCCCCACTGGCGAAACAGACCAGAGGCCCAGACCTTACTTCCATTTCCTCCATCCGGCGTATCATGGTCTGTAGATCAGGACTGTCCTTGCTGTCCCCCAATGTGGCTGAAGTTTCTAACCCCAAGATCTTATCATGAGTCATGGCCCAGAGCTCATGAGCAGCATCTTCTAAACAGTCATCCAGCTGATGAATATTCCTGGATTCATAATTGACACCTGAAGCCTACAAAATGAAGGAAGAAAGGATGAAAAGGTAATAAAAAGAGAACCGAAAAATTAAAGATTATTGTTGATCACTATAACCCCAAAGCAGAGTGATCCAACTGGCAGAGAGCCTATGCCAGAACAAACTTCTCAGTCAGTGCATAACAAATGCACTGGCCAATACAATTTTTATCAGTTGCTTAAGTGATTGCACTATCCAAGCAGTGGCCTCTACTGACAATTTAACCACCCATTTCATCCACTGTGCTGATTGGCAGAGCATGTATCTCTTCTGCCACATTTAGGGAATGTACCCTATTTTATACATCACACATTCTAGATGGCATGTCTTTTCTTTTGACCCATGTCCTTGTAAAAGCCTCATTGTACTACAAAGTTCAGGGTTCTTTTCTTTGCTTGAGGCTCTTGTTATAATCTAAGAGAACTTTAACATTCTCTACAGACTTGGTGTGCTTTAAATCAACAAAGTACTTTACAGTTTGCAAAGCATTCCCCCTTTCTTTCTTTCTTTCTTTTTTTTTTTTTTTAGATAGGGTCTCTACACATCACGGAACTCACTTTGTAGACCAGACCAGCTTCAAACTCACAGAGATCCTCCTGCCTCTACCTCCCATGTGCTAGGATTAAAGGCTTCTGTTACTACACCCAACTATTTTTCTTGATACTAATATAGGTCTATAATCTGATCTGTATTTTTTTTTTTTTAATATCTTCTTGGTAAAGAATGAGACATTCCTGGGAGTAAGGCCTGGTTCTGCCTTTCAATTTTGGACAACTTTACTCAGCCTCTCTGGGCTTGTCTTCTTCCTTTTCTTTTGGTTTTTTTCGAGACAGAGTTTCTCTGTGCAGTACTGGCTGTCCTTGAACTCACTCTGTAGAGCAGGCTGACCTCAAACTCTTAGTTTTTAAAAAAATATTTTAATTAAAATATATTACATGGGCTGGAGAGATAGCTCAGTGGTTAAGAGCACTGTCTGCTCTTCCGGAAGTCCTGAGTTCAATTCCCAGCAACCACATGGTGGCTCACAACCACTTGTAATGAGATCTGGTGGCCTCTTCTGGCCTGCAGGGACACATGCAGGCAGAATACTGTATTCATAATAAATAAATAAATCTATCTATCTATCTATCTATCTATCTATCTATCTATATATAATACATATCTATCTATCTATCTATCTATCTATAATTACATAACTTCCCCCTTCCTTTTTCTCCATCCAATACCTTCCATGTCCCCCCTTACTCTCTCTCAAAGTGCTAGCCTCTATTCCTCTATTTCTTTATTATTGTTTTATACACACACACACACACACACACACACACCCTATATAAACACAACCCGCTGAAGACACTTAGTGCTGCCTGTGTGTACGGATAATCAATCAGGAAGCTCATCCCTGGGAAAGACTAATTCTCCCTCTCTCAGCAGTCATTAGTTACCTGTTTGATTATTTTTAACACTGACTATTGATGTACAGCCTGGAAAACTTGCAATGAGAATGTTTCCTACAGCCCAGAATTCTAAACGAGATGGGTTTTATTTTCCAAATAATTGTATTAAAGATGGTTTAAGGCCGACGAAGTAATTTGCATATAAAAACCTGTTTTATTCATAATATTTATATATGTCTATTTTACTGTTAGTATTAGTAATCCATTTCACTTTCCTTTCATATTGAAATGCCTTATGGAGCTGCTTTCCTAGGTTAGATGCTAGCCCATCACTTTGTTGGGAGGCTAAAAGGGGCTTTTAGTGGCCATGATGCACAAAACACACCAAGCTATCACACACGTGAGACCATAATGACCGATGAAGGCTTAGTTCCATTCTTAGCAGCCTGACCTCACATGGAACTCAACACACAATAACAACACAGCGAAAACCCTGCTTAGTAGTTACATTAGTTCCAACAATCTTGCCCTACAGTCTTCTTGCTCCCAAGGCCACTTGGCTATTGAAACTCACTCCTGCTTCCTTCTAACTCCTTTATACTCTGCCTATTACTTGTTTGGAGCAATTACAGCAGCAAGCATCTTTTTTCAAGATTTAGAAGACTACAAGAATGTAACTTGCACCTTCTTCTCCAAAGTTCCTAAGGCCAGGCAGACAGACATTCTCCTAAACATAAAAAGCAAATCCCCCAGGGGAAGATTAGCCTGAACAACCACAAAAGAGGTTTTTATTTTCCTCAAATGCTTTCATTTCTTTCTTGGACCTTCTTTCCTTTCTGTTAGACCAGACATGGTCCTGTACTGAGTACTCAAAACTTGCTTGCTTGACAAAAACATTAGGCCTTAAAAAGAAAGGAAATTAGGCCAGTAATGAGCCAAAGTAGGCTGGATGAGAAAGCAATGAGGGAACTATTCTTCTGCCTCAGGCCATCAACATTCAGGGCCACAGTTAATCTACACTCTGTCATTAGAGAGATAAAAGTGCACCAACAAAAACCTGTGGCTCTGGAGATGTCTGTGAGCTGTTTGCAAAGCCTATTCAGACACAGAACTAAATATACACTCGAAGAATTAACATGCCACATATGAAAAAGAATTTTCACTCTCCTTGAGTAGTATAATGTAGTGTTTGCAAAGTAATCTGCATATCATTTCCCTCTGCCTGGAGACATGATCATGCAATAATACCAGAATACCAACATGACACACCTGCTCTGCAGGCTGGGCTGCTGCTGCTGCTGCTGCTGCTGCTGCTGCACTCGGTGACAGATGATCCTTCAAATGACTATTTGCTTCCACAGAAGAATTAACTCTCTATTGAAATGGACAAATGCATTCACAGATTATAAGCCATGTTGCAGATTTACCTATGTGGAACTATTCATCAGCTCTAGCTACAGTAGGCTTTTTGTAGCAATTAAAGCACTCGGTCCTGTGAGAACAAATGCCATGTGTTGTTCTTGGTGCTCCAGACATTTTTTAATCTCTACTTTGTAAACACTGCCAAAGTAGCTATATGTTGCTTTGCAAGTCATGCAACTTGCCTGTTCTACATTTTCTCAAGAGTCAAATAAGGAGACTGCACAACTCCATCTCTAGGAGCCCTCTGAGGTTAATAATCCTGGAATTTCCATGGACTCTAATAATCTAACACTTCTTAGGCTTACAATGCTAGTCAATCAATTGAGGTCATAAAATTCTTAGATTCTATAAGCATGAAAACACCAGGCTTCTATGTCCAGGGTGGGTCCATCAGGTGTCACTATTGAACCCTACTGCCTACAGGAGGGGGACATACAATCGTAGTAGGCTGTAAGTCACTTCATCTTTGAGAAACTTCTAGTTTGTGCAGATAAGAGCCCCAAATCTCCGTCTCCTACTGGAAAATAGCCAATCATTCTAAGTTATCAAGGTCATAGAGACCAGCATCCAAAGGATGATTAAGTGAACACCATCATTATCAATAGATTGATTTGGAAAGAATGGAAAATCTACTCTAAACTCCTTCCCCAAGTTAAAATGTCACCCTTCTCAAAAGCAGTGCTTGCTTCTCTCCCCGTCACCCATGCTCTCTCACCCCCAGCTACACAGAGGACATGTGGCTAGCGGATATTGTGTGGGAGTCTGGAGGCTGACATAGCCCCAGAGTAAAACCCTGTTCTGTACTGCAGGCTCCCACCACTGAAGAGACATTTGGCCCTCTGGAAAAGGGTCAGTATGACCTATGTAACAACTCTTTTCATTTCAGAACTGCCAGAGGCAAGCAAATGAGATGAACCAGTTACCTGGGCCTTGATCAGGAGGGGCTTCAACCGCTCCAGAACTGCCTCCTCTACCTTGTCGGCTAACTGGGTGGCAGAGGCACTGTTGAGAAGGAGAGTTGACAGTTCAGAAGCCAGCATGTCCTGTTGTGCACCGTTATGTGACTCCTCCAGGAGAAGGCAAAGCAGAGGAGGACAAACCCACAGTGCTCCTCGGACTGCAATGTCCCTGGGTCTCATCAAAGGGAGATCTGGAGTCAGTAGCTCCAAGAGAGACCAAATCCCACCCTCTCTTTCTTTCTCTGTCTCTGTCTCCCGCTTCACCCTTGCTTACAGATCAGCAGATCAGCATGTAGCTCTCAGCTATGTCTCCAGCACCACACCTGCCTGTCGCCATGCTCTCTACCATGATGATAATGGACTAAGCCTTTGAAACTGTAAGCAAGCCCCCAGTTAAATTCTTTCTTTTATAAGAGTAACATTGGTCATGGTGTCTCTTCACAGCAAGACTTCACAGTGACTAAGACAGAAACCAAAGCATATGAGAAGCATACAACCTAGCAAACTCACTCTGGGAACTTCCTACAGTGAAATAAAGATACATCACACAACACATATATGTTTATACAGTCTTTAGTCATAATCATGCCATACTAATGACAACCCAGATGTCCCTCACTTGTTTACTAAAATGAGTGGCTAAACCATGAAATCCAACTCACCAAAAGAAAGAATGAACAAATAACACATGTAGTGACCAGAATGACTCTCGAGAGAATTACTTCAGGAAAAAAAAGGTCAAGTCTAGGGCAGGTGAGATGGCTCAGCAGCTAAAGCCATTTGCTGTCAAGCCTGATAGCCAGAGTTTGATCCCCACAGTTGAATGAGAGAACTGACTTCTGCAAAGTAGCCTCTGACCTCCATATGTACAGTATGTACACTACAGCACAACACTCCCCTCCCACTGGAAAAACCAAAAATCTAAAAAGCCAATGCCAGGGGCTGGAGAGATGGCTCAGAGGTTAAGAGCACTGGCTGTTCTTCCAGAGGTCCTGACTTCAATTCCCAACAACCACATGGTGGCTCACAACCATCTATAATGAGATCTGGCGCCCACTTCTGTCGTGCAGGCAGAACATTGTATACATAATAAATAAATAAATCTTTTAAAAAAAAGCCAATTCCAGAAAGTTATACACTGTAGAAATAATGATCTTGAAACAAAATTATAAAAAGGGAAAGCAGATAAGTGGCTACTATGCTCACTGAGTCAAAAGATGGCTGGGGCAGCAGAGATGTATGTATGGCTATAAAAGGTAACATGAGCGATGTTGTAGTAATGGGTATGTTCTTGACTGTAGCAATGTCAGCTGATCACATGTACCCTCACTGTGTCGATATCTACAGCCTGGCTACATGTAGTCAACAGTTTAAGATGTTACACTAGGTAGTTGAGAAATGATTTTCCAAGATTTTTCTGTATTATTACAACTTTGTATGACTATATAATTATCTAATTAAAAAGTTTAATATTAACAAATTTTCCACTAAAAATCATTTCTAAATAAGAATTCTATAATAAGACATAATGGGTCTATAAAATAAAATTAGCAAATATAAGCATAGAACAGACATTTTTAGATTTGAAATGTCTGGAAAAAGACTCCTTTCCCTCCAATTAATTTTTTTTTTTTTTTTGAGACAAGGTCAAGCTACTGTAAAATGGATTGGCCACATGGCAATCTTCCTGCCTCAGTCTTCCAAGTGTTGGAATCACAGAAATACACCACCATTCCTAGCTCATTCTCTCTAAGAAGCTAAATTAGAGGACCTGGCATAACAGTTCCTGAAAGAGGTGAAGAAGAGCCATCTTGCCATCACTGAGGTGGCTGCTGTGGTGTGATGAGAATGGTCTCCACGGGCTCACGTGTTTGAATACTTGGTCCCCAGTTGGTGGAACTGTTATGTTTGGGAAGGATTAGGAGTGTGCCTTATTGCAGGAGGCGTGTTACTGGGCATGTTACTCAGTGTGGGTACCTCTCTCTGCCTCCTCCTTGTGGAACAAGATGTGAGGGCTTAGCCATTCCTTCCTGCTGCCATCATGTCTGACTTTCAGAAACTGTAAGCCAAGTAGATGCTTTCTTTCATAAGTTGCCTTGTCCATGGTGTTTTATTATAGTAATAGAAAAGTAACTGACTATGGTGACCTGAGAATACATCAACATACACAAGGGTATCCACAGGGGGCGCTTCAGGAAGTGTGCCCCTTGCACACTCAAAGAAATCTGAAATCTGCCATAAAAGTGATGGGGGCTCCAGATGTGCACACTGATAGCAGGCTCAACAAAGTCATCTGGGTCAAATCAACATTCCTATTATATCTGCATGCATTTGTCCAGAATATGAGGAGTCGCCAAACAAGCTCTATACTTTGGTAATCTATATCCTTTTACCACATTCAAACCCCTACAGATAAAACAAGACAAAATAAACAACAACAACAAAACACTAACAAGCAAACCACCACCCCCTGCTATGTACCCACCAAAAAACCTATAGACAATCAATGTGGATGAGAACTATCTGCAGTTTCAAATAAAGTTATAAAATTGCAATTTAAAAGAGAAGCTAAATTAGGCTATGCTTCATCAAAACAAGCACGCAAACAGAAAGAGGACACAACAAGGAAATCCATGGAAGCAAGGCTACCCCAGATGCTCGTCTTGTCTTTCCTGATGCTGATGAAGAGCTTACCCTCTGGGACCTATCTGCTGAGGGTCCTCACCTCATCCCCATAGGATGCTAGAGGAGCTGAGAAAGCAGAGCACGACCAGGCAGCTCACGCTCCAGACAAGGCTCCAGCAGCTCAGGGGACCTAGTTCACCTACAGCCCTGAGGTGGCTGAAACCTGTCTTGTCTGTCATGACCCACTCATGCTCTCACTCTCTGATTCCTGGGATGGGGCTCTTGAACACTCTGAGGAAAGCTTGAAGTCAGGTTTTGATCCAGATTCTGCAACCTAGTCTCCTGAGTCTTCCTCTAACACTAGCAAAACTGTCCTCCCCGTGCTTCGCTAAACTTGTCCTTCTGTTTCCAAAATTAAGACTGTTGGCAGAAATGCATACATCAGTAGTAGACTGTGAGCAAGGGTAATGAAAAGATTAACTCAGGAATCAGGACAGAAGGCATCTCTAGGGGGAAGGAGGTATAGCTTCTACAACAGTATTACCTGATTTGGGAGGCAATGCATAGGTGATTATTTTATTTATTTATTTAGGTTTTTTGAGACAGGGTTTCTCTGTGTAGTTTTGGTGCTTGACCTGGATCTTGCTCTATATATCAGGTTGGCCTCAAACTCACAGAGATCTACCTGGCTCTGCCTCCCCAGTGCTGGAATTAAAGGTGTACACTACCACCGCCCGGCCTAGGGGTGTTTATTTATAATATTCTGAACCGTATATGTGTTTTTCTATGTGTATGCTACATTTATGTTTTCAGAAAGAAATACACATAAAGGAATAAATGAGATGTGGAGAGGAGTCACAGGCAATCAACCTTATAATAGCCAGAGATGACCAAGGCAGACTCCCTCCAACAACTGTGACCAGCCTGTCACAGAGGCATGTACACACATGCTGGCCACTTCTTGGAGACAGCAGAAGTGGAAGTATCAGTTATGTGAGCAGGGGGAATCCTTCAAATCCTAAGATCTGTGATTGTATAACTGAAATCTTAACCTTAGGTTACTTGGCCTCTAAGGAAAGAACCACAGCCCTGTAACTGGGACCGAATGTAGTCACAAATAGTGATAGAAGGTACAGATGTTTCAATCAGTGCTTTGTTCCTTTGACTACAGGGTGAATGATTATCAGAGCTGGAAAAATTGATCAACTGTGGCGGTGGCATCAGCCCCATTACATCTTAAGCATATTTCTTCATTGCCTGCTAGGTGGCAGCACTCTTTGGGGAGAAAGCAACCTTACCTGAAAACCTCACACTGCATTCAGGCTAACATGTCAAACAAAAGCATCCACACAGTCACCATTCACACACACCAGGCACATCCACTCTGCCCTCAGGAAGACTGGAATCCGCTTAGCACAGTGCTGTGAGATGCATTGCAGGAAACAAGAAGCAAACACAGGACTCCTCCTAGATCATACATGGCTTTGTAGTTCTCCTTCACACTCTACACACTCTCAGGAAACTGTGACGTACTAGTGTAAATGGAAACATGCAAATGCTCATTCATTAAATTACTTGATCTTGGAATGAGGTGAGGTCAAAAAAGTCCAGGTTGGCTGTTCAAACTATAAGAATCAATTAAAATAGGGACACATACCCAATCACTCCCCAGTAGCAAACATACCTTAATTTTTGAAGTCTATCCATCTCTTCGGCTTTCAGTTCATCCAGCTCCTTGGTTCGTCTACAAGTTTCAGCCTCAAGCCACTCAAGCCTAGAGGGAGGTAAAATCATGCCAACTCTCCTTAAAGCAGAGTCAGGACTCCCTTGGCTTCTATCTTTGGTTCTACCACAGGCTTCATAGGCAGCTTGGCAGTTTTAGGAGGCAGAAAGCCAGTGAGCACAAGTGTAGCTGACATCAACAATCCTGCGCCACCGTCAGTCAAAGGAGTGAGATGATGCAGAACAAGCCTGCTTCTCGTTCACCTCAGAAACAAATAGTTACCTCTGCTTTTGCATTCTTTCCATTTCTTCGGCTTCCAATTCTTCTAGTTCCTTCAATCTTTTGGAAGACTCAGCATCTGGCCAAGAAAGCCTAACAGATAGTACAAGAGTCAAGTCAATAGTACATGCCTCAATGCCACAGAGTGTCATTATCACAGAAACAGAGCAGAAATGAGCCCCCTCCCCCAGCCTAGCACCAATCCTGGCTCTATTAAAGGATTCAAAAAGTAATGTATTCTCTGTATATCCATGAAAGCTTCCACAATATGTTCCCACAAAAAGGTATTTATACAGTTAGTACATACACAAGAAGCTGCCAACAGAAAAGCCAGCCATCACTGTTCTCAGGACCAGTTCCTTGTTTAGACAAAGAAAAAGACCCCAGCGAATAAAACCAAATACAAACAAAAGGGAAAAGTTAACTCTGAATAATTTGATTGCATGTGGATGTCAAAGAGCTTTGATTCTTCTGGTTTAAGATATGTGAATATAACCAATTATCTAACGACCTACTCTTCTGTGAAGGGCTGAAGATGGAGATATACTGGAGTACAGCGCACATTCTTCACACACTGGAGCCATGCTGTACTCCTGAGCTGCCCCAGCCCTAATAGCCATTTTCATTTTTGCCTTCTCATAACCGCCAGGGTAATTTCAGGCAAACAAATGCAGAGCGAGCTGTCCCCACTGCTGTCTTCCTCTGGAACGCACTCATTATACCCCTCCCATTCATTTACTCCTGCCTCTGCGAGTCTGCTTTAATTCCTACCTCCCAGCATGAAGCTTCATTCTCGGCAGCAAGAGGTAAACACTCTCCGTTCTGAACTTGTCCAGATCTTAGGGTGTATACCATGTTCTATCTTAAATCACAGCTAATTACATGTATTTTCCACTGGCTACAAATAAGAAGGACTGGGATTATGGTCTTATTTGCTTTTTTTTAAGTGCATAGAGCGCACAACTGTGCCATTTACAAACTAGCAAATGACATACAGAGAAGTTTTGAATGAATGAAATAAGAAAGAATAAAAGAATGGTGGTACTGTGGTAAGCTGGAGAGTGTAATAAGAAAGTTCAGCAATCTGATTTTAAATAATCACCTTTAGATACAGGAAAGACAAGAAGGGCTTTGCTTCAGAGTCTATGTAAATGGAGCCTTTAATTCTGAAGAATGCTAATACGAACCTGGCTGCTTCTTGCTGGGCAGCACCTCCCAACTGACTTCCCTGGTGGGCGTCCTCCTGCTGGAGGGACTGTTCCTTCGCAGCATCTCGGCAGGGACTGGACTTCACCTTTAGCCACGCAGCACTGCACCAAATGGAAAAGCACGCCTTTACAATCATTCGTCCCTCTTGTGACTCATCCTAAGTGCACCACAGTAACGCTGATCTACCACCTGGCGCCTGATGGAAAATGAATGTGAAGGCGAGAGATCCTCTGGCTCTCATGCCCAATGTCAAAGGGAGAAGATCCCTTTGCCTCAAAGAAGCAGTCACTATTTTAATTAAAAAAAAAAAAAAAAAAAACTGTCACAGAATAAAGAATGTACTTCAACAAAGCCTGCTTTAAATATGTGTCACTAATAATATCCCAAATCCTCTAAATGTCTGTTAGGTCTCACACAGCACTGTGATCTAGGAAGCCTTATCTGTCCCACATCTCTACCTACCATACGTACTGTCTAGAGCAGTGGGTTCCAACCTTCCTAATGCTGAGACCCTTTAAAACAGTTCCTCATATTATGGTGACCCCCAACCCTAAAATTATTTTCATTGCTACTTCATAACTGTAATTTTGCTACTGTTATAAATTGTAACTATCTGGTATGCAGGTATCTGATATGTTGACTCCTATGAAAAGGGCTGTTTGACCCCCAAAGGGGTTGAGAACCACCAGTCTAGAAGATAGTATATTGTACACTTGGTTAGCAGACAGAGCAGACATCAACCTGTTTTTTTTTTTTATTACCAACTCAACTCACATCCCTATATTGACATGTATAAAACAAAGAAATCCGAACAAAGCCATGAAAGCAAACAACAACAAACAAAAACACACAATCAGCCACGAGATGGTGGCACATGCTTTTAATCCCAGCACTCAGGAGCAGAGGCAGGTGGATCTCTGTGAGTTTGAGGCCAGCCTGGTCTACAAAGTGAGTTCCTGGAGAGCCAGGGCTGTTACACAGAGAAACTGCCCCCCAAAATCAAAACCCAAAACAACAACAACAACAACCCCCCCCAACAATCAGGTAGAAGACCCAGCTCTGTGACACAGTGGAACACAAACTTCTTTCAGTACTGTTTTTTCCTTTTTCTCAAGGCTAATAGGTCCACACTACCATGGATTCACACCATGCACACCCCCAAGGGGACTCCCTGCTGTGTGTTTCCTCTTTTGTACTACTAGACCTTCTAGTTTCTACCACTGCGCCCTCAAGAACTCCCAAACCTTAACAAACAAGCTCCCTTTATCTTTAGCCACCCTGCCCCCTGAGCCTATTTCAAATCGAACTCTGCTCCCCCTGAGGACAGTACCTCCTCTCTAGCTCTGTGGAGAGCAGACCCACACTGTCCTCATGCTATGAGTGTGTGTGACAAGTCAGGAACATTACAATGACTAGCTCCTGTAGGAAGGGCAGAATCAGGGAAATATGAATGAACTCAGAGTTCACAGATACCTAGACTTGGAATTAAAATTATTTAAAAATATTTACTCAGCAAAGATTAAATGAATGCCAACTGGATGTTAAGACATAAGAGAGATACAATGCCCAGCCCCGGGTAAGCACAATCTATGGATAGGTACAAAAAGGAACCAACAGTCTTCTAGAGAAAAAACCTCATCTATCACTCACCCAAATAAGCATTTCTGCCCACGGGGAAGAATGAAGCCTACTAGTTCGTTTGCTCTAATGTGTGCCATCTGTGGAAGAAAAATAAAGCCACGCAAACTCATAGTTCTTAAATTTTTGCATACCATTTAGGAGAGGCTGGTGGGGAGGTGGGGTTTGGAGGTATCCAAGGAGCCCTGTGGTCTTTCACAGGCTGTCGGTTCATTTTTAATCTGGATGACACTGTTGTCTGTTGCAACCTGCTTTTGCTGTTAGGTTGGTTTGGTCGACTTCTTTCAGGTATATGGAGTCCCTGTGAGATGTAAACATGAATTACAGAGACAAACAAGTATCAAAGACTCTGGTTTCAACCTCTGACTCACAGGAAGCTCAAAGTGCCTCTTTGCATTCATTCTAGAAGCTAACAGAAAGCACTCTGAGGGAAATGTGAGAAGCATATAAAGCACACTGAAGTAAACCTGGGCAAGGGTGGACCTGGAATCCTTGGCTGTTCCACATTTATACATACAAAATATTTATTATCTTTTTCCTTAATTAAATCTCCCCTTTTAAAAGTCCATGTTTGCTTACAGGTAAATTATAAAATATTCTTGGCTAAAATATTTAACCCTTTTGAACCTTAGTCTAACCACAATGAGTCATACAGTTTCAAATGCCATCAGGCATGATGCAGAGAAGAACCTCCAAGTAGAATTCTTCCTTATAGACTCATTTCTACCTTCCCAGTGACCTCATTACAAGTGTATTTGGGAAGAAATAAAGACTTGATCCCAATATGTGACCTGTCGGTTACTGGCTGTGCTGATCAGTGTTTTAGAGTCCTCTGCAAAGAGGGAACTTCCAGTGAGAAAGTACCTACATCAGACTGGCTTACAGGCAAGTGGGGCATTTTCTCTACTAATGAGTGCTGTGAAAGAAGCCAGCTCACTGTATGCAGTACCACTTCTAGGCATATAATAGGCTGGGAAATTCATGGGGAGCAAGTCAGTAAGAAGCACTCCTCCATGGTCTCTGCTTCAGTTCCTGCCTTCACTTTCCTACCTAGAACTCCTGCCCTAGCCTAAACAAAAACAAACAAACAAACAAAAACAAAAACAAAACTACCCTTTCTCCCCAATTTGGTGTTTTTTTCATAGCAATAGAAAGGAGACTAAGAAACCAGGAAACTACCAAATCTTAAATCCTCCTAACTCTCACACTTTCAAATACTGAATTTTAAGACAAGCTTCCTAATTTACAGCCATGGTATTCAATTAGTTAGGATCTTACTGAAGCAGGGAAGGATAGAATGCTACATCCTATACCACCATTACAAACTGGCTTTTGTTAAAATAAAAAGCAAACCTAGAATTAAGTTGACTTAGATTGCTGGACTCAGGGCTGTGGTATCCATCTGTTCCAAAACAAATGCTGGTCCCACCCTTGAGTAGCTAGTATGGTCTTGGAGAACATCAGATGAATAAAAGCACATCACAAGAAAGACTTCTTACCTGCTGCAGTCTGGCTGACTCTAACGTATCTGTCTTCCTAAATGGTGCATGCTCTGTTACAGTCTTCTTTTTCACTGCTCGTGTTTTTGCTGGGGTTAGTGCTTCATCCTTGATGCCTGTACTATGGCCCAATATAAAAGGGGCTTCTTCTGGAAGAGTATCCTCATCTACCACACCAAGTTCATTCTCCAGCCTTTGAGTCACTGGAAGCTCCACATCAGGCTGACAGACATCTACACAGAGATTTAAGAGCAGAAATTCTACTTAGCCATACTGGTAGAATGACTGAATAGCACATAGGCTCTAACCTCCAGCCTGGCTGTGGAAAGCACGAAGCTCTGTCGCCACACCCACTGCCCCCCCTTACCAGTACCACCACCGTTGTACCACCAATGCCCAAGAACCATGGCCGGAACCCCCTCAATGTCAGGACCCACATTTACTGATTTTCCAGTTCTTGTCTTGCTCCTACCCAGGTTGGCCTCTTAAGGGTCTCTTGACTATAAGATACTCCCCAAACTGGCCCCCTGCTGATCGCAGCCTCATTTCCACTGGGTTGCCAAATTGTCTGTGCTAGCTAAATTTATGTGAACTTGAAACAAACTGAAGTCAATCGAAAGGAGAGAACCTCAATTGAAAGAAAATACCTCCATAGGTCCAGCTGTAGGGTAATTCCTTAATTAGTGAGTGATGGAGGATGGCTCAACCCATTGTGGGTAGTGCTATTCCTAGGCTGGTGGTCCTGGGTTCTATAAGAAAGCAGGCTGAGCAAGCCATGATGGGCAAACCAGTAAGCAACCCTGGCCTCTGCATTAACCCCTGCCTCCAGGTTCCTGCCCTGTGTGAGTTCCTGCCCTCACTGCTTTTGATGATGAACTGGTATATGAACTGTGAGTGGAATAAACCCTTTCCTTCCCAAGTTGCTTTTGGTCACGATGTTTTATCACAGCAATAGTAACCCTACCTAAGACATTGTATTTGTGAAGTAGAAATACTTGAGCCAGTATTTCCAGAAACACTGAGGCTTAGTATCTAAAAACACTTAATGCTCTTGCACAGGACTTGGGTTCAGTTCCCAGCACCCACACAGTGGCTCATCCATAACCTCAGTTCCTGGGCTTCGGATGCCACCTTCTAAACTCCACAAGCACCGAGTGCACAGATGCACAAATACTCACAGATGCAGGCAAAATATTCATCCACATAAAAATAAATGATAAAATATTTTATTTTACTTTTGTAGATTTACTTATTTTATATGGATGAGTGTTTTGCTTTCATATATATCTGTGTGCCATATGTATGCATGGTACCCTCAGATCTCCTGGAACTAGAGTTATAGATAGCTGGGAACCAAACCCAGATCCTCTGATAGAGGAGCTCGTGCTCTTAACCACTGAGCCATCTCTCTATCCTCAGATTAAAAACTTTTAAAAATGGAAACACTTAAAAACTTTTTTCTGTGTTCAACATCTTTGAACCCCTAGTTTGATATAGAATATAGTATGAACTGTATTCTGCACATGTAGCATCCAATTGGCAATAAAAATAGGAAATAAACTTTTTAAAAATTGAGATAAAGGCCTATATAGCCAATTCAGGGAAATTGGAATACAGATAAACTCTTACTAATAAAACTGTTCAGTGAAGTTTCTACACATAAAAGCAACATACAAAAGTCACAAAATAACTACTTAGGAAATATAATTGGAAAAATATCCCATTAACATGGGTAACAAAAATTGTAAGGTGGGGCTGGATGATGGTTCAGTGGTAGAGTGTCAGTCAGCATGTGAGGCCCTGGGTTCCAGTCCTGGGACCACAAACAACAGCAAACACAAATACACAAAATCAAAATCTCCAAGAAAATGAGGAGGAAATCTAATGAAAAACCCATAAGAATTTCACAGAAAACATTTCAAAGCTTTTATTTTTGCAGTGCTGGGATTATGTACCTGGCCATTGAAATGACACAAATGAAAATCTGAATCAAGTTTTCATTTACAAACAAACTGAACATTGCAAAGATGTCAATTCCCCACCATGTATATCAAATTAAAATTAATGTGTGTGTGTGTGGGGGGGTGTGCATGCGTGCCTCTAAACAGACTGATCCTGCTGGGTGTAGTGGTCCATGTCTTTAATCCCAGCACTCAGGAGGCAAAGGCAGACAGATCTCTCTGAGTTTGAGTCTGGACAACATAGCAAGTCCCAGGTCAGCCAGGGTTACAATAGGAAGACTACCAAAAAGCAAAACAAACAGACAAAACCTAAACATATTGATCCTAAAATCTGTATGAAGGGGCTGGAGAGATGGCTTAGCATTTTTGAGCACCTGTTCTTTTAGAAGACTCAGGTTAGGTTCCCAGCACCCACAAAATGATTCCTAACAATCTGTAATTCCAGTTAAAGGGAATCCAATGTCCTCTTCTGACCTCTGAGGGCACCAGGCATGTACATGGTACACATATGTACATACAAACATTAACACATAAAATGATAAATCTAATTTTAAAAATTCATGTGAAATGTAAAAGTCTAAGAATTAGTCCAACAAATTTGAATAATAACAACAAAATGGGGAGTGAAGTGGAGGCAGGAATCTTTCTTGACCAGAGATGAGAATCTTAGCAAGAGCTGCAGTGGTCAAGGCAGTGTGGAGGGAACATAGGAACAGTGGCACAGGATGGGAGCCATAGATCAGCAGAAATGACCTGAAGATTGCTACTGTCCACATATCAAATATCAGAGTGGAAACCATGCCCTACACTGAACAGCACTGAACTCACAAAAGTATGAAGTCCTAAAGCAGTGGTTCTCAACCTGTGGATTGTGACCACTTTGGGGATCACATCAGATATCCTACATATCAGATATATCTACATAATGATTCATAATAGTAGCAAAATTATAGTTAGGAAGTAGCAACAAAATAATTTCATGGTTGGGGTCATCACAACATGAGGAACTATATTAAAGAGTTGCAGCATTAGGAAGGCTGAGAACGACTGCCCTAAAGGAAGTGGTTTTTTTCCTCCTTTCAAAAGAAAAAAATAGGAAAATATCATCATCAGGACAGAAAAGACTTTCTTAAACTCAAATACAATATGGACTTATTAGGGTTTATTTACACTGAACTATAGCTTTTGATCAAAAGTCACTATAAAAAAAATCAGTCAAATCTGGAAGGAAGATCCCTAAAATACATGTAATTAACATGGGATCAATACTCAAATGATATAAAGAACTTTTACAAATCAATAAAGGAAATAAACAGTTCAACAGAGAAATGTTGAAAAGTATAGAAACTATAATTTATGCAGAAAAACAAGTGGTCAATAAAAGCATGAAAAGATGACAGACTTCATTTCGCAATCAGGAACATCAAGCCATAGCTAGCATTGACAGGAATTAGAATGGGAAAATGTGAAGTATGACACCAAACATAAAGGAGGAGTGAGGAAAGCCAGCAACCACCAGCACAGGAGTGAACTGGTTAACTCCTCTGAAGGGTGACTCAATCGATCCACCATCAATGGATGCCCTAGGAAGGCAGCTGCATCACAGGCACACTCAGCCCAGGGCACTCACCTATGTACACACAAAGAGAAGAAGCACAGCCTTTCACTTCACCCTGCCACTGTTTATAAAAGCAGAAGCAGCCAGTATAGTGACATGGTGACATCTACGTATACTCTCAGCTACTCAGGAGGTGAAAGAGAAGATCATTTGATCCCAGGAGTTCTGGGCCATCCTGCTCAACATAGTGAGATCTTGTATCACACACACAGACCAATGACAGAAACTGGGAACAATCCCAAGTGCTCATTACGAAGTATGAAGAGATAAAAAATTATATATGGTTTATTCATACAAGGGAGACCCACACAAAAGAAAGTTAGAATTCTCTGAGCTGGGGAATATAGCTTTCCTAATGTGTAAGGCCCTGGGTTTGAACCCTAGCACTAGGAAAAAATAGATTTCACCTATTAATATGAACAAGTCTACTAATTTAAATAAGAGGGAAGCACACTACAGGCTGATATATACTATACGGGACCAGATGTGTGAAGCAATATATTATGGACACATACATGAGCAGCCTAGACATAAAAACAGAACAGGCTCATAACAGTAACCTCTAGAGAGGAAAGAAAATGGAATGAGGGGAAATATTCAAGAGACTTTAATAGTACTTGTCACAATTTTTGAAAAAAATTCCAGACTAAAACATTTTAAACTGCATAGTAAATACATGGTATTTCTTATTTCCATTCCTTTCTGATTAGAATATTGAAGAACCAAAGGAAATCTTTACTCAGATTCTTCCTTAGCAGCAGTAAGTTAGGGTCCCGGTTTCCCCAACACTTCTTTCCTCAGCTGTTCTCACAGCAAGGGTACAAACCAGAACAGAAGAATGCAGCACCAACCCCACAGTCTGAGGCTTAGTAATTCCCAAGATTACATCTATTGAAGCAACTCTGGCTGCTAGGTCCTGACACCTTTTCACTTATGAATGGCATTAATCAGACAGCAAATGCAGTGCAAATTCACGGGAACACGGCAGCCACAGCCTCACAGCTCCTTACATCCGCACACAGGGCACTAATGCAATCAGTAGTCAGAAGCCTCCAAGAACCGCACTAGCCAACAATTACTTAAATCTCAAGGTAGTTGATCCAATCAGGCTCGATCATAAATCCCAAATGACACAGAGACAATTTCCCTCCCTTGCAGCTCCCTGTGACATTTTGGAGATATTGGGTAGGGAGTAGGAAGCTCGGGAAATTAGAATGAAGAATTAGGAAGAGGAACAGTGGCATCTAAAACAGAAAGAGAAACATGACCCTCTGAAAGATCATAACAACAACAACAACAACAACAACAAAACCACTAAAGATTGCCACATTGCTCTCCAGGGGCAAACGCATGAAAATTGCAAACCGGCTACCTACAGCCAAGCTTCACTCCACAGTAAAGGTGTCCATGTGACTGTTACCATGCTTCACATTGGGTACAACACTTTTTTTGTTTTGAACAGAATTCACATCCATCTGGTCCCACCATGCTACCTCCAAGAGTAGGCAGAACAGGTTTCCTAAGATTCTTCAGGTGAGGAAATAAATGAAGCATTTGTTCAAGGTCACAAGGAGAGCGAGTGCAGAGCCAGGCCTCCTCCTCTGTCTCCACAACAAGTTGTATTTATTCCAACCCCCATACTCAAGGAAGGGTAGAAATTAGGCAGCAGGCAGGGCTTCAGTTATAATCAAGCATGCCTATGTGATGAAGCTGCATGATAATCTCTTACACTATGGGCTTCAGAGAGCTTTTGGGTTGCTATACATATGTGGGTTCCTGGAGGTAGTTTGCCCCTTCCCACACTCCTGGCCTTAGGTATCTCCCATCTGGCTATTCACCTATATCTGGTATAGTGTCCTTTGTAATGGGAGTAAATGTGAGTTCAGTGAGCAATCCCAGCAAGCCTAGATTTAGAACTGCAGGTTACAACCCAAGACCTGCAACTGGTATCTCAAGTGGGGCAGTCTTCTGGAACTGAGCCTCCATCTGTGGGACCTGGCTCTTCTGTAGCTGTTAGAATTGAGCTGAACTGCAGAATCCCTCCACACACACTCAATGGACTGCTCCTCCTGTCATCACTGAGTACTCCACTGAGGCTACAGGAAGATCACTAAGCTCCTCAGGGTCCACAGAAGAGCAGCAGAACAACAAACACACCATAGAGATGAGATACACAGAAGTTTCTGATCTCAAGAAAAATGTTGACATAGTAAATTACAATGAGGGGGGGGGGACCCAAACTTTGGCAAATGGAAAACACAAAACAAAGTCAGAGGAAATTCAACATGTCGTTACTCTCAGTAAATCTAAGGTTAAATACAGAGATCTGGGCTGGAGAGATGGCTCAGTGGTTTAGAGCACAGACTGCAATCGGTGTTCCTAACCTCTGAGCCATCTCTCCAGCCCCTACAACCACTTCTAATGAGATCTGGTGCCCTCTTCTGGCCTGCAGGAACACATGCAGGCAGAATACTGTATACATAATAAATACATCTTTTAAAAAAAGAGATCTACAACAGTAAATATAGAGATAACAAAAATCAACAATAGCCTGGAGCGGTGATGCACACCTTTAATCCCAACACTTAGGAGGCAGAGGCAGGATGATCTCTAGGAGATCAAGACCATCTTGGTCTAAACAGTGAGACTCTGTCTCTGAAAAAAAATAATAACTTGTGTGCTGGAGATGCTCAGAAGGTAAGAGCATGTGCTCACCCAGCACCCGCCTGGCCACTCACACTGTCTGTAACTCCAGCTCCAGGGGATCCACTGCCCACTTCTACTCTCTATGGGCACTGCACATACACAATTAAAAACAAAAATAAAACCTTTTTAAGAATTAGGAACATACAGGAGACAGGGTGAGAGGGAGGAGGGCAAAGGGCATTTCTGAGGGGCTGTCACTCTGTAAGTCCAGAAGTCTCTCTCCTAGTATTAGGTCATCAGTGAGCTGACACTTTGTACATTTTTCTGTCTACATGGTCTACTGCAGTTTAACAGATGAAGACCAGGGCCAATAAGATGGCTCAGAAGATAAAAAGGGCTTATATACTGTGTGTGAACTGACAACCTGAGTTCAATCCTTGGAACCAACCCATGGCAGATAGAGAGAACCGATCTCTCAAAATTGCCCTCTGCCCTCCACATATATACCTATCAGCCCTCTCTTCTTTCTAATTATAATTACAAATAAGATAAAACTTTTTTAGAAAGGAAAATTAGTTTACTGATTTTACCCATAGATGTTTATAGGTTATCTCATCTATCTGGAAAATGTCAAGAAAAAAAATATCAAGCAGCAAAACTTTATTTCATCAAATCTAAAGCATCCACTTATAACAAACATCACTATTGTATCATTAGAATTTAAATACTGAAAACTGAAAATGTTACAATTAATTACCAGACACATCTCTCAGCAGGATACTGTGGCTCATACCTGCAATCCCAGCACCAAGAGGCCTAAGACCCAGGTCTGCACAGTTACAGGTCAGCCTCAGTTACAAGGCTGGCTGCCTACCAAGCAAGAAGGGCAGGATGGCTCTACCTCAGGGGTGGGGGTACCCTTTGCCAGCTGTGCAGCTCAGTGGTGCTGCGTCTGCCTGGATGTGCAAAGGCTGGATCGCTAGCATGGAAAAAATACAAGCTTTCCAGTTTCAGAAATCTTCAGCTGTGCAGGACCAACAAAACACAGGGTCATAAGAAAAGACTTCAAGGCACTGCCAGATAGGAGTCCAGTGCACAAACCCAACAGCTTCCCTTTAAGTAAGTAGTGACAACCAATTTCATAATTAATAAGAAATGTCATTCACAACAGCAGTGAAAACTACAAAACAGAAAACTAGAAACACATGTAGCAAGGAATTTATAAACCCCTATGTGGAAGCCTCTCCCCTGGACTGGAGGACGAGATCAGGGGCTGCGGTAAGCGTTCACCCTGCATAGCCACCGCTTCCCCCACGAGCTGACACGGACTGCCAGCAGCATTCCCACACAGAGTAAGTTTATTCTCAGTTCTCAGAGTGAGCAATGACCAGCACATTTTTGAAAAATAATGAAGAAAAATCAGTTGTCTTGTTAAGTATTAAAATATAAGTAAGATTGACAGTTTTGTTTACAAAATTAAGTTTCTATACCAGAAAAAAATACTATAAACAAATTCCAAAGATAGGGACTAAGTAGGAAAAAATATTTACAATACATGTAAGCCAAAAAGTGACGTGAGCTACACTATCCACAGACTTTGATCATCATACGTGAAAGAAGTGGAACCGACAGAGAGGGTTCGAGAACACAAAAGGGAAACCAGCACAGAAGGAACAAGACATGAGGAAGCCATGAGCAGCCTTCAGAGGACAGAACTGAAATGTGCAACAGTAAGAGGCCACTCCTCACTGAAGCTGGAAACATTCAGATCTTATTGTATAAAACACTGCTCATCTTTAAAACATGATCTTCTACCACCTCCTTTTATGGGGTAAATTAGCAGCATCTGCTCAAATGTGCATACCACACAACCTAACAATCCCCTCTCCTAGGATGAGGATCTGGAAATGCACCCACACATCAGAACAATACGTCAGCTTAGCACTGGGACAGAGCAAGGGGTTTACTTGCTCACCGTCTTCCAGAGAAGCATATTCCAGCCTCCAGTCCTAGGACATACGCTGGCTGCTGCTTCTTCATCCTAACTGCAAGGCAACTCTCCTGGACAGGGCCACAAATCCTACCACCTCAGCCCCACCCCTGCAGTAACTGTTGCAGCCACTTTCACAGAGTAAAATATCACCCATGACATTTCAGACACATACCAGCAAGAAGCCTCTTTGCCACAGAAGGTCGACTGGCTTCCTGTGGAAATGTCTCCTTTGTGACCAAGGGTCTCCTCTCATTCTTGGGAAGTACAGTTGGCCATCTCTCTAAGATTCTTTGGCTACCAATAGGAAATCTGTTCCGAATTTCTGTGAAACATTTCTTTACCTTTTTAGGTGACAGTTTCTTTTCCAGGAGAGACTCCAAAGCCTGTCATGAAAATGGTCATTATTCTCTTAGTTTATATTACTAGAGTATGACTTTAGTCACAACACTGAAAAATAACACCTTCCAAAGAGACATGTCATTAAATGGCTATCTCTAGTGGTTAACAGGGTGTTTGCTTAATTTAAAATCAGTATTATTTCAACCTGTGATTAATGTATAAAAATAACTTCTACAAATTCTTTTACTAGTTTAGCTCATTAAAATCAACAGCAAAGATGTTACGAGTATGACCATTTTTAAGAGGCATCCTAACTTTAAAATTCAGAATCATCACTTTGGAAACTAACCAGTCTTCAAAACATAGCTGACCTGCTTAAACAGGGTCTTCATTTTCAACAAACCCCATAAACTCAAGCAGTGTTTTATGTGGGTAAATACATTACACTGAACATACATTGCCATAAGCTAACAGAACTTAGTGGGTCCAATGGCTATTTGCCTATGGCAGTAATGGCAGGAGGTAAGTATCCCTATCCTCTAAGGCACACCCACTCATCACCAGGCAGTACTGGTCAGTACAAATTAAAGACAACTGAGCATAGTCTGGGAGGCTGAATTTGCAGGATCATATGGAAACAGGATAGTCAGGCAAGGAATCAACAAGAATTTAATTTCCTACATACCGAATACTTTCAGAACTAGGGGAGATCTACATTATGCTTAAGATGCACTGTTCAAGGTGCTCTTGCTCAGGGTAATCTCTTGAAATCCTTTCTGGGGTTTGGAAGATAGGTCCTCTAAATGAAATTATTTTATTCAGTAACGTTTCATACAGGTAAGTTGAAAAAGCATGAATGACATGATATAATATGCTGTCAAAAGTTCTGAGATTTGCCCTTGACATTCACCCTCCTGATAGTGAGCTATGTCTACACAGATGTAACCAAAGTCAATCACAGACATTTGCTACCCAACAGGACTGCAACGGCAAAGCATGATTTAACAACCACCAGAGCAGTTAGTGGTAAACAGCACTCTCCCGACTATGCAGTCTCCCACAAGGGCCAACAGTTTACTAATATACGATTATCTTTTCCTATTTTTGGATGAAAATGCATGACAGAAGTAACATTGGCATGGGTGGCTTACTAGTTCCAGCCCTCAAGAGAACACTCTGACCTTTGCTTTAAAAACAGCAACCATATAAATCAGTAGTAACAAATGCATTTGAAGTCAGGGTACTGCAGCAAGAATGGAAGGCTTCACTGTGTGGCAGGACTGCAAACCTGTGAAACTACAAAGCCAGAGTTCATTGCTACTGCTATCTTTGTTACCACTGAGAGCTAAGAACACTGTCCATTCCTGATGAGCACATCCGCTTGTGGCATGCCAAGTGTCTCCAGTCATTCCAAGAGCTGAGGCCCTTACTTGCATGTATCCTAAGTGGTTCTTTTCTAGAACCTATCTAGATCAAATTGGATAATTAAGTACTAATCTGAGAATTCCTTGCCATTTTTCTTTTTATTCTTTTATTACTCTGTGTATAAATGATGCATGGGCATATGTGCCACAGTATGTGTTATTTGACATATTATATCATTCTTCTCTCAAAGAAATGTAATAAAGACTAGGGAATAAAAACAATAAAAATGCAAACTTATGTCTCTGAAAAGCACCAAGTTACCAGGCAGCAGCTTTGTCTTATATTCTCACTGACTAGAACTAGAGAGAGTCAGCATTATTTCCCTGCCTTGAAACAACACCCTTTTAACAAAAACTGGAGTCCATTTCATACCTCAATTTGATGCAAGATGTCTATGACCACATCTGGCACAGAAGGATCAGTATCCAGCTTGGCAGAACACAGTGAAAGCTGACGAATAAGGCTTCCCAGTTCCTTACACCGAGCAGGAACTGGGTGCTCCCCTCGGTCAGTAAACTGAGTGACAAACATCTGTAAGGCCCGGATGGCTCCTCGATGAGCGGCCGCCAGCCTAGACATTGCCCACGACTGACAACAAAGAGGAAGCAAAGGGTTAGTTACTTCAGGTTCCTAACACCACAGCAACCTTTAGGAATATCTGGAATCCTAGCAATAAGGATAGTAGCCTGAACTGGCCATCTCCGGTGACCAGGTAGGACTTCCAGTAGAGGGACTCATACACCAGCCCAGGCACATAACCTTCGACCTACTGTCTCTCCTGCCTATGGGATGTGCTGGGCTAAGGGTGGTGCAGAGATTGTGGGAGTGGCCAATTGATATTGGGTCCAGCCTCAGACCCATGCCGCGAGAGTGAGCCCATCAGACACTGCCTGGAGCACCAGAACCAAGAGGTTGGATGGCCCAGAGACCTATGACAGAACCAAATACAATTGGAGAAAAAAAGTCAACATAATGATGCCTAACAATATTCCTCTGCACTCATAGATTGGTGCCTGGTCCAATTGTCATCAGAGAGGCTTCATCCAGATAGAAACAGTTGCTGAGACCCACAGCCAAACACCAGGTAGAGCTTAGGGAATCCTGCTGAAGAGAGGGAGGAGGACTGTAGGAGCCAGACAGGTCAAGGACACAAGAAAACCCACAGAATCAACTAACTTGGGCCCATAGGAACTCATAAAGACTGAACCAACAACCAGGGAACCTGCATGGGTCTGACCTAGGCCCTCTCCATATATGCCACAGTGTGTAGCTTGGTCTTCTTGTAGAAGGCCTAACAGTGGGAGCAGGGGCTGTCCCTACTCCTCATAATACACGGAGAGGTGCTCAGTCTTACTGCAAACTTGATATGTCATGTTTCGTTGATATCCACAGGAAGCCTGACCTTTCCTGAACGGAAATGGAGGAGCAATGGGAGGGGCAAAGGGGGGTAGGAGGGAGAGACTGGGAAGTGAAGGGGAAACTGTGCTGGGGATGTAAAATAAATTAATTAATTTTTAAAAAGAATATCTAGAGTCTATCTGCCACACAGTGCTCCTGCTGTAAAACCTTTCCCAACATGAAGAGAATTAAAAACCCTCAAGTTCTCTAGAAACAGGTTCTTTTCTTTCCTGTGGTCTATGAAGGGACTCTGGCCAGATCCAGCTCTGGCAGGCCTTGCCCTTCTCCCCCATTCCCTCTGCCTTGCTAAAAAATCATTAGATCACATTCCTAAAGCTAGCCACCAAGGTCTAGTCCCTTACTTGGCCACTTCCTCCTCCTGAGACTGACCACCAAAGTCCAGCTATCAAGTATTGAAGCCCAGCCATCAAAAAACACCTTTGACTCACCTAATTAACATGCCTAATTAAAATTAATCACCTCATGCTAACACAGACTTTCCGCTTTTACCTTTATAAACTGCCATTTTCCTATGGGCTAGGTCTGTTTCCTTTTTATCCAGAGGCAGGCCTGTGTCCTCCAGGACAAATACCCCTGCCCCCTCTCCCTTGTTCCCTTCCCTTCTCCCTCTTCCTTATCTCCTGTCATTGTCTCTTATTCCCTGCCCTCTGAGGTAAATAAATCTGCTTTGTGCTAAGAACTTGGTCTTGGGGTCCAGAGCTGAGACATTTCCTTTCAGTTATATATCAGGAGTGACCATACAGTGACCTGTCTGTATACCAGGAGTGACCATACAGTGACCTGTCTATAAACCAAGGGTGACCATTTAGTAACCTGCCTATATACCAGGAGTGACCATACAGTGACTGGTCTATGCCAGGAATGACCATACGGTGACCTGCCTATATACCAGAAGTGGCCATATAGTGACCTGTCTGTATATCAGGAGTGACCATACAGTGACCTGTTTCAGATCCTTTTCCTTAGAAGGCAACTCCACATTCAGAACCCTTAGCAGCTTAGTCCCCAACAGGTGTACACAGACAAAACACTGTAAAATGCACTCTATTAACCACTCATCAGAATTATAACATACCTTCTTAGTATGTTTAATTTTGTGTGGACTCAGTTTATCCAATTCTTCCTGGACTTCTTTTACCTGTTTTTTAAAAAGGTGGAAATGTCATTTTTATACCTGTCCATTTATCTTATAGAAAAAAACAGACCCTGTTTTGTCCAAATATAACTCTTATTAACTCAAATCACTTAAAAATGAGAAAAGGCTTCTCCTCAGTGCTCCCAAAACACTGTATGGTTTCCAGTTCAAAATGGTCACTAGAGCTATCCTCAGGTCTCCAGTGTGAGAAGAACTGAACATGAATACCAGACAGGACAACTCACTGAGTCTTAAGTGCTACACTGAAGAGTTTTGCTTTCTGCTGGGTGTAGGGGCACATATCTTTGACCTCAGCACTAGGGAGGCAGAAACAGGTGGTTATCTGAGTTCTAAACCAGCCGAGGTTACACAGTGAAACTCTTTCACACACCACATACATACACACACAGTGGGGGTGGGGGACTCACCAGGCACCACTAAAGTCTTTAAGTAAAAATCTGACATGGTAGATTCATGTTTCAGAACAATCTCAGCTAGGAATATATAAAGCCCATGGCATAGCACTTGCCTCACACAATTTCTGGGGCAATGGTGTAGAATAAGAACCAACATAGGATTCAAAAAGAATACACAAGAAAATTTAACTATGGCATTTGCCTTTAAACAAACAAACAAAAGTATAGCTTTTGGTTCAAGCTATAAACACCAACATGTACTTTGATGACCAGAAAAGATTTAAAGGTTTATTAACATAGAATTGCCGGGCAGTGGTGGCATATGCCTTTAATCCCAGCACTCAGGAGGCATAGGCAGGCAGATCACTGTGAATTCGAGGCCAGCCTGGTCTACAGAACAAGTTCCGGGACAGCCAATCCATCTCACACTCACACACTCTCACACACACACACACACACACACACACACACACACCTTCCCACCACCCCCCCGGCTTTCCCACCCCCCACCCACCCTGCTTTCCCACCCCCTGGCTTTCACCCACCCCCACTTCCCCCACTTCCTACCCCGGCTTTCCCACCTCCCCCGGCTTTCCTTCCCCCACTTTCCCTCCCCCCCACACACACACCAGCTTTCCCACACCTGCTGCTGAAGAACATAGAGCGTTCGAGCACAGCGCACAGCTTGCTCCTGTCTCCTCACTCGGATTCGATGCTCTTCATCTGGATCCAAAGCCTCTTCTAGTCTATCTGAAAGTATGTTCCCACATTAGGTTAAAAACCACACAAAGAAACTCAAAGAAACCTTAAGAATTTAATGGAGTAATAGCTGAAATCTTGGGTCTTACTAGCAGATTCAACCTCCAACAGCCAAGGCTAAGACTGAATGAGAGCCTGTGTACTGACTCAAGAGACAGCAGGGACAGGAAGATGTTGGCAAGCTGTCCTGCACACCCAAATGCACTGAAACACTGGACTTCTCTGTGAAGCATTTCTTATTGTCTCAAAATTTCTTTACACTGAGCCAAAATCCACAAAGCTTCCTCTATTTAAAAAAACAACAACAACAACAACAAAAAAAAACCTTTACTGGACTATTTTCATGCTAAGTGAGATTATTTTTGCTTTCTTATCCTGAATCCAAATGAGAATTCTTTCTCAACACATTAAGATAGAAGTGCTAAAGTCATTTGAATGATTGTAAGTCTAAGTCTTCATCTATGCATCAAGAAGCACAATCTTGTACACACAGGCTCCCCATAGTTTTTAAAGATCGACTCAGACCATTTCGGGAAGACGGCCCAGGGGAAATCCAATCTATGCAATTCTTCTAGACCACTGTTTGCAAATATATTTACACAAATTCTTCTACAAGACAGACAATTAACAGACAATTCAATAGAAGCAATACTTTGCAAGTGTAAGTATGTTCTGAACTTAATTTTCTCCTTAAAATACTACACATGGAGCCGGGTAGTGGTGGCACACACCTTTAATCCCAGCACTCAGGAGGCAGAACCAGGCAGATCTCTGAGTTTGAGGACAGCCTGGTCTACAGAGCAAGTTCTAGGACAGGCACCAAAACTACACAAAGAAATCCTGTCTCGGAAAAAAAAAAAAAAAAGAACAGAAACAGGAACTGGTTTAGGCAGGGGTTTTTAACTCCACCTTGAAGGTGGCTCCAATGCAACCAGCTGGGCTTGGGAAAGCACAACTGCTGAATGCAGAAACTGTAACTATGTATTCACACGTCTTTTTAGTCATTTGTCCCAGTCAGGACATTGTTATTATAGTTACCAAGTATTGGTGGTCCACTAAAATATTTATGAAACAAAGTAAACCAGGCCAGTCCTTCCCCACAGAGCTTCCAAAGCTCAGTTCTAAAGGTCCTGGTCTTAAGCCAGATCACCAGAGCAGGAGACCTGGGAGCTTTGTTCCCTGATAGCCTAGCTTCTACATAAAGCATCTGGTTGGGTCATGCCACAGACTGACACTAATGGACCCCATGACAAATAAACCACAGTACTTCTGGGGTGTTCTGTGGATGTTCTGGACCCCCGCGATGCTCAATCGTTACACAACATGCTGGTTAGCAAGGCTGGCTGTGTATGTGTAAGTTGGTTTTCTCAGGCAGCTCCATTTTCCTGTTTTAGGTATTGCTGGTCTGCAACAGGTGGCAGTTTCTTTGTAGCTGGTTCCTAGGAACTAGGAGATGAATTTGTAACCATCCTTAACACATCTATTTTCCAGTCCTCTTGTCTCCTATCCAGCTACATCTCAGTGCCTAGTTTTATCTTGTGTCAACCAACAGGTACTTTATAAGGTATTTACATTTTCTCCCAACATGCACATATTTATATGTTCATATTTTAATTAAACTTTAAATGCAAAATACAATTTTAGTCTATGTATTATCGTAACCCAATAGCAACTTTTGCTACACTCATGCCTCACTGTTCAAGAGCTGGACTTGGCATCCTACTTGTTGGCTATAGTAACCCTACGCTCTACTCCTGAATCTACTACTTCCCAAAGAAATGCAAGGGCCCTGAGATTACTAATTACTGTGAAAATAGTATATTATGATTATACTTCTTGCCTTCTACCCTGTGGTCAGAAATGAAGTGGGTTCATCTACAATACACATATCCTATGGTCTTTTAAAGCAAATTAAACATAATTTTGTGAGAAGCACTTCGGTATTTTTTTTTTTTAAGATTTATTTATTCATTATGTATACAGAAGAGGGCACCAGATCTCATTACAGATGGTTGTGAGCCACCATGTGTTTGCTGGGAATTGAACTCAGGACCTCTGGAAGAGCAATCAGTGCTCTTAACCTCTGAGCCATCTCTCCAGCCCCCACTTTAGTATTAACAAGGCAAATATCACAGGATACTTTGTATGTAGGTATTAGGAGATGCAAGGTCAGGCAGCAGGAGTGGGCAGAGCCAACTCAATAAAGAAAGGAGATCCAGGTCAGTCTCTAAGCCTAACTCTCTTATAGTGGTTGTTGAGCTCTACTGAACCAACCAGCTCACAGCGGAACTTGGTAGTGTGTGTGTTGGGGGGAGAAGTCCCCCAAATGAATGCATTTATCCCACACCACAGCATCTCATCAAATGAAGAACCAGGTTTTTCTCACCTTTTTTAGTTACTGCTTCTATTTTATGGATACAACTGCTCAATTCCTTTCGGAGTCGCTGAACTTCTAAAAGGCTTTTCTGTTCCCACAGGTTTTTGTGCTCCTCTATCCTGGGCTGTGGCTGAAGTCCTGGATCATGGGTAGGTGGTGAATTTGGCACAGTAAGATCTGATCGCCCTGGATGATCAGATGTGTATATATAAACCTTGGCACCTGAGCTGGAGACGCTTGCTTTAGATGGCTGGTGGCTGCAATGACAGACACTCTGACTCTTTGAGTCCTTCTTATCCACCTTGGTATGTACACATTTGTGAGAGACATGGGGCTGACTTCTGAGATGATCTTTCATGTGTTCTTCAAACTGTCTTCGTTTTACATCTCTTTTGGCTAGGTGAACAGCATAGCTAAGCCTCTCTTCTGATATGACAGAAAATGAGACAGAACTGCTTAGATCATTTCCAGCTCTAAAATCCAAGTCTTTACAATGATACAATTCATTATATGAGTGTTTCAGTTTTTCAATTTTAATTGCATGTGGACAAGAGTATCGGACTGCCAAGTTGCTGGGATGTGTAGGAACATTCCTATTAAACTGCAGCTGGTTCTTTAAGAAATAAACAAAAATAAGCTCACATTAGAAAAATAACATGTTGCACAGCTGATACACACATACACATACATACATGCATACATACATACATACATAGATACATACACATATACACATACATTCCAGTTCCTAATTGTTATTTATTTGTCAGCGTTATTTATTAGGCGTGAGAAAACACAAGGTACAATGGAACCCACTATAAGAGGTTTTATTAGGGAAGGGAAAGGGTGGAGGTGGGTAGGCCTATCAAAAAGAAAGGTGAGGGTGGGGAGGAGGTACACACTACCTCTGGCAATCGGGTAGAGTCTGCTTTTATATGGGTTTACGTGGCTATGCCATGCATGGACATAGATTACGTGATCACGCTGTGTGCAGACTATGTGACCACTCTGTGCATGGATTACTTAGGTCATAAGACCCTGGAGTGACTAAGCATTTTGCCTGACTGCTGGCAGCACATGCACGGTCATGTGACTCCTCCAGAAGCGTCTAGGAATAATATCACCAATATTTTATTTTATGTAGAGATATTTTTCTAGTGCATCCATAGAGCCAGTCACCTGCATACGCTACATACATGGTTCTGTACTAAGTCATCTAGTCCTGCAAACAGCCTTCTACCTGCTAACTGCATACTGGTCCTCCTGTAAAGGCTGCCCTACAACACTTCATGTAGCAACCAGTAAGTTCTTCAACTCCCAACTATAGATCTGTCCTGTTTGAGGATGTCAAAGTCTAGCAAGACACAAAGACCCTGGATTAGAGTTTTCCTAAAAACAGCTCCATAGGCACATACCACATAGCAGACCTAAGCCACTGTTGCTACCCCTAGGTCCTCCTGAGATTTTCATCTAATCATTGGACATACTTTTATCCTGCACCCATATAAAAGCATCTTGTTCTAAATAGTCAAGTTACCCAGGCTTACACAGACTTAAGTTCTTAGCAGATTTCATCATATAGATAAATCTCATGAGGCTCTACATTTAAACATAAATATGCTTCCACATTCCTGATGTTCCCCCACCACCACCCCCAAGACAGGGTTTTGCTATGGGATATCTTTCTGTATGTTGTGAATATATGTTGCTCTGATTGGTTGATAAATAAAGCTGTTTGGTCAATGGTGAGGCAGAATAAGGTTAGGCAGTACATTCCAACTACAGGAAGAGGAAAGGAGAGGCAGGAGAGACACTGTAAGCTGCCGCCAGGAGAAGCAAGATGTGAAAATATTGTTAAGCCACGAAGCCATGTGGCAATGCATAGATTACTAGAAATGGGCTGAGTTAAGTTGTAAGAGCTAGCTAGCAAGAAGCCTGAGCCATTAGGCCATATAGTTTGAAAATAGTATAAGTCTCTGTGTGTTTATTTGAGTCCGAGCGTGTGTGGAAGAAATTCATCCTGACCACAGGGCTGGGCAGGACCAGAGAAAACTTCTGGCTACAGGGTTTCTCTGTCACTCTGCAGCCTGTCCTGGAACTCACTCTGTAGACCAAGCTAGCCTCAAACTCACAGAGATCCACTTGCCTCTGCCTTCTGAGTGCTGGAATTAAAGGCATGTACCACCACTGCCTAGCTTCCTGGTTTTTTTTTTTTTTTTTTTTTTTTTTTTTTCAGGTTTTACAAGACAGGGTTTCTCTGTGTAGTTTTGTGCCTTTCCTGGAACTCACTTGGTAGACCAGGCTGGCCTTGAACTCACAGAGATCCGCCTGGCTCTGCCTCCCGAGTGCTGGGATTAAAGGCGTGCACCCCCACTGCCCGGCAAAATGGAAGGACTATTTTTTTTTTTTTTTTTTGAGCTAGGGATCGAACCCAGGGCCTTGCGCTTGCTAGGCAAGCACTCTACCACTGAGCTAAATCCCCAACCCCCTGATGGTTTTTGAGATTACTTTCACAGCTGCATTTTCTAATCTTCAAAAACCAGCCTTTCAGACTAAAGTATAACTGTATTGAACAGATTGCTCCAAATTTTCCACTAACAGGTATATTATTAGTACAGGTTTGTCTTTAGGATTTTGTTCTGTTTTGTTTTTCTGCTTTACATTATTTTCTTAGGTTAAGTAATGTGCTCTAGGATTATCAGGCCAAAAGAAATAAATAAGTTTATGACTTTAAAACATAAAAGGGCTACCTATGTAAGGTTAGTAAGGAAATCCATGTTGTTGAATTCAGTGGACTCGTGATACCTTCATTGGGAGATCTCCCCAACACTCACAATGAATGTGCTCAAATAATCACATGTATATGCTAAAACTTCAGAACTTTTTGGGGGACATGGGTGATCAAGGAGGAGTAGGAACAATTCACTAAGAAGAAAATAACAGCAACAACAAAACACCCTGAAATGTGTGTAGATTTTTTAAAAATTGAAATCTGTAGCCTTATTTGGGAAAGCCTTTCCTCTAAACATAATTCAATACCGGAAGACTTTGATATCCACACTGAGGGGAGGGGTAAACTGATGAACTCCTCTTTAATGTGAAAGTCTTTAAAGGTTTTTGCTTTGATCCCAGCACTCAACCAGAGGTAGGTGGATCTCTAAGTTTGAGGCCAGTCTGGTCTACACAGTGAGGTCCAGGACAACTAGGGCTACACAGTGAAACCCTGTCTCAAATAAACAAACAAACAAACAAATAATAAAAAAAGAAACAAATGAATGAATAAATAAGTAAGTGAAATTTCTTTTAAAAATCTCCCCTGGTTAAGAACCAACAAATACACAAACACACAAATAAAAAGCCTTGATAAGCAAAGACCAAAGAACTGAAAAACTAGAAGAAAATATAATTTGCAAGTACAAAGGGCTCCATAACTGAGGTCACAGAGGAAACCACAGTGAGCTGGAGCGGTGGCTCAGGAGTCAAGTGCTTAGTCTTGTTGCAGGAGACACACACACACACACACACACACACACACACACGCGCACACACACGCACACACACACACGCACACACACACACACACACACGCGCGCGCACACACACACTTACACACACACACGCGCACACACACACACACGCACACACACACACACACACGCACACACACGCACACACACGCACACACGAGGGTGAGAAACCACAGGCAATGGGCAAGGCAGGAGAAAAGTAAAGGAAGTCAGACTCTTAAACATGTATGTGGGGGAGGGGAGACATTCACCCGGGGCCAGAGGAGGACGACTCGCAGTTAAGAGCGTGCTCTGTTCTGGAAGACAACCGTTTGATTGCCAGCCCCATGTCAAGTGGCTCACAGCCTCCAGTGACACCAGCTCCAGGAGACTCTAAGCTTCTCACTTTGACAGGCACCTACACTCGTGTGCACATACTCATATACAAACTTATATACATACACATACTTTTAAAAAATCTTTAAACCATCTTCAGCCTTATAAAAAGACAGTGAAATTCCATAAAATAAGAGTACAACACTATATGCTTTTGGTAAGGCTATGGTGAAACACATTATCATAGAGTAATGCACATAAATTCACAGTCACACTCACATACACATTTTTTAAAAAAACACAGGAAATGGGAAAGACAAAAGAGATGAAAGAGAGAAAGAGCAGGGAGAGGGAGGGGAGATGGGAGAGAGAAAGCAAGAGAGAGAATGTGTAGTGGGCAGAGGCACACTCCTTTCTGGGGGTAACTGGGCAATATTCAGCTACTTCTGACCCAGCAGTCTAGTATCACTTTTGGGATACTGTGGTAGTTTGAATGTAATTGGCTCCCATAGTCTTACAGGGAGTGGCACTATTAGGAGGTGTGGCTTTGTTGCAGTGGGTTTGACCTTGTTAGAGGAAGTGAGTCACTGTGGGGGTGAGCTTTGAGGTTTCCTATGCTCAGATACCACCCAGTGTTTCAGCCAACTTCCTGTTGCCAGCAAGATACAGGACTCTCAGCTACCATCTTCCTGCATACTGCCATGCTCCCACCATGATGATAATGGACTGAAGCTCTGAAACTGTAAGCAAGCCACCCCAATTAAATGTTTTCCTTTATTAAGAGTTGTCGTGGGCCAGGCAGTGGTGGTGTACGCCTTTAATCCCAGCACTCGGGAGGCAGAGCCAGGCAGATCTCTTTGTAAGTTCGAGGCCAGCCTGGTCTACAGAGTGAGATCCAGGACAGACACCAAAACTATACAGAGAAACCCTGTCTCAAAAAAAAAAAAAAAAAAAAAAAGAGTTGCCATGGTCATGGTCTTTTCACAGCAATGAAAACCCTAAGATAGATATCATGCAGATGCATTCCCAACAATACACATATAAAGGCTTACTTTTACAAACTATTATATGGTTTGTAATTGCCAATTAATGACATCAACCCTCATGTCTACAAAGGGTTGGCCATGGAATACACTTTTGGACAGCTACAGAACAGAGTGCTAGAAATAAGTAAGACATGAGGATGTCTCTAAAAATAGCTCTAGGAACTGGTGTGGGAGATTTCTTAGGAAAAAAAGGAGGAAAATAGTAGCTGTAATATCAAGAAAAGATGAGACCATAACAATACAGGCATGCATCTGGTCCTTGGGACAGAAGGACAAAGACAAAGGAAACTGGGAGTTAAGAGACTGGTTACCCGTGGGATGTGAGTAGGAGCAGGATGGAAAGAAGAAAACAACAACTGGGTGGAGGACAATGCCTCCCTGGACATATCTGTGTGCACAGCATTTGGACCCTGTGAGTGCATGTGCACACACACAAGGGAAGAAGGGCTCGGGGAGACAGTTCCATAAAGGTAACAGAGAACCCTAGGAAGGAATACCAACAGAAAACAGTGAACCAAAGCCAACCACACCAAAAATCAGAGTGGAGAAAAATTGAACCTGTAACTTTTAAACATAGCATTTGAACTATCCATCATTGTGGCTAGACACACAAAGTAACCAAGTACTGAACTCTTACTTTTCATATTCCTGAAAACGGACCAATTAAATAGCTATTGTGGATAAGGGGTACCAGGCTCACACTGTCGCCTGGAGGGGTCCAGCGCCGCCTTCCGGCCTCTGAAAGTACCCCTGCACACACAGTCAGACACACACATGTAAATTTATTTAAGTTATTTTCTTAAGTGTGATAATGGTACAATTAATTAATAATTAATTAAGAGTTCATTTTTAAAGTGTTCTGAAATATTTAAAACGAAAGCATCAATGTTTGTAGCTTCCTTTAGTATGCTTATACACAAACCTTAGAGACAGATGGTTGAGCAGACAGAAAACATAGCAAATTATTAACAACTACTGAATCTAGAAAATGGCATCAAAATGTTCAATGTCCTTTTATTTTTCAACTTTTCTTTATGTTTAAAATGTTTTGTAATAAATATCAGAAGAAAACAGCAAAATAACCTGAGGCTGAAGAGTCCTAGGGTCACTCCTTCCATCTAGTTGGATACTGGATGCTAGATGAACACAGGTAGAAGCTGTCTGGCTTGGTCCCATCACATCAGGTGATAAAGAACATCAGTGACCACCAAGTCATCAGGCAAATCTTCCTTAAATGAAACATGTCGAAAATTAGCCACAATCTTCAAACACCAGAGTAAGCAACCTACAACCCCATGCTTATATAGCAGCATTCCAGAAGGAACTCACAGTAACCTCATGCAAGAATGACTGCTTAAAAAGAGGTCTATTTCTTATAAAAGCAACTACTTTTGAAATTCTCATTTTCAAAAGAATAGGGAGCTACTATTTTAACGATAATCCATCAGACCATTTTCATTTCAAATCCCAAGGGTCTACAGTAAGATATTACTTGTTATGATAAAATATTGTTGTGACCAGATAGTTTCATGGACATGTTCTACATGAATAAATCCTAGTGACTGGTCAAAAGAGCAGAATGTATTCCTGTTAAGTAGCTCAGATAAAATTCTGAGTGATTCTAAATAAAGCTGAGGTTTAAACAGTGGAACAGGCTCTCTAGGTGTTTGGCTCCCCCCATCATCCACACCTGTATATATTTGCAGTGAGCCTACAGCTACCGAAGAATCTAGAAAGCTGTAAGAAACTCCACCGGCATCCTTCTCTCTATTCTGAAGATTCTTAACAAGCTTGAATGGCCCTGCCACTCAAGGGTTAACCGCGTCCTCACACAGTTATTTACCTATTTCAAGGTCTGTGTCTCAGCTTTGCAGCTGGACAAGGCTCCCTGAGACTTGAGGGTCTTGTCACTCTCTTATTTCCCATAATCAGTACTTGCACACAGGAAACAACTTAACTCAACATGGTTGTGTTGAACAATTTTCTGAGAAACTATAAGTTTTAAATACAATGGAGAATTTGTTCTCTCAAAGAATCCTACAGTAAATCAACTGGTAAATTCCAGGTTAAGAGAGAGAGAGAGAAAGAGAAAAAAAAAAAAACTAGCTTAAACTTTTTAAAAAAAATCTGAAGTTTACAGACTGGATTCTCTTCAAGGCAGATGCATTTGTAGGAACATAAAGACAGCTGTACATGATTCCTTGTTTCTAAGACTACGGAGACATGATCCAAGAGGCAGATGGGAGGCACATGAGTAAGGCAATGCCAACTGGCCTGCCAGTACCACAAGGCTGGAGCCGAAGCCACAGAATGAGCTGCAGAGTTGGGGCTGTACACCTCAAGTCATCAACCACACACACATTCACACACAAGTCCAGGGACACCCACCCCACACCATTCCCCTATACAAAGTCCTAGGATAGCCCTCTCCCAATGCATTCCCCATCTTTCCAGAAGTCTCCCAGTTAGTTTCTCTGCACACCCTGTGACACTGCCATAAAGTATCTCTCCAGGGAACCATGAGGTCCCTACACTAATCTGTTCCTTCACTTAGACCCAAGACAAACCGCTCCCCAACCTCTTCCCTCCCAGAATCCCAGGACAATTTCCAACTTGCTTTCTACATAGCTACTGGAAGGTGCCCCTCAATCCACCCTCCTTCCTCTCCCCCAAACCATTCCCTCTCACTCTAGCTTCAGGAACTCTTCGTACAGCTCTGCCCCCATTGCCCTGCAGATTCTCTCTGAAATGGCCGAGGCCTGTTTCCTCCCCTGAAACTGAGGGCACAGTTGTTCTCACTGCAGATACTCTGGGAACATTCTCATAGGTTGTTTCCTCCCTCACAGACCTTGGACTGCCCCACATCCTGGCACTAAGCTCATGGGTGTAAGACATCCCCACAGCCTGGCCCCTCCCTGCAAGTCCCAGGACCCCTCTACTCCCTGTTTCCTCCCCTGATGCCCTTATTCCAACATCGGGCTGTCTCCTAACCACTGTCAGGTCAGAGACACCTCCATTTGCCTCCTCTCTGGGGGAGCCAGTCACCCACACTGCAGCAGGTACATGTCTGACCACGGGAGCCCCAACAGCTGCAAGCGTCCCCTGATGCAATGTCCCCCTCACTACCTCAGGAACTACCCCACTGTGTCTCCTCCACAGACCAGGAACACCTTCAGAGCCTGCTTCCATCTCAAGGTTAGGGATTCTGGCAACAGTGGACAAATCAGTCATTTGTCTTCTTTGCCATATCTCCGAGCTTTCTCCACAGGCACTATCCACCACCCTGTGAGGCCTGAAGAGCCCACAAGCTGTGGGTGCTTCCACAGTTGTGGCAATTCTAGCAGCCACGGGCATCGAGGCAGACTGTCTTCTTTGTAAACCCTCAGCTAGTATCTCATCCCCTGTGGCCTCGGGGAGCCCCACAGTCATGGATACCCCTGCAGGTGGTCTGCCTTCTGCTGAGTCTGAGACTCTCCTAGAACTAATATGCTCCCACATAGAACAAGATGTCCTGGGAGACATGGCCACACTATCAGGGGATATCCCTGCAGTAACAGGTTTACCTACAGTTAGCCTCCTTCCTGACAAGCCTGAGAAACTTCTGGAGCCAGCCTCTACCTCCAGAGAACCAGGTATCTCAGGAGTCATGGGAACTCCAACAGCTTGTCTCCTTCCCTGTGAACCAGAGAGAGTCCCAGACTCAGTACCCTCTACCACAGATGAGTATTCCTCAGGAGCCCTGGGCTTCCCAGAGGCAACAGGAGTCCTTCCCTGCAGGTTCACAGTATCTGTGGATCTGCTTTCCTGACACACCCACAAGGCATCAGGTACACCCAGAGCCGAGGGTACTCTTTCTGTGGCACACCTATATTTTGGCATCACAACTGTCTCTAACACCCCCACTGCCCTCCTCCTCCTACACGGACATGACAGAGCTCTACAACTGACACCCTGATCCATAGCCCCGGGTATCCCTAAAGCCGCAGCACCTTGAGCCTCTTGCTCCCCCATGACCTGCCTTCTTTCCCATAGGCTTAGGAGATTCCCATGTGTCTCCTCCATAACTGGCCCTGGTAATGCCTCAGCTAGAGGAGCCCCTGGAGACTGCTGTCTCTCCCACAGACCTGAAACATCATAGCTGGTTTCTTCTCCCCTGTCTCCTGACACCACCACAGTCTGCAAGCCTGGCAGCTGTCCTGCTTCCCACAGTCCTGGAACACTTGCATCATCTGCCTCCTTTCCCAAAGCCCTGGGTGCTCCCATTGCCTGTTCTACACCCCATGGGCCCTGGGCACCCCAAGAACCTGCCTCTAGCTCCTCAGAAGCAGACAGCTCTGCAGCCTGTGCAGCTCCCCATGACCCTGGGTCACCTCCACATCTGGCTCCCTCTTCTCTAGCACAAGGCACTCCTACATACCGTCCCACGGCCCTCAGGCCAGGAATACCCCTAGAACCTATATCCTCCACCTCTTGTCTCCTTTGCCACAACCCTGTGGCTGCCCGGGAGGCAGTTTCATCTTCCATAGCCCTGGGTAGTACCATCAAGGCATCAGGCGGTCCTACAATTTCCCCCCTTTCCCATAACATGGGCCTATATACAGCTTCCTCTGCCAGAGGCCCAGAAACGTGCACAGACTGCCCTCCCCAACATGAACCTTGGGCACCCCCACATTCCATCACTTCTCCAGCTTTGGACCTTTTCACAGCCTCAGACCATCCTATGGCCACAGGTAGCCCCACTGGTTGTCTTTCTTCCCAAGGGCCCGAGGCAGCAGAGCCTATCTTCTCCACTACCTCAGGCCCACCCACAGCAGGAGGCGCCTTCCCAGCTTGTCCCTGCCTACAGAAGGTGGAGAGTCTCTCACAACCCGTCTCTATTCCCCTAGCTGGGGGTAGTCCTGAGGCCCGGGGGAAAGTCCTAGCATGTCCTCTCACCCAGGGTCCTGTGACACCACCTCTGCTGGTCTCTACCCAGGACGCTCGCCCGGGAACACCCTTTTCGACTGGCCCCTCTCCCGCAGGAACAGGATGGAGCTCCACTCTGCTTCCTTCCCAGCATCCTGAAGCTACCCTCATAGCTTGCACCTTCAACCACAGTTCCAGGATGCTCTCGTGGCCAAGTGTTCCTGGTCGACCTTTTCTCTCACAGCTTGGTGGATTACTATTGTCTGGCTCCTCCTTTCCAGATCCAGTGACCCACACAGACCCAGCGGGCCCTATCACCTCGGGCTCGCCCACAGCCCCGTTCACCCACACTATCCCTGGGTCCATTCCTGCTTCAACTGAGCCTGCAGTCCCAGGTGTCCCAGAGGCCCTGTTTACCCCACGGGGCTCCGGAGTTCGTCTCCTCCCCAGAGCCCGCCGACCTATGCTTATACAGCGCACCCGCCGCACTGAAGACCTCACCCGGCGCCTTACTCCACAGCCTCGGGACATCCTTGCGCCCCACCTCCTTGCCCACAGGGGCCGAACACCCCACCAAGACCTGCCGGCCACCACGCAACGAGCCGGCATCTTTGCTGCCAGCGTACACCTGCGCAGCTCGGGTATGGGCCCGTGGCCCACTGCCGGGCTCGCAGCTCCGGGACAATTCCTTTCCCCAACGCAAGCTCGGGCACGCTGTCTTTGCACCTGTTCCCCTAGACAGCGTGGCCCGCACACGCACTCACAACACTCGGTCCGGCCCTCGCCGCCTTTCTGCCTCCTAGCTCTCTCCGTACCCCCGCCCAGCCCCGGACGCCGCCCCCAGCCCCGGCCCCCCTAAAGCCTGACAAATGAAAAGGTAATTGGAGGGGCGGAGCTGCTAGAGGAGCCCGGGGTAAGATCTCCTCTCACTTGTCCCCCTCTGCCTAACGCAGCTTCCCAGAATTCCCCCAGCTCCGGCCCGAGCCCACCTGGCTCGGCGAGGCGCGGCGACCCGGAGGCGGACAGACAAGCCCAAGCTAGGCCTCGCTTCCGGCCTCTCGCCCAGTCGCCATGGCAACAAGCGCGGGGCCGCTTGGGAACCGTTGAGCTTCCAGAGCCATTGGAGGATCAAGGTGTTGTAGTGAGACGGGTTTTGCAGTTACTGTCCATGAGACCAGAGTGGGGACCAGACCAGGTCAGAAGTCTAGATGTCAGAAGAGAGCTGGCGCCAAAAAGAAATTTCAGCAGACCAAAGTGACTGTCCTACCGAGTTATGGTCTTCCGAGGCTCCCGTAGCACCGCACAGCTCCAGCGGCACCTCCCTCCCGGAAATTTGTCCACGCCCTACTTCGGCCCGCCTAGAGGCGGCAGGTCCCCAGAGCGCCTCCCGAGCTCTTCTCGGGACTGTACCCATGGCCACCTTCGAGGAGGTGAGCGTGTCCGGCTTCGAGGAGTTCGACCAGGCTGTGAAGGAGCACGAGGGCAAGACCATTTTCGCCTATTTTAGTGGTTCTAAGGATGCCGAAGGGAAGAGCTGGTGTCCGGACTGTGTGGAAGGTGAGACTGGGACTGCGGGTTGCTACGCCGCAGAAGTGGGGAAGAAAGGTCCCTACTAAAGCCAGAAAGTGAGATCGTAGTGGCAAAGATAAGGATCTTGGTTCTGTAGACCCGCAGAAGAGTCTGAGCTGGCCCCTTGTCTCTCATTAGGTCCTGATTCGCTCCACCCAAGGGTAGCCCTCATTTTTATCATGGACTCAGATCTTGGAACCTGATTCTTTAAAATTCTCAGTTCCCCAAATGATTAGTGTCTTTCAGGACTCAAAAGTTGGTCTTAACGTTAGCAAACATATATGCTTTCTGATGTTCTAGGTGTGTCTTAAGGACAGTCAGGATTAGGACTTAGTGATTCTCGAGTCCAAAAGAGAACATGACTTTAACATCCTCATTCTTGCTGCAGGTTAAAGTCTACTAAGACTGGGGAGAGGGGAGAGGTTGTGGGGGCAGGGCGCGGGCTATCGCAGTTGGATGTGTAATTACCTTAACTTTTTTAAAAAGCTGAGCCAGTCGTTCGAGAGGGACTGAAGCATGTTACTGAAGACTGTGTGTTCATCTACTGCCAAGTAGGAGACAGACCTTAGTAAGTGATCATGTATACCCTTATCTCCAGACATGGGCTAGGTTCTTAAAACTTGGGTGGAAAGGACCTCAGATATTTGCATAAGCCAAGCAATTAGAATTACTGAATCCAAATTTGACGTTAATGTTCTGTCTGCCACATAGTATCAATAAATTTGGTGTGGAATAAGTTCAGAATGCTATTGACCTGACCTTTTATATTTTACCTTAGCCACACTTTGAATGTAAACTTTGTAGAGGGTGATACCTAGGTTAAATCCTCAAAATGTTTAAATGTTAACAAAAGCAATGATTACTAATATACTAAATATAGATCCACTGCTGAGTAAACTGTAATACAGTAGTATTTTTCATGATCCTTTTCCTTTTGGAATAGCTGGAAAGACCCAAGTAATGACTTCAGACAAAAACTGAAATTAACTGCAGTGCCTACACTACTTAAATATGGAACAGTGAGTATCTACCTTTATGTTGTGGCTATCATGTAGTTAAAACTCAAGTTGTTAAAAGATCTTGGCATTTAATTTCCAACATCACATTGCTGTCAGAGTGAATCAGAAACACAAGTTGGTGCCTATTCCCCTGCCAAATCCCAATGAACTAATAATGCAGAAGAGTGTTTGGGGAGTGTTTTTCAGCCACTGTTAAGATTATGTGTTCAGAAGTTGACTCATTCCTGAAAGCATGTGTCACTGTTTTCTAACTCCATTTTTCACGTTTAAAAAGGCTCTCCCTTTATTTCAGCCTTGCCCCTAGGATCCTAAATTAAAGAGTCGAGGGAAAGAGATGGCAAGGCACTGGACTTGCCGTCTCTTGTTTTCAGTCTATGGGGCTTCCTGGTATGGGACCTGCTAAGGCCCTTCAGGCCAAGTATTTTAATGATTCATCTTAAGTATCTTAACTACTTCATAAAGCTTGTTATAACTAGCTGATAGTTTCTTTCTTTCTTTAGGTTGTTTTTTTTTCTTTTTCTTTTTGATAAAGGGTTTGTGTAGCCTTGGATATCCTGGAACTCGATCTGTAGACCAGGCTGGCCCCTGGAGTGCTGGGATTAAAGGCATACACCACCAGACCTGGCTATCTGATAGTTTCTGATGGCAACATTTCTATGTTCAAAAATGTCTACTTTGAATGTAGAATTCACTCCACCCCTAGTAACATTTCATAGCAGTGTTTAAAACTTAACCTTCTTTTTTTACAGCCTCAAAAACTTGTGGAATCTGAGTGCCTTCAACCCAACCTCGTGGAAATGATATTCTCTGAAGATTAAGATTTGGTGATAGCACTGGGTGTTAGTAGAGCACGATTTTGATCCCAGTACTTGGGAGGCAGAGGTAGTCAAATCTGTGAGTTCAAGGCCAGCCTGGTCTACAGAGCTAGTTCCAGGACAGCCAGAGCTACGTAGTCTCGGGAAAAAAAAGATTTGATGATCACAATTGTGTCTTGATTCCCTGGTTTGCTTAAAAGAAACCACATATTTGCTTTGAATTGATCAGTGTATGTCTAAACAATAAAGAATTAAAATACAAACTTCCAATTAGCTTTGTAATACATGACTATTTAAAAGATTTGAGTAAAATGGGTCTTCAGTATGGCAGTGGTAGCTCAGAGGAAATATTAAAGATAAAAAGTAACTTACTAACTTCAAAATCTGCATCTATTAGGATCTGTTACCTTAAATTCTATGCATTTGCAAAACCCTTTTCTGCCTTTGAAATGTAGAACTTCACTAAACCATTTAGGGAAGACACATGGAATGTATATGCTTATTTTAGGTAGCTTTGTTCCATAACTACAACTGTCTAAAATGTGATTCTCTTGAAGACAGGCTGGTTCTTCTAGCCACAGGCAAGTTACTGTCTAAATCTCAATTTCTTCAAAAAAGAATTGTGTCAGGCATAGTGATGCACACCTGTAATCTTATCACTTTAGAGGCTAAGGCAAAAGAATCACAAGTTTGAAGCAAGGTGGTCTACAGGACCAGACCTTGTCACAAAAGAAAAGCCCAACTATTGTACCTCAAATAAAACAAGAATGTGGACTAAAGAGGGGGTTCAGTGATTAAGAGCACTGGCTGCTCTCCTAAAGGACCTGAGATTCCCAGAACACACATGGCAGCTCAAAACTGTCTATAACTTCCATCTAGGTTATCTGATGCTCTCTTCTGGCTTCTGAGAGCACCAGGCATGCAGGTGGTACAGACATACATTGTATAGGCCAAACATTCACACACATAAAAAAAAATTTTTTTTTTTTTAAAGCAGCATGTGAGCAGGCCTAGTAGCTATCTTTAAGGCCAGTACTCAGGAGATTGGGGTAGAAGGATCACAAATTCCAAGGCACCCTAGGCTACAAAGTGAGACCCTGCCTCAAAAAATAGAGAAAAAAGTAGGGCTAGAAATGGTTCTGTGGTTCATAGTAGTTGCTGCTCTCGCAGAGGATCCAGGCACTACATGCTGACTCACAACCACCTTCAACTCCATTCCAGGGGATCTAATGTTCTCTTCTACTGGCCTCCTTGGGTACCAGGCATATGGTGCACATATATGCAAGCAATTCAGACATATAAAATAAAAATCTTTTTGAAACAGATTAAAAGAAGCATTTCTAAGGAAGTGCCTACTTGTTGTACTTGTCAAATAAATGCTAACTTTCCCAAAGAAAGCTATTTGAGGCTCACCTTAAGGACAAGAGTCCAGTTAGTCATTAACTACCAGCCTGTCCATGCCACTACTAGATTTCAGCTATCTTACAAAGCAGGGAGCAACTGAGTATGTCCTTTCCTGCACAAAGAAGGAATCTTCCTATAGTTCTTGCTCTGCAGTTAGAGCTCATTGACTCCAGGAAGACAGGGTGGGGTGGGAGTGGATCAGCTGATGTCAGTAAGGTTCCTAGAAATGATCTGGCTCAGGGTACCACTGTACGCCATACCCATGTTCTTAAACTGCTCTACAACACCCAACATTTACATTCTTATTCACTTGGTTCTCTTCAATGCAACTGAAATTTACAAATCCCCAGAGAAATCAAAGTAGAGCAAACAATTCTGATTTAACAGAAATAATCTATTAACAATATAAAGTTTGTTGACCAAAAATAACACTAATGGTTCTGAGTGCTACCCTAATAAAGGTGAGCAGGAAGAGTTGTCTTTTATGGGTACTGTACAACAGCAATACATTATATACATGTCCTTAGAGCCCAGTCTGCCCCCAGCTCTTCATTTTCCTGCTGTGTTATTCTGCTGTTGCTGTTCTGCCAGGGCTTGCTGGAGACGCATCCGCTTCCGGGAGTAGTGCTGCCAGTGTAGAATCTGCTGTTCGTCAATGAATTTCGCACACTGAGCATTCACCAGCTCCTTTCGAAAGTGTTCATATTGGAGCAGTTCTAGCATGTGTAAACACTGAGGGTACCTGGGTTTAAGTTCATAAGTTAATTGTCAACATAATGTAAGGCATCCCAAGTTCTAATTCAGATACTCCCCTAAAAATAATCTTAAGCCTACAAGTTCTATTAACAAAGTACCTATTTGGTAATGTCACTCCCACCATGTTATTTCAGAACATTATGCAAAATTAAAATTCAGAAACCTTAAGTAAGTTGCCCAAGACCACACAACCCAGTAAAATCGGTAGATAACCATACTCTTCTAGTTTTCCAAGTGAGGAACATGAACACTTTTTAATTTAAAAACATTTTATTGCATGTATTATTTAGCATTTGTGTGAGAAGGAGAGTAAGCACTTGTGGAGGGCACCATGGGAGTCCTAGGGATCAAACTCAGGTCATGCGGCTTGCAGCAAGCTCCTTTACCCACTGAGCTATCTCATTGGCTCTGAAGACTTTGAAAATAGTTATATGTTTAATAAATACTGGTTTTCCATTAGAAGTCATAAAAGGGTAACCTTTATTTAAGTGAATCAACTAACTCCACAAGAATCATATACATTGCTAGGCATACACCTGGACTCCCAGTACTCAAGAAACTTAAGAAAAGTAGATTTAATTTAATGGCCATGTAGGGTTGCACTGCAAGATCCCTCCTCCAAAATAAACCATGAACAAAAGTTGTGCTTTAATCGATCCTCAGCTCAAAAAAAAAAAAAAAAAGATTTAAAAAAAAAAGGTTGTGCTTTAATTATCTATGGGAATTATAGCAAAAAATCATGTATATTACAGGACTGAGCGAAGACAAGTACACTAGGGTAAAAAGAAGCCAAATATTTGATGACCAAAAAAGGGTGAGGAAGGGGAAAGGGCAGGTAGTACACGTACTGTGTCACTGAGCTAGAACTACAACAGTACATTCTCATCGCCTTTTTAAAAAATGTTATGTTTATGGGTGTTTTGCCTGCATGAAGTCTATGCATCACAGCCATGCAGTGTCCATGGAGGTCAGAAAAGGGCACTATATCCCCTAGAACTGGAGTTACTGATGGTTGTAAGCAGCCATGTGGGTGCTGGGTATTAAACCTGGGTCCTTGGAAGCCAGTGCTTTTAACCTATGACCCATCTCTCAAGCTCCATCTTCATGTCAATTAACACAGACACAAAGAAACAGACATAGATATGTATGCATATACAAACATACACATACACACCAATCCTAGCTTTGTATGTACAGGGCCTAGAGACAAACCACTGTAATAGCAATGAGTACACTTACGTCTCCAGAGCTTCGTTCTCAAATAGCATCTCCAGAGTTCCTTGAAACAACTAATTTACGACTAGGACAGACAAAGTACACCAAGAATGCAGGATACAACATGTCAAAAAGAAGTGCTAAACATGGATAAGGATATGTCAGAAGGACACAAGAGCCAATCTAAAGGTGCTCCAGCAGCCAATTCTGCTGGAGTAATTAGAGCCAAGAAAAATGACTGTGATCACTGGATACAGACAAGAATCCACAAGTTAATACTGATATACATGTTTGAATGAGTAAATAACAAGGGAATGAATACTTTTCCTTGCTATAGAATTCTGACTAATAAATATAGAATGATAGAAAATTCCATAATAAAAACTGAGGCAAGTATCTGCAATAATGATAAAATTAGGGAGAAGAGAACAAATAATATTAAAGTATAATGACACATATATGAAAATGTCATGATGAACCCATCACTTTGTAAGTTAACCTAAAATATTACTTGATTAAAAAATGCTAAAACTTCTGGGTGGTGGTGGTCTATGCCTTTAATCCCAGCACTCAGGAAACAGAGGCAGGAGGATTTCTGTGAGTTTGAGGTCAGCCTAAACTGCAGAGTGAGTTCCAGGACAGACAGCCAGAGGGCCCTTAGACAGAGAAACCCTGTCTCAAAAAAAAAAAAAAAAAAAAAAAAAAAAGCTAAAATTAGGGGATGAAATTTATGTAACAAGATGTCTATATAATTAACAAGTTACTTATTAAATAAAAAAGAAAAACAGTAACTTGATTGTGGGGAAATCTAGAAGGCACCATCTAATACAATGGATCAAAAGTAACATCATCACTAATGGGACAAAGAGATTTCACCTGACTCTGGATTATAACAAACCAAGAAGGAAAAGTAACAAAGAGAAACAGCAAAAGTTTGAGTGAGAGAGGAAGTGGGAAATAGAATAAGGCGGCAGAGAGGGAGGCAGAGAGAACACCAAGGAACTCAAGACTAAGAAAAGAGGATGACAAATGTAACATACCAGCCTAGATTGGAGACCACACTAGATCCAGGACAACAGCAGGACAATAGACAGAATCTAATGGGGTCTACAGACTACAGAGTAGACGAATATTAATGTTCCATCAAAATGAAGATCCCGGCAGTCTCATTCCGATGCAGCTTTTGCCTGCCTTTGGGAGTTACTCAGAAAAGTCAAGAGAATCTTTCTGCTAAGCATGCCTTCCACAACACTTTGGGCTTCCATACTTTTTCTTTGCCTTCTTTCCCCCAGTCTTATTGACTGCCCTCCATGTCAGCTTTTGTTCCTTCTTCTTTGAGCAGTTGAGATTTTACAGCTTGCTTGCCCTGGGGTATTTTTCTTGTAAATGCTAATAATTTTGTCCTGGAGCTTTTAAAAGGAGGGAGGATGATAAGGTAATAAGAAAATGAGAAGGGGTCATGGGGTGGGAAGGCTTACACAGGGGTGGGGGAAGGAGGGATGGCTAGGGCTGCCCCTGCAGAACCAATGCTATGCTTCCCTTCCAGTAAAGGCTTATTATTTTTATTCCAAATAAAGAGCTGTCTGTAAGTGTAATAGCTTAGCCCAGAATGTTCTATTCCTACTATACTAGCTAATTCTATTTTATGGCACTTCAGTAATTTAAAAGATTCAGCTCTGAGTATCAGGTAGTAGCTTCAAAGACAGTGTTTAAATTTCTTAAGTTCAGTTTCTTTGTGTGCAAAATAATGTGACCAGCAAGAGAATGGTGTTAAGTAGCACTTAGTAACTGGAATTTAGGCAATTATCTTTCCCTTATCAATTTTGTAGAAAACAATATTCTTAATACTTTAGACTACAGAGTAAGTAATTCCACATATTCTACAACACACTAACTCCAGGTCTACAAGATGAAATTGAAGAGGTACAAATGGAAATACTCACAATTTGATTTTTAAAAATTAAAAAAGACATAAACAGAGAAGTCAAGTAACCTGCATTCAATTCATGGAAATAACTAGTGGATTTTAGTTGGTAAAGCTTCTAGAAAGTCAACAATTTGACTCTCAAACCTCTTCCACTCAAAAAAAGTATAGTCAATCTATGTTGAATTATCACAAGGAAGAGAAATGCCATGTGGTCCGTGGTACCCTGACCACATTTGAAGGCCTATGTTTAGTGTGTTGTTGTGGTTTTTTGGGTTTTTTTGTTTGTTTTTGGTTTTTCGAGACAGGGTTTCTCTGTGTAGCTTTGCACGTTTCCTGGAACTGACTCTGTAGCCCACGCTGGCCTTGAACTCACAGAGATCCGCCTGGCTCTGCCTCCCGAGTGCTGGGATTAAAGGCGTGCGCCGCCGCCACCACCACTACCACCACCACCTGGCTTTCGTTTGTTTTTTCAATTTTATTATTTTTATTTATATGCATGGGCATTTTGGTGCTTGTGTCTCTTATGTATACACAGTGCTTTCAGAGCCAAAAGGCATCAGAACTTATGGAACTGGAATTTTGGATGGATGTGACCTGCCATTGGGTGCTGAGAACCAAACCTGGGTCCTCTGCAAGAGCAGCAAGTGCTCTTAAGCACTAAGCCATCTCTCTAGCCACCACCACCCCCCCCCCCAAATTATTTTATTTTGAGCCAGGGTCTCACTATATAACCCAGTTAGCTTCAAACTCAAGAGATTTCCCTCTCCTTCTTCTAAGTGCAGGGATTAAAGGCATGTACCACTTTGCCTAGCCTATGTTTAGTTTTTTTGTTGAATTGGCAGATAATCAAAAAGGTTCCTGAGAACTCTGGAAACCATGGCACTAAAACACTTACTGACGGCACCTAAAGACAGATGTTTAAGAGAAACTCTGCTGCTAACATACTAGCTATCAGTAAGCAGGCCACATCCTGGGAAGTCTGGAGGAGACAGCTTTCCTCAGCTGCAACCAGCCTCTGCCTGGGAAAAGAAAGACTCGGCTCTTCCCAAGTTCCAAGAGTTGGAATTCTGTTACATAAAGCCTTCCTATCTTTAAATTTTGGCAGCTATTTTAAAATTTTTAAACCATGTGCAGATATAATCAAACTGCCCAACAGGGGTTAATTCACAACCTCTCTTGAATTTAAACATCTATAGCTGTTATCTCCAAGAGGACACAGATTAACAGAAAAGCAACACAAAAAACCCTACAAACAGGTTAGAGCTACACAGAGGTCTGTCTGATCCTAATGTAAGGAAGAGCTCTCTAACCTCTGGCCATCAATGGAGTAGGCTGCCTCTATAGAGGGACACAGGCTCACTGGAAGCCTCCAGCAGAATATAGATAATCATCATCCAACAACTCTGCTGGTGAGACTGAACTTGAAGGTGACTACAGCTTTCAATAGCCAATCTGAAATCTTCTAGCACTAATGTAACAATCTCCTAATAATAACTTAAAGTCTCTTCTTTGGATTCCTATAGGAATCAACAATTGCACATGAAGAGCACAATCGGACTACATCAGTTCAACAGGCAGCCCAGGAATTGAAAAGAGACTAGGATTTGAAGAAAAGGTTTCAAATGTTTTCCTCTAATATTTAAGATAGGGTCTGTCTATGTGGCCTTGATTGGCCTGAAACTTGCTACATAACCAGGCTAGTTTCGAACTCACAGAGGTCTGCCTGCCTCTGCTTTCTTAGAGCTAGGATTAAAGGGGCATCAGTCTAAACTTCTGGGTGTTTTGTTGTCTACCCCTTTAGGGGAGGGGGAGTTCAAGACAGGGTTTACCTGTGCAGCCCTGGCTGTCCTGGAAGAAGCTTTGGAGAACAGTCTGGCCTTGAACTCAAGAGATTCGGCCCACCTCTGCCTCCCAAATGTTGGGATTAAAGGTGTACACAAGCTTGTTTTTCTTTTTTAAGACAAAGCAGAGATGAGTTCAAGGTTTTATCATTAAAAGGGATAGTTATGTGATTGTAATGTTTCTTACAATTTAGTAAATCCTATAATAAAATTGTCATCAAGCAACTTGACAGTGTCCATGTTTGTTTTTTCACAGTGAGTTAATGTGCATGATACATTTAGCATAGTGCCTGACACACAGGACACTGTAAAGAAGGACCCTCTAAGATTCCTAGAAAACACCACTTCCTATGTGCTCATTTTCAGCTTATGGTTATGCCACTGCGTTTTAGTAGCTTTAGTAAGGCATTAGAAACCCAGAGAGACAAGGGGAATGTTAAATGACAAGGTTAGAAAAGACCAAAGCACATTAGAGCCTTAGTCTAAAACCAGTTAACTGGATTTTATCTCCATAACCGGAAGTGGCATGTTCTGGTTTATATTACTGAGAGAGTAAGTTGGCTTCCACAGACAGCTGTTTGGCTTCGTTTGGTTTGAAGGGAGGGAGATAAGAGTGACAGCAGGAACAAGTGAGTTTACTGTAATAATCCACGTTAGAGATGGCAGTGTCTTACATTAACTAAAGGCAGAAAGACTCAAAACATAGTGTCCCTTCTGACACTGAGAAAACTGCTAAATGTCAGTACTTTGTATTTATAATAAAGTATACACAGACTTAAGATTATAAAAATTAAACTTACTTTAGATACTTGGCATATTCTGGTTCTTTCCAGTAAAGCAAGTACTTAAGATAATTAACAAAAGCTTTGTCTTTGAAGTAACCTCTCTGGGCAAGAACTGAAAGGCATAAAGAAACAATCTGTATGTCAACCAATTGCTGGACTACTGACTTGTAATCTCTAATAACGTAACTCTTTTTAACATCCCTACCATAAAAACACAAGGAATTAAAAAACACAAGTCCTTGTTTGCTCAGTTACTATCTACAGACCAGCACAAGTAAAATCTCATTCATATCATACATATCAAAGTAAACACTCTTATGAATTACATCCTGTCAGAAATCATTAACAGCTAGCTACTCAACTTAATGATGTACTCGACTTACAATTAAGGTAATTTGGGTTGGCTAAACATTGCACAAATTCCAACTCCAACTGAAACCGAAGTCGATTTCCAGCATCATCTAGAAAAAAAGACAGAAAAAAAAAACCACCCAAAATGAAAGTCACGATACGAATACTGCTTTGTAGAAGCAAAGATAAAAGTGAGACGGCTCAGCAGGTAAAAGCGCTTGCAGCAAAGTCTGATGAACCTGACTGAGTTCGATCCCTGGAACCCACAGGGTTGCAGGAGACAACCGACTCCTGCAAGTTGTCCTCTGACCTCAGCATGCACCGCCCACCCCCATATGAAGGAATTTATGAAAAAAAAAAAATCGAAGTGCAGGAAAGACTCCTTAGGAATCAAAGAGTGGAGCCTGATTTAAATAAAACAAAACAAGCTGGGCGTGGCGGCGCTCGCCTTTAATCCCAGCATTTGGGAGGCTGAAGTAGGAGGATCTCTGTGAATTCGAGGCCAGCCTGGTCTACATTGCTAGTTCTAGGACAGCTAGTAGTACATAATGAGAACCTGTCTCCAGAACAAAACAAAAACAATAAATTCTCTAAAATTAGTTGAGGAAAATAAATGGAATGGATATTTACCACCTGTAGGCCATTATGGAAAGACGTTAGCAGAGATCACTGGATAGTCTGTAATAGCTGTGCCGCCCCCTTTGTTAATGAGTTATAACCACAACTACTACTAACAATGACTACGTTAAGCAAAAACAAAGTGCTATATAAAAACAGAAAGCAAGGTGCAAAACGATCAAACAGCGGAGCTAAGATGGCAATCCGCATCGGAACGATACACGTTACCGACATTTCAAGCAAGTTCACGGGAAAAGTTCCAAAGAGCGGACAGTTGAAGGGCTGAGTCCTCCCTCAGCCTCCCCCACCTCGGCCCGGGAACTAGGGAGTGGGGGTTTGAGCAGCCCAGGAGCAAAGATGTTCACACAGGCCACAATCTCAGAGATACAACCACTTTCTCCCGCTCCGGTCCCAACCCTAAGGATGCCCAGTTAAGCCCGAAAGACGGCGCAGGGAAATGGGAGAGGAAGTCGGGGCAAAGGACCGTTCCCTCGGTGAAGACTCGGGGTGCAGGGCACAACGCACCTGTCTCCATAGCGACGGCCGCAGCCATAACAAGCAAAGAGTCGGAATCACAGCCAACCCGAACGAACGGCAGGGTCGAACGGTGAGGGAGGCTCCGGAAGCCACGGCTCCTATTTCCGGTCGCGGGGCAGGGTGGGACACAAGGGCGGGGACAGCCTCATTCTGAGAAGAGAGGCCCCGCCTATCCGTGTGGCTCGGGACGGCTGCGCGCGCAGTGAACGAGCGGGGCGTGCTGGAGGACCTCATTGATTGCAGAGTTTATGAGTCCAGCAGCCTACGCTGACGTAGTACACCATCCTGACGTCACCTTTCCCTGTGTGACGTGACGCAGAGCATGACCCTTGATCCTCTTTGTCCCTCCTGACCTGGGTGTACTGGAAGGATGGCCTCGCCCCTTAGGAGCAAGTCCTCCGCCCCGCGAGTGGAAAGCATCCGCCACAAGGAGACGTCAACTATCCGCGTGGAGACATCGTCCCACCGCGAGGAAACATCATCCCACCGCGTGGAGACGTCCTCCCGGCAGGTTCGAACAACTTCCCGGCAGGTGGAGACCTCTCAGCGCCACCGGGAGGGGCCCTCCCTCACCCCCTCGGCGAAGCGACTCCCTAGATTCCTCGAGGTGTCCTCCCAGCACGTGGAAACCTCCTCGCAGTGCACGGAAACGTCTTCCAGCCACGTCAGGGCGTCGTCATCCCAGCGGGTGGAGACGACTGTGCACCGTGTAGAGAGCCCAGCCAGGCGGGACAAGCAAGCTGCTCGCCAGAGTGCCAAAATGGCCCGATGAAGTGCTACCCAAGGGCCATGGCCCTTAGCCAGGACTGAAGTGCTTTCCAGTTGCCAGCCAGCCAGCTTTCACGAGAGCCAAGCATCTTTGGCTTCATTTGAACGCAGCCCATAAATCAATGTAAGAAACAGGCTGTGGTTTCTGGGCGCTGCCAACATGTATTGACATTGCAGCAGCACCTTAGACCACCGTGCTATTGGCCCAGTGTTCTGTTTAACCTGAAGCCAGCACAGAGGAGTTTCAGACTTGTGGTACTGTATATGCCTGGCCGATGGACAAAGAGGCCCTTTGAGTCTCTGCACCAGGTAAGTTTTGTAGTCTTAGGTCCGTCTAAAATGCCTTGACCACTTGAAATTTGTGAAGAGGGACCAAAGTTGTCATGAATTCTTGGCCACTGGCTTGATTATGTAGTGCATGAAACCTACAGGGCAAGGAACTGTCTTTCATGAATTATTAATTGGCCTTTATTTGTATTTCATTGTAGGCTTTCTTATGTTAAGTTTTTATCCACTGTACTCCACCTACACTTTTTTTCTAAATAGCTCAGGGGGTGTTAGAAAAAAACCAGGCAAGTCAGTTAATAAAAAATAACCTTGGAAGGGAAAGGATGAGGAAGCCATTGACACCTGACCTGAGGTAGGTTGAGGATGGGTACTGAGTGCCTACTGTGTGCTAGGTACTAGTTAGAGCATGTCAGATATAACAGTGGAAAAGACTAAGATCTTCCTCTAGCCAAGAGGAAGAAATAAAGGGGAAAGCAAGATACTGATCTCTTATGCTCCTGTGAAGGAAAAGGTGCCTTGTGGTAGAGAGCAGGGAGGTTCTTTTGAGACTATGGTCAGGGAAGCCTTACTAATTGTGTAACATTTGATCTGAGATTGTGTGGGTGAACAGTGAGCCATACCAAGATCTAGAGAAGAGTGCATTCTAGACTGTGTTCCAGACAGAAGGAAAAGCTAGCATAAAAGGTCAGTGGGAACAAACTGAAGATGTTTATGGAACAGAAAGACCAGTTAGTATATGAGAGTTTAGCATACCAAAAAAAAAAAAAAAAAGAAGAAGAAGAAGATGCTAGTTCCTATAGAGTCTTGGAAATCACAGTAAAAAGTCTGAGTTTTATTCTGTGATCATAAAAAAAAAAAAAAAAATTGATGCAAGGGAGTAAAGTGGATGAGGCAGTTTACATTTTAAAACTGCCTTTCCATCATTGGTGTGATAGTACCCAAGTTGGGAGTGAGTTTGTCTCCTGGGATAGTTGGCAGAGGCATGTGTGTCTGGAGGCAGCGTGGAAGGTGCTACTGCTAGCCTGGCCTCAAGTGCCTAGCAGCCTGGGATGCTGCCAGCGTCCTACGCTGTGCCCCAAAGAATCGCTGGGCTGAGAAAGCTGGCAGTGGTGAAGCTGAGAAACATCGAAGGTTCTAGTAACTTTGCTAGAGTTTGGTCCACAGAGCAGACCCCTCACTTCTGCATAGCAGGATTGTGGGAAGCCTGAAAAACAGTAATGGAAGTGTGGCAATAGTATCTTCTGGTGAGGAGCAGAGCAAGAGCTCTCAGAGGAAGAGGATGTGTTGCTCTGTAAGGAACCCTCCACCTCTCTTCAGTAATGCATGTGATATTTACCCTTAGAACAGAAGGCTGCAAATGGCCCTGGTTAAGCAGGACCCCTCATGAGTTAGAGTACTTGCCACCTCCAGGCACTTTTTTAACCTCAGGGAATGCACTGGGCTGTCCTCTAGAATGGGGGCTTAGGTCAGAAGAAATGGTTCAACTGTTATAGATGCTGAAACCACCATACACTGAGACCACCCTGATACCTCTCCACTTCATAAAACTGCTATGAACAAAGAATTAGCCTTTGGAATGTCAGTCTCTTCCAGTTTACTAATTCTTTAACATGCCCAACTGTGCCTTAAATACACGTGAACACAGCAGTAGCTTCTCTTCAACAGTGTTCCTTATTAGTGTTTTTATTACAAAAGTGGTATGTGTCTAATGTAACAAAATAAATCAAAGTTTTATAAAGAAACATGATTACTGTATCATCTTTCCTTTCATTTCTAACCAGGAAATAATGTCAGAAATGTGTTTGTCCTTCCAGACTTTTCTCCATTAACAAGGATTCTTGCTTCTGTCTCCTCTTCTAGTAGTATCTGGAAGACTGGCTGAATGTGACCTGGAAAAGCCAGACACCTGGCTTCTGGATCATTGATGCTTCTGGAAGGGCACAGGATCCTGGTAGATTCTCTGTTGTCCATCTCTTAAAATAAATTTTTATCTAGGTTTCTTCCTCCACATTTCACTTCTTTGTGTTTCAAAACTAGAATAGAAAGAGAGATACAAAGTATCAAAAAAGTGATAGATATGATAAAACCCATATTTGCCATAATACTATATTATACATTCCACAGCTTCAAAATGACAGTGTGTGTTGTCAATGTACCTGTTGTACTTTGTAAATGTCCGTTAATGTTAGCCACACTGTGTGTCATCCTCACGTTGTTCTCTGTAGGAAATAGTGCTGCTGTACCTGGCTCATGTCATACAATGTTCCAGACAATATGTGCAATAATAATGAATGGAGAGCAGTATTCTCCATTTTCAGTCAAGAAAGCCTTTGATGGCACAGTCTAATAATGGAGTTTATTATGTGAGGTAATAGTTGTATACAACTAACCTTCAGTTGTACCAGCCAGGTTAGTGTGAAAAACTAAATAAATGCAAATTCTTGAAAGGAGTCACTTCTTAGTCTCATAATCTTTTTTATATATATATTATCGGAGGGTGGTTTACAATATTTACTGCCTATTGTATTGAAAAGAAATGACTGGGTGTTGTGGTGCTCACCCATAATCCCAGGACTAGGAGAGGCTGATGCAGGAGGGTTGCCATGAGTTCCAGGCTAGCTAGGGCTACATAATAATAAGTACCAGACCAGTCAAAGCTACTAAGCAAGATCCTAGCTCAAAAAAATAAAACAAAGAAAAAAGAAAAAGGAAGGGGAGCCCAGTAAGATGGCTTGGAGCATAAAGGTGCCTGCCACCAAGCCTGAGAACCTGAGTTTGATTCCAGGGACCCACAGGGTAGAAGGAAAGGACAAACTCCCAAAAGTTGTCCTCTGACCGCCACACATAGGCCTCCCCTACCCTTCTCACATATACATAATTATTTAATTAAATTTTTTAAAGGTTGGCATTGACAGGCTCCTCTCCCCCCAAACTACTCAGGCCCTAGGAAGAACCAGGAATCCAATTAACAAGGTGTTTCTCACATCTTTAGAATACTTTCCAGAATTCCTGTTCCCCTATTCTTTCTATTGCTCCCAACCTAGAACAGCTGGTACAGGTATCCAAGCCGGTATAGGTATGGTTCAACTGTACTTACTGTGTTAAATAGCCTTTACCTCTGCTTGCCCTGCCTGAGCTCTTCCCACCAGTAATCAATGGTGAGAAATGCATGACTGGAAAGAACAGAAAACCTGTCCCAAAGTGTCAGAAACCGCAGCAGCTTGTCTCTCCCATAGTAAGTCACACAGTGTGTCATCCAGGAACAGCATTAGATCAGTCTGTTTTTAACCTGTATACAGTACATTAGCTCTGCATGCTTGCTTATTGTCTTGGCTAGGTTTCATTGCTTCGAAGAGACACCATTTGAGATTTTCTACCCCAACTTGAGGGAACAAGCCCTGTTTTCAGTGTGTGTGAGCTTTGGCAGTTTCCTGCTCTCGAGTAGTTTCCTTCCACATGCAGCAGTCAGTACCCAGCTGAGTGCCTGCTGGGCACCTGGGCCATCTCTAGAGTTCTCTTTCTATGCAGATTTCTTGTTTTCAGGATGTGAACTCGGCTCCCCCTCCTCAGCGCAGGATGGTGAGAGGACTCTGCCACAGCTCCTTCTCCCATGCTGCAGACCAAAACCTCTCTCTGGGCAGTGAGCTAGAGCAGTCACACGGCTCAGGTTCATTTCTCCAGGTATTGCAGGCCAGAGGGAAACCTGTTACTCCACTCTGCCTGGAATCCTCCTTCTGCTTACTTAATACAGATTTTGCTGAAGGTTAATGTTACTGTTTCCTTTCTAGGTAACAGAAAATCCAGGTGGGATTGTGAACAAATCCTTATGGTAGTTATAGTCCAGGGATGGAACATATCACCGTCTCAGAGATGGACACAATGGCTACATTGACTTGCTCTCTCTCTCTCTTTCATTTTCAAAATAGAGCCATACTCTGTAGCCCATGAACTTTGGTATTCCTGTTTCCACCCTCTGAGTGCTGGGATTATATGTATGTGCCACCTTGCCTGGCTCATTGTGTCTCTTTAAGTAGATGGTAATAATACCATTTTTTCTGTGAGAAATAGTTACATTAGGATAAGTAGAAAAAGATTAGCAGAGTATGGGGGCTACAATATAAATACTATTAGCTATACCCTTTAGAGCTTCCCCCTTGTCTGCAGACTCCAGCAAATTTCTTCTCTACCTGTGGCTCCTTACTACTGTGCCATCAGGGGGCGCTGTAGGACACATTCGCTCTAGAGGACCAGAGACGCTTCCTGGCCACTGCCTTCACTGTACCTCCTTATACTTCCTGTGAAGTCCCTGAAACCAACCACACTAAACCCTGGCAGCTGCAGTTCCCGTCCCTTCGTGGCAGCTGAATACAATTTAATAAAAAATAGAACAATTTAAATTTTCTGTTTGAAGAACCCATTTGATTAAACGTAACCTCGGAATACCAGCACCAGCCAGTCATCCTTTCTCAGAGGTCTGCAGTTTCAATTTCACAGGGGTCCTCTGGGTTTCTCAGCTTTAGCACTCCAGGCTCTGCTCTCCTGTCCGCTACTAAGCATCATCCTCACACAGGCTCCCTCCCTCCCTTCCTGTCTAAATTGCCTGTCCATACCTTTGCTCATTTTTTTTTTCAGTTTTTCTTACTGATTTGTTTATGAATACTAAATATTTTAGCTCAAATTTTATTTGCATTACATACATATTTTTAATAAAACTTACTTTTATGTATGTGTATGTCTGTTTATGTGGGTGTATGCTATATGGGTACTGATGCCAGTGGAGGCCAGAAGAGAGGGTGGGATTCCCTGAAACTGGAATTTCAGGTTGTTGTGAACTGCCTGATATGGATGCTGGGAACCAAATTCTGGTCTCGTGTAAAGACACCACTCAACCAGTGAGCCATCTCTCCAGCCCCTATACACATATTCATAAAGTTTGGGGATCACTTCTCTCTCTTAATTTTGGTTTTTTTATTTGGTGGTGATGATGGGTGGTGGTGGTGGTTTTTTATGGTGTTGTGGGATTTTTGTATGTTAGTTGGTTTGTTTTTGTTTTCCGGGATAGGGTTCCTGGAACTCACTCTGTAGACCAGTCTGGTCTCAAACTCAGAGGTTCACCTGCCTCTGCCTCTGGAGTGCTGGGATTAAAAAACATGCTGCCACCATCCAGCTCTCTCTAAATATCAGAAGACAGTTTCTCACCTCCTACAATGTGCCTTTATCTTGCCTGCTTTCCTTCTTTGGTTTCATTTCTTGATGGGAAGCAGCATTTCTATCTTCATAAACTGACCTACCAGGAATACTGTACAGTCAAAACTATTAAAGGCTGGAGAAATTAATTTAGTGGGTCACAATTAAATTTTAAAAAACAAGGGAGCTGGAGAGATGGCTCAAATGTAGAGAGTGTGATTAAAAACACTTACTGCGAGGTTGGGAATTAGCTCAGTGGTAGCACGCTTGCCTAGCAAGCATAAGGCCCTGGGTTCGGTCCTCAGCTCTGGCACAAAAAAACAACAACAACAAAAAACAACAACAACAACAAAAAACAACAACAAAACAAAACAAAACCACTTACTGCTCTTACAGAGGACCACAGTTCAGTTCCAGGCACCCAGGTTGGATACCTCTCAAAGCTTGTAACTCTGGCACCATAGGGTCTGTCACCCTTTCCCTGTCCACTTGGGCACCTCTCTCTCACACACATACACACACACACACACCACAGATAAATTTTTTTTTTTAATTAAACAAGACTGGTGAGCTGGCTCAGCAGGTAAAATCCTGAGTAAACTTGATAAGATGTGGTCCACTGCCAGGACCCATGGTAGAAGAAGAAAAGGGAAGTTGTCCTCTGACCTCCACATGGACACTGCATGAGTGCTTCCAGCCTTAGAGTTACCACACATACGTGTAAAATAATAGGAACTAAAATCTGAAAATTAAGTGAAATCAAACAAGAGATTAGACCACATCATGTTGCTTAAGAGGGACAGAGGGAGAGAAGACGAGGAAGGAAGGAGACCAGGTCTGGACAATTTAGTTATGGCCCAGAGTTAGAGATTTTACTATAGTGATGCAGTAAGGGAACAATTGGCTTCTAAAGCCCATCTAACTAATAAAACATTTGACAGGAAATGGACAGCGAGACATCACTATTAACCTAAACAAAAGAAAAACATGAAGTCTAGTTAAAGATCGGTAGACTTGTTAAAGGCCATTTGTTCACAAGGTTGACATAAACTGAGTATATAGGTAACTAGTTTCTCAGAAGAGGTGTTAGCCTCATTAAAATCCATCATAAAATTGCTCAAGTGTTTTAGTGGAAATATAATTGATTCCCTAAATGAGGTCTGTGGTTTATATTTACACATCTCTACCTACCCCTGTTCATGTGTGGACGATCTTTTATTTTACAACATAAAGACAACAAAACTTGTGTTTCGGAACATATGTGTTACTGTCAAAAAAAGGTGTGAGAACTACCATGCCACCCCCTACTTTATTTATTTTTAAAAACGGGGCTCTCACTAGGAAGACCACACTGGTCAGCCTGCCTCTGCCTCCTGGGATTAATGGTGTGCACCATCATGCCTGGCCACCAATCTGTTCAAGGGTTCAAGAATTCTTTAGAGCTGAGATTTGTTCAGGGGCTTAAGAATTCTGTGGGTGCTTGTACCTGCCATTGTCTGGAGAAAACATACCCATTTTTACAGGCACTTAGTAAGATTCCTCTAGATAGCCTCACAGATTCACCTGCATATCTGTTAGACTAAGAAATCTGTCCACCCCAGGTCTGCTCTGTGCTTTTGATTTTATTTACAAATGGATCCTGGTCCTAAAATAAAATACTCAAAAATCATCAAGCTACTCTGGCTCCTTTGTTCCATGAAGAAACAGCTAATATCGCCTGCCAGTCACACAGCACTTGGGTCATCGGCAGGGTGCTGTCACCATTCATCAGCAGAGTTCACCAGTGGAAACTCACATATTTAAATGTCAATGGCTGACCATGTTGTCCCTTAGAAAGGCCAGGAGAGAGGGACTTAAAGCTCCTTGATGTGGATTCATTGATGAGTTTCCCAAACCCAAGGCTACTTCATTAGTTAAGACAGGCTGTAATCCCAGGGCCTCTGAGTTTGCCAAGGACCTAGAAAAGTAGCCAAGGCCTGAAAAACTCAATTGGCTTCAAATTACAAGAGAAAATTGGAATAAGTCCCAGTGTGAATCAGTTCTAGTATGCATCATGTGACAAATCAGGACCTCGAAAATGACAAGAACTTTTCAGTGGCTGTACAAAGTGTCTACACACTAATTATGTGCCCTGGGGAGATTCCAGAACGGGGTCTCTCTATCAGCTCATAAAACTGATAGACCTAGCACAGCATTTTGTGAGAGCCGCTAAAGACACCTCTCTCCTTGCTGACAGACATTTGGGCAGTTCTGCAGATAAGTGAATCCACCTGTAGGTGGCCCACTTCCCCCACTGTGATGGACAAAATCCGTAGTTCTCGAAGGGAGGTGTAGGATGCAAGGTGAGTTTAGAAAGTATAGACACACTTTTTGTCATTTTGATAGCTAAGTTTTTAGTTTGTCTTGGGTAAAAACCAACTTTTCCTGAACATTGTGATTTCACCAATATTTTATGTAGGCCAGAGTGGGCATTTAAAAGGCTAAGCTCGGGGGTTGGGGATTTAGCTCAGTGGTTAGAGTGCTTGCCTAGCAAGCGCAAGGCCCTGGGTTCTGTCCTCAGCCCCATTAAAAAAAATAAAATAAAAAAAAAAAAAAAAGGCTTAAGCTCATTGATTTAAAGGAAGGATAATCTGATTGCATGAACAGCCAGCCTTGGGTGTAGCTGAAGGCCCGGAGTGGCCTGGTACACACCAAGGTTGGGAAGCTCATTCAAGACTTATTGGTAGGCTGAACCAATGTTTTCAGATTCCAGTGAACATAGAAGTATAATGTAACTAGCATTTTCTTGTTCATGAGATAAAATAGAAAAAATACGATATATCAGAGTTCTCATAGTGAACTTTTCAATTGTCTTGTGGAATGTTGGTATAGAGTCCCAGGGTAGAATACATTTCTACTGAGAGTCACTGTCAAAAAAATAGTGGGGAAAAGGGTGTCTCTGAGGTTTCCCTGGCTGAGTACGGAGTCCAAAGCCAGTTCACTCGGTGCCATACAGACAATAGACAGCAGAGGTCAGCCAATCCCCATCCAGCCGCAAAAACAGCAGAAACCAAGTGGGGTGCCATGCAGACAAGGTCCTGTGATGGACCATGGCCATGGCTGTGTTCATCTTGGAAAATCAAAGCATCACTGGACATGCCCATGTAGACTCAAAGGACCCTTCTGTCCTCCCCAGTTCCAGAGAGAGATTTTGACACTCCCAGAAGTTTGGCTGCTGAGCACTGGCGCTACTGAAAGCGACTATGCCTTCCTTAGGTCTGGATGAAGCAGTCAGGAGAGGTCAAGAAGTTGAGTTACCTTACCCAGCATTCCTGGCCAGGAAGAAGCAGCACCAGAATCCAGATGTGGGTAGGCTGCTCGCGGATGGTGCCCTTAAACACCAGCTGTTGCTGCATGCGAACCAGTTGTCTGGTGCTCTGTGTTGTACCTGGGAGGAGCCTAGGAAGTCATCAGAAGAGCAGGGGACAGTTAATTCTAAGAAAGACCAGGCTGGTGCTTTGATATGAAAGTGAGAAGAACCTCAAGAGCCAGAATCAAAGGGTGAGAAGCAACAAAATGTCACATTGGACTCAAAAAAAAAAAGAAAAAGAAAAAAAAGAAAGAAAGAAAGAAAGAAAGAAAGAAAGAAAGAAAGAAATGGACGAGTTTTTTAATGTACTTAATATAAAGCCTTAAATCTACAGGTAGACCTAGAGCTCAGTCCTCCTCAGCCAACCCACGGAAATCCTGGTTTATGACCCCAGTGGGTGTGTGGGTGTCAGAGTCACAGAGAAAACTGCTGAAGTTGAGCCCAGCTTCCATGTCTGGGGCCACTGCTCCCGCCCCACCTGCACACACAGTAGTGAGCGCCGTGACTCACTCTGTAAAAACAAAGGCCAGACCACCACTTAGAAAGATGCATGCAGTAGGAATTTCCCCCGACGGGCATCCCAAAGGAGACTTGGAAGGTCCCAGGCAGCCTGACGCTGAAGAAAGGTAAGGAAGCCAGGAGGCACACAAGTCATGCCCTCCTCACCAAGATCTGGACGCCCTCTTCTATGTCCTCTGCCCACCACCCACCCAAGCTCGTTATTCTCTTCCAGACTCTGAAAAGCTGTCACTGCCTGGGCTTCCCCATCCTTAGTCCTTCTCTCTCCAAATCTCTCTTCCTTGGCCTCCCTTCCTGCTGATTTCACTGTAGGACCCGCTGATGGCTTCTCAGTCCCCACCCTTCCTGACCCCCCTGTGTCACTGGACACTGGAGACAGTGTCCTCTTCCAAGTTCTCCTCTCCATGGCTTCCATGAACCTGAACACTTCCCCGTCTGTCTCCTCAATCCATCTGTCTTCGCTCAACTTCTCCTCCCTGCAGGAACCCTGCAGGTGGCCCCCAGAACAATTCCTTGGGCCTGCCACTTTCACTTGGCACTCTGCTTAGCACTCAATGTCACCTGCTGCCTGGCTCCTGATGTCTCTCCCACCCAGACCTCTCTCCCAAGCGAGCACCAAGCCTTTGTGGCCTTGTCCTGCAGGAAGCCAGGTTCATCTTCTAGTCAGGTGTCCTCAGGTCTTCTCTTTCCTGTTCTCCCTTTCTCTCTTTGATCTGGCCCCAAAATGATTCCAAAATTATGGCTTTAAGATATGTTGTGTTTTAGCCGGGCAGTGGTGTGGCACACGCCTTTAATCCCAGCACTTGAGAGGCAGAGCCAGGTAGATCTCTGTGAGTTCGAGGCCAGCCTGGGCTACCAAGTGAGTTACTGGAAAGGCACCAAGCTACACAGAGAAACCCTGTCTCAAAAGACAAAACAAAACAAAAGCTATGTCGTGTTTTCCTCCACCCCATTTCAAACACATTGGGGGCCTCCCTGCCTCTTATACTATACCTACCCTGGCCTCCAGTTCTCTGACACGGCCTAGCCCCTGGTCCCTCTGAACTACATACCGGTGCTCACTCCTATGGGACACACTCAATGTGACTTGCTTTCCTTAATGCTGGAAATCCAGTGGCATTCCCATGAAGAGCAATGAAACCACAGAAACTAGAGCCTTGGGCCCTGTGAGGGCAGCAGAGTAGGCATGGCTTGTCACTGTCCTTGTCAGACCCATCAGGCACCTCCTCATGAGCGTGTGACCCCTGCTGGTGCCCGTCAAGCACGTCAGTGTGCACAACCTGGATCCAATGCCAGCTGAAACCTTCCACTCAAGGCAGAAACCGAGCTATAATACAGGAGATGTGGGTCCCAGGAGCTTGAGAGCCAGTGCCATGGCCAAGTCTGGCACCTTCTGCCTCTATCTATCTATCTATCACCTTCTCTCTTTCCTCTTTGTCTATTCCTGTAGTTTGGACCTTAAGTGCCCCTCAACACCCAACTGCCATGCACGGGCAATGGTAGACACACCACTGAGAGATTGTGGACCCTTTAGGAGGTGGGATTTAATGGGAGGGCCTCGGGTCATTGGAGGACGACTCACGTGAAGCCTAGCTCCTCCCTCTTCCTGTTCTGCTTCCTAGCCAGTTTGCTTTTCCACACACGCCTGGGTTCCATCAGGCATCCTCAACCGGAGTCCTACAAGCAGTGGTCTGCAGGACATCTAACCCGTTAGGATAAACAAACCTTTTTACTTTATAAATTAATCAGTTGAGACCTTTTGTGAGAGTGACAGAAGGCTGACACATTAGCTTGCTGGCCTACATACTAATCCTTAAACATGCTGAAGTTTACTCTTGCTGTGAGACCTTTAGTCTTCTCTAGATTTTTTTTCAGTGTGTGTGTGTGTGTGTGTGTGTGTGTGTGTGTGTGTGTTTCTTTACACTACTCAGGTGTTACACCAGGTACAGCTTTGGTTTGAGTGAGATGTCCTCCATAGTCCCCAGCTGGTGGTGCTGTCTGGGAGGTGTGGCCTTGCTGCAGGAAGTACATCACTGGGCATGGGCTTTGAGGTTTCAAAGATTCTGGCCATTCCAGTTCCCTCGCTGCTTCCCGCCTGTGGTTTAAGATGTGAGCTCCCAGCTTCTGCTCTCAGCCTCCAGCTCTTGTCCCCCAGGCCTTCACTCCGCCATCATGGACTCCACTCCCCCATAAGCTCGAATAAACTCTTCCTTCTCTAAGTTGCCTTGTCGTGGTGTTTTATCACAGCCACAAGAAAGTGACTATGCCATCATTGAAATGTCTCCTGGTTAAAAATTACAATTTCCTCCCAGTCACCACGGTAAATCCTCTATTTCCCCATAACAGTTGTCAGAACACGCAGTCCCATCACTCACAGAGCAACCATGACTGTCTTACATTGCCCATTGAAGGGCAACAGCTTTAACTTGCTCACCATGTACCCCTTAAAACCTGTAATGGTACCCAGCAGCTATGCTGTGGGTGTCTGAGGAACGAACAGACAAGGGAGTGAATGAATGAATGAATGACCAAGATGAATTCAGAGTCCTAGGAGTTTGGACACAAACAGAGAAAATGATGCTGAACTCTGCTCCAACCGGGACCAGATTGACTGGCGTGAGTTCAAGGGCAAAAGCCAAGGGAGACCCACGTAGACTCACACTTGCCCCAGACCTCCTGTGTTCCTTGTGTGAGGGAGACTACCTCTCCTCCAGGCACTTCTCCAGTCTCATCTCCCCAAGGAGCCCGATCCAGCCCTCTGCCCCAAAGTCCCCTCTTGGTGCCTGCCCTCCCCACCACTACCCTCTCTGTTGACAGCTCCCATGTGCGTGATCCATAGTTTCCTTCCTTGTTTGTTCCTGTCTCTCCCCGTGACTCTGAGAGCACCAGGGGCAGGGGCTGTCATAAAGCCTCTTTGTGTTCACTAGGTTAACCCTGGACCAAATGAACAAGGTTGGCTTGTCTGGACCTGGACACGGTCACTGACTGTTCCTGGCCTCCATGTGGTGGGACATCCCCTGGCAGAAAAAAAGACAGATACAAGGGGTGTAGCATCCCCAGAGCAAGATTAGTGCCCATGTGGAAGGCATTGAACAAAGAGGGCATTGTCTGCTGACTTGCTCATTCACATATGGCACGGCCTTATCCCTGTGCCTGCTCATTCACCCAGTTTATTGAATTCGCCCTGACTGCCAGCTTCTGTGATGGGCATCAGGGATAAGGAGAAGACCCAGAACTGATGACTCAGGTGCGGAGTCAGATTGTGCCTCATGTTAAGTCAGAGCAGTCCGAGAGAGGTGACCCAAAGATCCCTCTTCTTTTGTCTTCAATCCGTAAGCTGTCTTAACCTTCTCCCCTTCCCATCCCCCCCCCCCCCCCCCCACCCCTGCCCATGATGCTCCAGCTAGGAATCCAGACACCAGCCAGCTTCGACAGACTGCTGTGCTTACAAACAGCAGAGCCTGCAAAACACCCTATCCCTTTTCTTAAATGAAGACCCACTTCCACCATCCCTTATCTTTTCTGGTTTGGCCTTTCCAGGTCTGACTCACAGAGCCCTTTTCCAAATCCCTAGGGCCGCCACATGAACCAAGCGAGGTGGGCAGGCTCTGCTGACGCAGTACCCAGCCCACCCAAGCCTGAGGTCTGTGGATTAGGCTTCAAGATCACGTAGGGTTGTTCCAGACAGGGAGTGGCCGGGCAGGCTGAGTATGGCAAGGGTGGGATGACTAGTCGACCAGATGGGCAGCTAGAATATAGGACCTCAGCAGGGTGGGGCTGCCCAGACTTTCCAAGCAGCTTTTATGTAACTATTAGTTTTAGTGTATAGGTGTTTTTATTTTCCCATAAGAATTCTGATAATGGAATCAATTAGTTATATTACCTATTTTAAAACACAGTTGTGCCAGATGTGACAGCTCATGCCCAGTCCTGAGGAGGCTGAGGCAGGAGGATTCCAAGTTGAAGAACAGCTTGAGCTACATAGTGAAGCCCTGTCTCAGAACAAAGAGATTTATAGCATTGGACTTTAGTACAGTGGGTGCAGCAGATAGCCCTGGCTGGTCATCTTTATGTACAAAGCAGTTATTGTCCTGTTGGGTTACTTCCCTGCAACACATTCCCAGGAGTGGAATTAAAATGGAAAATGAGCAGTTTAATAGGCCTGGAACCCTAAAGGGCTGTGCTAATTCACACTTGAGCTGGCAGCATGTTTAGGTTGGTTTTACCATACACGCAGTACGCACTGTTATAACTTTGCTAATGTTCGCTAATTTAGTGGGTGTAAAACGGCACATCAAGGCTCCTCTAATTTGCCTGATTATAGACAGGGTGAGCCTGCCTGTAGGTGCTAATGTAAGTATCTCAGTGGCAGGCTCCCCGCAGCCTCCCAGTCACTGTTCTGGTCTGTGTCTGTCTTTACACTCTTTTTAAGCCTTCCTGGCTCTATCTCTCAGCTTCTTCTCTGGGTTATAACAGTCAGGGATATGGCCCCTTCATGGAGGTACCAGGCTAGTCCTACTTACCTAAAGCTAGCCCTAAGCACAATGCTTTCCCCTAGGGAACTACACCTCTGGAGTCCAAGGGTGCCCATCTTCTACCAGGGCCTCAACAAGGACCCTTTTCATTTGTCCAGATAGCTTCACCTGAGTTGAACTTGTAGCTTAGAGTCAATGGCACTAAGGAGTAGCTAGGAGTGGCCAGACTGTCCTTTAGTGACTGTCTCCAGTGAGGTGTCCTAAGTGCCACACCTCAAGGAAACCTGCCAGATGGGGTTTCATGTCTGGGTAGTTGGAAATCTGTGGTCTAAAAGAGCCGATGAGTAGGTCCCTCAGAGTTCAGATATGTGGACAACAGAGAGTTCCATAGAGATGACAGTGGCTGTCACCCAAATAGCACCTCACCTACAGTTATAGAAAGAACTCAGCCTTCAAGCAGAAAACCCACTTGGCCCCAGGCAGACAGAGGGTCACTAGTAGTACCCTATGAAACAGCAGGGCCAGGTCTGGGCTCTTGCCATTACCTTCCAATGGCACCAGGAGGATTTCAGACAGGCATCAAGACAGCTGACATCTTGATGATGAGGGAAGTGTGTGCAGATGCATGTGGTGAATGCCCAGGGAGGGCAAATGGCAGCATGCCTGCCCCTGCCAGCCCACCTGCCCCCGGCAGCCCACCTGCCCCAGGCAGCTAGTCCACAGAGGCAGGTGAGTCTGGAGAGTTCAGGCCTCTGCAAACCTCCTAGACCCATGAGTAGTCCAAAGCACTAGAACCACAGACACAGACCAGGCCAGGACTCAACCCTCAATAGGATACCCTTGCTTTAACTTCTAACAGTTTTCAAAAATGTTACTCGAGAAACATATACCCATTTCTAGGATGTTGGAAAACTATCAAAACTTACAGAGAAAATATCTACCCTTTCTCCACTCCTCCAAGGTAACTGCTTTTCTGATTCCATCTCACTTTTGTCTATGCTCCTTGATGAAGCTGTCTAGCATGGACAATTTTCTGTCTTGCTTTAGAGTTGAACACATGAACTCATAAAGAAACAGGGAAATGTCCTTCATGAATACTTTCAATGACTGCATAACAGCCTTTTTTTGAAGGGACATCCCTTAATTATTTAACAATTACATTATTAAATATGAGAGCATAGAGCCTGGAGAGATGGCTCAGAGGTTAAGAGCACTGATTGGTCTTCCAGAGGTCCTGAGTTCAAGTCCCAGCAACCACACGGTGGCTCACAACCATCTGTAATAAGGTCTGGTGCCCTCTTCTGTATATATAATAAATAAATAAATCTTTTTTTTTTTTTTTTTAAGTATGAGAGCACAGCATGGTCAATATTTCCACGTTATATTTTCATTCACAGTTTTACTTTTTTTTAGCTTAGTGTTCGTGTCCACACTTCACTTCTGCTTTTCTGGGTGGTTGAATTCATACGTGTGTCCACCTCACCACACACAATCTATGATGCCAAGAAATGTTTGTTGTTTGGAAGTTGGTAAATCTACTGCCTTCTTTTAGAAAAAGATTTATTTTTATTTATTTGTGTGTGTGTGTGTCTGTGTATTTTGGCCATTTGTGGTGGGGTGTGACTGTACGGTGACTGTGGAGGCAAGAAGGAGGCTTCTTCGGGTCCTCTAAATCCGGACTTACAGGTGGTTGTGAACCACCTGCTGTGGGTGCTAGGAGGCAAAATTAGGTCCTCTGCCAGAGCAGTAAGCGCTCTTCACCCCTGAGTCATCGCTCCAGCCCCTATTGTCTTCTTTAAATGCTGGGTCAATGGAAGCTTGGATAAAGAAATTCCTAAAGGACGTCCTGAAGGTCATTCTGGGAGTGAGCATCTCCTCCTGACTTTGAAGCTTCTGGTCTATGTGAGAGATGCTGCCACCCTCTCTAGGCAGAGAAACAAAGCGCTGGAGTTAAATAACCTGCCCAGGCCCACATCACACATACAAGAAGCAGCCGTTGCCTGTTCCCATGCTGTGCAAATCCAAGGGCACTTTCCTCACCTTTCCCTTCTGTTCTCTAGCTGTGGGAAGTCAAGGAGAAACTTGGACTTGAGTCTGCCCTGTACTCACAGGGGCACCATTCATAAGATTTTTTTTTTTTTTTTTTTTTTTTTTTAAGTATTGAGGCCAAGTTTCACAAAGATGCTTCTGGTAGGCTGGCTCTGGGAAGATGGGAGACAGGGAGGCCAGTTGGTGAGAGAGATCACATACGGAGAATATGATCAACAGAAAAGACTGCTAGCATAGATGCCTATGCATGTGTGATTGTGGGCAGGGGGCAGTGAAGGACATTAAGGGTCCAGGGAGGCCTCCCACAGAGCCCTCTTCTCTGTGAAAGGGCCATTTTTATCTACTACACGTCAGGCAAAACCTACACCAACTGCCAAAGATTTCACCTCAAATCTAGAAAATAAGAGAGAGGACGGTATGGATTACGTTATATTTAAAACAAGCCCACACAATGCCTGTAATTTTTTATTCTGACTCCGTAATTACAGCCTGAGACCAGCCAGATCACAGTTATCCCCACACCGACCCGCTGTTGGGACACATTGAATTAGAGGGTTTGCTGCCCTTTGAGAGTCTATTTTAGATGCCCTGGACTGGCAGGTAACAGGCCTTTCACAAGGCCCATCTTGTTGGAGCCCCTCCCAGGCAGCCTGCTCAAAAGGCCAAGTCAGCAGCAGTTTCTGAGAAGGCAGCTGAAGGTGGGGAGCAGCTGGGATGCTGTGGTATTGCCCAAGCCCATCTCTGGGCCTCAGGTCTGAGCCCAGGTCCTGGAGCATCAAGGCAAGCCTGGGAGCAGGCCTGAGTCAAGCCCAACTTAGAGCCTCTGCCCTCTGGAAGATTTCAAAATGCTGCTCAATTTCATCCCCTGATCTGGATGGATGGATGGATGGATGGATGGATGGATGGGCCACTGCTTGGCTGTTTGATATGGTTGCTTGCTACAGGCAGATTCCTGTTTCCCAAAAGGACCAAGTTCAGAAAAGAAGAGAAGAGAGAAAGAAGGGAGAGAGGGAAGCATGGGGAAAAGGAGAGAGGGAAGAAAAAATCAAAAGAGCATGACACAGCCAGTTATATGGCTAGGCCCTGGCACCGACCCTGCCTGGACCAAGTAACCTTACCCTCCCAATAGATCAGCACCATGATGGTACCTCAGACAGAGCCAAGGTGGGATTTGGATGCCTGAATATGAACTGTATCTCCAGGGAGTGTCAGATGAGCCTTCTTCTGACAGCCCTTTGGAGAAGATAGAATGGCACCACCCATCCAAAGATGCAGATGTGGCCCTAAGATGCTATGCACAGCCTTCTCATTTACTCACATCCTACCAGGTAACTGTATCCAGGGTCCACACAACTTTCATTTTAGACATGAGGACATGAAGTTTAAAGAGGGGAAATGCACCACTAAATGTCACCCCCCTCACAAGGAGAGAGATCTGGAACCCAGTGGTCAGAACCCCACAGGCCACACAACTGGCCTGAAACCTCTGAGTCTGATCCACCAGCCCCTTGGCTGCTCCCATGTCCTTGCTAAGTACTTGGACCTGAGGAAGCCTTGCACAGGAGCTACATACATCTCAGTGTGATTTCTTCTGGAGCACTGCACCCAAGGCCCCATCAAGCCAGGTTCTCTAGACCCTTGTTCTCACGACCCCACACAGACTGACGGCCCCCTCTTCTGCCTTGATGCATCTTATACATAGTCCTACTTTTGCCCTGAAGACAGATGTGACTATCTTCTGCTAGACTTCTCAAGACACAGCTGGAGTCTTACCTCTCCATTATGAGGCCACACATGACCCACAGGTAGGTGCTCCCAACTGTCTCTTGAAAGAAAAAAGGAGAGCCTGAAAAACCATTTGCCTTCAAAATTTTGCCCAAAGTCCATCCTATGAGGCCCTCTTCATGGATGAAGTTAACCTCAACCTTCAGGCTTATCCTCCAGAGCAGGGGGAGAGAGCCATTATTCTCTGTGACCCCCCTGCCTCAGCACAGATCAGGTACCTAACTGGGTCAGTAAACATAGAATTGAATTGCTCTTGACAGTTACACACACACACACACACACACACACACACACACACACACACACACAACTTTAGACTTTAGACTCAGATTAAGGGCACCTAACCTGAACCGGCCAGCTGGGAGCTGGCATGTGAGAGGACTGTTTGCTAAGAATGGGAGCATTCTGAAGTAAACCCTAACTTTAAAAAAGAAACACAACCCATAGGTATTTTATTTATATCACACTGCTCCATTTTTAGGTCATAACCTCCTCAAGGTGGGCCCTGCCTGCCCACAGGCCCCTTCTGCACCCCACCCAGTAATCATGGCTCTACCTGCCCTCTCTCCCCTCCTGTTTACCCTGCAGGGTTTCCCTCGATTGCAGGGTGTAAACTTCCAGACAGCCCAGGGCCTGTCTCAGACCTGGGTCGAGACTCCTTCCCTCCCTCCCTTCATCCCTCCCTGACCCAGGAGTTGGTGAGGATCAAGTCAGAGCCAGACCTGGAGCTCTCGGGCAGAAAGTATGACAGTCAAGGCCATCGGTCTATGAGGACAACTGTCCCTTGGTTGGCCCAGTGCCAGGCAAGCTGACAACTGGGTGCATGGGAGGAGCTAGGTTCTGCCAAGCCAGAGGACCCCACTTCACAGTTCAAACAGCAGTGAGGTAGCTTTGCGTTAGAATGTGGGAGGAAGGACTGTTGGAACCAGGGTTCCTGACCTGGACTTGCCTTCACTGTAGTCACCAACATTTACAAGATTCACTACCCCCAATCCTGAGCCCAACTCTTCCATGGCCTATGTCTCCTGCAGAGAGGACCAGTCTGACTGTAAGGCCAGGAGGGAGGTTCAGAGTGAGCCCCTGTGAATCCCAGCAGCGGGGAGGAAACAGGTTAGAGGCCATAGCTTTGTCCTGACACTTCCTACCTGCCCTCAGAATCATTTTGTGAACCCCAAACCCAGGTGGCTTTGCCCTGGTTTGGTGAGCCACCAAGTGAACACCTCAGGAAAGGAGCCAGGGGCTCCCAAACCAACACTGTCAATGGCATCGAAAGGTCAGGAGGCCTCTGTCCCTGCTCCTGCCTCCCGCCACTCCCAGCTCTCTCTTCACTCACCTTCCTCACTAGGGCACAAGAACCAACACACCTCTGGCAGGATTCCTGCTCCTAGCAGAATATCAGGTAGGAGGAGAGTGCTTGGGGACCCTTCACTGAGGAAGAGGCTGAGCATTAGGCCTTTCTGTCACAACACTCAGGCCCCAACAGACCATAGCTGTGGTTTCCCACCACAGGGACAGTAAATCGAGAAGCCTTGTAGCCATCAATGTGAAGCGGCCAACCACCAGACACTGCCGCAACCCAGCAGTGGGCAGGAGCCTGGTCTCAGATGCCCTGCAGGCTGCAGACTGGCACTGCCAAGCCTCAAAAACCCAGCTCCCTTCTCAGAGCAGCACCACTGGGCCCAGGGCAGAGGTTACTGTCTCGCACTCTCAACATGAGTACGGTGGCCTGGGACCGTCTCGCAATCCTGGTCTTTCGAGGAGGGGTCCAATAGCATTGGGTACTTGGTGCTTGCGGCACCAGGTCACAGCTTCAGGCCTCTGGAGGAGGCCTTGAATACTGTCAATGTTGCCTTGAGGTGGGTCTGTTAGCATAGGTCTGAGTCTCACGTGGCCTTGGTGTCTACCCTCACCACAGCCTTAGCAAGGAGGACCCTGGGGAGCAGTAGCCAGGAGGGAGCCCTCAGAGCTTTGGAAGAGTTGTGCCCCGGAGAGAGGAGGCTCCTGGGCATTCTACTTCATGCCATACAGGAGTGGCAAGGGCTGAAGAAAGGGGAGATAAGAGGAGTCTTCTGCTGAGTCCGTCTCTCAGAGTCTTCCAGGGCAAGGTCTCTCTTCCAAGACTCTCCCAGACTACCTGGTGAAGACTTGGAGGGTATAGAGAACCATCCAACACCCAGGGAGTCTCTCTGGTTTCTACTGATATGCTGTGTACTGGAGGTCAGCTGGCTCTTGAACTTCCAGCTGAGGGTCACCAGGATTTCTAATGCAAGCCACCACATCTGACTCCTAACCTGGGTCTGAGGATTGAATTCAACCATCCAGCTTGCCCAGATAGTACCCCTTCTCTCCCCTAACCATCACCTTGGCCCCCGCAAAACATTTATTTTATTTAATTAACACTTTTTCTAATTTATTTTACATACTGACTACAGGAATTAGATAATTTGTTTATTTATTATTTATTTTTGAGACAGGGTTTCTCTATGGTAGCCCTGGCTTTCCTGGAACTCACTATGTAGACCAGGCTGACCTTGAACTCTCAGAGATCCACCTGCCTCTTCCTCCCAAGGTGTGTGCCACTATGGCCCAGCTAAGAATTTTTTCAAATGTTTTAAAAACAAACTGTTACATACACGAAGCAATGAAACAAACTTGAATGTATGAGGAAATGCCATCTTTTCACAGAAGGCATTACTGCAACAAAAGTATCTTTTTTTTTTTTTTTTTTTTTGCCTGACAATCTACAAACCCATCCCTGCACATTTATCCAGACAGTGTTTATTGTGTATCTACCATGTGTTCTAGGCACAGGATGATCCACAGGTGAACATATACTCACATTCTTGGAGATGGGCGAGAGATAGGGAGCAAGGAGGAGGAGGAGGAGGAAGGGCAGTGGAGAAAATCCAAGGATGGCAGGGAGAATGCCAGGTGGACAGGAGGAGGGGCTGCAATTTGAAGCAGTTTAAGGAATGTTTCTAAGAAAAGATTTGAGGCACAGAAAGGACATCCAGAAGCCAGTGCAGCTAAATGCAAGGGAGTCGGTTGCTCTCAGTCACAGGGGATTCTGTCCTCCTAGGGACATCTAGCAATGTCCGGAGACATTTTTCATTGTCACAGCTGGAGGAGGAGTTGCTATTGGCAGGCAATGTGGAAAATCCCCTACCATCCAGCAATAGCAGCCCCTTACAGCACAACTGTTCCATCCAAATTATCCATAGCTCTGAGGTCAAGGCTCCCTGGGGTTAGCAGGGAAGAGGAGTAGGAGCCAGAGCCAGAGATGTAGATGCTGACCAGAGAGCCAGAGTTGTTTTGGAACCAGAGAAGCTGATTCAGAAATTATTATGGAAAAATATGTGAGACTAGCTTGGGTCAAAAATGAAAAGAAAGAATAAATAAGAGTGAGTAGCCTCGGAGAATCTTATATAAAATCCCATGACATATGGCTTATGTCTTCAATATATAAAAAGTTCTGACAAATTAGAATCTCTCTCTCTCTCTCTCTCTCTCTCTCTCTCTCTCTCTCTCTCTCTCTCTTCTTCCCTCCTTCCCTCCCTCCCTTTGTGTGTGTATGTGTGTATGTGTGTTTTGTGTGTGTGTGTGTGTGTGTGTGTGTGTGTGTGTGTGTGTGTGTGTTGTATTTTTGAGACATGGTCTCTCTGTGTAGTCCTGGCTGACCTGGAGTTTGATTTGTAGACCAGGTTGGCCTTGAACTCAGGGATCTGCCTGCTTCTGCCTTCTGAGTGCTGGAATTAAAAGTGTGCATCATTAATGCCTAACTCTGAAAAGAACTCTTAAAAGACATTTTCTTTAAAAAATAAAATAACATGAGCAAGAACCAAAAGTCTTACAGGAAAAGACTAAATAGACTACAAACACAAGGAAATATGTCCAAACATAAGGAAATAGGAACATTATTCACAACTTAAAGAAATACATGACTGTTATATCTGAGCTTAGTATTCATCAGATCTTAGCATCACATTAATGAATGAATGAGTGAATGAATGTCATGAAAAAGCATTTTTAAAGATAAAAGAAAAAATGTTGAATATGATTCCACACAGAGTTGCTCAGGCGTATGAGAGATCAGGCCTAGGCACAGCTCTTAAAACACACATGGACAGAGCCTCTTAGAAAGCAAATTGTCTCATGTTGGTATTCCAAAATCAAATACACATCCTTTGAGCAAGCATGCATTCTAGGAACATACTTTTCTTACTTCAGTGCACAAAGACTTATGCACAGATTCCTCTCAGGCAGCAGCAGCCATATATGGGAAGAAACCTGAGTGTCTACCAACAGGGGACCTGTTTACTCCGTGGTGCATACTTACAGTGGAAGATAAACAGCTGTTTAAAAGATGGAGTACAGGCAGAAGTTTCTGTCTCACCAGCAACTCCCAAATACCCAGCAGCTGCTTCCCAAATTACCATACAGGGGCTTATATTAATTATAAATGCTTGCCCAGCTAGCTCAGTTGGTAGAACATGAGACTCTTTTTTTTTTAATTTATTTATTATGTATACAGTGTTCTGCCTGCACATCAGAAGAGGGCGCCAGATCTCATTACAGACGGTTGTGAGCCACCATGTGTTTGCTGGGAATTGAACTCAGGACCTCTGGAAGAACAGCCAGTGCTCTTCACCTCTGAGCCATCTCTCCAGCCCGAACATGAGACTCTTAATCTCAGGGTCATAGGTTTGTGCCCCATGTTGGGTGCCATATGTAGGCAGAAGATTCTGTCCTGCCAGCAACTCCCAAATACCCAGCTATGAAGATCTTCTCTCAGACCTTCCAGAAGAAATGAAAGAACATATCCACAAAAACAAAGCATCCAGCAACTTCTATAATAGCTTTATTCATAATAGCCCCATAATGGAAACACCCAAATGTCCACCAACAGAAAAGATGAATTATAGTGAGTTCATTCAATGGATTAGTACATGACAACAATAACAGTAAATAAATGAACAGATGTATGTAGCAACAGAAATAAATTTCAAAAGCATTTTGTTTATCAAAAGAAATCAGATCCAAGAGTATGAACTATGTGATGCCATTTCTGTGAAGTTCAGAGGGTAAAACCAAGGCACACAGACAAACCAGGACCTCCCTGCCCAAAGGAGGAATCGATTTCTGGAAGAGATGGGAAATCCTTTGAGGGGAGGGTGATGGAATCAGGGTGTAGCTTACAAGGTAGGTGCCTTTGTCAAAATCACTGGACTGCACATATTTCAGGTTGTGCCAACTACGAAGTTTGACTTTATCTTTTGTAAAAAATTATTTTTATTATTTTATGTATAGAAGTGTTTGCCTACACCTATGTCTGCATGATGCATACATGTCTGGTACCCTTGAGGTCCAGAAGAGGATATTGGATCCCTTAGAACTGGAGTTACAGCCATTTCTGAACCACCATGTGGGTGCTGGGAACTGAGTCCAGGTTTTCTGTAAGAACAGTCAGTGCTGTTAACCTCTGAGCTGTCTCTCCATCCTTTGACTTTAATCTTAATTCAAATTCAAAATTAACTATTGAATGAAAATTCTGGCCAAGCTTAATATAAGTTGAAATAGAATAACCTCTCAATAAAGGCTTTCATGTGGGGTGGAAGGGAAGACACAAGACAGAATGTACATGCCATAGGCTTCTACCTGCCCTAAAGAGGCTTTTCTTTTTACAAAGTCTTGTATGTATGCAATGCTGCTAGGGCTATGGGAGCAAGTGTTGCCAGTTACCTTTGGGGAGGGAATGTGGAGGACTCTGGTCTGAAGTGGAAGAAACACTGATAGCTTTTTCCTGTTGTCATTTCTCAATTTGCTCATACTGATGTTATGTTACTAGGAAGACTGATTTACGGGCCTGATTGGATAACAGGGTGTTCTGAGGTTGAATTCCAACCTCTCTACCCTTGATAGGTCAGGAAGAAGGGGGCAGCCTGAGGTTCCAAGTTGGAAGTGGCATTTGGACAGGCAGATCATGATTCTGCCAAGCTCCCGAGCACCTGAATTCTGCCTGGTTCCAGACACCAGTGGAAATTAATTGAAAATCTGCATGCAAAGATTTCAGACAGACATGACACACTTCTAGTTCCTCCTGTGATGTGGGGAGATCCATGAGTGAAAGGATTTAGAATGTACAGAGGGTCAAACCTCCCCTGGTAGGCTGAGAGACAAGACTTTTAAGATGCTGTGGGACTGGGAAGAGACCACTGGAAAGAAAGGCCCTGCTCTGGGATGGGACAGCCAGATATAGTTTCTCACCAGACAATCCAGTAGCTGGCTTTTATTTCTATAATTAAGAATATACCAATGTTCTTACCAAGAATATCTTTACCCGTTTCAGGGGTGACTCTGAGTTGATGTCCTGCCTGGGGTCTGAAGCCAGAGCCTCTCTATCACAAGCAAGAGGTTTCAGAGAAGTGACTTCACCTGTCCCAGGGAGCTGCCCCAGACAAACTGAGTTCAGAGGGAGCAGGGAAGGAGACCCACAGCCTGCCCTTGGAGACACCTTATTTGGGTAAGGAGCCCCTGGGCCTTAGCCTTTGGAATGAAAGATCTTTATGGACTCCTAAGTCCCTGGTAAAGACATTCAGAAGAGAAAAATGGTCAGAATTTTGTGTTCAGCTAATTGTGACCCCAAATACCTGGTTCACATATTAAGAAGAGGAGACTTGATACAAAATGTTGAAGGCAAATATAGGTGGTGGCCGAAGACTGCAATTGGCTAAACCTCAGGTGGGAGTCAAAAGTCCCGGGCTTGCTCTCAGCTGATGCACGGGCTTGGAGACAAGGGTGTCGAGGAGGAGTTATAGACGGCAGAAGGAAAGGAGGTCACCTAAGATGAGAATTCCCCAACTCTAGGAAAGGCCCTTACAGACTGTCTAGTTTCCCTTTCACAGTGGAAGCAGATGCCCCGAGTGCAGAATGACTTGCTCCTTGTCACATGTGGGGACCCAGCTGGGTTTATGGTACACACTATAACCATGGGGGGGGGGGCAGTGGGCCCCTCAGAGGAAGCCTGGTCCTTGGAACGTGGAGGCAGTGCTCAGCTCTTTGATAGCCAGGCTATCTGCTCTCTTGCTATCTGCTGACGTTTTCCTGCTGCATTCTGTGGAGATGGAGCCACCAAGTGGCCCGGAGAGATGACACCAGACACTTTTGCTTACCCAGCAGCTCCCCCTGCCTTGCCTTTTCTCCTGCTATAATTTAGATTTCCATTTGTTTAGTGAATGGAAATCCCTTGATGAGTAAACACAGCCGAATTCCCAATTCATGGTATTGCAACTGAAACCCATCTCCTCTGTCAGTGGCTGGTCAAAGGAAACGCTTGTGACCTGTTTCTGCCCAATGAAGCATAAAGGGGAGTCTCCACAGGGCCTCTGAGAAAGGCTGTATTTCCCCTAACAAGGGAGAAAGATGCACTTTGGCACCATCAGAACCCCCAACTCTGCATTCCTAGAAGGAACATAGATGTAGATGTGACCCAAGGCTCCAGTGGGAGAGCAAAAGGATGACGCCCTAAGGATGACAGAGTGGACTGTGGGGGCCAAGCCTTTGGTGGCATAAGTGAGTCACTGGATGATCTTACCTCCACACTTCCAATAAGTAAACACCAAAGGGTCCTCCTGTCCACTGGGGTTTCAGTTATTTACAGCCTAAAGCATTCCACGTGAATGCAAGTCAGACATATTGGTGCACCTCCACCCGGCTGTAAGAGATGTCACTCAGCGATAGCCTTAGGTCTTCCTCCATGGTTCCTGCTCTCCAGATGGTATCTAATACTAGAGTCCTCCACTCACCCTACCATATCCTTTCCTCCCCACTGGCCATGCTCTGCCGCCCTGATCTTTCCCACTGCATCAAGCATGTGCCCACTCTATACTGATCAGTCCTTGGTCATACTCAGGGTGACCTGCTCTGACTCAGCCACAGTGCTGGCCCTAGACTAGCAACAGTCGAGGATATCAGTCACAACAGGGCTGTGGAGATCAATGATTTGCAAAAGGAGAGGCCATCAATGCGACATGATGGTCACTATTTCTGCCAGACTCTCCTCAGGGAGAGTTTTGGGGAAAGGACCAGCCCTGTCTGCTTCAGCCCTCTCCTGAGCCCATCTCAGAGGAGGCAACTGGAAGACCTCATGTTTAGAGACCTTTCCTGGGTAAGCAGGGCCTTCAGGTAGGCTGGCTCTCAGCCACTCACCTTTCCCTATAAACCCAATAAGGAGGCCAAGGCCCTTCATGGCTAGAGGAAGGAGAAAAGGCTTTATCTTTATTGAAGCCAGAACTGCCACTAGCTGGAATTAGAACTTGTCCTTTGGCTACTCTAGGACAAGTGAGGATGCTAATGCTGGCTGTCTCACAGGGTAGCCACAAATATGGAATATGATAACCGGTAGATTCACCATGTCCAGGAAGGCCAGGCACCCAGGAGGTGGATGGAGAATAACTGTTTATTCATCTACCTCCCTCTGTCTCCTCCACAAGGTACAAAATCACAGACCAGTCAGCCCACTGGAACTTTCCATAGCAGACAGATTATTTGACAAGGGTAAGCCTTCAACAGTGTGGTCAGGAGTTACCCTCCCAAGGAATCAGGCACATACTTGGATTTTGATGGGGATTCCTTGGGTCCCCATACTGTCTTCTGCCCAGAAAAATGACACCCATGGACCTTATCTACCCGCTTTTCAGAGCAATATAAATAGGGAAGAGAGTATCACTGAGGGACAAAGGGGAGCTTCCTTCCCTGTCTCCCTTTCATTCGAGGGGTCCTGTGGGTTCCCATGGATGCTCTGAAGTAATTCCCCATACTCTCAGGTCAAGTGATTTCCTCTGGCAGGGTCTGACTGCTCAGGGACCACTGAACATCACTCAGTCTCAACCACGCTCTGTTGTTACCAGGCCTGGCCACAGTACACAGCTAGCAAGGGAGAGGCCTTCCCTGAGGAGCTCCGACTCCAGCAGGACAGACCAGCTGCAGTGGTCCAGTCCTTGGAAATGAACCGTTGAAGCTGCTCCAGGTCTAGCTAAGGGGAGACTTAGGTAAGCCACTTGGACACCACCCACCAAAGACCATTGTCCATCCTCAGAGTGTGATCCCAGCTGTACTGGTCTGGCAGAAAGAGCATTCCCAGAAGAATCAAACTGAGCTCCCTGGAAAAAACTGGGGTTTTCTCATGAGCCATGGCCAGGGGGCTGAGCAGCTTCTGGCCAAGACAATAAAGGGATCTAGGAGTAGAAGGAGGCTCAGTGGAGAGCTGGGAAAGGGGTTTGAATTGTTAATTAATGTGAAACCAGACAAGTAGGGGGCAGGTCAGTCAAGGGTGAGCAGGAATGTCACGATGTTAGCACCTCAGGTTGCTCAGCCGTGGGTGATGGCGCCATGTAGGGTCTAAGTCTTCAGGAAGCCTTGATGCCCACTCTCACTCTGGCGGTGGGAAGCTGCTCAAGATCAGAGTTCAGTCCTGGATGGGAGGTCCCTTCAGAGTGACAGATGACCTGGGGCATCCAGAGGTGGCACAGGGCCTGGGCTCTCATCCTGCTGATCTAATCCCATCCTCAGGACATCATGGGAACAAGGATGTGAGAACCAAAGCCCAGCACGGGACCAAGTAGTCTTTCAAAGCCACGTGGTACAGGATCTTGAGTCCTGGTCCCTCTGTTTCCTGTCTGTCCCAGAGGGGATGGCAGGATCCTGGGAAAGATGAGGCCCATGGCCTCTCAAAGGGACTTGCTCACTTCTCTTCCAGTCACCCATTGCCATCTCTGAATCAGCCTGGAGAATGAGGTGACTAATTGGCTAGATCTTCTAGGGTGTTGGCATCATTGGATCACACCGGGGCATGAGCACCAGTGCTCTGTGCAAGGCGTGCCAGAGGATCACAGTCCTCAACAGGGTGGGAGGGGTGGGGTGGGGGGCATGCTTGTTCTGCTGCGGCTTTTCCTAAGTGTTAATACTCGTTGAATTAGCCCAGTCAGGGAACTCATCCAACTTAAACAAGGACCGTCCCCAGGTGTTAATTGACAAAAACACACATGCAACTCCAATGAAGTTCATTATGAATCCTGTTTTTACCTATAGAATAAAAAGAGGACCAGTCAGCAACTCAGGTCTTGTCTGGACCTTGTGTTCCTACATTCCAGGGCCCTTCTCATCCCCAGACAAAGCCATTCAAGTGTCATTGTTGCTGAAGGAAATCCCAGGAAGGAGTCAGCACAGGTAGGGTCTCTACACCCATTATTGCATCGGAAAGTGACTTCAAGAGATGATGTGAGATATCTGCCACTTCTTGTGACCCTCCAGCTCTTTCTGCCACCCAGGCTGCATGCTTCCCTAACACTCAGGGGCCATCACTCCAACGCACTAGCATGAACTTTTTTGCTGGGGCTCAGAATCAAATTTGTAACATGTAGTTTCTGGGATCCACATGCTTAAAGAAAACTCAGCGTGCCTCAGGTAAGGACCAGTCGGGCTCCCCAGTTCACCTATTCACTCATCCCTGGCCCAGAGCCACAGACTTACTCTTCCTCTATCAGAGGAAAGAAAGCCAAACCTGGCTTGGAAAGTTCTGTCTGTGACTGTGTTTGCTTCCAAGACATCACTGACCCCCAAGCAAATGGGCTCCTCATCAGGCATCCCCTCTTGAGACACTCCACAAGCCTCTCTTACTACCATTCCCTCCGGATGTCCTGAGGATTCTTACTAGTTGTGAATTGTGCTGTCCTGTGAGGGCCCCACTCTATCCCTTCCAAGTGTTCAGCCAGGACTTCCCTAGGACCCACAAAGGTTTCTGCAGATAGGACCTTCCATGGGAACAGAACTCATATGAGATCATTTCCATAAATAAGAAAGGCTGCACCATAAATAAAAATGTCAAATAGGTCTAGGTGTTCTGTGGTACTCTTGGATCACATGAGGTCCTTCTGTTGTTCTTTCCTTGTGTGTGTGTGTGTGTGTGTGTGTGTGTGTGTGTGCAGGTGTGCTTGCTTATGCTTGCATGATGTCTGGGGGCCAGAAGCTGGCGTTGCCTTCCTTTCCATTTGTCAGATTTGTTTTATGTGTCTGAATGTTTTGCCTGCATGTGTGTACGGGCACAATGTACGTGCCTGGTGCCCGAAGAGCTATAGATGGCTGTGAGCCACTGTGTGGGTGCTGGGAACTGGACCTGGGTCCTCTGTAAGAACAGTGAGTACTCTTAGCCACCAAGCCACCTCTCCAGCCCTCTGCTTTATGAAGCTGAGCCTGAAGTTCACTAATTTGGTGATGCTGGGCGGTCAAGGAGCCCCTGAGATCCTTCTATTTCACCTCCCAAGTCCTGGGGTTACAGGCAGGCACCACCCTTCCTGGCTTTTTGTGCAGGTGCTGAGAATCCAAACCCAGGTCCTCATGCTTGCACAGGAAGCACGTTACCAACTAAACTGTCTCCCCAGCCCCATATGCTATCCTTTTGAAACTCACACACCGTTCATAAATGGGACATCATTTATACCAACATCATCCAATAGGAGCAAATAAAAGGAGCTTTTACCATGTCAATAATTTTGAGGTGTCCATAGGCAAACACGATGGCGTTAGGTGGGGTGGCCACAGGCAACATGAAGGCAAGAGATGCACTCATGGCACAGGGAATCATGACATACAGTGGGTGGATGCCGATAGAACGAGCCTGGAAGACACACAACACTGCAACTCACAGCACAGAACACACAGAAGCCCACAGGCCATACTTCAGAAGCATTCCCTGAGGCCTGGGTTACAGTCCGACCTTCACAACTGTGTCTGGCTAGTCCCTCTGAACTTTGCACTTCTCTACATGATAACTACTGACCACAAAAGGCTGACCTGGGATATTTTTCAAGTTAGTTAGAAGAGGGCATAAGTCACTGGCTGGGACCACAGAAAGAAGCCCAGGGGATGTGGGACTTGAGAATGGGAGGTCAGTACTACTCTTAATGAATGACAGCGGGAAGGTAAGAACAGATGACAGCCAATTTCCCCATAGGCTTTGCTTCCTCCTCAGTTCCCAGCTCACAGCTGAGTTTGCTCTGGAATCAACATTCATCAGCCCTTCCTCTAGTCAGGCATGCCCTCTCCTCCTCTTGACAGAAAGGCCTATCCAATCCTCCCATTCTCAAGTCCCACATCCCGTGGGCTTCTTTCTGTGGTCTCAGCCAGTGACTTATGCCCTCTTCTAACTAACTTGAAAAATAACCCAGGTAGTTAGATTAATATAACAGTTGTATGGTTAGTGTGTGTGTGTGTGTGTGTGTGTGTGTGTGTGTGTGTGTAACTGGGGATTGAATCCAGGACCTTACACATGCCAGACAAAGGCTTTACCATTGAACTATATCCCTAGTCTTTTTTTTTTTTTTTAGACAGGGTCTCACTAAGTCTCACCTCGAACCTGCAACCATCCCATCCTGCCTCCGTCTCCCAAACCATCTATCTCACTGATGCAATAACGTATGAGCACCTGGTCCACATTTGGTGCTTTGGGAAGTTGTGAAGAAATACAAAGAATGGACACAGCCATGAGAGAGACCTCAGGACCAGGGCCATCAAGGGTGTACAAGAGCACATCAGAGCCGGGGCCATATATGAGTATCCAAGCCTGGTGAGGCTTGGGATCCTAGTTCTCCTGCCTCTCAGGAAATGGCCACAGGTTCCCAACTTGCCATGAAACGTTCTTCCTGTGCCCGGCAGACTTACTCACCATGGCGGCAAAGATAGGCAGGAACAGAGTGGTGGTAGCCACATTACTTGTGCACTCTGTGATCATAGCGATAAGACAGGACAAGACCAAGGTAATGGTGGCAGGTTTCATTGAGTTCAAGGGCTCCATATGTCTTGCCAGCCACTCAGAGAGCCCAGAAGCCTGGGAATCACAGAAGACATCATTTTAGGGCTCCTGCTTTACAAATCCTCCAGGATCCAGGGAGCTCAGTCCACCCCATCTCCAAAATCCTCTCTCTCTCTCTCTCTCTCTCTCTCTCTCTCTCTCTCTCTCTCTCTCTCTCGTGCGTAGGTAATCTGATCCAGCCCTACAATTTTCCTCCTCCTCAATATTTTGGTTCCTACAACTTTGCTTGTGGCTCAGCTGATCTAGTAACTAGATTCAAATGTCAGATGTTATCTGGAAGTTTCTGTCCGAATGTCCTGTGAGCACATCAAGTTCAACGTGCCCCAGCCTAGGGTTCCTCTTCTTCAGTCCAGAATCTGCTTCTTTCTCTGGGATCCCTAACTAGTGAACGGCTCCACCTGCCATTGCTGCTGGCAGAATATATATATATATATATGATCTGCTAATTCCACAGGTCATCCTAGATGCCTCCTATTCACCTTCTCCCCTTAGTCTTCCACACTCTCAAGGCTTGGCAGAATGACCTGGGCAGTTGAGGATTTAGCCTTGGAGCTCTGGGATAGAAAGACAGGAGCAGAAAGCAGATAGACAAGAGGCCAAGGGCAGAGCCTTGGAAAACCGATCCTATTTGTGGGAAAACTGAAGAAGAGCCTGTGGAGGAGGCTGAGGAGAGACAGTGGAAGGAGGGAGGCAGGGAAAGAGGGATCCTGGCAATCAAAATGGCAGCAAGTGTCAAGGAGAAAGTGACCAAGTTCAGGGACAGGTTAGGTGAAGACTGCAGAGAGCCCACTGGTTCTTCTCTAGCCCTGCGGGCCTCCGACCACCACTCCAGACTCAGACTCCAGACTCCATCTGACCAAGTCGTCCCTGGCTGTTTCTCTTTGACTTCAGAATCAAGGCCGTGCCCGCTACCCTGAAACCAGGCATTCAAATGCTGGCGTCTGCTGAACTCTCCGGCCTCACTGCCTCAACCTGGTAACTCTTTGATCTTATGTCACTTCTTCCCAAAAGGCTCTTGTAGATGGCCCCAAGTCTCTAGACTGTGAAGTCTTCAAAACCACACACTATGTCTCGATGTCTTCTATAACTTCTGTGCCTGTCTATCACTAGGAATGTACTAGGAATGTTTGATAAGTAAAAGAAAATGCCGGATGGGGAAATGAATTGGTGGGTGGAGGAACGGTGGTACAAGAGGTAACTAGGCTGGTGGATTTGTTCATCTGAAACATGCATTAACTTATATAAATGTCTGATCTGCATATTAGGCTGTGGATAGGGTTCAGTGGTACAGTGTTTAGTGTGGGCTTGATCCCCAGCATGCATGTATTCCTGTGCACCAGGCTTTGCCCTAGATGCTGAGGAAACATTGAACACAGTGCAGACCAAGTCAATCTGTTACATTACATTCCTGGATGGATGGAAAGATGGCTGGATGTGTTGGATGGATGGGTGCATGGATGGTGAGGAAGGAAGGAAGAACAAAGAAGAGAGGAAGGGTGCATGAGTGGGGTAGGAAGGATGGAAGGGAAAGAAAGGGGGAGAAAGGGAGGGAGGAGAGAGAGAGAGAAAGGGAGAGCCAGAGAGAACCAGGAGCCAGGGGGAGCCAGGGGGAGCCAGGGGAGAGGATGGGACAGATGGAGGGACAATAGCAGCCCCAAGGTAGCTCAGCATCTTTTGCTCAGGAGATTGTTAAGTTGCGTTTCCCCTTAGAAACTCGTCTTTTTCTATGCTGCTAAGTACTTAGCTAGAAAAAAGTTTTGAAATTCTAAAACCATCTCAACAAGGAGGTAAGCAAGTAGGGAACCCAAAGGATGTGGTGAGAATGTTCAAGAGGGCTCAGAGAGACTTCCCTAGGATTCCTCAAGGCTACAGCATCTCCAGCCTCTCATGCTTCCCTGCTTCCCCCTTCATGACACTGTGGTGGCAGCACACAGTCCCCTGCTTAAAGGATTTGCAGTTCTGTGGTAGAGACGGGTGGCCCAGGGATGGAAGCGGGGTGGATGGTGGCGTTTGCCACCTCTTAATAGAATTTAAGGGCCACCTAGAGCTGGACAAGTACCTCACATCCTTTTGCCATAGCAAAGCCTCCCCCCAGGAGCAGCACTATGCTCCAGGGCATTTTATCTTGGGTGTACTTCCAATCCAGCAGTGCTGGGGGATAGAACGGAGTTTTCCTTTCTGTGAAGATAAAGAACACACATGTACATGTGCGCACACATGCATTAGAAAGCAAGAGATGTAATCAGAAGAAATCAGCAAATAAAGATCACACAGTACCACTGTATACCTGTATAGTAGCCAAAATTTGCAATCATCACTGTACCGCTTGCTGGGGAGGATTTGGTTATATACTTGGCTAAGGGCATAGTTAAGTCAGAACCACCTTTTCAGAAAGCCATTTGGTCATATATTAAAAAAAAAAAAAAAAACTATTAAGCATTTAACGGCATCTCTTTTACCATGACAGTAACACTGCTAGGAATTTAGCCTAAAGAAACAGCTTCAAAGAAAAAGCTGTATCCAGAATATTTAACATAATGAATAGTTCAGGACTGGTTGGATGGAATAGGGAGAAAAGGTACTTCTCACCAAGTCTGGGACAACTCCCAAGAGTTTTCCTCTCACCTCCACACATGCACCATGGTGAGCGCACGCGCGCACACACACACACGCACGCACGCACGCACGCACGCACGTACGCACACACGCACACGCACACACGCACACGCGCACACACACGCACACGCGCACACACACACACGCACATGCACACACACACGTGCGCACACACACACACACGCGCACACACACGCGCACGCACGCACACACACACACACACACACACACGCACACGCGCACACACACACACACGCACACACACACGCACACACGCGCACGCGCGCACACACACACACACACACACACACACACACGAAGCACAGGGGCAGGAAGACTGGGATGGTAAAGGGTAAATTTAAAATTTTTTAAAGAAAAAAACCTGCCCAAATGCTCCAGAGCAGGAAGATTACAGGTTCCTTCTATGTGATAAAGTGTTGAAGAAGGTCAGTTTGGCAGCTGTAGCATAGTGGGAACGTTTTCAAAGAAGTTCTGAGCCAACGTAAAAACAGCAAAACAACAAAGAGGCAGGGTTCAAGCTGTGTGTGCTTAGATGGCAACTTTATAGTATGTATGAGCACCACAAAAACAGGAAGGAAGAAAAAATAGTAAGGAGAATTTGAAACACTTTCTGTGCCTGCCAGGATGTATACATAAGATTTCAAATATTGAGATACAAAAAAAGAATCTACGTCTTAAAAAAAAAAATGTCCATTTCCCTAGGCTTTGTAATGTTCAGTAGGACATGTTCAGTAGGACAGGATTCTCTGCCCTCTAGACCCAGGAACTATCCCACGGGGATCCTTTGCTCTCAGGACCCCAATCATGACAACTGTAAAAGCCACGGGAGAAGACTTACCTTCCTCAGTCTGACTGCTGAAGTTGAACTTGGGCTTCTGTGAAGGTATAATGAAAAGCAAGATGGCCACGAAGATGGCCACTGTGGCGTCAGTGACATAACTACATGGGGAAGCACACACAGGAGCTCAGTGATAGTCACACCACACATTTGCCCCGACCCGCACTTCCCTATCTAAATGCTCCTTCAGGAGGAAATGGGCTCTGTTAGGTATAAACACCAGAGGCCCAAGAATCAAGGTTAGAAGTGGGTGGGAAGCTGAGTCTTGCTATAACCAATACCTTGAAATTCTTGGCCACCAACTTTGGGTGGCCGTCTCTCCCCCTCACCAGAACCTTATCCCCCACCACACACATCAACCTGCACTGCTCTGTGGGTGAACTTCCTGATTTCGTAACCAGGAGTTTTAGACTTCTGGATTTGCTGGACCTCATGGACTCTGGTGCTAAGCCAAGTAACTAAGATGGAGTAGCCAGCTGCAGGCAGTCACCTCCTCACTCACACCTTCTGCCTTTGCCAGGATAGTCATTCCTCAACCTTTCTTGTAGGCTTCCCCATCAAAGCCCAGGGAGAAGCCACATGTACTCCTTCCCACTAAGTCTCCAAGTAATGTTGATGCACCTAAGATAGGTTCTAAAGAAAGAACCAAGATATCAGAAACCAAGGCTCTAAGAGACCTACTCCAGGCCGATTAAACTGTACCAGGGCTCTGGCCACCCTGCTCAACAAGCATTTTTTGGTTCAGCCCTCTGTGGGACCTGAGGGAGCCACAGAAAACACACGTACCTGCAGTTTCATCATCAGGGTGCATAGCCAAAGAGTGAAGCCCACAGAAACGTTCCTCTAAAGCCTAGCTCCAGAACATAGGGCCCAAGTTGCACCCTCCCCTTTCTGCCTGTTGCTAAGATCAGTGGCACTTGGCATTATCCTAAACTAAAAGGCCTTCCTCCACACCAACTTACTTGGTCCTTCTGTCAACCCAGGCAATGGACAGCCAGCCAGGTGTGAAGCCAGGGTCTCGGGAGAACCATAGGATGATAAGCAGAACAAAGCAGAAGAGCACGTTGTATTCAGGGTAGGTCAAGGGCCCCAGCTTCTTGTACTCCTCCTGCAGCACCTTGAAGGCCAACTTCTTGTCGCTCCTCTTCTTCTGCCAGCAGCAGAAGCAAGGTTTTTTAAAGATAGACCTTGTAAGGATGAGGGGAGAGCAGGGCAGATAGAATGACTCAGGGGCCACTGTGGTAGAGTCGGACTGACTCACAGCAGAGTGCTGTGGCCAGATACACCACCCTGTGTCCTGACTGCTCTGGAGCCTGCATGAGTCCAGCCCTCCCTCGTTCTGCCTCTGGTTTTCATCTGCTCCCCTGCTCCCGCTGGCGCCACCCCCCCCCCATCATCTCAGGTAGAGACTGTTGAAAGGTAGAGGCTGAGGGCCCAGAGCACAACCCCAGGAACACCTCCAAAGCTGAGGATGAGGTGGTACGAAGGGGGTGTGCCACCATCTCAGCCAGGTCACAAGGACAGCAGTGGATGGAAAGGAGTGGTGAGAAGGAGGATAGGACGTGTTAATGGTGTTCATCAGCAAAGCTGACGTAGCTGTTAGCAAAGGGAAAACTGACCGTGCTCCAGGGTCCCCAGGAAGAAGGCCACGGGAAGTTCTAGAGCCTACAGGATCTGGACTCACACAATCCTCACATGATCCCCAAGCTTTCCTCTTCCCTTCACAGCCTGGAGCTGCCTTCCACAGTGCTGGAACTATTTCTAATGGTTCCAGAGGGTAGGAGAAAGGAGAGGGCCTTGACAGAATTGGCCAGACAGGGTCTGGGGCTCTTGAATTCCTGGGGCCTAGAGGTGTAGGATTAAGGACTCAGGAGACCTAGGGTAGGCAGCAGCTATGGCTCAGACAGGAAGGAGGCCAGCCTAGGCTCTACACTGGGATGGCCCCTTCAAGGCGTTCCATTGGAAGATGGGCCTGCCAGGGTGGCTTGCATGGACTCCCCTGGAGAGTTGGCTTGAAGCGGCAGGAAGGAGGGGGATTTTTCCAAAAGGGCACCTGGGCTGCATGGAGTAGGTAAATGGGGATAGTCAAAAATAAAATGCCAGCCCCAAGTTCTTCTCAGAGGACATGACACACCTAGGTCCCACCTCTGTTGGCCTCAAAACAGTGAGGCAAGGCCAAAAGCACTGTCCCTGGAGGGCTCTCTCCTCCAGAGCCCTTTCAGGGCTCAGCACAAAATTCCCAGGGGTTCTGGGCTGATGCAAATTGTTTGGTTCCAAAAGCCATGCTAGACATGAGCCACCTTTGAGGGCCATGTCAGTGCCAGTGGCATGGCTGCCTCCCACAGACACTAGGTCATCAGAACTGGACCTCCTAAGCTACTTGAGGATCAGGAAGGAGGCAGCTGTGAGGCGCCTATGTCTGCAGAAGCAGCGGGGGCCTCCACGCTGAACTGGGGAAGGCCTCCCTCATAAGACCTCCTCTGGTGTGCGGCTGGCTGGCTCTGCTGTCACCAGTGGGGACCCGTCTACCATCACTGGCTCCAGTGTCTCTGCTCTTCTAAGCACTGACTGGTTGCCACCTGCCATCCCAGAGACTTCGGGGCTGCTCTGGGGACTCCTATGTTCCAGGATAAGGGGTGGCCTTGGGATTTCTAGTTGCCTAGCATGGAACGGGCAGTGAGAGGCCTGGGCCCAGCTGGTGCTGATGAGAAGTTCCTGACAGCACAGACTCAGGGCTGTGTGGAATATTCAGCCTTCTGATGCTGGCCCCTACAGTGGTGACACTGAACCTCCTGACCCTTGTTCAGTTTAACCGAGCACTTCTCTGGGTTCATTTCATCGGGTGGCCGCTCGATCCTGTGGATATCCTGGAGCTGGGTTAAGGACCACAGTGTTCTTCTGCAGAAGAATGGCCTCCATTATGGTGCATCAGAGGGAACTGGGTATGCTGCAGAGCCGCAGAGAGTGAGAGGGATGGCTGAGTCCACATGTGCCTCAACCATCGCGCCAGAAGGAAGGACTCTCAGAAAGAACATGTGTCCCATTTTCAGCTGAGGCCAGCTGGGATGCTTGAGTGCAAGACAGCTCTAACACGCCACATCATTCCTAGTGGTCCCGGGTGAAGGTCTGCGACTGCCTATAAACTCGAGCAAAACAGGTTTTCTGCCAAGACCTTGGGTCTGCTATCCATCTTCAGACAAGAATCTTAAGAATGATCAAGACACAAGGGACAGTAGAGGCACCTTCTGTGGCTGGGAAATGTGATTCCTGGCTTCTCCAGACCTGGTCCAGGGAGCCACAGATGCATGGGGAGTTCACCAGGTTCTGGTATGTGGTGGGGCATGGCCTAAGACAAAGGACTGCTCCTATTTCTGCTGAGCTGTTTGTTCTCCCTTGGGGATAGGGAATAGAAATTAGGCTACCTGTGAGCTATGCTGCGCTTGGCATCCCAGTTAGAGCGGTATGTCAAGGAGGACTGGGGTATAAGATAGCCCTGCTTCTCTACTGCTTGCAGCCAGAAGTCCTGATCTACTCCTGGCAGATGCTGTTCAGGCCCACAAGAGCAGTAGAAGCTGTACAGAACTGGGTGGAGCCCTAGCTGGGTTGCCGGCTAAGCTTTCAGGGGCCCGTGTCAACTGTTAGATGCTAGTTGGGAAGCTGATGGTGCCCTGATAGGATTGCTACCCAGACAGCTCCCTCTGCATATTTGACCTTAGCATTTTAGGGAAATCCAAGGCCATAGGTAGTCCTTCTAACACCAGGACAGCAACCGTTGGCACAGGCCCTGGAGCTCACTGACTGGACTCCAATCCCAGGCCAACCACTTCAGTGCTGTACAATGTGGCACGGGCCATATAACCTCTCCAATTGTTTTATCTGTATATTGGCAATAACTGTACTAGCCCTTACCTCACAGGTTGTCATGAAGATTAATTCATAAATGTAGAGTGCTTAAAATAGTGTCTGGCATACAATACGTGTCTCTCTCTCTCTCTCTCTCTCTCTCTCTCTCTCTCTCTCTCTCCTTCCTTCCTTCTATTCTTTTCTTTTGGCAGTGCTGATGATGAAATCCAGAGCCTTGTACCATGGAAATGCTCTACCATTGGGCCGCACCCTTGACCCTTGGGGGGCTGTTTATCTGTCTATTACATTTATTTGTGTATGCATGCCTCTGTGTGTGTGTGTGTGTGTGTGTGTGTGTGTGTGTGTGTGTGTGTGTGTGCTACAGCACACATATGGAGGACAATTTGTAGGATCAGGTCTCTCCAACCATGTGAGTATTGGAGAATGGAACTCGGATCATCAGGCTTGGCAGCAAGTGCCTTTCCCCACTGACCGCCTGGGCGATTGCTGGCCTTATGTTTTTATCTTTGAGACAAGTCTAACTATGTAGTCCAGGCTAGTCTGGAACTCACAGTCCTCCTACCTCAGGCTCCCGAAGTCTGGGATTTCAGGCTTGTATCACCATACCTGACAGTCACTTTAATTCCTACTTCCTCAACCTGCAGCAGGTTCAAGGGACCGTCTGCTGATCTGCCCGCCGGATGGCTATGAGTGGACAGCAGGACGTGATTCCTGCTGCATGTTCAAGAAGCTGAGTGAAGAGAGCTCTTATCAATGCTTCCCTTTTGGGGGGGTAGGAGGGGAGTCTGGACACAGGGAGAGTGGGTGGCTGGTGGGAAACACTGCCTGATGCTAGCAAGCACTGTTGTAATTGCTCTGTAGCAATCTGAAAATGTAATTTTGTGAAAATGTTCCTCTTTCAGAAGAAAATGAATTTTTTTTTAAAAAAAAAGCCTCATTTCCCCCCATGAAGTCACAGGTTCCTAGGCCCTTTGTCCTTTCTACCAAGTCTCTTCCCTGGGGTCAGAGACATCCATCTTTTTCTGGGTTCAAGCTCCCTGGTGGTTCCTAACTGTCCTCCCTCCCAGTGTGGCAGGGTCACCTTTGTGCCACTGGTACATTTATATCTTTTAAAACAACAACTTAGCCGGGCTCTGGGGAAGGCAGAGGCAGGCAGATCTCCAGGACAGCCAGGGTTACACAGAGGAACCCTGTCTGAGGTGGGGAGGGGGAAGCTATTTGTCGGCCCCATGTCATAGTTTCTGTCCAAAGTCTGGCTGCATCAAGGGTGACTCTGGGTGAACTTGACAGTGTGCTGGGAATAGGAAGGTAAACTTTCCAGGCCTGGGACATTGCTGGGAACACCACAGGCATTTAGTGACGTTCTGAACTTAGACTAACTCAGACTGTATAAAGAGGAGTACTGTGACCTAGCCTACTAGACCCATGTGACTAAGTGGTAATGTGTCCAGCCAGCTGTGTTGGCTTGGCACGTGGAGAAAGCCTTCCCTTTCAATTACTTTAGCCCGCAGAGATGGCACACTTGCTCTTGCTCCCTGGCCAGGAGACATGTAGGAGTCAGAGGGGCCCTGGTTCACGGCCAAGGGGAAGGGGTAGCGTTAGAACATGAGGACAGGTGTCAGTCAAATCACAGGGCTGGGATATACTCAGTGGTGGCTCAGAAAAATGAGTTACTCTAATGGAGTGGCAGAGAGAGAAAGCTGGGAAAGGGGCAGCCCTGGAGCTGGCCTTCCGGGCTAGGGAGGTAAGGAGGTGAAAGGTAGAACTCTCCCTCCAGGCTAAAGGAAGAGCATGTGCAAAGTTGGAGCCAGCCTCCAGGCATGATGAAAATGGAAGAGCAAGCCAGCAGCAGGTCAGGCTGGAGAAACAGGGCCTGGTGGAAGAACTTTGCAGATTGGCCCGGGGCTGAGGGCTTGGTGCAGGAGTCTGGCACCATCAGACGCTAGCCAGAGAGCGGCCCACACTTACTTGGCTCCCATGTAAAAGCACTGGAGCCACAGCCAGGACAGCACCAGCATGATCAGCATGTTGGGGAAGGCAAATCCAAACCAAGAAGCAAAATTCAGGATGTCTTTACTGTCAGGAAACAATCTGAAAGGAGAAACGCTGGCCTGTACCTCCACTGGCATGCTGAGCTGTGGGGAGCAGGCCAGGCAGCTGAACCCTGAGAGATGGATGGGTCCAGGCACCAGAGTTCATCATTGTTGGGGATCCCAGGACATGGCCTCAGCAAGAGATAAGACTGAAGAATGAATGAGTAGGGACACTTCTGTGGGAACCAGACCCTGCTGAGTGTCTCATGGAAGGACAGCCCAGCCCCTGGAAAAGCACACCTTTGCCACACATGCAAACGATCTGATTGACAGCTTCAGGGAGTGCATGGATCCCTCTGAAACCTTACTGTGTGTGTGTTTCTGCGGGGGGGGGGGGGAGACTTCTCTGTGGACTGGAAGATGTTCTCCAAGGCCTGCCTTCCTCCCAACCTAGACTCTGCCTCCCTAAGCTCTCTTCTAGCCCTGTTTAGCTCAAGGACATCAAATCCCACTTGGACTTTCTTCCACTCAGCCCAGGACAGCTGCTTTTTGCAGTGGAATTTAAGGCAAAGTCCTAGGGTTGTTGTGATCACAGAGAACACTTTCAGGATCCGAAGACCCTAGCTATTAAATCTCAAGCTTTTGACCCGACAGGCTGCCTGCTGCCCTGCCTCCTACTCTCTCCTTTATACCTCAGCTCCAGTGCCAGCTGCCCTCCCCACCGCTGTCCAGAGCTCTTGTCCACACAAAAGAGGCACCACTCCCTTTTTGCTTCTTACCATTATAATTTGTACATACTTCAATTAACACATTATTTGCCAGGCTGCCTGAAGATCCCTGTACCTGGCACCTCCAGCAGACCACGAAAAGCCCATAGTGGGGCCCAGACTTCTCTTCCAAGCCTACCCAACACAAGGCAGAGTCCACACAGGGGATCCTCACAGCCTATGTCCCTTTGCAGTCAAAGATGGATACTTCTAGGTTACCCTTGTAAATGCGCTCGAGGCCTCAAGGGGATAGTTAATTCGTGGGACTATAGTGAAGAAGACTGCAAAGCGATGGGTAGCCCAACCCCAACTCTCTGTGCCATCTATAGACCTCAAAGACCACAGAACCCTGGCCATTATCAGTCAAAGTTAGTGAGCTGGGAAGGGTTCCTTCAGAGCTGTCTGTTTTCGGTGAATTCAACCCACAATCGTTTACTATGATATTTGTGCAGAGTCCGAGCCACATTCCCTGTCTGATAGAAGCCCTGAGCCATTGAAAAAAGTTGGACTTGCCCCATGGCAGAAAGCAGCCTTGTCCATGAGCTCCAGGACATCAGGTCTCCATTCCCTGGGAGGACTCTTAGTGGGTGCAGGAATGCGGGGACACAGAAACTATATGGGTTCATTCTCCCTCCCTACTAGACAGATGGTTCTAGAGCCAAGAAAGGAGAAAAAGAGAGCTAAGTAAGCACCCCCAGCCCCAGAAACCCATGATGATGTCTCCTGAAGGCACAGCCATAACTCACTCATGCATCTGGCCCAGGAGCACCACGTTGGGTCCTGTCCCGGTCAAGGTGGCCGTACCCCCAATGCTGGCTGCATAGCACACACATAGGTTCATAGCCTTGTACATGTTCTTTGTGTCTTCATCTTCCTGCTTCTGCACAGTGATGTCTTCAAACATCACCTGGTTTCCTAGGGTGGACATGGGACTGTTAGCCATGTCCGCTGTGAAGGCCACACAGCCATTCAAAGCTGAGGTCAGGCACTCACCTTGCCAGGTGCACATGTATTCCACAGCTCCAGTCCCAAATCACAGTCAGGCCCCATCTTCCTTCCCACAATCCCTTCGCATGGCTTCCCCAGGTATCCTCCACATACTTGTCAAGCCCAGAAACTTAAGCCATATGTTCCTATTTCCTGGTTCCTTCCTGTGTGTTGCTCAAGCCACTCCCTGAATCCAAGGGTGACTCAGTTTACTTCAGATGCCTCTCCTCCTAGTGAGGCCCTCGCTCTCTGCCTCACCATGCTATCCAGCTTGCCTAAGGCTTCTCCTGAAGCAGTTGGCTTGGGCGATCATGCCCACTTAGGTTATCCTACTGGGCTCCACAAGAGTCAGTGGTCAGAGTGTGCCTGGTCACTTTCATGTGGCCAGAACCTCACCCAGGGCCTACAAACCAGGCAGTTGCCACAGTTCCTGAGTTCCTCCCGTGCAGAGACCTGGGGAAGAATAGCGAATGGGCAGAGGGTGAAGCGGAACCTATCCTGCATCTTCTAAGTCCCGAGCCTAGTCAGAAGCAAACCCCAGACCTGTAGGAGTAGAGCAAGGGGTGGCCTGCTTAAGGAGAGCTAAGAAGGCAGCCCCAAAGAAAACAAGAGTAGCAAGGTGAGGAGCATTCATTAGGTGCTCAATGGTGCCTAAGTGAATTATCAAGTGAATACTCGATACTTTTTTATCATGGGACCAGTTATGATCTCTGACTAAATAATGCAATGCTCTATGTGTGAGAAAAGGACCTTTCTTTTACATGATAACCCAAACCCCAATACTAAAAGCTATTTCCCTATTTTTCCCCCTCTATGCACATTTAAGGAATGGTACAGGGAGACCGGGAGACAGGAAGTAGCCATAGCATCCGGCAACAGCAGGGAAGGCTGCGGCTACCCTAAGCCAGGGTGTACCTGGAAACTCACTGGCCTTGGCCTTGTCCGACAGCTCTAGTGTTCCCTGGCAGGTATCCAAAGCTGCATGTGTGGCTACTATTTGCTCCAGCATGGCCTCCACAATGGGCATCATCATGGCTGTGGTGGCAGTATTGCTGATCCACATGGACAGGAAGGCCGTGACAACCATAAAGCCCAGCATCAGCCTGCAGAGGAGGGGCAGAGAGGAAAGCCAGAGTCCCTCGTGCCCTACCCACCACATCCCAGGGTACAACTAGGAGCTGGAAGCCACCCTTCCTGTCAACTCAAGATCAGGCGTGCCAACCCAGGGTGGCTGGCTGAGCAGCTCTCTTCTCCCCCTTGCCCTCCTTCCGCTCTGTGACAGTTAATTTGCATCATCAACTTGACTGGATTAAAGAACGCCTGGTCAGAAAGTACACTTCTGAATGTGACCATGAAGGACAGATCAGGAGATCATGAGGGCTCCAGCATGATGAATGAATAGATTAAACCCTCAATGGATTTATAATGTGATGGCATTATTGGGAGGTGGTAAAACAGAAGAAGTGGAGCCTATTGCCTAGCCAGCCACACACTTGGAACCCAGTTAATGGTATAGACATGAGTTCCATGTTTTGGAGAAGTCCTTAAGTCCAATCAGAAAGTGGTTGGTTTCTCCTATATCATTTGTATCACTACAACACCACAGAGTATATGGCGGATAGCAGAAGAACTGGGGTGGGGGTGGGGGATGAGGTGGGTTTGATAAAAACACATAATATGCACCTATAAAGTTCTCAAATAATAGAAAAGAGGCGGGGCCTAACCGGAAGAAGTATGTCGTGGGGGCTTGTCCTTAGTGGTATAACTTGCCATGACCTCTGGCTCTTGGCTCCCTCTCTTGTTTCCTGTCTGATCCAGGTAAATTTCTGCTACCACACACTTCTGCCACCATGGCATTCTACTGAGGTATATAAGACTGAACGACCATAGACTGGTCACTGTCCAAAGCTATAAGCTAAAGTGATCCTCCCTTTAAGTTTTTCCTTGTAGGAATTTGGTCACAGGACATGAGAAAAGTCACTATACAGATTCTAGGTTACCCCTCTTCTCACAAACATTGCTGATACCTATACCGCTGGCTGGCGGGCCAGAAAAGAGGCCTCAAACTCAGCTGTGGGTCTAAGAACTTCCCATTTACCATTTGGCCTGCCTTAGCAAGACTTGGGGTGTGGTAGAACAGCCCCACATGCAGGTAGATTTGCTTTCCACATAGAAGCTTCCCACTGTCTTACGTAGAGCCTCTCTTCTCCTAAGTCCCAAAGCTCTAAGCGGAGATCTGTCTCTGTGGCCAGAGAAAGAGGGTGTACTTACTGTGAGGGCTGGGTCCCCACAGAGAGCAGCATTCTCAGGGCGATTCTCTTGTGAAGTTTCCAGCGCTCCACAGCCACGGCCACAGTGAGGCTCCCCAGGAAGAGCATGTTGGTGTCCTTCATGTACTGCATACACACCTGAAGGGTGGCAGGGGTGCCCCATCAGGGTGATTCCCCAATCACATACTCCTTGGGGGCCAAGGCTGCTACCCAAGTCCCCTAGACAGCTAAGTAAGCCAGATACTGATTTCAAAGGTAGCTTGGAAGGATCTGTCTCCACGCTTGTCCTCAAGGGATCCACTACTGGATTTCTGTAGCTATTCCCTAGGCCTTGGGAGTTCAGAGGGGCTCAGAGAAGGAGGAAAAGTACATGGGAGAACCACAAGCCACCAGTTCTGGTTCAGCTTACTCACCTGCTTGGAGTCCAGTACCTTCAAAAGTGGGAAGAGCAAGGCAGGCAGGAGGGAGGTGACGGCCACCGGGATGACATCTGTGCACCAGTAGATGGCCATGAGGATGATAACATAGGCGCACCTGGCAAACTGAAAAGACAGTTCTGAGGTCTGGAAGGCTTCCCTTCAGCATCCCAGCTTCACAGAGGGGCAGCTGCGCGTGTGATGGAGAAGCCCGTGCCCTGCTCCTGAAGAGTGGCTCTCTAAGGCTCAGGGCAGACAGGAAGAGCCAGCTCGCCCCCATGTCCGACCTTTCCCTGCCTCCCTCCTTCCTGCTGTTCCGTCCTAGCACCACAATAAGCAATCAAATGTTTTCAAAGAGAGATTGCACCCCATAAACAGCCCAGGACGCCTCCCTATTGACGGAAGCAGGGTTTCCCAATCCCGTGCACTGACATTTGGAGCAGAGACAGGTCCTTGATGTGGGGACTCTTCTCTACACTGCGGGATATTTTAGCTTCACCTTGTCCTCCAGCCAACAGACAGCAGTAGCATTCTCTCTAGTTGCGACAGCAAAAAGTTGTCGCCATAATCTATACATGTCCTGCCATGGGCAGGAGAGAGGATTGAAGGGCTGCAGGGACTGCCATCCCAAAAGGCAGTGTCCTGAAATGCTGATTATTTTGAACTGAAGGGAGGTAGAAGACAATAGATTCAGGAAGAGGTTCTGCTCTTAGGCTGTGTGTCTGCTTCAAGTTGGGTCCTAGCAATAAGACACAATCATCTCTGAACCCTTCTCTGAGTCTTCATTAACTAAACTCACAAGGCAGTGAGGAAGACTGAGGTCTGAGCAGGGCATGGTGGTGCATGCCTATAATGGCAGCATCTAGAGGCTGAGGTAGGGGGAACTTTGCAAGTCTGAGGTCAATTTGGCCTATATAATGAGCTGCAGGATTGCTTGGGCTACAAAGTAAGACTAAACAATAACAACAAAAAGCTATTAATCACATAAAAACAAAAACCACAAAGTCTGTCAACATACCTTAGAAACACTTGTCACATTCCATTGCCCTCCACTTCACTGTCCATTGCACTGTTTCATTGTCTATTTTGACGGACCTGATGGACTTTGTCCCTGGCCACTATTTGTTTCTTTAAACTAACTGGATTACTCTAAAAATCATTTAGTATTCCCCTAAAACTTCCTACAGTGCCATGGTTCCCCTCCCCTTTGGAACAGGGTATGTGAGCTTTGGAGTCACTATGGGCTTGTGGGAAGGGACTTAGTTCTTGTGAGTAATGAATATGTAGATCTTTTCTCCTCATTTATCAGTCTATGGTCAGAGAGCAAAGGGGAACCTTCCCTTTCTCTCCTATACGATGGATCCTGGTTGGAAGCCATTGTGCATGAGCTCCTGGGATGGGTGGTAGAGGAGGTTCCTTCTGGGCATGGGTAATAAAAAGGTATGTTGTGGAAAAATCTTTAGTAATAATGCCGAAAGTTGGCCTGTGTTCATGGTACAGCAATTCTAAACCATGTCATTCACAAGTCTCCCCTCCTCTTCCCAGTCTTGGTTCCTTTTTGGACTCATTTCCCATCCTTATTTATAAATTACAGGATGTGTGATACCCAGAAACTCCTTGATAGCCTTTATTCTCTGAACTCGGGCTGTAGAAGTCCTGTGACCGTTTTCACTGTCCCTTGAAGAGGATGGAACACAAGGTGCACTGCCTCATCTCCACCCATTAGCAATTGGTCCAGACGTCTCAGCCCTGAATAATCAATCAACACACTCAAGCCTTCCTACTCTGGACTTACAAGTGTCAGTGGAGAGTCTGGGGCGGGGTGGGGGGGTCGCAGGAGAGAGAGCTGAGACAGGAAAGTGCTTACCATGTAAGCATGGGGGCCTGAACTACTGGATCCCTAGAACAAATGAAAAAAGAATGTGGAGACAGGCCAGCCTAGCCTTGTGCATTTGGAGGTCAGAGATCAACACCAGGTGGTGTTTCCTCAGCTCCTGTCCATTTTGTTTCTGAAGACAGGATCCTCAGTGTGTGTGTGTGTGTGTGTGTGTGTGTGTGTGTGTGTGTGTGTGTGTATGCAAACATGAGATCAATTGATTGGTATTTGGAGAGCTGTCCATCAAAACAATAAGGCAATGAAGGTAACTTAGTTTACTTTATACTTGTGAAAATAAGAGTTTCTCAAAAGTTTAACAAAATAAGTGATTAAACTTGTCACCAATGTTATTAAAATGAGTTTTAAAAGCAGAGGAGGACTCAGAGAAAGGGTAAGAAAAGTGGACCAAACAGGAGGCCTGGAAGCAAGCAGGTGGATGAGAAGGAAGAGCACCTGGAGAGGGGCCATGAGCCACAGAGGGCAGTGTGTTCTGGGAGCCATCATCGGGTTGGAACAGTGGTGTTCAGGGTTCGGCTGACTTCCTCTCACTCCTGTGAGTATTGTGTATCTCTGAGTTTTCTTGCACAATGAGGGTGGCATGGTGAGTGGGGGCAGGGTGCTCTTTGGTGGTGATCAAAACCGTGGCACAGAAGGAGAAAACCGGAAGCCAAGGGCCCAGGCTCCCAGTAGCTAATCCAGTTGGAGGGAAGGTGCAGGGAGGCAGCTTTTGGAAGAACCTTCACTGTGGTCTCCTAGTCCCCTAATCTTCATTCCCAGGACATATACATATACACCCCAGTTGGGAACCTAGCTCGCTGTTATTTAAACACTCTCTCTTTCTCTGTCTGTCTCTGTCTCTGTCTGTCTCTCTCTCTGTGTGTCTCTGTGTCTGTCTGTCTGTCTCTCTCTCTCTCTCTCTCTCTCTCTCTCTCTCTCTCTCTCTCTCTCTCTCTGTCCTCTCTGTCTCTGTCTCTCTTTCTCTGTCTCTGTCTCTCTCTGTCTCTCTCTCTGTCTCTCTCTCTCTCTCTCTGTGTGTGTGTGTGTGTGTGTGTGTGTGTGTGTGTGTGTGTACATGCACCAGGGATAAAGTAGGGTCCTAATTATACTGTCCTCTACCAGGAAGGTCAACCAAGCCACTATAATTATTCCAGGGAACATCACTCCCCCCTCCCCACACCAGCAGAGCTAAAATCACAGCTTTCTAGCCTGGCTCCCTCCCATAGACAAGAACAGGCCCAGATCTCTGTGGATGCTCACTAACAATGTGGCAACTGAAGAGCCATCACAGTTGACCTGCTCTCCTTGGCCCCTGTGAGGCTTCTGCTCAGCACATTCCCTTCCCCCATCCTAGGGACCAGAATGATCCCCCTTTACTCTCAAAGCCTTGAAGTGTCTGAATCCAATCACCCCATTGTACCCATCAAAGCACCCAGACCCAGAGAAGAGAGCACAGGGTCTCGGTGATGAAAGGCACAATGTAAAGTGAATAGGAGTGCATGGCGGCTCTCCTCTCAAAACATTCCCTGGAGAGTGCCACTGTTTCCCAAACCTGCCTGTGGAGGGGAAGCAGGATCTGAGCAAGGTTTCCTGTCTGGGCTGAGAGTGAAAGGGCTAAAGGAGGGAATGGAGGAAGGAGCAGCCAGCAGCCACAAAAGGCTTCAAAGAGTTCTGGCCTCGCCAAACTGGCTGCACACAACCCAAGAGAGTCGGGCCAGGGCTCCCGCCCCTCCTCTGCCCTGCAGCCAAGGCCATCCATTCTCTCCCTTCCTCCCAGGAGCATTAGGAGGCCAGGGCATGCATGGGACGCTGCTTCCCTGCAACCCAGTGCCATGCCACCCAAGGCGTGAGCTCTGGGAATGTGTCCCGCCTCCTGCCACAGCCACAGCAGGCAGTGGGCAGTGGAGACCAAGCCCGACCTGCCTTTCAGGCTGCAACAGGATTTGGGACTCAGAGCGGCTTCCTTGGTTTCAGAGCTGGAAAGAAACATAGATCATGGATGGGGAAACTGAGCCTCAGAAATCAGGGCCATAATGTGGCAGGGGCAGGATCCACACAGGTGATGCTCTTTTCCTGTGGGTCCCTGACTGAAGGCATCTACAGTTGGTAATGTCTAGTCTCTAAAGAGACATGCCGGGAAAGCCCAGCCCTCAGAGTTCCTACTGGCAGCATCTTTAAGCTGGGACAGCGCTGGCTGTGCATTCTCGGGTGAGATTCTGCGTCAGAGGCTAAGCCTGTGGCGGGCTCTGTTTGATTCAGATCTGTAACGTCCAGGTCTCCGTGTTTGCCCGAAAGATAATTGCGCCCTACAATTGGTGCACTCTAGGACGTGTTCACCTTAGGGTCTCTGCGTCCCTCAGAGTCTTTGCAGGGCAACCCCCATCCCCCCATCTGATGCCTGGAGCATCTGAGCACACACCCCAGGGGAGCCTGTCCCCGCGGGGGAATCCGTGCATTCCATTCTCGGCTTTCTCCGGTTCGGTGCCCGTTATTGTACTGGGCACCCGAGTTCCTCCGGGCTGTCCAGACACGCAACTGACCTTGTCAGGTATCAGAATGATGAATGGAAGCAGCAGGATCGGGGAGAAGAACAAAATCACGAAGGACTTGAACTTGGTCACGTAAGTCTTCATAGAGGCCATCGCGTGGAAGGGAGACAGACTGGCGGGAGAGAAGATTTGAGAGGCTGCTAGAAGATCCACGAGCTTAAAAGGGGGCCGCGCGGTCCCACCGGATTGGGGGCGGCTACAACCCCGCCCCCTATGGCGGGGCCTCCCTGCGGTCCCGGGGCGGAGCCACCCCTCAGGGTCTGTGGGGGCGCATCTGTCCCGGGACTCTGCCACCCCGCGGCGGAGAGAGGCGTCTGCAGATTCCAGTGTTTGGCCCCAGGCCTCTGTGGAGGGACTGGACCCTGGCACCTCATCGCTCGCCAAGACCTTTGACGCTGCTCTGGACGCCGGCACTACATAGGGTGTGCAGGTCATTTCTGCCAGCTTGAGCGTGAGGACCCTTTCCGTACCCGCACCTGCTCTCTCCCGGGCTCCGAAGGGTCCCAGATGAAAAGCTCCGCCGACCTGTAGGTTTCTCAAGCTTCTCTCTCCAGAGCTCTCTTCTTCTCATCCCGATCCTGGAGGGGTGTCTCCTAGAGACGGTGGCTGATCCCTGGGCCACCGCTGCCCCCTCACCTCCAGGATCCGCTGGCTCCCTTGCGTTAGCCCTACTCTAGACATAGAACCCATTTCACCCCTCGTGCCCTCTCGCAGCTGGGCGCTCTACAGGAACCGCTAAGAAGGCGATCACTGTCCTCGCAGTCCGAACGACTTTCGCCCTCCAGCGGACGCGCGTGCGCAGCGGATGGTCTCAGCGCTCGGCGCCAGCAGCTACTTCTGCCCATGCGAGGAACACCTCTAGTGCCATTTTAGGGAGGAAGATGGGGAGATGGGGTAAAGAAGAAAGGACATAACCCTGCCAATTGATATAACACTGAAAAGTGTGAGAAAGGCGTTCGTTCGTTCGTTCTTTTATTCATCCTACCTTCCATAGAGCTATGCTTACAATCTGCTGTGCTAAATCCTGTTTGTTTGTTTGTTTGTTTGTTTTTTAATGTGCATTGGTTTTGCCATGGGTGTGTAGGGTCCTTTGGAACTGGAATTACAGACAATTGTGAGCTGCCATGTGGGTGCTGGGAACCAAACCAAGGTCCTCTGGAAGAGCAGTCAGTGCTCTTAACCACTGAGCCATCTCTCCAGCCCCCATTCTCAGCTTCTTTGGGGAAGTCTTACCCATGCACCACAGGCTGCTTCTTAGACACTACACAACACATGGCTGAGTCCAGATTCCTGTACAGTTGGCTCTCACGACAGATCCAAATGCTACTTCGTTGCTGACATAGAGTGTTTAGGACTAGGACCAAGGCTTCTGTTCTAAACGTGGAAACCATCAGTATACTCTAAACAATACCGAGACCAACTATTACCATAGCATTTACATTGTGTTAGGTGTTGCAAACACCTGGAGTTGAACATCTGGAGATGAACTAAAGAACAGGTTATATGCAATTACTACACATTATATGAGAAGACCCAAACTTTCTTCTCACTTCTCCACCCCCACCAGGAAAGAACTACAGTATTCACCTTTCTCAGCCTGTTTATGTCTGAAGCCCTAAAACTCAGCACATGTTTGTATCAAGATCTTGACTCTGTTCCTGTGACCTGTCACGGTTCTCTCCAGCCTACAACTGCCTTCTCCAGGATCTCTCTTTTTTTCATTTTCTATTTTCATGTTTCTATGTGGCTGTGGGCCCCACCTTCTTCCCCTCAGAGCACTTAACACTAGATTTCTTGCTTTGTTTCTTTTTTTGTTTGCTTATTTCAAGATTTTATGTGTACGAGTATTTTTGCATACATGTGTGCATGTGTACCATTTGTGTGCCTGATGACCCCAGAGTCAGAAGAGGGTGTCAGAGCCCCTGGAACAGTGGTTATGGATGGTTGGGAACCACCATGCGGGGCCTGGGAACTGAACCCAGGTCCTCTGTAAGAGCAACAAGTGCTGCTCTTTACCACTGAGCCATCTCTCCAGCTCCTGAGAGTTTTTATTTAATCTTGGTTTTATTTGTCACTGTGTGTCCACTCAACACCCTTTACTGAGCTTTGGGTGTGTACTCAAACTTTCTCTCTGGTATATATGATGCAAGTCAACTATTCTGTTAAAATTCAAGTGCTTTAAAGGGTATAATTTGTGCTCTACATCTAGATCCCTAAATCCTTATTCCGTTCCTGTGTTATCTCAGTGCTGATGTCTCTGTTCTGATCCATCTTCTCACAAGTAGAGAGAATCATACCAACTTTGATTGCCAATAGCTGTTTGGAGACCCCAAGTAAACGCTCTGAGTATTTAACAAGGTGCAGCGGCCTACAGTCAGCAATCAGTAGTATTTGTTCTTGCAATTATATGTGACACACTGTGGGTGTCTGTGGGCAGAAGGTCCTCCAAGTGTGCCTAAGACTTCACAGAGGAGGTGGCATTTGAGTGGAGACTTCAAGGCAAAGAATTGGCTGGACATCAGGATGAGCTAGTCAAAAACACCAAGTGTTCCCTCATACACGGAGTTCAGATTTAAATTATGTATGTATGTGCATATTTACACCACCACCCGGCTAGGTTGTACATACCTTTAATCCCAGCACTCAGGAGGCAGAGGCACACTGATCTCTGTGACTTTGAGGCCAGCCTAGTCTACAGAGTGAATTCCAGGACAGGCTTCAAGCTACACAGAGAAACCCTGTCTCAACCCCCCCCCCAAAAAAAAGAGAAAGAGAGAGAGAGAAGAAAGAGAAAAAAATCCCTCAAAATATGAATCCAAACAAACATTAAGATGCATTTATTGAACTCCAAAATTGTCAACTAAAAATAATGTTCATGATGCACATAAAATTGTTTAGGGATATTTAACTCATACTGGTTATACAGTAGTATAATTTTCACCCCCACCCGAATAATCTCATAGAGTTTTAATCTTAAAATAGCATATTGGTAGTCTGCTATTTGTACAAGAGCTTTAGAATAAAGCGTTTCATCTGTTTGGTGTCAGCTTTAATGTGTAGTTTTTACTCCATGGTCAAAACAAAATCAACATTAAATTTTTGAAAATGTACCAGTCTAAGTGTGGATTTCTTGCAACAGGGATGGTGAAGAAAATAAAGATGAGAATGCTCTTGGACACAGTAAGGCAGCAGATGTAACTTCTCCAAAGGCAATCTCCAGATTAGAAACACATCCAGCAAAAGCTTTCAACGCCACAAGATTCTAAAACACAAGCAAGCCAAACTCGGACACTCTGCCACCTCACTAACCAAATTGCTGGCTTAGAAACCATTTGCTGAGCAGACGCATCAAATGACGAAACTGCCTCTAAATGATACCCACTGATTTTTACTTGAGGAGAATTGAGAGTGTTAAGAGGGCTAAGAAAGCCTAGTGTTTCCACACAACAATCAAAGCCTACTTTGGGAAGCCTTACAAATTAACGTGAGGAACTGTATGAAAGAGTTGTATTTTTAAGAAGGTTGAGAACCACTGTACTAGAGTGGAGGAAGCCTTGAGTGGCTGAAGTCCTGAGTGAATGTGTGCTGCCAATAGGGGACAGCCATATCAAAGGACTATACCACTAGACCCATGGGAAAATGGCAAAACATCTACACACACCCTGAGATGAGGTTCAGAGAAATGGCAAAGCTTTCCTTTGGGGGTCCAAGTGTGGATGTTGATAGTGTGTGCAGAAAATGTTCACCATAGCTTTCTGCCCCCAGATGTTTATGACCTAAAATCTGCTCCCCTCAGATGCTGCTCCTCCCTAGATCAGCTAAACTGTGGCAGCATTCCTGATGGGCCACACCTGGCCTGGCTCCAGAGAGTAGCACCTAGCCCTAATCCATCTTTTGTTTAGCAGCTACCCTTTGTTTCTCTTGTCATCCTATGTGAATCTTGTCTGAGAGTTTCCCAAAGATAGAAAGCCTATGCAAAACTTGCTTCAGAAACCCAGAAAACTGTGGTACCTGATGAAATTTGCACTTGGCACTGTATTTTTGGGAGCTTCTTTCAGGTTGTTTTGAACATAGGGAAATCAACTGGCTAAAGTGTAAATGTGGCGGGGGGGGGGGGGGGTGTGCCCTGGGTGAAAGGAAAGTGCTTCAGTCCTTAGAGGCTGGATTCCCCTGCCACCTTGAAAGGCTAGATTCATTCTCAAGGTGCCTCTGAGTCTTCATTCAATGGACCCACATGAACCCACACACCTGCGGCTGTGGTGCAACACTAAACTTGTCTCCTTGATCCAGAAATGCTGCCTCCTTGTTTGTCTGTATGTAATAGCCCTGCCACCTCGTCCATCTATGCCCAATAACCCCACCTCCTCTCTCTTCAAATTTATATAATAAACATACTGAACTTTCAGATTGCTGAGGCTTCTCCATCAGAGAACCCAGCCACCTAATGCCAGCTTTTCTGTGTGTCCATCATGTGGTTGTCTTTTCTTCATTCTCCCACAGCCCCAGTCATGTCTGCCCCTGGAGCCCTGCAGGATTCAGCAGAGGGAAACATAGGGTAGACATTCTAAGACATAGGCATGGGCAAAGACTTTCTGAGAAGGACTCCAACAGCTCAGGAAACAATAGCAACTATTGACAAATGAGACTATATGGAATTTAAAAAAAAAAAAATCTCTGTACTTGGGGCTGGAGAGATGATGGCTCAGCGGTTAAAGAGCACTGGCTGCTCTTCCAGAAGTCCTGAGTTCAATTCCCAGCAACCACATGGTGGCTCACAACCATTTGTAATGAGATCTGGCGCCCTCTTCTGGCAGGCAGAACACTGTATACATAATAAATAAACCTTTAAAAAAAAAAGTCTCTGCACTGTCAAGGGAACACTAGGCTAATCTCTGGCTCTCTCAGACCTCGCTGCCAGGAATATAAAATATAACCAGTGTGCTGAAAGTCAAAAGTCAACTTGGTGGGTTTCTTTGGAGGTTAAGCATACATTTACCATGAACCCAGCTATTCTTCTCTGGGGTACTTATCCTCAAGAGATGCAAGCCTGCATTCCCACACAAACCTCTGTTTGAGTGTTTCAGGCAGCTTATTTATGACAGTCCTAGAGTGGAAACAGCCCGCAGGTCCTGGTCGGGGGAGTGGACGGATAAACAGGCATATCCACGCAGGGAACTCCCAGCCACAAAAGGGGCACGTGTGTGTGGACTGCAGCAATACCGAAGAGCACTGAGCTGAGTGAAAAGGCCAGTCTCAAAGGTCACATATGGCGTCCTTCCATTTATAGACTATGCCACAAGTGACAAAATTAAAGGGAGGCAAAACAGACTAGTGTTTGCCAGGGCTGAGGTTTGGAGGAGAATATTACTTTTTTTTTTTTTTTTTGAAAGACAACTAGAGGGTGACTCTGTGGTGACCAATCAGTATTGTGGCCTGATTGTGGTGACCAACACCCAAATCTATATGTGTGGTGGAATTCTAAAATACCACACACACTCACAGACTGCCTGTGTAAAAACCATCAAATCTAAGCATGACCCTTAGTTATTGAGTTGGTCGTATTTTATCAATTTCGGCTTTACTTTTAAATGAATAACTGATACATGAAAACATAAAAGCCATGTATACTTCTGGAGTGTCATGTAAAGTTCCTATGCATGTATACATTTTATGTCTGCATATGTCTGGTTTTTTTAAATGTTTTTATTTCCTTTTAACGTGGGACCAAAAATAGCCCTATTAAAATCTGACAAACTTTTTAAAATCTAAAATATCTTCTATAGTAAAATTAGTGTATTTATTTAATTTCTTGACAAATTGTTCCTGAAACTTCATTCATGGTTATTTTTTCACTTAGTAAAGGAGGATCTGGAGAAAGGTATGTGAAACTCAGTGTATTCTTTTTTAACTCTTTGTAGGTCAAACTGAAATTAAAAGGTCAAATAAAGAGTGTTTCTATATCTTCAGGAATGAATAAGGTTCTGCATGATGAATCCTTCTCAGTTTATTTTAATCTTAATTTTTTGTTGTTGTTGTTTTGTTTTTTCGAGACAGGGTTTCTCTGTGTAGCTTTGTGCCTGTCCTGGAACTCACTCTGTAGTCCAGGCTGGCCTCGAACTCAGAAAGATCTGCCTGGCTCTGCCTCCTGAGTGCTGGGATTAAAGGCGTGCACCACCGCCGCCGCCGCCGCCGCCGCCGCCGCCGCCGCCGCCGCCGCCACCGCCACCCTCCTCAGTTTATAGTTTGTGTTGACATCTGAGCCCAAGAAAATGTTATCATTGATGAGACGATGGCCTGCAAAGGCACATCTGGGAATGTAGCTGGTGAGCAGAGCCTCCTTGGCTTTGGATGTTCTATTTGTGCTAGTGTATACCTATTTGGGCATGACAGCTTGAGTACTTCCATGGATGGGCTACTACAATGACTGGCCATCTTACTACCTCTGGGCTTTAACTTGGGAATGCTCTTATTTGTAAACAAACGCTGGTTGCTTAAAAACCCATACACTGGATTCAAAGAGAGTATCAGTCAGCTAGACCTACAACAGAAAATGTTACCCAAGTTGTTGTAAGTCATGTGGGGTCTGCTCCCCCCTGGGGATGGATGTTGAGCAGCACCAGATTCTTCTTGTCCTGGACAGTGGCTGGACTTTACCCCAGCTAAGGAAGGACGCAGAGGGCAGGTACAGAGGGGGCTTTCAGGAACTCACAACCTCTAAAAGCCTATGCTGTTGGCAGGCACTGTACACCCTTCTCATGCCTCATCTTCACTTAAGCCCATCTAGTCACCCTGCCAAGTTCCAAGTCGACAGACTGGGGGAAAACCATCTACAGGAAAAGGTGGGGGAATTAACCAATGTGAACCAACAGCACCATCTGCCATCCATGACAGATACTAGTTCAGACAGGCCTATGTGCTTCTCTCCTGAGTGATGTGTACAGAAATGGGGCCAACTCGCATGAGTGGTTTGGATTCAGACAGTTGTCTCAGGGATGCAAATCCACACCTATCCAAGATGGAAATGAAACTATGTTACTTTTTTTGATAGCCTGATTCAAATAACTAGGCTGGCAGTTAAGACTAACTTGCCAATTGCTTCACATAAATTGAACTGTTTTTTAGCTTCCAAGTTTTGGCAAAAATGTATCTGAAGCACAGTGTGGCAGAAAGCCGCTGCTATCCTATCACCCAGTCTCTGATTTAATGATCCTTTTTTTAAAAATTTATCTTTGTGTGTTTCTGTGTGCATATCTGTGTGCATATGTCACAAGACCCATATTGTCTTAGTGTTCTATTGCTATGAAGAGACACCATGACCACTGGGGCTGGCTTACAGCTTCAGAGATTTAGTTCATTATCACCATGGCAGGAAGCATGGTGGCGTGCAGGCAGACACGGTTCTGGAGAAGTAGCTGAGAGTTCTACATCTGGATCTGCAGGTACCAGGCAAAGAGACATTGGGCATGACTTGAGCTTTTGGAACCCCAAAGAGCACCCCTAGTGACACACTTCCTCTAAGGGCACACCTAATCCAGCAAAGCCACACCTCCTAATCTCTCTCAAGTAGTAACACTCTCTAATGACCAAGCCTTCAAATCTATGAGCCTATGTGGGGGTCATTCTTATTCGAACCTCCACATATGTGGAGGTCAGGTTCTTTCCTTCCAACTTAACCTTGGTTGTAGGGATTAAACTCAGGCCATCAGGCTGGACTGGCTGGCAGCAAGTGTCTTTATCCACTGAGCCATCTCACCAACTCCCCCCATGCCCATTTAAAGATCTTAGCAAAACCTTTTCGGCATGTACAATGGTCTGAATGACTCTCTCCTGAATTTCACGTATTGTTTGTTTGAAGTGCTGAAGATGGATCTAGGTACTTAATGAAGGCTAGGCAACCCTCTACTATGGGGCTATTATCTCCAAACTTTCCACACTAAGATCCTACCGCCTGAGGTGATGAATTTAGGAGGCAAAGCCATAGGAGGTGATTGGATCATGACGGTGCCACCCCTCTGTATAGGATTGGCAGCTTTATAAGAGATCCTAGCAAGCAAACTTGCCCCTTCCCTCACGTGAAGATCTACTTAGAAGGTACCATCTATCGTTTATATGAAAACATTTCTCAAAGGGCACATTCATGCGGTGACATACAGGTGGTCCTGCTTCCAATTCGTGGCAGGAAACACTCAGGATCTGGTGGAGATGCCAAGTCCCCAGGCCAGCCTGAGCTCCCTTCCAATGCAAAGCTTTCTTTTTGTAGGTAACAATTATTTGTCCAAATATGTGCTGCTACATCTGTGTCGCTTTGGTCAAATACATGCTTCTGATACTTGATGTTGTGGCAACTCAAAGCAAGAAAAATGTTCAAAACTTGGGTCTTTACTGTCACAAGAAGTTTGAAGACATTAATATTCAGTTTATATACATACTTTTCCTGTGAGACGATATAAATGGGGTGACAGCAGAAGATTTTAATAAAATATGTTAGTGGAGCTCATGTCTGTTTGTTGGAGTTTGAGGGTTCAAATTCCAGGCCTCGTGCTCAGCTCTGAGATGTCCTCCCAGCCATTAACAGAAGTTTTATGAGTTAAGTAGACTAGAAATGCAAAACAGTGAGAAAAAAAATTAAATCACTGTGCTCTTTAGAGTCCTTTGGATTCATTTTGAAAAGTAAAATATCGAATTTATGTTCACTTTTTTTATTTAAAATTTTTTCTTTTTCTTTTATTTCTTTTCTTTTTGGTTTTCCCTAGGCAAGGCTTCTTTGCGTAGCCCTGGCTGTCCTAGAACTTGCTCTTGTAAACCAGGCTAGCCTAGAACTCACAAAGATCTGCCTGCCACTCCCTCCCAAGTGCCGGGGTTAAAGGTGTGTACCACCATGCCCAGTTGAGGCTACATCGTGAGACCCTGTCCCGGAAAAAAAAATTCTCATTGCATTATTTCCTTTGTGTAATTGTATGTGTGTGCACAGTGTTCAAGCGCACGTATGGAGCACGTGTGGAGGTCAGAGGACAACTTTCAGGAGCCAGTTCTCTCCTTTCACCATATGAGTCCTGGGGAATTGAACTCAGGTTGTTAAGCTGAGCCATCTTGTAGGCCCTTTTAAGTGTCTTTTAACCGTTGGATAAAAATATTTTTAAAAATGTCTACTGTATTAGTCAGGATTCTCTGTTTGAATCAATAGGGTATAGAATATCAAGAATTTATAAAATAGGTCTATGTTAGAAAACAGTTGTCTCATATCAAAGGCAGAGAACCTGGTGGATACTCCTCAGTCCTTGAGGCTGGGTACCTCAGCAGTAGGAGGAGACCCACAGTGGCTGTCCCACACTGAAGTGGTTGACAGCCCAGCAGTTTCTTGGTTTACCAGGCACTGTGCCTCAGTAGTCCCCACCTGGTGCTGAAATCATGAAAGTTTCCCTGGACGGCCACTAATCCTTAGTCCTAGACACGCTGGTTCTCATAGCAGTGAAGGAATCAGCAGCCACCATAGTAAGAACCACTCTGAGGCAAGAGGGAACGCCAACTGAGCAAAAGGCTAATGACCTTCCTCCTGCCACGCCCCCTTGTCACCTGGGCCTCTAGCAGAAGGTGCTGCCCACACACATGGGCTGCGGCTTCCGGCCCAGTCAAGGCACTCGGGACAGTTCTTCAGGGGAGGCTCCCTACACAGGTGATTCTAATTTGTGGCAAACTGACATTGAGACCAACCATCACAACACCCCTGGAATGCAATGTGATGTTTCTTTGTGTGTATATTTCATCACAGTGAAACATTTATCTCCTCAAATATTTCTTTCTGGGAAGTTTCTAAGACTCTTCTAGCTTTTTGGAATCCACATTGCCCATATCTAGACACCCTCTGTGCCAACAGCACACCAGAAGGTGGCTGCTAACTGTGCCTGCATGCCATGAATAGACAGCTTCCTCCCTCTCAGCTTTACATTTGAGTATTTACAGTGAGAGGACAAGACAGTCACTACAATATTAATCCAAGTCACATAAAATTGTCAATTTCAACTTATAAACCTCATATGCTTAAACTAATACTTAAACTATAATAAAATAACATTTTAGCCAGGCAGTGGTAGTGCACACCTTTAATCCCAGCACTTGGGAGGCAGAGCCAGGCGGATCTCTGTGAGTTCGAGGCCAGCCTGGGCTACAGAGTGAGATCCAGGACAGGCACCAAAACTACAGAGAAACCCTGTCTCGAAAAACAAAAAAAAAAAACAAAAAAAACATTTTAGAAACAGAAAACATTTTAGATGCTGTTGAAAAACCACTGAAGAGGTATATAACTCTTTTCTAAAATTATCTTCAGCCATACATGAAGAAGTCCAAAGACCACTCTCCTACAAGGGGAGTGACCTCTTGAACTCACACACAAGGAGACATACAAAAGGAAGTTGGTAGAAGCCAGAAATACTCCATGCCTGTAAGACATGCCCAGTTGTGCCCTGTGCCTGTCAGGCCAGCACCAGAAGACTGGTGGGAAGTCCAAGGGTTTGAAGACGGCTGGGCTGCATAAGAAGGCATTGTCAAACAAAGAAGAGAGCAAGTTTTTGGGCTTCAGCCCAAAAGCAGTGGTGGACTGCTTGTCTAGTACACACGAGGCCCTAGATCAAGTCCCTAGCACTGAACAGAAAGTTGGTTTATTAAAAAAGAAAATTGGGCATGATGGTCCATGTCTCCAATCCCAGCACTCGGGAGGCAGAGGCAGGTAGATCTCTGTGAGTTCAAAGCCAACCCTGGTCTGCATAGCAAGTTCCAGGACAACCAGGGCTACATAGAGAGACCCTTTCTCAACCAGGAAGAAAAAAGAAAGAAAATTGGTGTTTTCAAGAGCAAATAGCTTTGAAATATGCAATGACTGGTGTCAAAACAAATAGTGTGTTTTTAGGCTGTTTGTGTCCAGCAGTGAAAATAACGCGGAATCAAGGGTCCATAAACACATCGGAGCTCACAAATACTTGGTGAGAGCTTTTAGTGTGGTACCCCTTTAAAGCTTAAATTATGCAACATATTACTATAATTTTGCTTTGGAAGATGAACAAAAGTAAAGTATAAAGAATACAAAGACACATAAACACCAAACTCAACCTAGTTTTAACCTGGTTGGGTCATGTGAGCAGAATGGATGTTTCAATAGTGTCTAAGATGTTTTATTATTTTTAGTTGGATAGAGATGTATATCAGATGATCCTTTACCACCTTTATTTTAAATGTTAATAAATGTGTGCAACATTTTAAAAGGGGATTGCATCTATTTTAAACTAAAAAAAAAGTATAAATGAGGCTCAAGGTAGAATAAAGGAAAAGTATTTTAGACAAAATAATATCTAATGGGGCCGGAGAGATGGCTCAGTGGTTAAGAGCACTGTCTATTCTTCCAGAGGACCCAGGTTCAATTCCATCACCCACATGGTGGTTCGCAATTATCTGTAACTCCAGTTCCAGGGGATCTGATGCCCTGTTCTGGTTTCCTTGGGCCCTGTATCCATATACTATACAAACATGCATGCAGGTAAAACACCCACACACACAAGATTAATTAAAAAGATATATATCGAATGTCCCACTTACTATAAATTTAGTTATTCTCAGAACCATCCTTCCTCCAGTCTTTTGTTGAGAAGGCGAGGTATGGCACAGAGGCACCAGTCTACGAGCCCAGCACTTGGGGAACCTGGGGCACAAGTTTGGGGCCAGCCTAACTACATAGAAAGTTTCTGTTTCAAAGAACAAAATAGGCTGAGCAGGATGTCACACCTGTAATCCTAGCACTTGAGAGGCAGAGTCAAGACCATCAGGAGCTCAAGGTCAGCCCAGTTATGTAGCGAGCCCGAGGTCAGCCCATTTCAACAAACAGACAAGCAAATGAGACAGAGCAGCCGGGGCGGTGGTGGCACACACCTTTAAACCCAGCACTCAGGAGGCAGAGGCAGGCGGATCTCTGTGAGAAACCCTGTCTCAAAAAAACAAACAAAAAAGAAAAAAAAAGGAGAGAGAGAAAGAGCAATGTGGAGATGAAAAGGTCATTCTGGATGTTTTTAAGTCAAACAAGTTTCTTTTTATCACTATGTACATAATGATGACCTACTCAAAATGCGAACTTTCATTTCTTCCCTAAATTAATGCTGAGCCCAGAGCTTTGTATCACCAAATAGTAATGGAGGCCTTGATGAGTAATTCCAAAGCCGCATTCCTTTGGGCTGACTGAGGTTTCAAATCCTGAATTCCTTTGGGCTGAGTGGAATGTGGTTCTCTAACACTGCAGTAAGTGAGGCATTAGCCGATCTCTTTCTGCCTGAAATATTTTCATTTCTTTTATGCCTTGAGTCTCATTAACCCTTTTCAAGTGTAAAATGGATGCTGCCTTGAAAGGGACTTTTCCACCTTTTCCAAATATACATGTTAACAGACAGAAAGAAAATATCTGCTTGCATGCAGGATTCCTTTTCATCAGTGAGGTGTGCACCTTTCACAGAACATGGCACATCACCGCTGAAGTTACCAACAAAGCCCTGTCCTTCCTCTCCTCAGAGAAATACGTGGAAATGTACGGGAGTGCCCGCTCTGCTTGCCTTTGCATTGCCTGCCTCTTCGTGGCTGGCATGTGGTGGTGGTTTGAATGAATGATAAATGTCCCCATGGTCTCAGGCATTTGAATACTTGGGCTGGGAGTGGGGGTGTAAAATCTCTTTCTAGACTACAGAGAATATGTGCAGAAGATAAATGCACACACCCACACACAGACACACGCATGCAGACCATTAAAATTAAATCATTTTAAAAGTCTTGAATTTGTTCCTGTTGGTTCTTTTTTAAAGTATTCACTCACTCTGTGATATGTGTGAGTGCACGTGTGTGGAAGTCAGAGGACAGCTTTCAGTGGTCAGTTCTTTCCTTCCATCGTGGCAAATTCAGGTCATCGGGCCTGCATGACAAACACTTTTAAAGAGCTGAGCCACCTCACCAGACCTAGACTTTTTTTTTTCATGGTATCATTATTAATGATCAAAACGCATGGGAAGTCTAAATCCTAATTTACAGAAGAATGGATTAATGGCTGGGTACACTGTTGTATAAATATATATCTTTTAAATTTTTTTTTAAGTTAAAAAAAGTACTATGTGTATGTATGTGCCTTTTGCCTGCATGTGTATCTATACACCACATGCATGCAGTGCCCATGGAGACCAGAAGAGGGTGTTGGACCCCTGGAACCTGAGTTACAGATGGCTGTGAGTCACCATGCAGGGGGGGGGGGGGGCTGGGAATTAATTAATAGAACTCTAGGTCCAAATGTGGACAGACCTCAAAAACTTAAAGCCAAAGGAAGAGGAAGATTGTGAAGAGATACAAATATTTTCATCTCATTTACAAAAGGTTGGACTACATGCGAAAAACAGTATCATATAGTTAATGGACCCACACATATGTAGGAAATACTTTGAACCATATGAAAGTAATAATAAACTCCAGACTCAGGAGAATAATTATAGTTGGGGAGGCAAGGATGCTGAAATAAAGAATTTAAGAAACTGTTATTCCTAATATTTTGTTTCTTAAGCTACAGGTGGGTAAATATTCTTTATATTTCTCATAATGATATTTTTACTGGAAATAAATGAGAAGAATAGTTGAAAACTAAAGTTTGTAGGAAGATCACGTTTTATTTAAAATAGAGAGGAATCTGAAAATCGGGACTCTAGTAAGATATATCAGAATAAAAATATGAGGAGAAAGTGCCACCCAAACCCAGCTGCCATTACAAGATATCAGTAAACAGTCTAGTCTTGCTGAATTTAACCAAAGAGAACAGTGTCCTAATGGTCAAGAAAGAATTGCAACAGCAAGGCAATTACACAAGGCAGGATTTCCTAGGTGGCCAGAATGACTTTTCTTATCATAGTTCCAAAAGGATGCTATTGGACTGACTTGGAAATTAGCAGGTACAGTACACACCACCTCTCTGGGCATAGTGGAGACGGCTCTGGAGCATGGGTGTTTAGGACGACTCATCTGCGACCCCTCCAGGATGGTGTGATGGTTCTTCCTGCCCACTCGGCTACTGCTGAGGTAAACTAGGCCAGTGTGGACTGCATTGCTTCTTCTGCTGTTGTTATCAGCATCCTTACATGCCGTGTTCCCAGAATGGAAGATGGTGGTCCCATCCGACTGGTCAAGGCTGTTGCCCAGGCAGCCTGTTCTCTCCATGCCACTTGAGAGAATTGAGGATGGTCTATGACAGTTGAGATGACCCTAGGAAGGACCCGAGGAAGATGTCCATTGCTACAAAGTGGAATATTATAACAGATGACTCACCCTCCTACCCCACCTCTTCCTACTCATCTCCGAAAGCAAACACTTGCAAAAGGGCTTTCCAGAAGGCTCTTCCAGTGCTTATTTACCTGCACGCTTCAAAACAAAACAAACTATGATTTTGCAACCTCTCAAGTTTAGAAGCTGTTTGCTGATTTCCTCTGGTAAATTCTGAGTGTCTGGCCCTTGCGTCTTTCCCCTCCCCTCCCCCTGCATCATCTCAGGCTAGTTCCTGTCTTCTACTCACTGAACTTTCTACTACTTACTTCAACTCTTCCTGCATCTCAAACAGCCTCTGACTATGATTTCCCACATGGTCTAACATGAGGTAATCTACCACTGTCCCTTTGGAACTAAAAGTAAATAAGTCCTTGAACTGTCTGTTCTGCTCCAGTCCGAACTACCTGTCCTCTAGACCTGCTTGCACAAGAGGCATCTGGGACTTCTCTTTACTGGCAACCCAAAAATTCCCTTTGCCTCCCCTCTGTGGGATTTCTTATTTCTTGATCCGATGCCATATTCCTTCTCGGTTTATTTGCTCATTCTATTGGGATGTATCTGAGAGTGGCTTCCCAGGAGAGTTTGTGAGGCAGGTGTGAATGCCTTGATGGGAATATAGGATGCTAGACTGGGAATCAATACCTAAGATATTCAACTTATAAGGAAGATAGATTTTGGCTCACAGTTTCAGAGACTTCAATTCATGGCCAGTGGGTTCTGTTGCTTGTGGGCATATGACCAGATAGATCATTGTGGCAGGGAGCATGTGGCAGGGCAATGCTGCTCACCATACAGTAGCCAAGATGCAAAGACAGAGAGAGGAGGAGCCAGAGTGTCCTAGACCCTTCAAAGGGCATGCAGTCCCCCACAAATAGCCTAACTTCCTCCCATTACATACCACCTCCAACGGTCCCATCACTTCTCAGTGGTGCTGTCGGCTGGGGACCAAGCCTCATACGCAAGCCTTTGAGTGACATCTGAGATGCAAATGTAACACATCCATTTGCACTTTTCATGGCTCTCAGTCTTCTATTTTGTTCTAGTGTCACTGTGACTATTGCTAAGTCCTGACTTTTCTCTCAGGGAGCGTCGAGGATATTTTTTAAACCATTAGTTTGGAGGAATTAGTGCCTTAATGCTGGACTTTGGATTTTGTTCAATTCATGCTGAGCACTGTAGGCCCATTCAATCTGTAGTTCGTTTGGTCCTGAGAAATTTCCTTGAATAATTGTTGTGTCTTTTCACTCCAACTTTAGCTTTATTGCAATCTTATGGGCCCACCATCTTCCTACGAACAGTCCACTGCTGACCAAATGTTTCTATGCAAGGTATCGCTGTGTTTGAAAATGTAGCTACAGGACTTTGTAAAACTCCCTCGCCTTTTTTTTTTTTTTTCATGATGTAAACCAGGTTGGCCTTGAACTCACAGACATCCTTCTGCCTCTGCCTCCTGAGTACTGACATTAAAGGAATGTATCACCATGCCTCACCAGATTTTGTCACATTTTTTTCAGTAAATGCATTTTTCAGACATTGATCCCAGAGCCTAGTATACGATAGGCAAGTGCCAAACCACTAACCTAAACCCCAAACCCCTTCTGTCATTTTTACTTCTCTAACAGACCACAGCCTGCTTCTTCCTCTTAAAGAGCAAACACAAAGAAACCAGCAAGCATCCTCTAGTCTCCCAATTCTGTTACATCTTTTACTAATTCTGGGCACACACTGCCTTTATTGGAACTTAGCTTCTTTTAGTCTCAAATATTCAAAGACTTAGGTCAACTGATTTAGTCGTCCCTAAATGCCTGAGGCTGTGGGTGCTTCCTCAAGAACAGGCGCACACTGATATGATGGCAAATTTTGCACATATATTCCAGGAGCACCTAGACTCCTAAAGTGCCCCGGGGCCCTAGTAACATTCAATAAATAAGGAAACACAGAAGCCTAGAAAGACTGAGGCCTCTCAAGCTCTTAGTTAATTACACTGTCAGGATTGAAGTACAGATCTGACACCGGATGGCCTCAATGAAGGCATTCTGAAAGCATCATCAGGATAAGGTTGCGGCTCAGTGGTGGAACATTTCCTCGTCAACCAGTGTGTGTAAGGCCCCGAACAAAACCAGACAGATAAATGAGTAAATAAAACAAAGCAAGAACCTTACATGGAGAGGTAGAAGGGTCTTCCTAATGACCTTGAAATGTCCTTAACTCTGGATTGGGACTGCAGATTGCCTGGAATGGGTGGGGATGCATGACAATGTTTTAACTGGGTAAAGGACTGGGAACTCTGCAAAAGTGGATGGAAAAGCACTGGAGCTTCTGTGTCCAGCCCATGGGGCTAACCACCAGGCTCTTCTCCTGTGCTTGCCAACGATGCAGGAACTGCCAGGACATTCTCTGACTTCAAGAACCAGCCAGGCCTGAAGCCTGCCCCAAACACAATCACAGATATCCCCAGGCTTGGATTCTTCTGAGAGACTAGTCATTTGATGCAATTGCATGTGGTTTGAAAAACAAACTCCCACTCAAATGTGCTGTACTCAGGGAGACTACAATTGCTATGATCGTGTCTCCCAGAACACGGGCCCACTCTGACCACACGGCCCTTCCACACAGCCAACAGGAGCGTGTGCAATTCCAACGTGTAATTTTTGTCTAGGAAGTGGAGCTTCTTTGTCCTTATAGGATTTCCCTTAGCCTAGCAATCCCTTGAAAGGATTAGGCCTTAACAAGACTCCCCTCAAACCAGCCACAGTAATGTTCTTGGACTGCATACTCCTGTCCTTCACGATCTCAGACAGCTTTCACACAAAATCTCTCTTTTCATTGTCAAATCAACGTGTTGAAGTATGTAGTTTTTGTTTTTGTTTTTGTTTTTGTTTTTTGAGACAGGGTTTCTCTGTGTAGCTTTCCACCTTTCCTGGAACTCACTCTGTAGCCCAGGCTGGCCTCGAACTCACAGAGATCCGCCTGGCTCTGCCTCCCGAGCGCTGGGATTAAAGGTGTGCGCCACCCCGCCCGGTTGAAGCATGTATTATTAGTCCTTCATGCCAACCCAGAGTTCTGGGTCCCAGGGAATGGTGCCACACAGCAGCCTGTCCAAAATCATATCTTGGGGGTGGTTCCCTGTGCAAACCTTCACAATCCCTGGACCCACAGGTCAAAGACAAAGCAACTGCAGATGACTGACAAGCTGCGGAGCAGGTAGCCGCAGCATCCTAGAAAGGAATTCTAAGTCCACAACAGAGTGGTTCTACAGAGTTTTTATGGGACTGGATTGGGGAGGGTGGGTGACCAGCCAGAGACGGACGACAGAACAATGCAGTCATGCAACCCCCAGCCAGGCTTCCAGTTGCAGCGGGGATGGGGACAGGGTTTTGTGCCAGCCCGATTATGCCATCATCTACACTCTGGCTAAAAATAGTAATGGCTCAGAAGCAGGCATGGTGGACAGGAAGAAATTTTGGTTGCTCTGTAACATTCCTTGTTCTTTAAAAAGAACATGTAGTCATACATACTTTCATAATTATAAGTTTTCTTTAAAAATCAAAAGAAACTTGGCTTTTGTTGCCACTTTGAGAAACCTTGAGTTCTAGGGTGTTGTGTGGGTGGAGGAGATTCCTGACATACTATTTATCTTAAACACACAACCATCCACATCCATCCAGGTCAGCCAACATGTGACTGCCACCATTGCAGACCACAGTGAAGTCACTGCCTTCCAGGCCCAGGGCACACGGGTCCCTTCAGAAATGCAGGTGACAGACCAGAAAGGGCTTGGAGCTAGTCAGTTTTCCATCACTGTGATAAAATGCCTGAGGTTAACAACATTTTAGCAGTAAAAGTTGCCTTGGCTCAGGTTTTCAGAGGTTTCAGGCCCCTGAAATGGTCCTTTGGTACCTCTGCTTGGGCCTGTGGTAGCAGGCGGCACATGAGGACTGTTCTTTTCATGATACCAGGAGGCACAGAGAGAGACAAGAAGGGGCCAGGATTCCAGTCCCCCCTTTAAGGGCACACCTCAAATGACCTAACTTCCTCCCAGTAGGCCAAACACGACCTCTCAGTGGTGCTCTGAGCTAGGGACCAAGCCTTCAACATTCGGGCCTTCCCTGGAAAGCCTGCTCCTTTTTTTTTTTTTTTTTTTTTTAACAGAGAAGTTGATCTGGGGAGAGGGACAGGAAGGAGCGGAGGAAGGGGAAACTCAGTTGGGATGTAATGTATGAGAGAAGAATAAAAGTTGAAAAGAAAAGAAAAAGAAACAGGTCCTGTACCAGGGACAGCAGAGGACTCACTCCTGAAGCCCAGTTGGGATTTTGACAGGGAAGGGAGAAGGAGCATGAGGAAAACATTGAAGTAAAGTCTGGGAAGAGAAACGACATTACAGATAAAAACCAGTCAGAAACAAACCAAAACACAAGCTGCAAGACCACTTCTAATTACCCTTCCCATCCTTGTCACAGAGTCCTGTCCTCATGGACGTCCCCCTGTCCTCCTGGACATTCTCTTTCATCTGCCCCTTTGACATCTCTCCCATCACCAGCCTCTCTGGAAACATTTCGGCAGATCACAGTTCGTAAGAGCTCCTCGGGTTTGTATTGTTCTTGGCGGTCCCAGACATTTGGAGAAAGACAGGAGTGGGCAGCAAAGGTCAGAGGTCTAAGGGACTTGCCCAGCTGATGAGGAAGGGGATCAAGATGCCAGCCTTAGTCTCTATGAACTTTTGACCCAATTTTCCTGGTTAAAAAAAAAAAATTTAGGGTGAAATCCTGGGCTCTGGCAGTCCCAACAAGCTGTGCTCAGTGTCCCAGTACTCCAGCTTCAGAAATGAGTCTAGAGTAGATGAAGAAAGTTCGTTCAGTTGGCACACACACACACACACACACACACACCATACACACCAACTGTCAAACAGGGTCACCTGAGTCAGATCAACCCAGTTTCAATCCCAACTCTGATATTCACTGGCATCGGCCCATGACCTTGAGAAACTTAACCTCTCTGGGTCTCCTTTCCTAGCAATGTGATGAGGGATGATAATGTTTACAACTGAGCTGTTGGGCACAGTAAAATGGGGCAATGCCTGAGACACAGAACCACTGAAGCAGTCATTCCCTAAAATCCTGACAAAGGTTGTTATCGTTCCCATGCACTGTCTGTCCTTTGGCTCCTGAACTCTGCAGTCTGCCTGGAGACTGGGGCCCAGGCTGGCCTATCTATCCAAGCCCATTTTCCTTCTCAGAGAAGTGCTCCCATCCCACGTTCAGACCCCACAAGAATTCTCAGGGTCTGCTCATTGTGGCTCCAAATGGCAGTGTGAAGTTTTTCTTAGTGCGACTGGGAAAACTCTTAAGAAGTGGTCAGTGCAAAACACAGTTCTCTGAGCCAAACATAAGTGGCCATAACCCAGGAGCACTGATTCAGGTTGCCTGGAACAACATGTTCCAGTGTGGAAACAATTACATGAGAGCTTATTCATTGCAGAACAAAGTGGGTCATATGTAAACAAGGCATTAATCAAATACACCAAGTGGGACCACAGGTAGGTGAGTTACAGCAAAGTGAGGGAAACTATGCTATAGATCTTACATGCTTGTACTTTAGCCAGACAGTGGTGATGGTGCACACTTTTAATCCCAGCACTTGGGAGACAGAGGCAGGTGGATCTCTGTGAGTTTGAGGCCAGCCTGACCTACAGAGTGAGTTCCAGGACAGTCAAGGCTATTACAGAGAGAAATCTTGTCTCAAAACAAACAAACAAATATATTTTAAAGGTTTTACCTAAAAGTCAAAAGAATGTCAGACATAAGGGTGGGTAATGAGTGGCTATTATGGGGACTAGTAATAATGCAAACTAATTTGACTCTGGATAGGCAACATTCTTTCTGCACTCACAAATAGCTAATCAGTCATAAAAAAATCTTTAACCCAGGTGTGGGTGCCCCCTCCCCACTAAACTTCAGTTTACAAACCTGAGGATGGGGGTGGGTAATACACATTAGAATAGGTTCCTTGAGCCGAGAGGGGTGGTAGGGAGACAGGAGGGGAAGGGGTGGGGAAGAGGAGGATGGGAGAAGTGGTGGGGATGAAGAGCTCCCAGATCTTGTTCTCACATCCATATGGCATCCAGCCCTGCTGGCCACCCCCTTGTCTCTTCCCAGGCACTGCCCTGGATCAGCTCAGTGTGAGCTCATCTGATGCTCTTCGGCTCAAGTGAGCTCTTCAGAGCTCATGGAACACTGACATTCAGACTGGGTGTTTGCTTCATCTCGCTGCCTCCATGCCCAAATCCTGAAGCCAGCTCTTCTCCCACCCCGAGCAGCTTTGTCCAGAAGCCTGGCAGGGGTTCCTAGGACACCTCCCTCTCTCCTTTACAGCAGCACACTCTGTCCCCTGGGCTTTGAATGGAGTGGCAATCACAGTCATCAGCACTTCAGGACAGGAAGGCACCTGGAGAAAGGTGTCCTTCTGGGATTCGGTCAATCTGTGAACATCGGAGAGCGTTGAACAGTATCAGACAGTGTAAATCAGTCACTCAACGGACTCTTCATACAATCAAGAGACACACGGTAGGAAATGGAAGTGAGGCTGCTCCCAGAGGAACCTCTTTCTGGTGTGAACAGAAGCATCTCGGAGAGATCCCCTCCAGAGCCAAGAGCTTCTAGCAGGTTTAAATCTCACCAACTGGAACATTCTTGTTACCAGATGCACGCAGGTCCATAAACTGTTTGCTTGGTTCACCTGGTGGGACTTAGAATCACCATGGAAACAAATCTCTGAGTGTGTCTAGATTAAATTGAGGTGGGAGGACCCATACTAAGTGGGGGAAGGGGGGCAATTGTGGGGGGGGGTAGAGGGGCGCTAGACTGAGTTTTTAAAGTTGAAAGCCAGTTAAGCTCAAGTGTTTATCACTCTCTGATCTCTACTTCCGGACTGTGGATATAATGTGTGAAGAGCTCAACAGTTGCCTCCTGCCCCTGTCTCTGTCCTGCCTGGCCACAGTGGGCTGTGTCCCCCAGAACCGTGAGCAAACAAAGCACATCCATCCTTGCTGCAGTTCCTTTCACCACAGATGTTGTTGCAAGTGAGAGGGCAATGGACACAGCCAGTTCCCTTGTTAGGAGCCTAGAGCGATGATGTCTTCCTGTTAGTCTCCACACTCAGGAGGTGGGGGTAGGAGGATCAGGAGTTCAAGGCCACCCTCAACCCCAGAGCATGCTGGAGCTCAGCTTGGGCTACAAGAGACCCAGGTTAATTAATTAATTAACAGAAGTTGATAGAAGAATCTGCATTTGTTCACAGTTTAGCCTAATGAGAACTGGGAAATCCAATCCTACTCCATGTCTGAGGCCATGATTTACAGAAAGCCATGAGAAAAAGTCTAAGACAGATGTAAATTTAAGTACAATACTGGTTATGTTTTTTTTTTTTTCCCCAGGAAGGAGGAGACCTGGGTTCCAGGCTGCCTCCCTTCTCTGTTACAGGGACAGTTTTTTTTAATTAAGTCCATTTTTAAAGAGGAAGGAGTCTGGGTGTTTCCTGGGTGTTTCCACTCCCAGGGTCTTTGTCCCCTAGGTCCCGTCCTTTAATAGGTGTGTGTTGAAGCCTTGCACAACTTTCCTTGAAGGTCAACTTCAAGCTCAAGACTCCTGTATGCCTGTTAAGCACTCTAATTTTGTAAGTGGGGGCAGGGTAGATGACAGTCTGATAGCTAAAGGGAGGGTCACAGTGTCTCTTTGGAACATCTCCTGTCAGCACAGGATCACAGTCACATTGGGACTTTGTTGATACAGGAAGTACTGTGAGTCATGAAGCTGGGCTGGGCTGAGCTGCTCTGTTTCAGGCCCCTTTGGCAGCCATTCATCATTGACTTCTGTTACCTACAATTTTTGAGGTTATTGAACAAAATCTTACAACGTATGGCAGGTTGACAGACCTCTGGACTCTATTAACCTTAAGGCTGAGGCAGAAACCAAAACCTGCTGGGGGCATCTTGCCTGATTTAACCAATGTACAGCTCTGTGTAAGATTCGCCCACTGTGGCAGGTTTCTGGAAGTAGTTCTGCCCAGGACCACAGAGAGCTGGATACTTTCCTTGGTGAGACACACACCTGTGAAACGTAATGGAAGGGAAGAAGGACTCCTGTTGGCCCCTAGTTTGAAGGGTAGGATGGGTTACCTTGCCATTGAGACTGGATTTAGAGTCACCCAGGAGACAAACCTCGGGCTTTGTTGAGGGTGTTTCCAGAGGATTGACTGAGGCGGGAAGAGCAACCATGAATGGTTGATGTGATGAACTGATAAAAAGAAGACAGAGCGTTGGGCACCAGCTCTCATTGCTCTGCTTCCTGACTCAGACTCAATGTGACCCACACCTCATGCTCCTACTGCTAAGCCTTCACCACTATGCCGGACAGTGCCCTCAAACTGTGAGCCCAATTTACCCTTTCCTCTTTGAAGCTGTCAAGTGTTCTCTCACAAGGAGAAAGAAACTCCTACAAAGGGGGCATTAATCTGTCATGGTGAGGAGGCATGGCAGTGGGCCTGCAACAGCCACTTGATACCCAGAGAGCAAAAAGTATTTAGACAGGAAGCAGGGCTGGCCTATCCCCCCCGCAAGACCCACCCCTCATTGGCCTGTTTCCTCTAGCCAGTCCCCACTCCCTGAAAGTTTCACAAGCTCCTAAAACAGCATGGTCAACTAGGGGACAAGCATTCAAACACAACAGTCTGCAGCAGACATGTTACATTCAAAGGTTGACACAGGTCCTTGGAGGACCATGTTCTTGGGGAACCAGGGTGTTAATTTGTTTACACTTCTGGGGCACGGTCATTCAAACTGGCTCAGAACAAGCCAACTCTTCTTTCTGAATTGTCATTGTTTTTAATGTCAAAAGTAAACATCGTGATTTCTTGATTATTTTTCTCCTTTAAACATGCTAAGGATAGAACCTAGGGCCTTGTATACGCCAAGCACAAGATGTACTACTGAGCTACTTGGCCAGCCCCAAACAGTTTGCTTATAGGAAATGAGAATATATTCTATAATGACAATAGGAAGTATAGCACAGTAAGTCCTCAAGCCAATAATATAGCTGTCTGTGGTGATTATCAAGTACTATACATAATAGTTAAAACATTTATTTTGTGTGTGTGGAGGTCAGAGAACAATGCCAGGGAGTTGGTTCTCTCCCCCCACCATGTAGGTCCTGGGAATTGAACTCAGGGATTACACTCAGGTTTAGTGGTGGGTGCTTTACCCAACGAACTTGTCCTGTTCTGTGTGCTATATTTTTTGTTTATTATTTGGCATTTTAATGCATGTGTGTAATGCAACTTGATCATATTCACACAGCCCTCTGCTCTTCTGAGCTCTGCATTCATGCCAAGGGCAGCAAAACCCAAATGACTCCACACTGTGACATTCAAGAGCCCCTTCGTCACTGGGTGACAGGACTTTTTCGGCTCTCTGTCATCTTAGGTGGCTACAGTTTTGTATATGCTCTCACTGTTGTTGGAAATGTCATTGTTTGGTTCATGGCTGTATTTGTGAATGTATCAGTTGTCACTGAGCTATACTATTTTGTGATAGTGTGGGGTGTGTGTGTGGGGTGTAGTAGGGACCAGGCCCAAAGTCTCACACATGCTAGGCAAGTGCCATATCACTATCTATCCCCAAAACCTCTTTTTTCATCTTTATTCAAGTAACTATTTATTTATTCCTGTTGGGGGTGGGTGGGGAATGAACACAAGAAACCAGCAATTAATTGTTCTATATCCACTTGACTCCATTAGGCAATATAATAACTTTGGACATGGGCTGTCTTTAACAGAAGTTGGGTTCATTGAGCCTCCAAGATTCAAAGACATGAGGTTAGCTAGTCTTGTTAGTCAACTGCCTGGGGGCTGTGGGCACCTCCCTGAGAACAAATATATCCTGACATGGCAGCGATTTCGCATGCAATTCCTAGGAGCACCTGGACCCTAAAGTCCCTTGGGAGTCCCATTGTAACCCAGTCAGCCATGAAACAGCCTCCAGAAGACTGAGATGGCTTAAGCTCCCAGTGAATTATCTTGACCAGATCTGAGTGCAGCTCCCCCAGCCCTGCACCTTGGGCCCTGTCACCTGGGAACTTGTGTAGGTTATTCAGCCCCATGGTGCCTCAGGTTTAGCATTTGAGGGTGGAATGACAAGGTGTCCTTTTGGTGCCTGTCACCTTGGGCTTAAATGGGTGTTTGTCATCACTGTTTTCTGCAGCAGAGGACAAACTCAGGAGTCATGCATGGCCACTCCCAAGACTTGCCCCAAAGTCTATAGGCTGAGCATCCAGCACCCTGTACCCCCTGCCCAGTTCCTCACAGACCTTGTTTTCAGTCACTATAAACTGGAACACAAGCAGGGTGCAGGTGCCGGGGGGGGGGGGGGGGGGGCTCCTTCTTCAGGGAGCTTAACACCGGAGGATGGACCAGAGAGAGGCAGAGTGGAGGAGTGATGTCACAGGTTGAGAAAGGGGTGGGGATCCAGATAGAGTGAAACCAGTCAGAGGGGGGGGGGGGGGGGGGGGAGCCATTGCGCTGCCCAGAGGAGACCTGCCTGCTCACTCCCACCCTGGAGGTCACAGTCACAGTAGCTCAGGATGAGGGGCATGGCAGGGGACTAGATCATGCTGCAGAGTGGCCTTCTGGGAGTGTCCAGTTACAGGGACCTGGGAACCGCCCTGGGCTGAGAATTCTCCAAGTCCCTCCTCCCTGCTGTTGTGAGCCAGGCTGGGGAAACACTTTCAGTTTTGTTTTCTTGTGTGCAGTAAAGGAAACTCCACAGAAGTCCTCCAAGGAGCAGAGCATGGAGGCTGACTTCCAGGTGTGCAGGAACTGGTAAGCAAGCACTTTCTCCAGGGCTGGCCAGAGAGAGGGGTGGAGCAGAGAAAGCTGTTTCTGAAGTGAAGGGGATGAGGGACATACCAGAGGGCCGGCCAGAAGGGACTGGAACCTCTGGGGTGAAGAGGCCAAAACTAGATCTCTGGACAGAGTGGTCAGTGATACTTCAGCGTCACTACACTCCCTCAAGTGTGGGCGTTTCATGTGGCTGGTCAGCCACGAAGTTAAGTAGCCAGGGACTTATCCCTAACAGGGTGTTCATCCCTGTTGAAGCTTAGGTCCTAGTGTGGGGTCCTGGGCAACATAGTCTTCCCACCCATCTGTGAGAGGGACCTAGAAAGGTGTTCCATGGTTATTCCCACCCTCCACCTGACAAAGGAGCTGGGAGGTAGAACTTGGAGGAGAGAGCAGGGAGCAGTGACCACATCTCCAAGTACAGCGAGCTTGTCTCTCAGCAGAACCTACCTGCTGCAGACACTGGGTTAAGCCTCCCCAGGATCTCCAGACTCTGGAAGAAATGCTGAGCATGTAGGTAGGCAGAACAGAGAAAGCAAGCAGAGCAAGGAGATGTCACCCTGTGCAGCTGTTGGGGACAGCCTGATCAGGCTAACAGCAGTGAGACTTTCCATGTCCGTCTGTGGCCATGGCCCAGGTGTTAGGGCCCTGGGGCACCTCCCATGGACAGCTGGCCCTTTAGGGCCATCAGCTTGAGTAGGTCAAAGGAGCATCAAGGTCATAGAACAGCTATCCACTACATTTCCAGTGGTGAACTTATCAGAGAACACCCTGCCCTAGCAGACTCCCCCGGGTCTCAGCACCTCTCTGAGTAGCTTCAGGAGAGTCCAGGGACAGGAGACAGTTGGGTGGACTTTCACTCTCGGAGAGTTAGGAAACCCTTGGAGATTCTGAAAGCTGTTTCCACCGGTGTAGAAAGTGTGGTCATGGCAGGGCTGCGATGCCAACTGACATGTTATTTTGTTTTCATGATGGCTTTACTGAGAGATAACTAGAAAAGGATAAACTTCGCCTCCCTCCTTCCCCCATCTCTGAGAGTGAGGAGTACTCGGCACTAAGTCTAGGGTATTGCAGAGCAGCCAGTCACTCTAGCTGCATCCCCAGCTCTATTTTTACTTTGCATTTTGAGAGAGGGTCTCACTAACTTGCCCAGGCTGATCTTGAACTCACTCTATTGCGTAGGTAGGCCTTGAACTAGCCAACCTCCTGTCTCAGTCTCATGAACAGCTGGGATTACAAACCTGTGTCAACAGGCACAGCTGACTTGCACGTTTAAAATACACATTTTGGCATACATTACTTATCTGTGAAACCATCCCACAACCTAGGAAATGAATCTATCATCACTCTCGAAAGTTGCCCTGTTGCCCTGGTAACCCCTTTCTATCATTCCTTCCTGTCCACTCTCCTGGGCAGTGCAGTACTTTGTAGAATGCCCTCACAATTATTTTTATAATGGTGAATTTCTCTGCTTTTTCACTAGCACAAGCAGGGCAGGAGAGCATCATCGACGTCACGGTATTTTCCATGCTTGAAGGTCTGGGAAGAACTGGCCCTAGGTATGCAACAAGGCTTCATGCTTTATACTAAGACAATGAGCCTTTCTTTCTCCCCCACTTTATCCTGAAGCAAAAGAAATGTGGCCTCTGTCCACTTCACCCTCCACGAGGCCCACTGCCTGCGCTTCCTGGTCCTTTGCCCAGAATGTGAGGAGCCCATCCCAGAGTCAGAGATGAAGGAGCATGCAGAAGCTGAGCACCAGCAGGTGAGCAGGTAGCAGTCCAGACAGAGGCCTGGGGGTCAGTAGCTAGAGCCCAGTCCTCCCTGGCCATGTGGGAAAGTCATTTCATCCCTCCTTGTCTGACATCGGTTTGGGATTTTTTGTGCTACATTGAGGCTGCCCCATTTTTTCCCCTGTGGGACTATGGGCCTGGCAAGGCAAGGGGTCCATTCTTCAGAGAATTGCAAGGAGGAGGCAGATGGGTCCAGCTTAGTCTTCTTTCCTACCTTTCTAAACCAATCTCTCTTGTGGCTTTATCTGAGAATAAGCTCAGACAACCATTTAGATTCAAACTGGTCCAACAAACAAACTTAACCTAGGTTAGGTGCTAGAGGAAAGAGAGGTCTCCATCCTCTAGGATCTCATGGACCCAAGTGTGAAGTATGGCTAGCCCAAGTGATGTAAGGAGAGACCAGGGGCTGAGGCTAGAACCCACCTCTCTATGTATATGTGTTTGTATCCTAGTTAGGGTTACTGCTTTGATGAAAGTCTATGGCCAAAGCAACTTAGGGGAGAAAAAGGTTTATTTGGCTTAAGGAAGTCAGGACAGGAATTCAAGCATGGCAGGAACCTGGAGGCAGGAGCTGATGCAGAAATCGTGGAGGGGTGCTGCTCACTGCCTTGCTTCCTATGGCTTGCTCAGCCTGCTTTCTTATAGAACTCAGGACCACCAGTCCAGGGATGGCACTATCCACAATGGGCTGGGCTCTCCCCCATCAATCACTAATTAAGAAAATGTCCTACTGCTGGATATTATGGGGACACTTTCTCAATTAAGATTACCTCCTTTCAGATAACTCTGGTTTGCGTCAAGTTGACATAAAATTAGCCAGCACAGTTTGGGTAGTCTGCACTATATCATCAGTATGTGCAGTTGGGCCCATGTCCTCCATCTTCCCACAGACCAAGGACATCCAACAGCATCCTGCCAAGTGCAAATTCTGTGACCTGGCTGTGCACCTCAGCAAGCTGGATGTTCACGAGTCCCACTGTGGCAGCCGGACAGAGCGTTGTCCACACTGCAACCAGCCCATCATACTCCGAGTGTTGGCTCAGCACAAAGATGTGTGTCTGCATGCAAAGGCCAGGTCTGAAGAAGGTGAGCATCAGAGAGAAGCTGGAGAGGGAGAGGACAGTTTGCAGGGTCAGTCTGTCTCTTGAGCAGGATGCAAGGACAAGAACCCTTATCAGCACAGGAGAGAAGAGAGTGTCCAATTCTGTATTAGACTGGAGTTGCCTTCTTGTGTGTCTGTAGTGCCCTTTAGTGACTTATCCAGGGAAAACAAGAAGCCAGGGGTGGGGGTGTAAGAGCCACAGAGAAGAGGGAGAGAAAGCCAAGGGGAATCCTAAATATGAAGGGCTTTATTCATATTCCAAAGATATAATCTTAGCCTGGTAAGGCCACCCAAATCATCCTATAGATGAAAAACACACAAAGAGATCCAGGAACAAATAAGAATAGAGAGTCCAGCTTCAGCACTAAGCCTAGATCCTCCTTTTCCACCTGGGTGTATTGCCTATTTTTACCATTCTGTGATTTAAAAAAAAAAAAAAAATGGTAAGAAGCAGAAGCAGCTTAATGAATGCAGAAAGGGTTTACTGAGGTTTATAGTTTGAGAGAGAACAGTCTTGTTATGTTGGGGAAGGCATGATGGCAGGAACATGAGACACTGCACTGGTGTCTCACAGTGGCAAGCAGAAAGCACAAGACATGGAGCTGGGCTACAAAACCTCAAGACCTGCACCCAGCACCCCACTTCTTCCAGTGAGGCTCTACCTCATAAAGGTGCCACAACTTGCCAAAACAGCATTAAGGGCTAAAAACCAAATATTCAGCTCAGCAAAAGAGTGGGGTGTCTATATAAAACCACAGCAATTAGCAATGGCTGGATGGGAGGCTGCTACAGCTCCAGACTGTAGCTTTGTATATCAGCTTTCTAGTATCACTTCAGATTCTCCCCCCACCTCTCTCTCCAGTTCCAGTCCTGGGGCATTTGAACCTAGAGTCTCATACACGCTAGGCAAGTACTCTACCACTGATCTCTCTATGGACTGTTGACCCAATTCAATGGCCATATTATAGGAGTGTTTGCCAAGAACACAGTTGCCAATGTTTCACATCTTTTGTTGCCTTTGTTGTTTGTTTTGACAATGTGATAGCATGTGGAGAAACTGTGAAACCCCTTAGTAAGTCCCACCAGGTCAACACTCTACCCAAGATCAAAATTGGCCAATGGGAATCCCGGAAGTATGAGATTCGTGACTTTTCCTTTACTCTGTTGTGCCTGGCCTCCCACCCAGCCAACAGTTTCCAACACAAAATTCATTGACATCTTCAATACAACACAACCTCAACAGTGATGTTACAACCAACACCTGGTTGGATCACAGAGCTTGGAAATTGAGAATAGCTCAATTAGGCAGTCTGGGCATGAAAGGAAATGTCTCAGCTCTGGACCCCAAGACCAAGTTCTCAGCACAAAGGAGATTTATTTACCTCAGAGGAACAGAGGGCGGGGAATAAGAGACAATGACAGGAGATAAGGAAGAGGGAGAAGGGAAGGGAACAAGGGAGAGGGGGCAGGGGTATTTGTCCTGGAGGACACAGGCCTGCCTCTGGATAAAAAGGAAACAGACCTAGCCCATAGGAAAATGGCAGTTTATAAAGGTAAAAGCAGAAAGTCTGTGTTAGCATGAGGTGATTAATTTCAATTGGGCATGTTAATTAGGCGAGTCAAAGGTGTTTTTTGATGGCTGGACTTCAATACTTTGACAGCTGGACCTTGGTGGTCAGCCTCAGGAGGAGGAAGTAGCCAAGTAAGGGACTAGACCTTGGTGGCTAGCTTTAGGAATGTGATCTAATGATTTTTTAGCAAGGCAGAGGGAATGGGGGAGAAGGGCAAGGCCTGCCAGAGCCACATGTTCGAGTGGGCTAGTGTCCCTTTGGGTCAGCTATGTATATAACCCCTTTCAATTGCCAAAAAACCAGTTCTGCTCTAGGAAAAGGTTTCTTCATTAGTGCCGCTGCAATAAAAAATGGCTGTCCAGCCGGTTCTCTCCTCGACTAGGCTAGCCTAAGGATGGTTAATGCTCATGAATGCAGGCCTTGGGAGCATCCAGGGGAAGAGGTGAGTTAGCCATCGTCAAGAACAGTCATTTGTGGTATTTCTGTGATTACTCAGGGAAGAGAACTGTATCTCCTGAAAGGAAAACCCACTGTGATTACTGCAAACAAATGATTCCAGAAAATAAGGCTGTCTCCCATATGGTGAGTAGCAATGTCTCACTTTCTAGCTGTGCATTAGCCAATTCATACTCCAAAGGTGTATGAACAGCAGATTCCAGACCAATTTTGCACGGCTCAGTTATCAAAGGTTCTGGTGTTTGCTATTTCACTTTGTTTTGTTTTGTTATGTTCCAAGGTTCTCAGGGCAAATTTGGCATGCATAGTTGGTTTTCATTTGTGCCTAACCCTTCAAGCAGCAGCCCTGACAGCTCCTGATGGCCCTGATCACCTCTGACCATCACCAACCTTCAGGACCTAGATTTTGCAATGTGGGCCTCAGCAGGCCCTGCCCTTTCAGGCTTTCTGTCCATATGGTATTTAGCTGTGAAGTCCCCGATGAGACAAAAAGGGACTGTTCCATCTTTCCATAATAACCGACAGCATACTGAGTATTAAAGGGGGACTCCGGAGATGTCCGATGTAGCTGGTTGACGGACCGGTTTTACAGAAAAGCACTGCCAGATTTAGCCCTCCATAGCCTTGGACGCTTTTTAGTGTGTTGCTGAGCCAAGCTGCACTCTTGTCTAGAGCTCTTCCTCCCTGAGAAACACCCAGCTTCTCTCCCAGGAACTCATCTCCTCCCTCCAACCCACCCCCAACCCCTGGAACAGAGAGCTGTTTATCTTTCTTTAAAAAAGAAAAAAGAAAAAAGAAAAATAGAATATTCCAGCACTCGGGAGGCAGATCTCTGAGTTCTAGGCTAGCCTGTTCTACATGGTGAGTTCCAGGACATCCAGGGCTACATAGTGAGACACTGTCTTTAAAAAAAACAAAAAACAAAACAAAAAACAAAACAAAACCACCCACCACGGAACATCAGAACTAGGGGACCGTAGAGATGAACTAGCTCTTTTTTATTGCAGCAGCTGAAACCTGCCATTCCTGGCAGTGCCGTGCAGGGGAAGGGGCTTCTCCTCCCCTCTCCTCATCTTTCACAGCTGGGAGTTTCCTCTCATCCAAGCCCCTGGTTACAGGATGAACCCCACATCTCTTGCAGTGTCTTGGTCCATTTGCACTGCTGTAACAAAAGACCACAGCCTAGGCAATTTCTACATGACAGAAATATGTTTCTCAATGTTCTGAAGCCTCAAAATCCAAGTTCAGAGTGTAGTCATTTGGCGTCTAGGGAGGGCCTTGCTGCTGCCTTGAGGCAGAAGGCAGAAGAGCAAGCGAGCAGCTGGCTAGGTAGTTTGAAGCCTCTTTTATAATCCCATTGGTGTGGCAGGAGCCTTTGTGACCTTCACCTCCCAAAGGTGCAGCTGCCTATGACAACATTTGGATTTTAATGTATTTTTTAGGGACTACAGAGAGACAAGGTTTCTCTATATAGTCCTGGCCATCCTGGAACTCACTCTATAGACCAGGCTGGCCTTGACTTCACAGAGATCTGCCTGCCTCTACCTCCTGAGTGCTGGGATGAAAGGCATGCACCATCATGATGGATTTATTTTTATTTGTGTTTATATATGTGTGTGCACCTACTTATCTGTATGTGTACCCCATACATGCAGTGTTTATGGAGGCCAGAAGAAGATATCATATCCCCTAGAACTGGAATTACAGGTGGTTGTGAGCTGCCTGACAGGTGGGTGCTGAGAGCCAACCAAACCTGGGTCCTCTGCAAGAGCAGCCAGTCCCCTTTATGACGGAGCCATTTCTCCAGCCCCCAAACCTGGATTTTAGAGGGACACATCCAAACCTCCATCCCTGCAACCTGAGTCTTCTTTCTTCTAGCAAAGTCAGCTGTAACATCGAATATCTGCCTTATGTTATTCATAATTAATTTTTTTACAATTATTTGTGTGTATGTGTATGTGTGTGTGTGTGTGTGTGTGTGTGTGTGTGTGTGTGTGTGTATGCGCATGCACGCGTGTGCTGAGTGAAGGTCTTGTGGAGATAGGTCCTCTCGTTCCACTATGTGAGTTCAGGTATCAGACTCAGGTCTTCCGGCTTGACAGCAAGCACTCTTACCCACAGAGCCATGCTGCTGGCCCTTCCTCATCATCTCTAAGTGTTTATAGGGAGAAGCCTTGCAGGTTATCTCAGCTGTATTGTCCAACTATTGCAGAAACAATGTCCAGCCTCAAGGACTGTGAAATATCTTCAGGATGGAAAGCCAAAACTCCTTCCTCCATCCCTTACAAGTCAGGTGACTGGAAATCAAACACCCAGAGTGAACCAAGATGTCCGTCCAAAGACAAAAAATAGAAACAGTTCAACAAAGCAAGAGGCAAAGGACCAAAATGGCACCCTGGACCTGCCTGTGAAGTCTCCGCTCCAGCAGAGGGCTGCTCTCTCTACAGGATGTGAAGCAGCCTATGACATCTTTCAGAGGTGCCATCAGTGTGGCATCTTACTTCCCTTGCCTGTTCTAAATCAGCACCAGGTACCTTCCTCTCCCCTCCACCCTGCTGCCTCCTCACCTGGCTGGGAACCAGCTGCCTAGTGTTAACCCAGAGGTGGGAGGGAATGGGGGACGGGAGGATGGAAGTGGGGGGATGGGGTGGGGGATGGGGTGGGAGATGAAGGTGGTGTACCAGTGTAGTGGCTGGACAGTTCCTCCCGTGCTTCTTCCTGCTTCCGTGTGCCCATGCACATTCTCTCTAACACTTGCTACCTGGTTTGTGTCACTTCCCAGTCACTGGGTCCCCTTGGAGGGTAGAACTGGATCTCTCCTCTCTGTGTCTGCCACTATACCAGGCCTGGACACATAGCAATGATCCAAGGCTGTGGAGTGAATGAGCGAAGCCCGGGGCTGTCGGTGAGCTCTTTCTGGGTGGAGATAGGCAGCTTAGGCCTAAGAGCAGAAGGGTCTGGCTCCAGATGTGAAGGCAGCTGGTGGCTTGCCTCCAGCACACCCAGGTTTATAGCTGGCTCCCATGTCCTGAGTTTTCCTTCCAAGACTATCTTCTTTTTAAAGAAAGCTTTACTCTTTCAATGTTATTCCTGGGAGGAGAGCTGCACTGGTAAGCACGTGGAGATCAGGGCACAGCTCTGTGGGGTTAGTTCTCCCCTTCTGCCTCTATAAAAGTTCCAGGAGTTGCCAGGTTTGTATAGCAAACGCGTTCACCCATTGGGCCATCTTCTGGGCCCCTAAGACTATTTCTTGTGTTAATAAGAGTTGTCATTGGTAGTCAACCACTGTGCACATTACAAACATGGTACAATGTTGCCATGCTTTGCTATGGCTGACCTTCCTTATAGACAAGACAGGTTACTTTACCCACATTCTACAGATGAGGAAACTGGGGGGATGCAGAACCATTTGAGGAACTTTACAATGTAAGGCTCCAAAGTCTATGCTCTTAAGTTCTTGGCTAGAGGCCTTAGTTGTTTGATACTTTAAAAAACACAAAATATGGACCGGAGTGGTGGTGCATGCCTTAAATCCCAGCACATAGGAAGCAGAGGCAGAGGCTGAGGCAGGTAGATTTCTGTGAGTTCCAGGCCATTCTGCTCTACATAGAGAGTTCTTAGATAGCCAGGACTACATAGAAAACCTGTCTTTAAAAAAAAAAAAAACTGGATTTTGTTAAAGATATAATAATATAATATAAATATAAACATTATTTGGTATCATAACAACTGAAAGCTGGTTTTCAAACTAGCTCAGTGTCTCTTCATTTGCTTTTTATTGCTATGATAAAACACTATGACCAAAAGCAATTTGGAAAGGGGTTTGTTTCACCTTACTGCTTCTAGTCCATCACCCGGGGAAGTGAGGGCAGGAACCTACAGCAGGAACTGATGCAAAGGCCATGAAGGAATGCTGCTCACTGGCTTGCTCCCTCATGACATGCTCAGCTTCCTTTCTTTTTCTTTTCTTTTTTTTTTTTTTTTTGAGACAGGGTTTCTCTGTGTAGTTTTGGTGCCTATTCTAGAACTTGCTCTGTAGACCAGGCTGGCCTTGAACTCACAGAGATCTGCCTGGCTCTGCCTCCTGAGTGCTGGGATTAAAGGCGTATGCCACTTCTGCCTGCCTCAGCCTCCTTTCTTATAACACCTATGATACTACCCAAAATGGACTGGGCCCTCCCACAGCAATTATTAATCAAGAAAATACCCCCCACAGACTTGCCTACAGGCCAATGTGATGGTGGCATTTTTCTCAATGGAGGTCCCTCTTCCCAGATGACCCTCAGCTGGGTCAAGTTAAGAAAAAAAACGAAGCAACTGATTCAGTCAGGGTTAAAGGTGGATTCCTGTAATACCAGCACTTGGGAAGCTGAGACGGGGCTGGGGAGATGGCTCAATGGTTAACGTGTCTGCTGTGCAAGCGTGAGGATGTGAGCCCAAATCTGCAGAGCCCACGCAAAAGCCAGGCACAGTGACCCGTGCCTGGAACCTCTCTACTAGGGACGCAGAGACAGGTGGGTCCCAGGCACTCACTGGCCAGCCAGTTTAGCTGAAATAGTGATGTTGAGGTTCAGTCAGAGACCCTGTCCTAAAACAAAGCAGAGATACAATCAAGAAAAGATACCAAGATGGCAACCTCTGGCCTTTACACGCGGGAGGATGGACCTTTACACACATATCTGCACATACATGCAAACACCACACACAATATTTTTTTAAAAGGAAGGCTGAGACAGGAGGGTCCGGAGTCTAAGGACAGCCTAGGCTATCCAGTGAGTTCAAGGCCAACTAAGTTATACAGCGATCCCCTTTGTTAAAAAATAAATACATGAATAAATAGTAGGAGAGAGGACTAGGTATGTAGATTAGTGGCAAAACATTTGTCCATCATGCGTAAGGCCTTGGGTTCATTCCTCAGCACCACACATACACACACAAGCTAATTCATCCTCCACACACACACACTCCATGTCCGCAGTCACATCACTGAGGAAGCAATTCCAGCCGCCCTCAGGGATCCTTTCAAAGCCTTATCTTCTCTAACATGAACCACAGGGTTGAACTGTCTGTCGCCCATATGTTATCTTAGTATATTCATTACTCTGCCGTTTACCTTCTTTTACTTTATAACGAGGTCATTTTTTTCTAATTTATTTATGCATGTATAAGTTTTATAAAAAATGAACTAATTTCATCCTTAGTGGCGTATTTCCTTCCCCACTTTTCTCCATCCTTGCCAGACTTAGCAAGTAGAAATTTGATACACCCAATCAAATTTCAATTTCAAAGAAATGGAGATTGTTTTTAATTTAAGTATGTCTTGAGAAATTGTAAGAAATCCGCCATTATGGTCCATTTCCCGTCTGCAAACCCAATCAAATTTCAATTTCAAAGAAATGGAGATTGTTTTTAATTTAAGTATGTCTTGAGAAATTGTAAGAAATCCGCCATTATGGTCCATTTCCCGTCTGCAAATGCATTTCAGTATAAAAGTGCCTTCAGAGCTTGCTACAGAATTGCCCCATGCCTTCTCTGGCTAGCAGCTGGCACCCATTTGCCTGGGTGCTTCTTAGTTTACATCAGGGTTGAAGTCTGCTACATGACCGAGCCTCTGAACTAGTATAGAAGTGAATCTCAACCCCCCACCCCCACCCCACCCCCGGGTTTGGAGGCTATGCTAGAAAATCTAACTGGAGAGCCAACCTATGGGGAAAGGTGGGCAGCAATTTTTCCCATCTGAGAACTATAAAAATCATTGTTCTGCACCAAATGGGAGTGCTAGCCATTTTTACCTTTTCTCTGGAGATTTTTCAAGGCCGTAAAACTTTTTCGACACTTTTGAGTCTCCCGGACTCTCACAAAGGGAGAATCATTGTCTCTCACACAGTGATTCTTTGAGTGTCTGAAACTGAAAGTTAATGGGTCATCCTGTATTTTATTCCACAGTCCTATGATATACCCATTAGCAAACATGAACATTTGGGAGCGTTGTTATACACATCCTTCTATGCCTCAGTTCTATGACTTGGCACTAACCAAGTAACAATGTCGCTCACTGATTTCAGTGGCTACAAAGAAGCCCTACATGGGCCTCTTCCTGTTTTCCCACGATGCCTGCCTCCATTAACCACTACCCCAAGTCTCTTCCATGCCATCTCATCCCCATCTCAGTCAGGCATGCTTCAGAACCAGGGACAGCAACACCCAGAGCTCATGAACCGGCAGCCTTGGAGGGGATTAAGATGTAGCTAGCTTGTGGTGGAGTGTTGGCCTCACACTCACAAAGACCGGGCTTTGACAGTCCCTGTCGGTGGGGAGGACCAGCAACAGAAAAGCTAGTAAGAACTTAGCAACTTGTCTCTCACTTGAAGCTTGTTAACATCTATTTTCATTTTTTTAGGAGAAGTGCCTGAGGTTAGCTCATCAAAAGAAAAACAAGTGAGGAGAACCAGCTAGCCCCAGAGGAAAGATGTCCTAGGATTCAGAAGAGCCCAGTTCACACTGGCTTCCCAGTTCACACTGGCTTCCCAGCTTCCTCTCATGGTGGTCACAACTTCGTTTTCTTTACCAATCGCTGTAATTGAATTTTTCCCTTTAATTTTTGACAGTTTCATACATGCTTACAATGCACTGTAATCATACTTATCTCCATTGCCTTCCCTCATTCCCATCCCACTCCTGTGAACCCCCTTTCTTCCCAAACAGATCCCTTCCTTCATGTCGTCAGCCTGCGTGCGTGAGTGCTTTTGTGTGTGTGTGTGCGCGTGTGCGTGTGTGTGTGTGTGTGTGTGTGTGTGTGTGTTTGTGTGCGCGCGCGTTCATGCTGGCACACACATGCATATGCAGGTCTTGTGCAGGTAACCACAGCTGACATGTGCTCAGGTATACAACAGCCCTGGCCACGCTGGGTCTCAGCACTTTGGGTGGTCTTTATTTAGGAAAAGAGTCAGCCTTTAATCATCGGGCTTCAGAAAATGACCTTAGGCCTTTTCCTTCTTCTGAGCCAGACCGTGTTGGCCCAGGAGCTACGGATGACCAGGAAAAGGACTTCTGTGCTGCCGCCACTCAACTCCTGACTGAGCAGCTCGGCTCAGCTGCTGGGTTGTCTGATAGACCCCAGCCTTGTCCTGAGTTTCCTCCTGTCCTCTTTCTTGGCCTTCCTCATCAGTTTTCAGGACAAGACGTGTTAGGAGTGGGGGGGGGGGGCTCGAGGGGGGGGATACAGGAGGAGAAAGGAAGGGGGGGGGGAAGGGAAGTGTAGAGCATGGAGAACTAGAGTTCCAGAAAGCAGCCACCACAAACTGAGCGTTCTACAAAGGCTGACTGAGTACAAGTTCCAGGGCTGTGGAGAGGTAAGCAAATTGCCAGTCTAGCACCAAGTCTCTTGAGCTGTCTTAGCCCCTTCAATAGGCACTTGTCGCCCACATCTGTGTGTGACCTAACATCCTGTGACTCTTAGGTAAAGGTTTTGGAACATATGAGCAGATTCCTTACTGCTAAGGAAGTCATCATGCGGCACCTGGGGCCCACAGCAAGGTCTCCCTGCTTTAACATGGTTATTTGGGGCAAACTGAATCTGTATTTCTGGGGCATGCTCACTCATATTTGGCTCCAAAATAAACTATCCCTTCATCTCCTTTGAAGTGGGAGCTGTGTCTTGTCGGAGAGGGGGAGGGTGACAAGGTGAAGCCCTGGGTGAGGGGGGGGGGGGACGGGGGAGGCCTTTAGCAGTAAAGTAAGGGATAAGTGTTTGTTTGATAAACAGCTTATCTGGGGACTGACAGAATGCTCAACTTTCAGCTCTGGGCTTCAGCAAAAAGGTTACTTACTCACCAAGCAAGATGGGTGGGTTAGATGTTCACCACCTTCTGGGAGCTGGGAAGGGGAACCGAGCTCAGGCTTTGTTAGGTTCAAGTCAGATCTGCTTGCAGTCCCGATTTGAAACCTACCCTTTGGGGGTGAGGGGTTACCTCATCTAAGAATAGGAGAGTGGAGGCCCACGGCTAGTGTGGGGGTGAAAGGAGTCCTCATCTGATGATAGCAATGGAGGCCCAGAGTTTCTGGAGGTCAAAACTGGAGAGAACGGACCTGAGCACAGTGTTGGGATCAGACCTCTTCGCTGCTGCAGAGGTAAAAGCAGGGGGCCTGACGAGCTTCACAAGGTGCGCCTCCCTCCAGCCTCCTGCCTCCGCCTGGCGCTTTCCTGGTGGGTCTGTGGAGCAGCGCCCTCCCCAGCAGAGGATCTGACAACTCCGGGTTTGGGACCCACCGACCTGCGGGCTCCAGCAGAGCCAGTGGGTGATGGCGCGTCACAAAGGCGGCAGTGGCCTTGGGGCAGATCTCTGCCCGGGTTGATCTCAGAGTCGGCGTGGGAGCAGCAGCGCGGGCGGAGGGGCAGGCGCGCTCGGCGTCCCTGCAGCCCAAGCGGGGCGCAGCGAGTCAGTGGTAACGGGAGGCCCAAGGCACGCACGCACCCGGCGGGCAGCTTGAGGCCCGCGTGGGAGGGGTGGGCTGCCCTGGTGATGGGACAGCCTTAACTTTTTCCTCGCTGGTTGGCAGCTGTGTTATATTATGATGGACCAAGCCGAGGTTTGGGTATACTAGCTTAGGTTCGAATCCCACACCTGTACACTTAGAACAGCATCTCACTAGAAAACTTTCTTGATCTCCCAACACCCTCCCATTCTCTATTTGCAAAATGGGTGTGTTCCCATGTTCATAGAAAAAAATACAGGAATACCTAGGCCCCAACTTACTAATGACAGCCAGAGTTTACAGCAGCTCTTTCTACTTCCCAGGTGTATTCTCCGCATCAGCTCGTTCAAGTTTCCCAAAACTAGGAAAAGGAAAGACTATTCCTATTAACAGACTAGACATTGAGACACGAAGAAATTTAGTAAGATCATGGTAACAATTGATAGGCCATTAAGTCCCATTACCTTCTGCCAGTGGGAGTGTCATTTATTATTTGGGGGAGCCTTGAAAAAATAAGTATTTAACTCAGGAACAGGGAAGGCTCAATGCATAAAGCACTGGCCATGCAGGTGTAGGGACAAGAGTTCGAATCCATCCCCAGGACCCATATAAAGCTGTAGTTGTAATCTAGGCTATCTACAGCAAGAGAGAATTTGTAAAAAGACTGTTTCAAAAAAGGTGAAAGGTGGAAACCTATACCAGAGGCTATCCTCCGGCCTCCACAGATACACCACAACACATGTGCACACACATACACCTATAGCTCTGTAGCCCACCAACATATTCTTCTAGCCTGTGACTTTGCCTGGGTTTGATTTAGTGACACCCCCGCCCACCCAGCATACACACACACACACACACACACACACACACACACACACACACACACACACACACACACACACACACACACACACACACACACACACACACGCGCGCGCGCGCGCGCACATACACACCATTGTTCTGGGAAGCACCACATGCCCAGTCTATGCAGTTCTGGGGATCAACCCTGAACTTTGAGTGTGCACATTATTACCAAGCAATTGGGTTGATTTTTTTTGTTGTTGTTTTTGTCTTCATTTTTCCATATTCCCTTTTGGCCTCTTGATCCACACTGTCCCTGGTAGAGGCTCATAACCTTGGACAGTTTGTTTACAAGCAATCAAAGTTTTGTTTGCTTGTTTGTTTTGTTAAATAGTCTTCACAAGTTCGTGATATGAAAGCAATTGTTACCCCCATCAGTGTGAGCACATCACATGCATTCATGCTTCTGTGGCTTCACACATACTGTTCCCTCTGCCTGTAATACAGTCAGCTTTTCCTCTGCCACTAGGCCAGCCTGGTCTACCTTGCATAGCCTACTCATCCTTCAAAACTTATCTCGGACATCACCTCTTCTGAGCAACTCTTGGCACTTCCTCCTTACATGGAGACTAGTCACTTCTTATCTGTGCTATCCCCCCCCCATCGTGAGCATGCCTGGGTCTCCCCACTTCTCTTGCTGTGTTAACACTCACAGGGTGTTTTGTTTTCTTGGAGACAGGGTCTTGCTACATAGTCCAGGGCGACTGGAACTCACTGTGTAGTCCAGGCTAGCCTTGAGCTTATGTTCCTTCTGCCTTAGCCTCCTGAGTCCTAGGATTACAGGAATATGCCACCACAGGCAACTTCTCACTGTGCTGAAGTTGGGTGCTGGTCTGTGACCCTGGATGAACTATGCAGTCTTCACAGGTGTGGGGTGTGTCCTGGATTCACTAATGCACCACCTATGTCTGGCCCAGTGTCTGATACAGTACGGTAGAAGCACAGAGAAGGTTGTTCAATTGAGTTTGGTTTCTGCTTGGCAGGTAACACTCTTCCTTTTTTACTCCTCACAGAGAACACGTGATTGGATTTCTTTCCCCATTTTGGGAAGCCCTGCTCAGCACACTACTACACTGTACATCTGGGTCCTTTGATGGACGAAGAAAGTGACGTGATCCAGCCCCAAGAGCAGAGCTGCTGGGCCACTCTGCCAGATGTGTGCCTGCGACGTATTTTCTGGTGGCTGGGAGACAGGGACAGGTCCAGAGCTGCCTTGGTCTGCAGAAAGTGGAACCAGATGATGTACTCAGCTGACCTCTGGAGATACAGGACCATCACGTTCAGCGGGAGGCCATCCAGGGTACATGCATCCGAATTCGAGTCAGCGCTCTGGTACGTTAAGAAATTTGGCCGCTACCTGGAACACTTGGAAATCAAGTTCCTGAACCCTTACAATGCTGTCTTGACCAAGAAGTTCCAAGTCACCATGAGAGGCCTCCTGTCATGCCTCGGCAAGAGTAACAACCGCCTAAAGTCACTCTCTATCCAGCACCTGGAGCTGGACCGCCTGGTCTGGAGAAACAGCATCAGGGGGTCGCTCATCAAGAGCTTGAGTTTTTTCTTAAAGAAAATGGGCAAACACCTGGACCATCTTAGCCTGAAAGGGGCCCGGCTGACAGTGGAGCAAGGCTGCCACATCCTCAACTCCTTGAGCTACCTTCGGAATGAGAACTTGGCCTCAGAGCTCAACATTGAGGACTTCTTCAGCCATCACCTGGCTGTCTATGGCAGTTCCCAGTTCAACAAGGCCATGGCCACCTTCCACAACCTGACATTCCTAACACTCAACTACAACTGTATCTCTGACGAGCTCCTCGAGACCTTGAGTGAGAACAATGCCGGCACCCTCCGGACCATGAATATCAAATGCCACGTTCACGACCCCCATGGTCAGGTAGTTTGGGGCATGTCCTGGGCCAAGCTGGCCAGGCAGGCCAGCAACCTAAAGGTGAACTTTTTCTTCGAGCGAGTCATGAAGTATGAGCGCCTGGCCCGGATCTTGCTGCAGGAGATTCCAGTCAGAAGCATCAGCCTAAGAAGTTGCTATTTCAGTGACCCAGACTGGTCCATGCGGCCCACTCTGACGGACATTCTGCCTTCCTTCCGGAACACCCTGCAGGTAATTGGCAAATGAGGCCCCCAGGAGCTGGTGAGCAGCTATTGCTCACAGAAAGCCTGCTATCTGTTCTCTGCTAGGTTACTACATGCTCACTTAATTCTCTGTCCAAGTTCTAGATGCTGCCAAGCACACTCCCAGGCCTCCCACACACTCCTCACAAGACCACTGTTCACTCCCTGCACATGGGACTCAGGGAAGTTCCGGGCTGGCTGTCAACCAAGGAAACCTCCCTTACCCTTATTGGAGAGCTGTGAAGCCTGAGCCAGGAGGTGCCTTGCTGGCAACAGGCAGCCTCTTCCCACTGGCTCACAGCAGTAAACAGGAATCCCCATGGTTCGTTCCTGTGGTCAGCAATAAGCTGGAGATAAGAAGAACCAAACTTGACAAAAAGCCAAATTTGACTTAAGTCCCTGGAGACCTCCAAATTTCCAGGCAGTCCCAGCACCCCTGACCCCTTCCCTCCACCCTCCTTCTCCGATGCTTTTCTAGAAGTTAACATTTGAGTTCAACAACAATCACGAGTCACTAGATGAACAGCTACATTTCCTCATCCTGGCTTGCCGAAAGCTGTTTTACTTCAAAATCTGGGCTTTCCTGGATGTTAAGTTTGTGGAGCGAATCCTGAAGAGCCAGGAGGAGGGGCAGTGCTCCCTACGCACACTAAAGGTAAGCACCCTTAGCTGTTTGCAAGGGTTGAATCTATGTCCACGACGCCAGCCAACTTTGTCTTTACTGAAGATGTATATTTTTCTATGTTACTCCCTAAGCATAACATTCACATTATAGTAGGTATCATAAGCAACCCAGAGCTAATTTGCACACACTCTTCCATTTTACAAAGGGGACTTGAGCATCCATGCATGCATCTTAGATTCCAAAGGGGGTCCTGGAATCAATCCTTTATGGATACCAAGGGAAATTGTGCCTAGGCTTTTTCTGATTCAACCATTAATTGTGTGTGTAGATGCATTTGGATGGTTGTCAGGTCTTAAGTAATGTAGCCATCGTGTGTGTGTGTGTGTGTGTGTGTGTGTGTGTGTGTGTGTGTGTACTGTTTCTTTATCGGCACAGGTGAGAATTTATACAAACCGATATGAGACAAATGAAGAGGACAGGACCCTGCGGGAAATTTACAGGAAATACAGAAAGCTGATCGATTCAGAACTTAACTATTTTGTCATCGCCTACCCTATGATGTAAAGAGTGCTCTCCAGAGGAAGACATCTAGACGCACTCGGGACCTGAAAACCTGGTTCTCGGTGAATTACATTTGGGACTCGCATGCCCTCATCCCTTTTCCTTCTCTCTCCTTTTTGCCAGTTCTACGCCACCATGAACAGCCTGGCAAAGGCTGGACTGCTGGTGACGGCAAGGCCCCCGAGCGTCTTTAAAGTGCTATCTTTGCCAACAATCCCGGCTGATCGCCTTTTGTCACCAAAGTGCAGTTTGGTGTAGTTTTTGTTTTGTTTTGTTTTGGTTGGTTGGTTTGGCTTGGTTTTAGACATTCCCACTCAGCCACAGAGCAAACTCAAAGTAGTTTTCTGCTAAGGGAGTCTGACTCCTGCTTACCTGAATAGATGTGACCAGCCAGTGGACAAACCTTCTACCAACCGATTTTAACCATTTGGAAATGCTTTGTAGCTGGGTGATGGTGGTGCACACCTTTAATCTTAACACTTGGGAGGCAGAGGCAGTTAAATGTCTGAGTTCAAAGCTAGCCTGGTCTACAGAATGAGTTCCAGGACAGCCAGGGCTACACAGAGAAACCCTGGAAAAACAAAACAACAACAAAAAGAAATGCTTTGTATCCTTGCTGACCTTCATGTCAGAGCCTTCTGACCTTGAGGTGGTCTGGGCCTGATCTCACACACACACACACACACACACACACACACACACACACACACACACACACACACAACCCACCAGTATATCCTTGGATGAAGCAGGACCATTCCCACTTAAGATACCACTGCTCACAGAGGAACTCGGGTGCTGGGTTATCAGCTCTGTGAAAGGTTCCTGCCTCAGCTTGGCCCATGTCTCCTTTTAGTTTTCTATTCAGGTGACATCATGTTCAGCCTGCTGTGGACACTCAAGTCCTCAGGTGGGAAGACAGACTAGAAGTGGCAGTTACACCCATGTTTATAATGAATCTGTAATGTATCATATTCTAATGATATGGTAAGAGGGAAAAATCACAAAATTCTTTATTTAGAATAATACTGATCACATAAAACACATCTAAAGACATTTTTAAAATCTATAAGAGACGTAACAAAAGTTGGTTGGAGGTTAGGATTTGGGTGGGTATTTTCTGGTTTTTTTATGTTTTCCTTTATTTTTCAACTTTTCTACAATGACAATGCCATTTTTGGTAACTAAGAACACACAAAAGCACTAGTGTGTCTCTGAACATGAGTGACCACTGGGTCCTGAGGCTGGGTCACAGATGTTTCTTCTCTTCCTTTGGTGTCTTTTAAAGCTTCTTTGTTTGTTTGTTTGTTTGTTTATGTTTTTTTGAAACATAGTTTCTCTGTAGCTTTGGCTATCCTGGAACTCACTCTGTAGACCAGTCTGGTCTCGAACTCACAGAGATCTTCCTGCCTCTGCCTCCCGAGTGCTGTGATCAAAGGCATGTGCCACCACTGCCCAGCCTGCTTCTTCATTTTTTTAAAATTAACCTATCAAATATGAGATCTCATTATAGCATTATCAAACAAAGTGTTTGATAATTCTCCTCTTCCTCTCCCTCCCCTGTTCACCATCCCCCTTGTAAATCCCTCTAGTCTCTTTTCATAAATCATGTGTCCATTTGGCCCCAACCTACCCCTCACCCTCATCATCATACATCTTCCTTTATCCATTTTTACCTCTCTTGGTCTCTTTTCAAATACCTTAAGTTTTACTTTCATTTACATATACACATGCATACATTACCAGCTAGGATCCACATATGAGAGCATGTAGCTTCAGTCTTTCTAAGTTTGGGTCACCTTATTTAATATTATGTCTTCTAGATTCATTTATTTTCCTGCAAATTTCATAGTTTTGTTTCATTTTCATTATAGCTAAATAAAGTTGCTTTGTGTATATGAGCCTGTATTGGCTAGTTTTATGTCAACTTGACACAAGCCAGAGACGAGGGAGTCTCAGTTAAGAAAATGCCTCCATAAGACTGAGATGTAAGGCATTTTTTTTTTTTTTTTAGTTTTTCAAGACAGGGTTTCTCTGTGTAGCTTTGGAGCCTGTCCTGGAACTCACTCTATAGCCCAGGCTGGCCTTGAACTCACAGAAATCCCTGCTTCTGACTCCCAAGTGCTGAAATTAAAGGCGTGCACCACCACCACCTGGCTTTTTTTTTTTTGTTGTTGTTGTTCGTTTTAATTTATTATAACTTTATTTTATATGTATTGGTATGAAGGTATCAGATCCTGGGGATCTGAACTTACAGACAGTTGTGAGCTGCCATGTTGGTGCTGGGAATTGAACCAGTGTCCTCTGGAAGAGCAGCCAGTGCTCTTAACCATTGAGCCATCTCTCCAGCCCCCTGACATTTTCTTAATTAATGATTTGATGGGGGAGGGCCCAGGCCATTGTGAGTGGTGTCATCCCTGGCTGATGGCCCTGGGTTGTAGAAGAAAGCATGAGACTGACCTAGGCCCTGTGCATGTGGATCACAGCTGTGAGGCTTGGTCTGTGTGTGGAGTCCCCAGCAGTAGGATCAGGTCCTATCCCTGGTGCATGAGCTGGCTTTTTGGAACCTAGTCCCCCATGCAGGGATGACTTGATGCAGCCTTGATGTAGTAGTGGGAGGAGCTTGGTCCTGCCTCAATGTGATATGGCATGCTTTGTTGACTCCCAAGGGAGGCCTGCCCCTTTCCAACAGAGGAGGAGTGGATAGGGGGGCGGGGATGAGGAATACATGAGAGGTGGGGGAAGGGAACAGGAAGAGAGAAGGAAGGGGAAACTGCGGTTGATATGTAAAATAAATGAAAAAATTAACTTTAAAAGTGATGTAAAAAGAAAAAGAAAGCAGGCTGAGCAAGCCATAGAGAGCAAGCCAGTAAGCAGCACTCCTCCATGGCCTCTGCCTCAGCTCCTGCCTCCAGGTTCCTGCCCTATTTGAGTTTCTGTCCTGACTTTCTTTGATGATGAACAGTGAGTGATATGGAACCGTGAGCAAAATAAACCCTTTCCTCCCCAAGTTGATTTTGGTTATGGGTGTGTTTCATCACAGCAATAGTAACCCTGACTAAGACACAGTCATATTTTCACTATCCATTTATCTGTTGATGGGCATAGAGATGGGTTCCATTGCCTAGACACCATGAATAAGAGCATCAATAAACATGGATGTGCAAGTGTCTCTATGGAAGGATAGTGAGTCCTTGGGGCTTATGCCCAGAAGTGGTTTGAGGCCAGCCTGGTCTACAGAGTGAGTTCCAGGACAACCAGGACTACACATAGAAACTCTATCTCTGGGAAACAAAATGGTTGGCTAATTTGAGAGTCAGATTTTCCCTGTCTTATGTTTTGGTAAGACATACTTATGTTTGTCCAACCTTTGTTGACGTTCACAGCTAACTTTTTATTCAAAGGGCTTTCACAGCTACTCTATGGGACTATCCCTGGATGCTGATTAGAAGAGACAGTTAATGTTTGCCTGCCCTTCAGAAGAGATCATTCTGATGAAGATAAGGGGATTCCCACCTGTAGGAAGCTCCCAGGTCTGATGGGAAAACATGCCTTACAGCATCATAATATGACAAAACTGAAGTACCCTGGAAAGCAAGCCAGTCCTGTGTGGCTCAGGGATTAGAGGGACCCCTCAGCTGGAAACCTAACCATTTGGCAGACATACCTAATATTTACTTGGCAACCCCTGTGAAAGAATCTTATGACCCCAAGGGGGTAGCGACACATGGATTGAGAACCACTGATATAAGCATAGATAACTTCAGAGTCACACACAGAAGGACTTCTACATGTTTTCTATGAAAGAGTAGATTCATTTTACAGGTCTGTACTACTCGGTCATATCCAGCTGGATAGTAGATGCTCCAGTTCCCGTCCCTGTCTCTGCATTGGCCTAATGTCACATCTCACACCATGCCACCCCGGAAGACCTCCAGAGGCATTGAGAGTGAGAAAGATCCGTAACACGTTGGTGTGATTGTTAAAGTAACTCTCAACTCATGGACCCCTTAAAAGAATGGTCTCACCAGATCCCCCGACCACAAGGAGAGCTACTGCAAAAATATTCTGGCTCCCCTGGAAATTAAAATGCAATCAATACAGGAGAACCATGGTGGAAAACTCAGAGCCAGAGAGATTCCCAAATGCACGTTGTTAAGTGAGTATCTTTTCTAATGGTGACATTCTACTGTCCATAGGCCACTTGCCCTATGGTGTCTTGTTACTCAGCCTTGACTAGCACACAAGGATGTAAAGAAGTGCTGCAGAGGCTTAAGCTAAGATGCAAGCCATCACCCTCAGGCAAACCTATGACACAACAGCAGGTTTTCTTTGGGGAAGACTCCTAGGCTGGAGCTCCTGGGTCCCCAAGGCCTGGATTCTCAGACTATTTAGGCCACTAATTTATGAGCCCCTGAATAAGCTGCTCACACTGTTTAAGCCTTAGTTTTAGGTATTTTTAAAGTGATAGGAGCTGAGAAATCCCACATCCCTGAGGCTCTTAGGATGCAAACCTTGCGACTCAGATCTGTGGTGCTGAGCTATGGACATGAGGGGCCACATTGCCCCAAAACACCTGGCCTTGGAAGTCAAGGGACACAGGTGTGAGATATGGCCTGCCAATCATTGTGTGTTAACTTCTTAGATTAAACAAATATAATACATGAACCTGGCTCATAGATTTTTCAATAATGCTCATTTTTCTATTGCCCGGTCAATGAGGAAATAGACTCATGAAAAGAAGGTGCCCTACCACAGTCACCAGCTTGTTGGTGGCAGACCCAATACCATAGTTTCCAGATTTAGAGCCCAGATCTCTGTCTTCCAGGTAAGCAATAAAATAGGAAGGCTCCATCCCCTCTTCCTTCCCCCAACACAGCTCATGATGGACAGACAGCAGTGATTGCATGTGAAGAATGAATTCCCACAGTCCCTCCCTCACTACAACCCCAGAAAGGAGAAACTAGCCACGTCACTTAGAAAGTGCTGGAAGTGTCAAACCTAACTCCAGAGCAATGCTCCCACACCCTGATGATTTGGAAACCTTTATTCTGTCGTTTAATTAATGAAGAAGGGATCACTGGAAATTTCTGTGGTGCTTTGCTTAGCTCCAAAATGCTACTGTATAAGACATATAACATTGAGCCAGGCGGTGGTGGCGCACACCTTTAATTAATCTCAGCACTTGGGAGGCAGAGCCAGGTGGATCTCTGTGAGTTCGAGGCCAGCCTGGTCTACAGAGTGAGATCCAGGGCAGTCACCAAAAAACTACACAGAGAAACCCGTCCTGGAAAACAAAAAACAAAAAGCAAACAAACAAAAGAAGATATAAAACATTGCTGAGATGTTAGGATATTGGGAGATGGCTCAGCAGTTGAGTACTGGTGGTTCTTCCAGAGGACCCAAGTTCAGTTCCCAGCAGCTACATGGCAACTTTGCTGCTCCATGGTGCCATCTGGTGCCATCTTCTGGCCTCCTTAGGTGCCAGGCACACATGTGGTGCCCAGACATGCATTCAAGCAAAACACCCACCTACATTTTTTTTTAATGTTAGAATGTCTTCATTACAAGGGCTGGATAGGAAGGGAGTTAAGGAAAATTATTCCATGAGCATCTGTGTCTAAACTACTAGAGACAGTTTCACATGCTGGAATGTATGTTAAAGGCTAGGCTTTAAAACCCCAAGCAACCTCCAGGGTTCTCCCATTGTGCTGTAAGCCTGTATTTAAGATCTCCTCCCTCCTTCAATAAATGGCATTCGGCATTTAAAAATAAATAAATAAAATAAAAATAAAAAACAAGCAAAGGAGGCAAAGGTAGGCAGATCTCTGTGAGTTCAAGGCTAGCCTAGTCTACAAATCGAGTTCTAGCACAGTCAGAGCTGTCTTGAAAAACAAAAAACAACCCAAGCTGCCAAACCCCCGTCAAGTGGTTCCCAGCAAAAAAGTGCTTCTCCCTATACCCTGACCTCCTATCCCAATCCCACCCCTCCAGGTTATCCTGTCCCTCCCTGTTTCTCTAGCCAGTGGAGTCGCAATGCAAATAGTTCACCACACTTTGCTTCTCCAAAGTCTTGTGATTAAAATGCCCTTAGCTTGGGCTGGGATACAGTGAGAAAGCACTCACTTGGCATGCATGAGTCCCTGGGTTTTATCCTCAGCACAGGAAAAGACAAAACAAGATTGGTGGTGAACTCCTGTTAGCCGGCCCTGGAGAGGCTGAGACAGGAGGTTTTCAGGCGTTGAAGGCCAGACGGAGTACTACAACGGGAAGTTTTACCTCCAAGTCCAGGGGGCTGCTTTTCCTGTGTGTTATTCTCTGCTGCCACTAGCTGCAGGAACTTGCCCAAGAACCTAGTTCTTTACCTGTGGGGTCTGTAATTGTGAAACAAACCCTTGGTCTCAAAGACCTTTGGTTTAAGCAATGACACTCTTTCAAGCCAAATATTTGGAGTAAAGTCAAAGATATGACTGTATGTTTACGATATTTTACTGCTTACTTACATTCTTTTCTTCCTTAGCTGACTTACCATCATCCATGTGACACAGAGTGATGACTCAGTCCTCATGCGAAGTATGTGACAACCACATCAGGACACAAAGCATTGCCATGCCCTTGTTTCTCATTCTTCCAACAAATGTCTGATCAGTTGCTACAGACCACAACCCCTCACCATCTCATTGTAGAAGATCATGCGAGGCTTCTGTCTTACCTAACCATATTTCAGTACCCACTGTCCAGCCTCTATTTGCTTCCTCGTTTCCCAGCCTCTAACAATTTCTATTACACTCTTTCTCCTTAAGAATAACTTTTCCAGCTTCCATATTTAAATGAAAGCATGCAATATTTATCTTTCAGTGTCTGGTTTCTTTCCCTTAACACAATATCCTCCATTTCTAACAATTTTTGCTGACAATTCTGATGCTTTTAGAATTATGGATGTCACTGTTTTGAGGGGGAGGGGAAGGTCATCACTAACTCAAAAGAAGCAAGACAAAATATATCATTTGCAAATATGCAGATAAATGACATATATAGACATGACAAAATGGAAAGGGAACCATTAGAGAGGAGGAAAGGAACCAGCAGGAGTTGGAAGGGTCAGGGAGGGTAATGGAGGGTCAATTTGAGCAAAGTACAATCATATGTAGACATGAAAATGTGATCATGAAACCCATTGGGGTTTTTTGTTGTTGTTGTTGTTTTTGTTTTGTTTTGGTTTGGTTTTTGGTTTTTGGTTTTTTTTTGAGCTGAGGACTGAACCCAGGGCCTTGCGCTTGCTAGACAAGTGCTCTACCACTGAGCTAAATCCCCAACCCAAAACCCATTGTTTTATATACCAATAAAAAAAGAAACCTAAAAAAATTCCTCCCCAAAGAAGCAATCTTTTGTACATATAAAATTTCCCTCTTCTGTAATAGATGAACACCCTTTTGTACACATTATCCAAACAGCCATTCCAGAGAGAGACACACAGACATGCTTTCAGATATTCCTTACAATTTGCAATCTGAAGTCACAGAACCTGTGGACTCACTGGCTGAATGACACACAGAGACCATCCACCCTGTGCAACTTCCTATGGGTGGTGCCTAGAAAAATCAGTCATTTAATCAGATTCATGTTTCTCTACACTTACAATTGCACACATTTTAAAAATATAATTACACACACACACACACACACACACACACACACACACAGCCTAAATGTTCAGGGGTATATGAGGTTCTTGAGAACATGCACGCTTGCTTTGCACACTGTGAATCCCCAGTGCGTAGAGCCATGCTAGAATCAGAACCTGTCCTAGCTGGTCTTGAACAAATAAAATAAGGTCTAGTTTGGAGATCATTCCAATTTAGTTCATAGTAAACAAATATTTCAAAGTGTTGTGTTCTGAGCCACCTTCCTGAGTCTTAAGACAAATGTGCCCTTTGAAAGAAGCTACTCAGAGCACAGAGTTTATGAGCCTGATGTGATAGTGTGATGGATTTCAACAAGAGTGTTCTGTAGGATGCCACCAGGAGCTGTACTGTAAGGAAGGCGTTTCAGTGAGACGAAGCCTCACAAATCACCTCTCCCACTCCTCTCGTATGTATTCAACATCACTCTTCATACACAAGTGAAGGAAAGCCAACTTCAGGGGGGGCACTTACCTACCTCCCCTTGAGAAGTTACTAAACAGTAGAGTGAAAACCCAGAGGTGATCCCAAGTATACATGCTTTGTCAGCCAGCGTCCCTAGAGAGTGTATCCAATCCCTTCTCTCCATCTGTCCTCATCAGAACTTGCCAAGTGTCCACAAGTCCACCAGGGGTTGCTGTGGCTAAATAATAAAACAACCTCATAGAAACAGACTCAGAAAGGCAGGACAAAGCTGAATACTGAAGGGCTATTACGAATAGAAAATTATCTCCAACTAAAACGTCCATCAGTTGGATAATGGGCGACATCAACACTAGTAGTTCCCAGTCATGTTGGCAATTCAATGACTAGGGCTAAGCTTCATGTCTTGACATGCACATCCTTCAAGACCCTAAGTGAGAATAGCAAGCTTCCAGCCAAAACATCTGCAGTGAGTCTATTTTTTGAAAACTCTATGGAGCTCTGTGTGTATAGGGCCTTGACTAAGCCAAGAGTCCAGAGGTCAGCCCCACCTGAGCTGGTTATATCATTCAGTATTGTCAGCTATTCATGAGGTCAGAGCTGTTTTCAACATTTGACCCTCCTGACAAAATCAGCCACTCAGGGCTCCTTCAGCCCTTCAGATTCTTAGGGCTTGCTGCTCTGTGCCGTGACCTCCATCCTACATTCTCTGCAATTCTTCAAGCCAAGATACCACAAGCGAACATGGTCTTAACAGATGATAAACAATATTGCACACTTAGCGGTCACTCCTCCCTCTCCCTAAAAACAAAGGACTGAACCCTGAAAGACAAGTTTCCTTTCTTGGCTGTTGAGGACACTAGAAAGAAATTCCCGAACTTCGCAGCTCTCCCTTGCTGAGTAGGTGGAAGATGGTACTGACAGAGTGAGAGGCTATGGAGACAGAGGACCTGCCCTGGCCTCTGGACCCATCCACAATTTCTGATAGGCTACAGCTCATCACCCACACTTCTCTCTGCCTACCTTCCAAAACCTCCAACCCTGGTCAACCTTGCTCAATCCCTGTCTCTCACCAGAACCTGACTTGAACTTCACTGTGGTCTACACAGCTTGATCCCAGTCCTCCTCCTCCATCTTGGTTTGTATCGCCCTTGTCCCTTTCTCTAGACGCTGGCTGTCCGCTAAGAAATCCAGAGGAGCTGTTTCCCCAGCCACTCACAAGATGCCACCTCTGTGTTTGCCTTTCCCAGCTCTGGCATCAGCCTTTCTCTGAGGAACCACCTCACCTCAAGTGGCTGCTAAGTCACTCTGGGACAGATGGCTGAGGTGCCTATTTAACATATCAAAGCAGACCTGGCTGCCAGGTTCCCCCAGAATTCCTCAGTCCCTACCAGTTACAGTATAGGGCTGGCATACCTTCCCCTTTACCTTGAGCCCTCCAGCCCAGAGGCTGCCCCCCAACCCTCACCCCTGGAGGTTCTTCCCTATATAATCCAGCCATTTTGGTTACCCGCTTCTTTCATACATTCGGCCTCCTGGCTGCTGCACCTGGTCCCCTTTCCTCTCCCTTCCCCTCCCCATCTCCTCACGTGGCTCAGGGTCATGTTCACTCTGGATCTCCCAGATGTCTCTGCCTCTGCCTCTGCTCTCCCTTTTATCTACAATAAACTTTCTCCTCCAGCATACCTAGGAGCAGTCATGTCCTTCCCTTTCCATTTCTTTTTTCATTCATCTGATGTCGAAACCTGGGAGTAGCATAGATGAGTTCCCTCCTGGGAAACCCAGCTGCTCTGAATCAAGCTGCTGACGTGACTCTCCTAAGGTATGTGTGGATCATTTGTTTCTTCTGGCTTTTGCCACCTGCCAAATTTGATTCCAGAGTCCACCTCTTCAGCCATTTCTTCCCTTAACAAACCTTAGTTAATGATCCATCTGTTCTCACCTACTCAGTAAGTGAGTCTGGCACCTGGAGCCTGCTACACCCTGTGGGGCCCTACCACATGGGCATCTCCCTGCTACACCCTGTGGGACCCTACCACATGGGCATCTTCCTGCTACACCCTTTGGGGCCCTACCACATGGGCATCTCCCTGCTACACCCTTTGGGGCCCCATCATGTGGGCATCTCCCTGCTACATCCTGTGGGGCCCTACCACATGGGCATCTCCCTGCTACACCCTTTGGGGCCCCATCATGTGGGCATCTCCCTGCTACATCCTTTGGGGCCCTACCACATGGGCATCTCCCTGCTATGCCTTTTGGGACCCCACCATATGGGCAATTCTGCCTGCTAAGACACTTGCTCCTCCCCCTCTGTTAGAACCCTCCTTTTTCCAAAAGCCTCTCCCAGTGCACCTCTCCAGCTGTTCTCAGAGAACCACAATCACGTTTCCTGTTCCATCACAGCACTTTCCACTACCTGAAATGGCTTTTCATACACTGTCTGCCTCTGGGCTGAGTTCCAAAGGACATCTTGTTCATCCCTCATAATAGCACTCAGCATAGACTCAGAGTCTGAAATAGCCCAGCAGATGTTTGTTGTGTGAGAGAATAAGCAAAAGACCCCACCCACAATCATTTTGTTAGCTTCCTGTTCCTATAGTACCTGACTCTATCAGCTTATAGAGAAAAAGGGTTTGTGTTGGCTCACACACAGCCCATGAGCAGTTAACAGTCTTGTATTGGGTGAGACAGCACATGGGATCATTCGTCTCATGATCGGGAAGCAAAAGAGAGCAAGAAAAGCTAGGTCACACAATCTTTTCCAAGGCACACCCCTAGTGACCTAAAGACCTCCCACTAAACCCTTCCTTTTGAAGTTTCTAACACTCCACTGTAGTGGGACCAAGCCCTTTAACTCGTGGGCCTTTGAGAATGATCCTATACTCCCTGCTGGCTAGCTCTCACGGTACCTCAAAGTACCATGAAGGCTGCTGGAGGAAAACGGCATCAGCAATCTTCAGCTATATTCCTGTCTGTGACACTACCAGCCAGCCGGGCAACATGGACTCACGGGTACAATAGAGGCAAGTCTGTAATGGGGCAACCAGTTGTTTTCTGATTGGATTAGCAGCCCGCTCCACTGGAGGGGAATCCGAGCTAGCACTATAAACCTGGTTTATAGGCCTATCTGGAAAGCTACTGTGGTTGTTTCCTGAGTGGTGTGCCCATCAGTGGCCTTCTGAATGAGTATGTTTATGCCTATAGATGAGTGCAGCATTCAGCTTCAGTCTGAGAAACTTCTTTTTGGAATGGCGACAGAGACCCAGGACTAGTCAAAGTACTACAAATACATGACTATTGAAAGCTGAGCCCCAAGTGAGAGAACTGTATCTCCCCCTCCAAGGCTCAGGAACACCATGAAAGAGGAACTGTAAAGAATGTAAAAAAAAAAAAAAAAGCCAGAGTGGGGTGGACATTATGGAACACTGTCTTCTGGGCATGACATGGCTATTGCATCCTTGAACTCTTAGTACTGTGATAACCTACACAAGATTTAAGCCTACCAGCACCCTGTCATGGAAAGGGGAAGGAGCTCATGAGGCCACACCTCACCCTGAGGATCCATTGGCAGTGAATGGTTGTGAGGGGAAGGAGAAAGATTTTCTCCAGTGGAATAGCCACTGCTAAATTAATCCGTCATCCACACTTCTGTAAGCAACCATAACGGAACTCATTGGGTCACCAGAGGAAGGGAAGGGGTAGTTGTGAAGAGAAACAAGATCAGTGGGAGCAGAAAGGGACCAAGAGATATGGGTGGATGTGTTCAAAATACATTACCTAGGGGCCAAGCAGGATTGCTCAGCAGGTAACGGTACCTACCACACAAGCCCAACAACTTGAGTTCAGTCCCTAGAATCTGTGAAAGGATGGAAGAAGGGAAATGAGTTTACAAAGTTATTCTGTGTATTCATCTCATACATAACACACACACACACACACACACACACACACATCACATCACATCACATCACACATACATCACACACACACACACACACACACACGTCACATTCACACACACATACACACATCACATGTACTACACATATCACATGACGCACACATACATCACACATCACACACACATACCACATACATTGCACTTACATACACACACATCACACATACACACACAAACATATACACACACATCACACATATACACCACACACCCTCTCCCAGGCTTCAAGAGCATCAAGGAGCGTCTTCCTACTGTAGACATTTTAAAAAATGCATACCAATGTTTATAAAGGAATTTCAAGTGGAAAATACTTTGGGGCCAGTTGATTTCAGGGTCTGAAGGCCCAAGACCCAACCCACTCCCGACAACCCGTTAGCCATAGGACGCCAGCATTTGTGTTCCCGCTGTCGGTTCTTCGTTTGCGGTGTTTGTAAAATGCATCTCTAAGTATAAGGCTAGAGATTGGAGCTCCCCACAGGAGATGAGCTGGCCTTCCCTCCTTTGGCTGCCCCAAGTCCTGCCACACACACACCCGTCTTGTGCCAGGCCTTGAGTCTCCCCTCTGGACCACGTGGAGATTGGATGAGACCTCAGGCAGCCTCTCTTCCCAGACACTCTGCTTCAGGCTCAAGGAGTCTCCCTCAAACTTGACGAATTTGGCTTCAACCCTCTGGCCCCATAACTTCTCACTTGTCAAATATTTCTGGGATAACTGGGACCAATGGTTGGTTAGGGGGTCCACACCTTGCATCTGGGATGGGGTGACCAAGTGTGGTCATGTAGGCTACAGTTAGCTGTTCCTTTGCTTTGGGGCTCCCCTTAGGACTTCTAGTTGATGCTTCTGACCTTGCCCTGCGGCTTCTGGAGGCTGCAGCAGCCATTGTCAAGGCCATGGAGGGGGCCTGGAGAGGAGTCTTCTCCAGAATCCCAAGCCAGCTTCTTCTGTCGCCCCTCCGCCTCCATCAGAACCAAGTCTCATAGGCCACTGCCCGCAAGGGGGAGCACACATTTTGCTCAGGGAGACCTGTGAGTGTTCACGACTGTTGAGCTAGGCAGCCAATGAAGGGATTGTCTCCTCTCTCTGGGCTCTGTGCACAGCTGTTCATTACACTGGTAGGGTGTGTGCGCCAAGCCGCAGTCAGGTGCGTCAAGATTTGAGGTGATGAGAAAATCCACACAGCAGCCATCTCACAGAACAGAGTTGGTCATTTCCCTTCACCCGTGTCTTCTGCACTGGGAAAGCTGATTGTGGCTTCTCCATACAAAAGACCTGTTTTGGACTCACCTGGGTCCTGTGGTTACCCACCCCCTTCCAAACTTAAGGCAAATTTAAACTTGGTGGGTGTGAGTCATCTTGGGAAACAGACTCCCCAGGATTAAGACCTTAAAGCATCAGGTCACACCCCAGGATTAAGGTATTAGAGTCTCTGGTGGGATCTGGAAACTTTAAACTCAGGCTCTAATTCCGACACCTGAGTCACGATGAGCCAATTACCCAGCACACCACAGTGTTTCCACCTGGCATCACTCCTTACTACTAAATTCTGCTGTGGTTCTAAAGGGCCAACAGCCTACTTGAGAGTGAACCCTATGTTTGGTACCCTCCCAGGTCTCAGTTTTCCTACTTACAAAATGGAATTCACAGATTGCACTACCACACATAACAAGCCTCCCATGGGTGTTAGTGGCTGCATTACCAATAATATACATATAAGCCTATCAGAAGTCCTACTTGGTTTGAGATTATAAAGTACCTTCTAGGGACTCGAATATACCCAATTTTTCGCTATTCTAAAAACAGTTTCAGCCAGCCTGGCGGTGGTGGCGCACGCTTTAATCCCAGCACTTGGGAGGCAGAGGCAGGCAGATCTCGGTGAGTTATAGGCCAGCCTGATCTACAGAGTGAGATCTAGGACAGGCTCCAAAGTTACAGAGAAACCCTGTCTCGAAAAAAACAAAAAAAAACAAACCAAAACAAAACAAAAAAAAAAGTTTCAGCCCCTTTTAACCCTTTGACTGTGCATGTGCTATACCACTGTATCGGATGTCCCCTCCATTTCCTCCAAGTTACATTTACTGAGAGCGGACTCCAAAGTGGCCTCCCCGCCCCCCCCACCCCCCTCCCAGCCCGCTCCTCTAGCCAGGCACCATGGCCTGTGACAGCCCTTTGTGTCAGAGCCATGAAAAGGGAGTCAGTCATGGGGGGGATGGGGGCGTTCGACATGAGGTGATTGGGGGGCCTCTCAGAACACAGGGCTTCAGAAACTGCCTGAAGCAAAAGAGGAGCTCTAGAGGCGACCGGTCTGCCCTTGTCACTTTGTCTTGGTACACTGGCTGACACTTTTTCTCTCTCTCTGTTAGCTGGCTTTCTGTTTCCGGTTCACATAACAGACAACAGCTGCCATCCACGCTCCAAAACCTCCACCCGAGAGGGCAGCCACGTGGAACGGAGGCTTTCTTTCCCAAGTCTAAATTCCTCAGGAGAGGGGCTTCTTGACCCGGCTTCCATTAGCAGCCACTCCTGGCCCAGTCAACTGTGGTGGGAAGCAAAGGGAAGGGGGCTGGGGGCTGCTGGGTTGGTGAGGAGGAGGAGGAGGAGGGGGCTCCCCACAGCAGAAAATACAGCAAGATGACACCCTGCTGCTCTCAGGGGGCCCTGCAATGTCCCCCAGAAGGGCCATTCAGGGTGTTCCTGTCAACACATGTTGGTTAAAGGAGCAAATGATAGAAACTTCTGGAAGCTTCAAATAAGAAAGAGCATCTCACAGAAAGGACTGTTGTTCGAGTCTGCATGTGAGGACCTGGGCATTTGCCTCCCCTTCAGAGTCCTTCAGATACTCCTCATCTCTCTGTTTCCAATTCCCGACTCCTGGTACACAGACAATGAACAGCTGAGCTGCCAGGGAAGGTAGACTTTGTCTTACAGATGCAATTGTGGAGCCTTCTGTGTGCACTGCATGGTTCTCAGAGAAGAAATCAGTGGGAGCTGGAAAGTGACCACAGGGTCAGCTGTCTGGAAACGCCGGGGGAACCTGGGTTTTGAAGCTTTCTTTCCCCCATTCCTCTCAAAACCTCTGTCTTTAGCTCAAGCTAAGAATATCCTGGCTGGATAGCTTAAGAATAAACATTTATAGCCAGGCGGTGGTGGTGCACACCTTTAATCTCAGCACTCGGGAGGCAGAACCAGGTGGATCTCTGTGAGTTCGAGGCCAGCCTGGTCTACCAAGTGAGTTCTAGGAAAGGCGCAAAGCTACACAGAGAAACCCTGTCTCAAAAAACCAAAAAATAAAATAAATAACATTTATAACTGGGCAGCGGTGGCACATGCACTCTGAATCAGACAGAGTCAGGCGGATCTCTGAGTTCGAGGCCAGCCTGATCTAAAGAGCATGTTCCATGACAGCCACGACTACAAAGAGAAACCCTGTCTCAAAACAACAAAAACAAAAGAATGTAGATACATAAAAAGTAGGTGTTAATTTCAAATAGGTCTTTCTGGCTGTGAGGGCGACCTGGCTGTGAGTCCAACCTGCCTGTGAGTCCGACCTGGCTGCAACACTATCACTCTGTTGATTGTCAGGGTTGATTCGGCTGATCTGACTGGCTAGGCAGGTGTTCCCTTCCTCCTTCCCTGCTCCAGGTTCATCCCTCCAGAAGCTGTGCACTCTTGAAAGAGGACAACCTTCCTGGAATGGAGGAGGACTGACCGGTCTTCAGTCAGGGGTATAGGAGTAGCCGCACTCCCTGGCCGGAGCCCCCAAACAAGCTCTTGAACAGGTCTTTCAGATCTGAGTCCTCAGCTTAAGATTCTTTCTCTGGCGAGCTGAGCTGACAGGTGCGAGCCACCACACCCAGCTCCTCACTGCTTTTATATTGTTTTTAATCGACATTAAATTTTATGTCTTTGTTTAATTTATTCACCTTTATAATTGCTTTCTACCACACAGCTCTAATTTCCCATTTCCAGTAGTAGTGCCAAGTCTTTTAAAATAAATGTGCTGCCTGTAAAATGAATGTGTTTCAAGGCGGTGCATGGCTGTGTTAAAACTCAAGACCTTGGCACTGAATGGCTGACAGTTTGAAGGGGTCAGCCATTCTGTGAGTTCCAGGACAGCCAGGGCTACACAGAGAAACCCTTTCTCTAGAAACCAAAAGCAACAACAACAACAAAAATTAAGAATGAGCCTTTATTTCTCCCACTTTGGGCAAATGTGAAGAGCAAGACTGAGCCAGTGATGTGGCCTAAGATGAAAGCCCATTTCCAGTTCCTAAGGGATGTCTACACAGGGCAGCACGCTTTCAGGACACTTCCAATCACTAATTCCATGCAGAAAATCTCTGCCTTCGTGATGTCAGCTCAACCCTGTTACCTCCCAAAGAGCCCCTTCCTACCCTGCTGCTGCTAACTGAACCACTGAAAAGGGAAACTTGGACACTGACTTTCGTGTTGATTATGGATGGACAAGTTCAACTTTAGTTCTATTAACAAAAATTCAAGTTTAAATGACCCCCTGATTTGAAGGATGGCATTTAAGAGTAATTTTTATTGCCTATGAATAAAATTCTTATTTATTTGTTTATACAGTGTCTCACTATGTAGCCCAGGCTGGCCTTAGACTCACTCCCTATCCCAGACTAGCTGTGGGCTCCTGAACCTCCTGCCTCTGTCTCACAAGATGTATCCCACTGCACCTGACAAGAACAAGGCTTATTTTATAGATGGGGAAACTGAGTCCCAGGAAGCTGTGAAACTTGCTCTGGGTCCTCCGCAGGCTGGCCCATGGATCCTCTCTGAGTTGTGCCTAAGTGCAGCACCTGGCACTAAACAAATTCTAAGCCTGGGAGCCGTGTGCTCAGGAATGGTTTTTCTACCACGTTGCTGGCTGTGTCAGGCCCCATCCCTATGTTGAACAGGCAGAAATTCTGAACTCTGTCCTCGGAGCTGGAAAAGGAGATGTTTTTGTCAGATCAGCAGAGCACCCACAAACTTCCCACTGGCCCCTGGGGCAGGGAGTTCACACCTTCCTCGTGGTGTGAAAAGGGGCTCTGAAGGGTGGTGCTTAGACCTGAGTGGTTGAGTCACAGAACACAAGACAGGCATAGGTTTTTCCATCTCAGCTCAGGCACTTACTGCTAGCAGAGAACAAATACTCCTTAACTCCTGGGAGTTAAGCCCATAGCCTGAGACGGCCTTGTGCCCCGTGACACCAGATTTGGGGGATATCAGAGATGGGAAAGGCTGTAGGCTGTCTACCCCAATCATCTCATTCTACAGCTGGTAAGAGGGAGAGAGACATTCCTGACAAAGTCAGGACTGGAATCCAGATCTCCTGGTTTTCTGGCTGGTGCTGCGTGCTCACCACCTGCTGTCCAGTAGGTTCAGGATACCAAAAGTCACCAGAGGCAGCTCACTGTGGGGGAAGAGCACTGAGAAGGTGAACCCTTCCTAGTTGACAGGTGAATGAATGAATGAGCAGCTTCCCTTGGCCAGCGCTCTTCCTCCGACAGCCACACAGACCCACAGTCGGAATTGAGACCCCCTAAGAGTGGTGTTCCAGATGGTTGTAGTTACTGAGAGTTTGCTTCCTTCTGAGACAGGCTGGGCGTGGGGCCCTGGACACGCTATCTCACTCCATCCACCGTAGGAGACCTCCAGTCAGGGATGCCTGACTCCGGAACTTACATGTGTATATGCATGCAGGCAAGTTTGAGTGAGTGATGCGGATTCACGTGTGTTAAACAGGAGCTCCACTGCTGAGATATACCTCCATAGTCAGACATTTAAGGGGTGTGGGTGGGTGGATGGGTGGAGAGAGAGAGAGAGAGAGAGAGAGAGAGAGAGAGAGAGAGAGACTCTTGCTGAAACTGGAATTCACTGATGTAGCTAGACTGACTCACCAGTCAGCCCTAGAATCCCCCATCTCCATCTCCCAGCACTGGGATTACAGACACACACTGCCAGGTCTGGAGTTGGTTTGTTTGTTTGTTTAACATGGTGTTGGAGATCCAAATTCAGGTCCTTGTATTCACACCTTCCCCACTGAGCTATCTCCCCAACCCTCCCCCTCCCAACACCTAGTCTCTAAAAAATGAACTGGTTTTTATTACATCTATACCCACTACTTGGGGTGAGGGTGGTACAAGGATGCCATGGAGCAAGAGTGGAAGCTAGAAGACTTGTGCTAGTCCGTTCTCTTCTCCCACCATGAGGGTCCCAGGTATCAAACTCAGGTCTTCAGGCTTGGCCACAAGTACCATTACCCCGCCAGAGCCATCTTGCCTGCCCCCAGACAGCTATACTCTTAATTACTGCTAAGAGATTCGAATCTGTAGCATAAATTAGAGTTTTCTTTTTCTTTACCGCTACTCATTTTTAAAATGAAAAAAAAAAGTAACAAACAAACAAAAAAAAATACAGTGAGTACTAAATAATCTAGAATCGAACAGAAAACTATGAGTTTCCTTGCAGGGAGAAAAAAATAAAAGGGTAAAACTTCTTGCCGCCACATGGGGGCGCTGGAGGATGCAGGCTGGACAGAGACCTGCCTTCCCAACCCAGCCTAGGCTGCTCTTTCCCAGCTGTCCATCAGAAACTGCAGCTCTAGTGTAGGAATCCTCCAGCCCTACGGCAAATACACATCACCACTGCTACTCTGGGGAACTTCCCCTAGCCTTTGAGCCAAGGACATTTCCTCTCTGCCCTCACAACCACAGACATCGGCAACTGTGCTCACCACTACCCCTCCCTGCCCCCAGATTGAACTTTAGACAATTGAGAATCCCCTTGGCCTGAGCCTGTCTTCTACCTGCTAACCACCTAACCACCTTCTCCTTCATCTGTTTCTGTGACATTTGCAGAGGCTTTTGATGAACTGCCAGGAGGTGGGAGGGGGCATCTAAGCCAGTAGTCTTCACATTGCTTTCTGGGATAAATGGATGTTGAACCCCTGAGAAAGGTTTGCATCCCATTCTAAGAGAAAGAAGGGCATGCCTTGGATAGAAAACCCAGCCTGCGCATGTTGAGTCAAATGGATCTAATGGCTCTTTCCCGTGGCCCCAAGTCCAGTGAGATCCCCATGGCTGGTGCTGATACACAGCATTGAATTATGAAATAGTCACCTCATCAACAGCCGTGGTAGAACAGAACCTTGTCCCCAAGTCGCAGAGCCCAGAGAGCCTGAGATGTCCTGCCAAAGAGACTGTGGCAGGCTGCCCAAAGTTCTGCCCACCTGAAATAAGAGTTATTTGCTACTGTTGTTATAAGATGTGGTTTAATGAGGATCTGAATGGCATCTAACAGCAGATAGCCTCTGCTCGGATGCCCCCCTCCCAGGCCCCGTGGTCATCGCCATCTCGAGGTGGGATGGACTTCCTCATCGACATACACAGCACCTCGTCGATATAGATGGTGTTCTCCTTAACCTGGATTTCCTCCTGCAGGGCCAGCTGCCTGCGGTACAGTGCCTTCAGCTCCATCTGAGCCTGAGCCAAGGCCTCCTTTAACCTGGGAGAAGGAGAAGAGCATGGGGAAGCATCACTTGCTCTGCACTGCTTTTTCCGGGGGGAAAGGGTGATGTGCTTGGATACTCAGTTCAGTTGACAGTGCTCATCCCCTTGCTTGCTTCTCAAGGGAGTGCTTTCTGGCTGGTGGCCACAGGCAGGCTTATGGCACATATTTGCTGGGTGTAGTGGTATACACCTGTAAACCCAGCACTCCGAGGGATGGATCGTGACTTAAAAACCAGCCTAGGCTACGTCGAAAGTTCGAGACTAGCCCGAACTACTTAGCAAGAACTGGTCTCAAAACAAGAGTTGGGGGATGCTGCTCAGTGGTAAGAGTTCTGGTATAGCGAGTGCAGGGCCCTGGGCTTTATTTTCACCGGTGGAAAAGAAAAGCCAATGTTTAAAATGGCAGATATTATCTAAACATCTGGATTTGGACTTCATAACAAAAAGTCTTGGGTTTGAGATCTGTCTCACGGATAACAGCAGCAGCTTTGGCCGGAGTTATCCGACCTGGTGTCTAGGAAGGGCATCCTTCCAACCATACAGAGCCAGCAGCATCCTCAGCCATGCCCCTCCCTGCAACTTACAATGCAGCCTGACGTCAGATCCCAGCAGGGGCTGGCCCACCTGGCAACATTATGATTGATCTCCTGAATCTCCTTGATCAGCCGATACTGAGCGACATCACGACACAGCTCCACGTTAGGCCGGTGCGTCCTGGTTTCCAGGCGCGTGTGCGCTACCTTAGCCGGCCCTTCTTGGTCCAAGATGGCATTCTCAAGAACGGCAATGTTTTTCTCCTGGGAAGCAATCTCTTCCATAACCTGACGGAAGGGATTGGAGTGGATGAGGCTGTGCCCCTTGGAAATCAAGACACGACAGAGCTGTCGTGACCATGCACATTAAGAAGACTCGACCTCACATTCCCACCTAAGCAGAATCCTAGACAGTCTGATCACTTGTCTCCAAAGCAGTGATGCACATCCAACCGTGGAGCCCCAGGCACCAGGCGCATCTGACTGGCCCCCGTTACCGGTTCACCCCCACAGATGGTGTGAGTTCCCTGGAGGACACCCTCAGCAAAGGCTTGATCACTGTAGTGGTCTGAACGAGAAATGTCCCTCATAGACTCATGTACGTGAACATTTGGTCCCTGGTTGGTGGTAGTGTTTGGGAAGTTACGGAACTTTTAAGAGGTAGAGCCTTGCTAGAGGCAGGCTTTGAGGGTTTATGGTCTCACCCCACTTCCTGCTTTCTCTCTTTCTCCTTCCTGTGTGTGGACGAAGTTGTGGGTCATCAGTCTCCCGATCTTGTCACCAAGCCAAGACTTCCCTGACAAGAGCGCTCTACCCTCTACCCCTCTAGAACTGTGAGCAACAACAATCTTTTCTTCCCTGAGTTGCTTTTGCAGGGGTGTTTTATGACATCAGCAGAAAGGTAGCTGATACAGCCAGTTATGAACACACACTCAGGGCCTCTTGCCAACACGGTTACAAAGTACATCTCCCCGGTGCCTATATGAATATTTCTGAGATTTGCTTTGTGCACCAAAAGAAACTTGTACGTTATTCTGTTTTCTTACATTAGAATTTCATTAGGGTTATGAGTATAGACTGGTACAAAAGACCTGCCTGCCATGCACAGGCCCTGGGTTCAATCCCTAACACTGCCAAAAAAAATTTTCTCCTTGGGTTTGTTTTTTTTTTCAACTTTGCATCATGAAAAATTCCACACATACTGAAGCATAGGCAGGCTACAGATAGCCTAGCTCAGCATGGTAGCACATGCCTTTAATCACAGCACTCAAGAGGCAGAGGCAGGCAGTTCTCTGTGAGTCCAAGGCCAGCCTGGTCTATGTAGTAAGTTCCAGGACAGCCAGGACTACACAGTAAGACCCTGTCTCAAAAAAAACAAAAACCGACCAAAAAAGATACCCAATCTTATTTCATCCACATGTCTCTCTATTCACCCCTACCCATCAGCCTACTTATTTTATTTTATTCTATTTGTTTTTATTTTGCTTTTTCTGAGGCAAGGTTTCTCTGCATAGTCCTGGCTGTCCTGGAAATCACTCTATAGATCAGGCTGGTCTCAAACTCAGAGATCCACCTGTCTCTGCCTCCCGAGTGCTGGTGTGCGACATCACCACCTGGCTGCAACCTAATTATTTTAAAGTAAACCTTGGGTATTATATCATTTCTGTGTCAAATATTTGAGTCTGTGTTTCTAAAATAAAAGGATTCTGCTTTTCATGTAGCACATCCACAGCATGTTTATCACACCAAGAGCACGGTCCCTTACTAACTAGCATGGCTGCCTACCCTTCTGATTCCCATGGTCCATTACTAACTAGCATGGCTGCCTATCCTGATTCCCACTCATCTGTGTTTTAAAGGCCAACTTATGAAGATTAGAACTCAGATGAATTCCGTACACCATACTTAGGTTTTCTTAAACTGCTTAATTCTCCCTAAGTTCAGGTCCAGAGAGGTGGCTGAGTGCTTAAGAGCAGTTGCTGGTTCTACAGAGGACTGGAGTTGATTCCCAGCTCCCAGATCAGATGGCTCACAACCCTGGGACTCCAGCTCCAGTTGGCCCAATGCCCTCTTCTGGCCTCCTCAGGGAACTTACGTGCATGTGGCACACATGCTCATAAATAAAAACAAAAGCGATCTTTAAAAAGGATTTCTTAACTTCAGTTTACAGATACTATACTATTTGAAATTTAGCAAATGTGAGGGTGGCTCAGTGATTTAGAGGACTTGCTGCTCTTTCAAAGGACCTGGGTTCAGTTCCTGGCACCCACATGACCATTCAAACCTCTGTAACTCCAGTTCCTAGAGATCTGATGCCCTCTTCTGGCCTCTGTGGGCATTAAGTATAGACACATATGCAGGAAAGATACTCATACACATAAAATAAATAAATGATTATTTTGAATTTAGCAAATTTACTTGGTTGTGATTAATAGTTTCTTTAACTTCAAACTTCGCTAAAACCCTTTGTCTATTTACAGCTGCATTTATAAATGGATGCATATTTTGATACTTCAAATATCATAATAAGAGAACCCTTCTTCCCATCTAATTAGTAAAAAAAGATGAATCATATGTTCTCTTAAACGTCCTAATATTGTCCAAAACAAAATTTCAGGACCAGTGAGGCAGCTCAAGGGATTAAGGTGCTTGCAGTCAAGCCTGACAACCTGAGTTCAATTTTCAGAGAAAATTAGAAGGAGAGAACCTGCTTCCCACATCTCATCCTCTGGCCTCCATACACGTGCACACACACACACACACACACACACACACACACACACACACACACGGTGAGTAAATGATAAGTAAATAAAATGTAAAATGTTAAAATTTCATTTTGAGATTGTGGTTAATGGGCTGGAGAGATGGCTCAGTGGTTAAGAGCACCGACTGCTCTTCCAGAGGTCCTGAGTTCAATTCCCAGCAACCACATGGTGGCTCACAACCACTTGTAATGAGATCTGGCCTGCAGGGACACATGCAGGCAGAATACTGTATACATAATAAATAAGTAAATCTTTAAATAAAAAAAAAGATTGTGGCTAAAACAATTACTAAATTGCATCTTTTTTTCTAATTTTGAGACAAAAACTGAAAATGAGGCTGCAAGCAAATAAAGTCTCCAGGAGATGTGAGCTGAGCAAGAAAAGTCATTCACCAGCTAATTAAATCACTAGCAAGTAAAGGAAGTATGTCCAGAGAATATAAACTTGCTCGTGACAATTATTCCTTCTGCGAAGTAGTTACCACATAGATACTAGCTACGTGGACAGAAGCTCTCATCTCACTGGGGCAAATATCAAAGAATGAGACTGATCGTGTAAAGGGGTGAAGAGTTTTGTGAGGAACCAGGCCATTTTGCATTCCCACGGGCCATGAGTAAGAGGGAGGCTTGGGCCGACAACCTCACTAGTATCTGATACTGTCATCTTGGATTTCTTGCAGGCGCATGGGGTCTTCTCTTTGTTTTAATCTGATATTCTTGATGCCACAGGAGGATGAGCGTCTTTGTATGTGCTTAGTCACAGCAGGAGAGAATTATCAGTGGGATGTCTGCCCAGACCCCTCTCTGATTTATCAGATAGATGTTCTGAAATCTTTCCTCCTACACCTCATGATGAACTTGCGTTCTATGAGATGCTCTATATTTTAATGGACTGAAAAAAATCCAAAGCAGAATGCCTTATGCCAGGTAAATTATAGAAAGCACCATTCTTAGCACCCCTATATAAAGTCCTGTTGAGACGCAGGCATGCTTGTTGGTTTATGTATGGCCACTTTTGAACAAGGACAGAGTCACGGGGTGTTGACAGACTGTGTGTGATGCTAGCATTGCATTGCACTGTTGCCCAGGGCACTGTCAATCACAGCCAAGCAGTTACAGCTCCATGGTTTTCCAGCCACCCCCTCACCAGTGACATCTTATTTCATTGTTTTGTTACCGGTGTCTCAGTCCCTTCCTGTTGGTATTTCAAAATACCAAGAGCTGGGGAATAGATAAGAAACAGGAATTGATTTCTCACAGTTGGCAGGTACCATGTCTGCAGAGGCAGCTCTGCGCTCTAAGACAGCGCCCTGCTGCTGTGTCCACCCATGAAGGCAGAGGGCAAGGGTCCGCCAACTTCCATCCACCCCTTCTGTGAGGGTCCTGAGGAACACCTGCTAGAGGACTTACCTCTTGGAGAATGGGTTTCAGAATAAATTTTGAAAGAGACACAGCTATTCAAACTAAGGCCCGCTGTGTACACATCATGTTAAAACAAGAAACCCGAGTGTTGCATGCTTTCAGGGTTTATGGGTTAGGAGTTGGACTAACGCATCTGTTACTCAGTGACGCAGAATGGCAACATTGTATACTGGCATCATTAGCCATTGCATCGATCACAGTATTCTCAACTCCCAGGAAAGCAACCATCAGAAAACAAACAGACAGACAGAAAATCTCATCATTTGCAGTGTCTCAAAGTGAAAATGAGGCTGCAACCAAGGGTTCCAATTTTGTTTTATCACCAAGCAGGGGAGCCATTCCCAGCTCACCGCATTGTGTTTGATGGCAGCAGCTGAAGGAAATGCGTCCAGAGAACAGAAGTTTGGTCAAGATTGCTCATTATGCAAAACAGTTGCTTGAAAAGTAGTCCAGGGAATAGAGTAAAATCAATACTCGCTTTTTTTGTATAACAAATAGTCAATTTCATATGGCTTCCTTTTTCTTGTAATGAGTTGTCAGGTGTTCTAATACTGTTCAATAATGCTTATTGGGGAAGTGTCAGTGCTGTGTTGGGTGTGACTAACGGGTTAGCCTCCACGAGTACTCTACATGGTGTGACTGTTTCCAAAAAGTTGAGTAGATGTGCCTAGGCCGGTGGGAAAGCGCTTGCTGGCAAGCAGGAGGACCCGAAGTCCATAGCACCCACATAAAAGCTGGGAGCAGTGCCGCTCTTCTATAAGCCCAATACTGGGGAATGGTCACAGAGACTGGAAGTTCCCTGGATCTCACTGGCTGTCCAGACAGTCGGGACAAATTGGCAAGGTCAAGGTGCAGTCAGTAAGAGACCAGATGTAAAATAAGTAGAAGAATTTGTTTTTAATTAAATTTTTAAAAAACGTAAGGGGAAGAGTAACAGAGGGAGGCATCTGTCATTAACCTCTGAACACATACACTCACACACACACACTCATGCACACACTCTCACACACATACTTGTGCACACACTCACACACACACTTCAGAAATTGCTATCAACACAACCTAAAGTAGAATATGCTAAGATGTCATGGTCCTAATACATGTTGAGCAGAAAGGGGCTGGGCCGAACAAGTACACAGAGCCTGTGAAGACACAAGTTATTTAAAGCCTATGGTTAGTCAGTGCACTATTCATCAAGAAGTGCTTTGTCAAGGCTGGGGAGACAGCTAGCTCAGTTGAAGTGCCTACTTACAAGCATAAGGAACTGAGTTCAGATCCCCATTGCCCACCTTTGTAAAAGCCAGGTGTGGCCGAGCACACATGCAGCCCCAGCACTGAGGCTAGGGGGTCAGAGACAAGAGGATCCCCAGAGCTTGCTAGTCAGTGGGTTCTGTGAGAGACTTGGTCTCAAAAAGTTAAGTAGGAAGGAATGGAAGAAGACACTCAAAGTCAACCTCTGGCCTCCACATACGCACACACACATACACACAAGCACACATATGCTGCACACATGTATATACACAGTAATTTTTTTTTTTTTTTTTTTTTTTTTTTTTTTGTTTTTCCAGACAGGGTTTCTCTGTAGCTTTGGAGCCTGTCCTGGACTAGCTCTGTAGACCAGGCTGGTCTCGAACTCACAGAGATCCCCCTGCCTCTGCCTCCCAAGTGCTGGGATTACAGGCGTGTGCCACCACCGCCCGGCTACACAGTAATTTTTAAATGTACTTTGCATAAAGCATTTGGCTCTGTTATGTGCTGCTGCACGAGCTTTGCCAACAGTGAACTTCATTAGCTCCCGGATTTGACTGACATGCCATTTCTTTAGAGACAGCAGCTCAGTGGTTCTGTGTGCTCCACGGCTCTGCAGTTCAGTGACTTCACCATGCTTACATTTTCTCATGGTTTATTTTAGCCCAGGGGCTAAGATCGGATTTTTCCTGAATAAGAAGAACCCTCAACCATTGCTAACAAATGCCGGATGCTTTTGGAAAGTAGCTTTCAATACAGCCTCAAAAACAGTCCCCCTTGAACCCGGCCTAAAATTTTGAAGCAAGACAGCCCAAGGGACACAGCTTAGGATGCAGTCACCTCTCGAGCACCTGGTGTCAAGCTGCTCGTCACACCTCCTTGCTATTAAAGTTAAAGTTAAAAAACCTTCCTCTCCTGCATAGATTTGCAATGACATTTTCCAACTCCCAGCAGTGGGTTCTGACCTCAAAGGCAAAGGAATCGCTCACATTTCAGAGTTCACTTAACAGCATGGTGAAGGAGCGGTGACGCCACCCTCAGCCTTGAGGGATTTACATGCTAAAAGGCAAGTATCAGGGGAAGCAGCTGACAGAAATCCACCGGCGCCTTTCCCCAAGAAATGAACAGAGCCAATTAAAATCATTTGCTCAGACGTTTTGACATCATCTGGCAGTACGGATCTGAATGAAACGATATTTTTAGATGAATTATGTAACAGCTCGTTATAGATCAGCATTGACAAGGGAATGCTTTTGCAAGGGATTTCCTAGGAAACTAACTTTGCATCAGAACAAAGCAAGATGCTATCTCCTCCCAACAGAATCCCTCTCTTCTTATAAGTAGACCATTGTTTAAAAACTGCACTCCATCACTGTGATTACTACTGAATTTCTGTCAATGAGGAATTTTTGGAAATGTGTTGTCTTCTTTGCTGTACAAATACCGACCTAATACCACTGATTGATGCCTCTTGGCCCATAATGCTTACAATATTTACTATTTGATTTTTTATAGAAAAATATTTGCCAGCCTATGCATTTGATTACTTTAAATACTGTTACTCTGTCATAAATCTTTCAGAGGATTAAACATGCTTTGCTGTCGTCTCATTGTAAACAAAATGAGAGCTGAATGTTGTCCTTTCAGCCTGTGAAGTCCCTTCCTGACCTGGGAAGGCCTCTGGCAAATGAAGGTCACATGGGCCCCTTCCTCATGGGACCTAAGTCCAAGACTTCCAAATGGGGATGTGGGACCCCAGAGTCACTCAAAGCCCATGCTCGCTTATTCTTCTGTGTGTGTTAGTCATGTGTGTGCAGGTGCACATGCCCGTGTGTGCATGTGTGGAGGTCAGAGGTCGATGCTGGATGTCTTCCCTATTGCTCTCCAACCTTCTTTCTTGAAACAGGGTCTCTCAGAGAATCTGGACCTCACCGCTCCAGCTAGACTAGCTGGCCAGCAAGCCCTCAAGCTCTGGGTCTCCAAGCCACCCTACTCCCCACCCCAGCACCAGCATCCACCACAGTGTGTGCCTCCATGCCCACCTTTAACATGGGGGCTGGGGATCCAAACTCAGGCACTTCCTTATGCTTGTACATCAAGCGCTTATCCTACTTAGCCACCTCCCCAGCCCCAAAGAGTTAATCATAAAAATATAAAGTACCTGATGATGTGCTAAAATGATTTTTATATTTAAAGTTAAATAAAATGTTATAAAAATCAATTTCACCTACTTCTTTTTAGTGTCTTTGAAGGAGCTCTTAGAAGATACAGGTGAGGAATGTGGCTTGCATTGTATCCCACCTCACCTCACCCTTCCATGCAGAAGCCCTGGCATGACCCCCATGTTACAGCTTGGCTAAGGGATGCAGAGAGCTAGAAGGATCTGCTTAAGTCCTTCAGCTCACTGTTGCCAGATTCTCAGGGTCTCCATCTTTTAAGTTCAAAGTAAAGCCCATTCCTGCTAGACTCTACTCCATGTCTCTGAGCTCAGACTGACCATCTGTGGTCAGGACACAGGTCCTGAAGCAAGGAAGGTGTGTGGGAGCTGGATCCTGGGGGCTCTGGCGGTTAAATTCTCAGTGACTCTGCCAGCTCTTTGTTAAACGGGGAGTCTGAAATGGACCATGGTGGGAATATTTACACCGTGGGAAATCTGCAAGTTCTACGCCTCAGGGACATGTTATTGTTGGCTCCTAGAAGCCTTTTGCCAATATAACACTGAGCAAGAACAGTTGACCAGGGAATTAGAGCTGGATTTGGAGAAACCGGGTCCTTGAGCACATATGAGTTCAGGACCCTTCTCTGTACACTATATGAGGAGGATCTAAGGCTGTGCCCAGGTCCCAGCCTCCACTCTCCTGCTTCTGGGCTCTGTCTCCTTGCCGGTCGGTCCTCGGCGGAGTGAGTATCAACAGAGGTTCAGCACACACAGACATTTATGCTTCCATGAGAAGACCTCATGAACCCAGTGTGTCCCCAGGGACCCCACCTTGGCCAGATGATCAGCCAGTGTGTTCCTGGCATCCTTGGTCTCCTTCAGCCCGTTTACGAAGGCCGTGTCTACCACATCACACTGTCTGCGCAGGTCATTGGCCGTCTGGGACAGGATGCGGTCCACCAGCGTCTTCAGCGTTATGGAGTTGTTCCACTGCTTGTCCGCTCTCTCCACATTGGCGCTGGAGAAGTCCAGCCAGTCCTCGAGACTCACGGAGCTGCAACACAAGTTCCTCACTCGGGCTGGGGTAGCAGGGGCAACTCCTGAGAATTGCTAGGAAACTGGGCTGCCTCCACCCCACAAGTGCCCAGGGTGTTTTTCCACCACTGGGCAGAGCCAATGGTGGTCCTTCTGAGCTCAGAGACATGGAGAAGTAGAATCTAGCGGGAATGAGCTTTACTTTGAACTTAAAAGGTGGAGACCCTGAGAATCTGGCAACAGTGAGCTGAAGGACTTTGGAAGCCTCCCATGTCGGTGCCAGACACTGAGCTGGCACCTAAAGACATCACCTCATCTCATCCCCAGGAAGCCTCCTAAGCTACTTCTATGACCCCAGCTTCACAGAGGAGAAAACAAGCTCAGAGAAATGAATGAACTTAGTCGAGGTCACACAGCTGGAGACATCCAGCTTCAACACAAAATACAAGAGCAACGGTAGTTAGAACCTAGCGCACGGAGTGAGGGGAAGCCAGGAGGTGAACAGGTCGCTAGTTTGAGGAGGAACTGTTAGTAACCTTGATAAGTATTTTAGTAAATGTTATCTGAAGGTTTACTTTTATTTTATGTGTATGAGTATTTTGCCTGCCTGTGTGTCTGTGCACCACATGCATGCCTGGTGCCCACAGAGGCAAGAAGAGGGCATCAGATCCCCTGGAGTTACAGATGGTGGTGAGCCACTGTGTGGGTGCTGGGAATAGAACCTGAGTCCTCTGTGAGATTAGTAAGCACTCTTAACTACTAAGCCATCTCTCTGGCTTCCTAAAAACTGTTATTCATAAACACACACCACAGAATGTATGATATTGTTTAGTAAAAATTCAGGCAAACAACTCTATTAGAAGAAGTCAAGAGAGTGTCTGCTTTGGGGGAGTAGGAAAAAAGTATTAGGCAGAAGGAAAATGAGGGAGGCTGAGGCAGGAGGGTCGCAAGTTTGAGGCCAGCTTGGGTTACATCGTAAGTTTTGTTTCAAGAAGGAGGAGGATGAGGAGGAGAGGAAAGAGGAGGGTGGGCCAAAAAGGTTTCTGTGGTAACAGGGTGGCGGGTGTTATTTCCCTCCATCCCAGCGGACCGCCTGAGGATTCTCCACTTGGTGACTAGAGGCCGTCCCCAGAGGTCCCTGTCCCTTGCCTTAAGGATGAGAATAAATTTGCCAACTTGTTTCTCCCAAGTCCAAAGATGAGATGCCAGTTCTGAGGCTGGGATGTTAAAAAGCGCCATGGCTTTTTTTAGACCCTCTCCCTTGCACCCTTTGCCTCTCTTTCTCTTCCGTCACTGGGATGGAAGCTCCCATGTCATGAACTGCCCTTGGAGAACGTCTGTTGATACTCACTCCACCGAGGACCGACTGGCAAGGAGACAGAGCCCAGAAGCAGGAGAGTGGAGGCTGGGACCTGGGCACAGCCTTAGATCCTCCTCATAAAATGTACAGAGAAGGGTCCTGAACTCATATGTGCTCAAGGACCCGTAAAGCTGGGAGCTGAGGCCCACATCATCACATGAGTCACCTTGGAAGCCAGTCCCTCCTCCCCAGTCCAGCCTTCAGATGGGTGCAGCCCCAGCCTCCAGTTGGACTTCCACCTAAGGACACCTTGAGCTGGACCACCAGTTAAGTCATGTCTGACCTCTCAACCTACCCAAGATCTTGAGATAATAAACATTTATTATCCTGAGAAGCTAAGTCTGGCGGTACTTTATCTTTCTATTTTTATACATTGAAAAGATACTGATCCAACGATAATCGTTCAATTTTGTATTAAGTGTCTGCTGTATGTCCTCTATGTGTGTATACTTAATAAAAAAATCAAATATGAATGGGTGAGCTCTACAATTTAATACTAATTGAAAATGCGAGTTAAGGGTCCAGTAAATTAGCTCAACAGACAAAACTGCCTGCCACCAAGTCTACTGACCTGAGTGGGTCCCTGAGACCCACAAGGTAGAAGGAAAGAACCAACTTCCATAAGTTGTCCTCTGACCTCCACATAGGCACAAGTGTACCCACCCATCCACACATGTAATTTTTTAAAATACAAATTAGATATTACATAAAAGACACACATAGTTTTTACAAACTAAACAAAATGGGCCTGAGTGTTGGGTGTGCATGTTTTTCTGTGGATCTACAATTAACTGGGAATCTTGGAAAACGACTGATGTGAGAAGTTATTATTCACCCATTACTATAGTTTTTATAGTTTTCCACTTGTTAAACTATAAATAGGTGAAGGAATATGTTGGGGAATATTGTTTTAAGGTGTGTTGTATTTGTTTATGTTGCATTTGTTTAACTATGTGAAGCTGTGTTACTGTGCCTGTCTAAAACACCTGATGGTCTAACAAAGAGCTGAACGGCCAATAGCGAGGCAGGAGAAAGGAGAGGCGGGGCTGGGAGGCAGAGAGAATTAATAGAAATCTGGAAGGAACGAGAGAGGAAGGAGGGAGACATCAGGGGACAGCTACACAGCCACACAGCCACACAGCCACACAGCAAGCCACGGAGTAAGAAACAATGAAAGGTATACAGAAATAGAGAAAGGTAGAAGCCCAAAGGCAAAAGGTAGACAGGCTAATTTAAAGTTAAGAAAAGCTTGGCAAGAAACAAGCCAAGCTAAGGCTGGACATTTATAAGAAAAAGCCTCTGTATGTGATTTACTTGGGAGCTGGGTGGCGGGCCCCCCAAAAGAACAAAAACAACCAACAGGAATGCATTATAAGTCTTTGGACATGCTGTACCAGTCTTTCTTAAAGTGAGAGAAGGCTCTGGGCAGGGGCAGGCTAGAACTGCTCAGCAGATGCCTTGCCCCAAGCCTCCCGGTTCCAAGGGCCTACAGGAGGCATCCCCTGGCCCTGTCAGACTGAGAGGACCTGGGTATTCCCAGCATCACTTATACCAGCCGCAGGGCCCCACTCACTTGGGCTCGATTCTCACAACATTCTCAGAATATTTGATATTTGGTGAGTTATTGTTGAGTGAGAAGCAGATGTCGTCGATAGTGAGAGCCACAAACTTATCCTTCAAATCCTTTTCCAAATTGTACTTGGCAGAGCGGTTCAACCTGAAGGAAGAAGGTAAACCGGGTTTCTCCCTTGGGAAGGGCCTGTGACACCTGCAGGATCACCAGGAGGAGGCCCTGGAAAACGAAGCTGAAACTAGCTCCTTTCAGCATGGCCTCTCCTTGCGCCCCACTTCCACGTCCCCAGTGCACACACATGCCCATATGATGATGCTTGGTCAGCGTGGCAGCAAAGGACTCCAGTGAGTCACCCTGGTGAGATGCCGCCACAATCCGCCTGCCACCAGGGGGCGCCAGTGAGGGGAAGCAGGAACCCGGACTCCACACCAGCGTTCCACTTCAGGGTGCAAACCGTCTGTGGGGTGCGACACACCGATTCCCCCGAACTCGGGTGGGGTCTGCAGTACCTGATCTGCTCCGTCGTCTCCTCCACCGTGCGCTTCAGCAGGGCCATGACGCCGTGGATGATCTCGGCCTCCTTCAGCAGCTCCTGCTCCACCACATCTTGCACCAGATCGATGCCCACTCGCTTCTCCCTGGTGGGGAGGGGCAGGAGCGTGGGACACTGCTTTGTGCCTGTGCCTCTTCAAAATATCCAAAACCCCCCATGAACTACCGTGCCCCACTACCCCCACCCCGGACCCTTTGATTTGTTGATTTTTGTGTGGTGGCTTGCTGGCTGCCTGGTTGGTTGGTTGGTTGGTTGGTTGGTTTTTAAGACAGGGCCTCCCAGGCTGGTCTCCTGATCCTCTTGCCTCAGCCCTTGAGGGTTGGGACTCCTGCTTGCTGACTCTTCCTGCTCAATCTGGCCAGCTGCTCTGAAGTCTTCTCCTTCGTTCGTATTCATTGCAAACAACTCCTGTAGAATGTTGACTTAGAATTTCAAAGACAGGTGTGTCTTTCCTTGGCCCTAGTCTTGTTTTTAGACAAGAAATTGAATCCAGAAAGAAAAGAAGGGTTCTGCAATAGTGTTAGTAACCAGTAATATCGACACTGGCATTCCACCACGGAGCCCTGGCTATGTGACACACACTGGGCTGTTTTGTTTTGTTTTCATGTAAACATTCCCTCTTGATCTGTTCAATTCCCTCCTAATGGAACCCAGGCCCTGGAGCATACTAGCCAGCTGTGCTACTACTGAACTACACCACTAGCCCTTCCACTCAGCCTTTTAAAATACGGATGGGACAACTGAGTCTCAGAGGAGTGAAGGAACTCACCCAATGTCACATGCTGAGCATTACATGTGCTTCTCATCAGAAACACCACGATATACCACTCCCCAAAACCACCCCAGGCCGGGTGCTTTGTCATGTCAACTCTGCTTGGTAATACTTGGGTTAGGGGAATCCCCGAGCCACTTGCTGGGGAGCCTGAGGTGTATTATGCAACATTTGTGTTTTGACATCCCCTTCTGTAAGTGGGGATAAACTATTATTAGTACTTCATAGGGTGTGCCAAGGAATGGACGTGATAGGAAGCAGTCTTCCTGCCCCCCCCCCCAGTACATAGTACATGCTCACTAATTCAGCACCCTCTGCAATTATAGTTAGCCTTGGGCTTAGGAGCTTGCTGAGGGTGGGGTGTCACTGCCCACTCTTGCCTTCACAAGCCCTCTAAGTCTATCTGGGAACCACTGACTGCTTGCTGCACAGGGTCAGGGCTAAGGTCATGGGGGGATCGGGCTTCTACTGAGAAAGAGCACCGTGTATTTGGGGATGCACAGAGGCCTCAGTGCTCCCAAGTCCCTCTCTTTCAGGGCCTGGAGAATTCACTGGGGCCCAGTGACAAGAAGCTCTGCTAAGCTAAGGACGTTGAACTCTACCTTGAAGCTGTTGAGACTCAGGGCTGTAATTACAAGGTTTGAAGCTTGGAGTGACCTGTAAGACTCAAGATTTGGTCACGTTCATTCCAACGTCAGTATGGGGCTGGAGATACAGTAGAACACTTGCCCTGGTGCTCATGAAGTACTGGGTTTGATGGGTTGTCCATGTAAACTAGATAAACGATACTTGCTGGTAACCCCAGCCCTGAGAAGGTGTGAGCAAGAGAATACAAAATCATCCTCAGCTACATAGTGAACGTGAGGCCCAGCTGAACTACACGTGCCTTTGTGTCAAAAGTGAAAATGAAGAGTCAGTATGGACAATATGCTGGATTGAAAGGGCCTCTGCCAGAGCAAACCACCAATGACAGCCAGGCATAGAGAGACAACACTGAAGATGTGGAGTTTTAGACTTTCCTAAATTGCATGTAAGTTGTTCTAAGCCAGCCTGAGCTACAAAATGAGAGCCTGCCAAAAACAAAACAAAACAAAACAAAACAAAAAAAGAAAAAACCAGACTCATCAGTTCATCATAACTCTCCAACTAGACTAGGAAACAGGTCTAGAAATTGGCATTGCCTAAGAAAATAAGAGAATAATCCTATCCCTGGATTTACAGATCATCAGAAGCCCAGCAGGCTTGTGCCTCCCAGCAGCAGTAGTGCTATCTTTCTCTCTGTCTTCCCTGGAAATGGAACCCCTGGCTGCCCCAACTGAAGACAACCATTTCCCAGCTTCTATGGGTCCAGTTGTGCGGTTATGTTCTGGCCAATGGGACACAAGTACAGAGAAATGGTGAATGCCAAACTCTACTTACTCCTACTTGCTGGAAAAGAAACCCAGACTGTCTGGAGCTGAGGTTGCCATCTCAAATCATGAGGTAGCCTAAGGATTAAAACTCATGTTCTTGAGGCAACAAAACACAAAAAGCCTGGGACTCTAATACTATAGCACACCATACCAATATACACTGGCCTTTTTTTCCCCCAAATATTTATTTATTTATTCATTTATTTGTTTGTTTGTTTGTTTGTTTTATATGTGTGCTCTGTTGACTTTATACCAGAAGAGGGCATCAGATCCCACTAGAGATGGTTGTGAGCCACCATGTGGGTGCTGGGAATTGAACTCAGGACCTCTGGAAGAGCAGCCAGTGCTGTTAACTGCTGAGCCATCTCTCCAGCCCTACACTGGCCATTTTTAAACTACTTGAAAGTCATGGGAAAGGGGGCTAGTGAGATGGGTCAGCAGTTAAGAATACTGGCTGCTTTTTCAGAGAACCTGGGTTCAATTCCCAGCACCTACATGATGGCTAAAAATGTCTGTAACTCTGGTTCCAAGGGGATCTAGCACCCTCTTCTGGACTCTTTTGACACTGCACACACCTGGTACACATACATGCAGGCAACACACACACACACACACACACACACACACACTAAAAATAAATCTCAAAACATTCTTAGGTGACAGAAAGAGAAACTATTTTAAGATTAATTTTGTGGGTTTTGTGATTCTTTTCTTTTCTTTCTTTTTTGGTTTCTCGAGACAAGGTTTCTCTGTGTAGCTTTGCACCTTTCCTGGAACTCAGTCTGTAGCCCAGGCTGGCCTCAAACTCACAAGAGGTCAGCCTGCCTCTGCCTCCCGAGTGCTGGGATTAAAGGCGTGCACCACCACCGCCCGGCATTTTTGTAATCCTTTGACACTCACGCATATTTTTAGTTATAGGACAGCAGAGTTTGGCATGAACCACATGTGGTGTTCCTTCCACAGACACCATGGGCAAGACAGGCCCCATCTCAGCTCCCACAGAACACCTGCCGGTTTGCCTACTCAATCCACAGTCTAGCACAGCCGGCTTTGGCTACCTGGTGCCGAGTCCCCTGCATCAGGTGACTAACCTGTAGGCCAGGCACTGCTCTGTGATGTGCAGGGGCTCCTTAAAGCTCTCCAGGGATTTCTCCAGGCGAATCTTGTAGATGAGCAGATCATCTGTCTGGTGGACGAGCTGTTCAAGCTTGTCATCTAACTCCTTCTTCCAGAACTTGACCTCCTCCTGTCTCTGCTCTGAAGCACACAGAAGTCACGCCTGAGTGTGCCGGCTCTTGGTGGAGCCAACCCGAGTGTACACGTTTGTGGTGATGCTGGTGATGGAACCTGGACCCCTCGCTTACTCACCGAGCCCCACCCCTAACCTAGATGCCTTGTGGAGACTTTCATGACACTACCTGAGATTTTCTCTTTCCTTAGAGCTGGGCTTCTAGGGACACCACCATCATCTGTTTTTGTTTCCTGGAATAGGGTCTCACTATGTAGCCCTGGCTGGCCTGGGATTCACTCTGTAGACCAGGGTGGCCTGGAACTCAAAGAAATCCACCTGCCTCTGCCTTCTATGTATCGGGATTATAGATGTACTTCACCACCCCTAGTCCTTTTGACATTTTTATATATGCTGATCAGTAATGGTGATCAATGTAGCTCAGTTGGTAAAGAGCTTGCCTAACGCACAGGAAGCCCTGGGTTCAATTTCCAGCACCCACATAGACTAGGCATGGTAGCACAAGGCTGTGATCCCAGTATGTGGGAGTTGGAGGCAGGAGAATCAGAAATTCAAGGTCCTTCTCTCTCTGCTACACTGTAAATTCAAACCAGCCTGGGCAACATTGAGACACTGTCTCAAAGATATGTCTAAAAAGATATACATAAAAAATAAGTAAACAAATGTTTATTAGCCAAAGGCAAGCAAGATATTTCTTCTTACACTCAACATAATACTTAACACTCTAAAAACTCTAATTCTTTGACTAATCTCTATTTTTAATAACCCATTTATTTATATATATATATATTTATATATATATATATATATATTTTATTATTCATGATTCGATCTTGCTATGTAGCCAAAGTTGCCTTTGAACTTCCCTTCCTCTTGCCTTGGCCTATGAGTGCTGGAAAAACAGGACACACATAAAAACAAAATCTTTTTTTAAGTAACCCCTTCACTTTTTTTTTTTTAATTAATTACTACTGCTTCCTCAAACTTTCAGACAGAACTGCTAGTCTCCTGTCAATCAACCCCAACTAGTCTAGTACTTAGGGAGCTGATAATGGTTCCCTTCTGGGAACATCGCTCACAGGGCCCTTTCTCCTCCTGCTGTGACCAGGTGACCTGCTCTGCACCACTGCATCAGCCCATCACCCTTTGGTCTTGCTTCCAGGAACCCCCTGTGTATTTCTCAGGTGCTGGAGTCCCATTTCCTGACTTCTGTTTCTTCTTTCTTGAATTCACCCCTTTCAACACTCAAAAGCACACCCTCCAGGAACTTCCTAAGACATACGTGTGTAGGAGCTGAAACCTTTGAAAAGCTATAAGCCTGAGCACCCCTTTCCTAATGCGGCTGTTGGCATGTGTGGTGCTCGGATGGGTGCTGGCTTGTAGTATGTAAACCCTTCTCACTCAGATTTCTGATGTCTCTCTGCCTCCTTCTAGTTTTCAGAGCTTTGTGGATAAGAATGAAATGATTCTGGCCCCGGAGGATTCTTTGTATGTAAACTTTATGTTTCTCCTGGTGCTTTGAAACCTCACACCAGTGTCAATCTTACTGTGCCAGATAACAGACATCAACTTGCTCAGTATATATAGTATTGTTCATGGATAATTTCTTCTCATCTCTATCATCTCCATTGGCACTCCAGAGTCCCCATTGATCACTGAGCCTCCCAGACTGAGCCTTTTTGCTATCTTTTTTCCCCTTTCTCCTTTTTCGTTATTCTTGGAGAATTATTCGATTTTATCCTTTAAAGCTTCTTTGGATGTTTAACTTTTTCCTGCTTTCCTGTTTTTCATTTCCAAGGCCCTCCATTCCCTCGTTGTCTCTTTTCCAAGACTGCTGCAGAAGGTCAGGAGTCTGGAAGATCTGTTCACTGCCTGAATGAAGTACCGCCTCCAGAGTGTCCGTGTCCGTGTGTGTCCGTGTGTGTGTGTGTGTGTGTGTGTGTGTGTGTGTGTGTGTGTGTGTGTGTCTAATGAGCTGGAAATCTTCAGGTATGTGACAGATGTTATGCTGAGATGCTGCTTGGAAGCCCTGTCTATGAGGACAATGCTTGCCCACGAGAATGCTTTTTGAACAGAGCCATGAAGCAGGGCCCCAGGCATTTCCCTGGAGACTCTCCAAACACGCTTATCTGCAGAGCCTTCTTTTTCAAGCCACTTAATTTCTCCATAGAGAGATCTTCCAGTCCCTTGTCCAGTGGGGAGACATGTTGAAGCCAGGCTACCAGTGTCCTGTAAACCTGTCGTTCACTGAGTCCTTTGACTTCAGGTGCTCTGCTGGTGTGAGGGCAAGCTGGAATGGAGAAGGGGCTCTTTCTAAAGATGTTCAACATTGTGTTTCCAGCTCTGTCTTGAATCTCCAGCCTCAGCAGGAGCTGGATGCACCCAGCTTTGCATATTTCAAGGTTTCTACACCATGAATCCATTAGTCCAGTGTCCTCAACCCTCCCCAACCGTCCACAGTCCCTGTGTGTGCAGCTGCTTTTTGCTTTCCAGTTTCCAGCATTGAATGGCCATCACTTTCTGCTGCCGCTTCATCCCCACCCATCCTTGTCATGGGGGCAAAGCTTTCAAGAACCTTTGGCTGGAGTTTTGTAGCACGAATCTTCAAAGTTCTTATTAATAAAAACAAACCTGGAGCTGGGTATTGGGGTGAATGCTGGAAGATCCGAGAAGCAGAACAAGCCTCAGCTTCCTTATCTAGACAATTCCTCAGCTGATCCTGTTTCCTCAGACTGAAAGCCTCTCTCTCCTCATCTCAGCTGAACTGCTGCTCAAAAGCCTGAAAGCTTAACCATCCAAAAACTTCTAGTTCCTGGTCCTCATGCCTTATATATCTTTCTGCTTTCTGCCATCAATTCCTGGGATTAAAGGCGTGAGTCACTAGGCCTGGCTGTTTCCAGTGTGGCTTTGAACTCACGGAGATCCGGGTAGATCTCTGCCTCCCAAGTGATAGGATTAAAGGTGTGTGTGCCACCATTTTCTGGCCTCTATGTCTGTCTAGTGGCTGTTCTGTTCTCTGACCCCAGATAAGTTTATTAGGGTGCACAATATGTTGGGGAACACAATACCACCACAGAGTTTTATAAAGGGCCTGCATCGTCACATAAACTGAAGCCTCCTTACTCTGAAACTGGCCTCCATCCTGTCCACTGTGCATCTTTCACTGCCCTACTAGACCTGCTGCCTCAGAAGCCACAAGTGATCTTCAGAGTCACCAGTTCAAAAACATTTTCCTCCTACCTTTCAGCCTCCTCTAGGCTTAGACAAGCACCATGCAATGGAAGGCATCCTCACCCACAACACCCTCACTTCCTGAATCCCATGACCTTGACGCCTCATCCTCTTGTTCCCACCCTTGACCCTCTCTGTGCCCTTCCCCTTTTTTCTTCCTCAGCACGCCCTCTGACCAGCCCCATCCACACAGCTGCTCCCACCACTACGTGCAATGACTCCCTGATTCCTCTCGCTTCCTCCTGATTTCTCATGGGCTACTCCCTGGACAGAGCCGTCCAAGTTCAAGGTCCCTCGCCTGGCATTCACTGCTCCCACTTCAGCACCCTGTGCATAAGCTCCCACATCCTGCCTTGTCGGCTTACCCTTGGCTTCTGCTGTTAAAATTCATCCATAAATTATTGTGGCTAATCAGTGTGTGCGGCCATTGTCTTAGTCCAGAATAACTTTAGTGGTCTTTTTATGGCCCTTTTGTACTAGAATGAGAGTGTCTTCATCAGCTTCATCCTTGGAACCATCTATTACAATACCAGCCATATTTAATGGGGGAAGGATTAAGTCGAAAGGATAGCCTGGATACACTCAGCAAGCTAAGGAGCCATACAATCAAGTTTTGAGGGACACTGATGCATTCATCTTGGGGTCTATTTATTTTGGGGTGCTTAAAGCAATGTAGGTGAAAATATATGGTAAACAGTATGGCTTCCATAAAAGAATTCTGGTAGGGTCAATTTCTATTTGTAAAACAAAGAGGATTGTGATGCAGTTTCTAATGAGTGATGGGGGGAAAAGGTACAGAAAGGGCTGGGGCCAGTTTCATCGGGAAGCCTGGTGGTGTTTTTAATTGGCACTGTGTTGAATCTATAGATCAATTTGTAGCAATAAAAATCGGCTTAGTGGTCACCCTGTGGGGTGACTAAGATACTGAATTTTTCTATGCACTCATTTCCAAATCCTGCATTTGTTTATGACCTCTTTGGCTTGTTGCAGTAACGGGTCATAGTTTTCGGGGGAGAACTTCCGCACATCTTTTGTTAGCATTATTCTGGGGCGTTTCGTAGGCTTTGTTATGTTTCAATCCTGCGGTGGAATCTATGGCCTGACAAACATTCTATCACTGAGCCACACCCCAACCCTTTGGTTTATTTTGTGTTGTGTTGTGTTGCTGTTATTTGCATGGATACATGATGTGTGCATCTGGGCACATGTGCCGCTGCATACATGTGGATGCCAGAGGACGAGTTCGTAAAGTTGGCTCTTTCCCTACACTTTTATCCAGGTTCTGGACATCAAACTCAGGTTGCCAGCCAAGCCATCATGCCACTTGATGGTTTTTATTTATTTGTTTGTTGTTATTTTTTTATTTTCTTTTCTTTAATACAGTCTCTCTATACAGCCCTGGCTGTCCTGAAACTCACTGTGTAAACCAGGCTGGCCTTGAACTTAACATTTTTTTTTTTTGAGGCAGGGTTCCTCTGTGTAGCCCTGGCTGTCCTGAAACTCACTCTGTAGACTAGGCTGGCCTCGAACTCACAAAGACCCACCTGCCTCTGCTGGGATTAAAGGCATGTGTCATTACTGCCTGGCAAGATCACCATTCTTTTTTTTTTTTTTTTTAGATTTTTTGAGACAGCGTTTCTCTGTGCAGCTTTGTGCCTGTCCTGGATCTCACTCTGTAGCCCAGGCTGGCCTCGAACTCACAGAGATCCGCCTGCCTCTGCCTCCCGAGTACTGGGATTAAAGGCATGCGCCACCACTGCCCGGCTAAGCATAGCCACTCATTTATTTATTTGTTTGTTTGTTTGTTTTTTAGTTTTTTTCAAGACATGGTTTCTCTGTGTAGTTTTGGTGCCTTTCCTGAAACTCGCTCTGTAGATTAGGCTGGCCTCGAACTCACAGAGATCTGCCTGGCTCTGCCAAGATCACCATTCTTTTTTTTTTTTTTTTTTTTTTTTTTTTTTTAAGATTTATTTATTTATTATGTATACAGTGTTCTGCCTGCATGACAGAAGAGGGCGCCAGATCTCATTACAGATGGTTGTGAGCCACCATGTGGTTGCTGGGAATTGAACTCAGGACCTCTGGAAGAGCAGCCAGTGCTCTTAACCTCTGAGCCCTCTCTCCAGCCCCAAGATGACCATTCTTTATGTGCTGTTTTTCAGCATGGAATTATTAAGACTGAGCTGTTCTCCCTGTAAGATGCAGCTCAAATTCTTACCTCTAGAAATTCCCCCAGTTCTCCAGTTCCTGTCCCACCCTCAGCTTCGCTCCCTTTACTCAGCACCTATCTGGATCTATATTGATCAATGAATTTCATACCTTTCACCTTTCAAGGTGGGAACCCATGAACACACAGACTCTGCTCAACCCCTGTGGTGCTCCTAATGTGTGGTCCATACATGCTATCAATGAATGGGAATCAAATTGGTGAATGAATCGTGGCTAAAAATCAGATGGTGTTACTGTGTCTGTCTTATGGCACCGGACTTTAACACAGAACCTGCAGAATGAAAATGTTCTGTCCACCCCCTATACCTCAAGAATGGCACATTGCCACACCAAATAATGGCACTGTAGCTAGCCCCTAGTAACCTCATCAGGATGTAGTCACAAACACACCAAGCACATTGTCTTACCAAGTTTCTTGTTCACATCACTCTGAGACTTCTTGGTGGTCTTCTCGATTTCATCCACAAGCCTCTGGCTCTCTGCCACCAGGCGTTCAGATCGGGACCTTTGGGCCTCTGCTCTGTGGTATTGGCTTTTGTTAGCAATATACCACTCTGCAGGAAGGAACTTGGGTGGAGATTGCAGTAGCTTGGCCATTTGAGATTTCCAAAGTCCTGATCAAACACAGACAATTTTGCATTAAATGAAAGCAACAGTTTGGTTTTTTTTTCTGCTATTATCACCATCATGGAGATGTGACATTCATACTGAAATGTGCACAAATCATAATCTGCACCAAGCATGTCTGTGTAGCCAGCTCCCAGATCAAGAAATCAATGTTACCAACATGTCAAACCTTTCTAGTCCCTAGTTGCCACTCCAGACACACAGGGTGACTACTAACTTGATCTTTATGCCAAATATAAGTTCCTTTGGTTTTGAACCACACACAGTGTATTCTTTTGCACCTGGGGCCTTTTATTTGACATCGTGTCCATAACAGTGGTCAGGCTGCTTATAATGTAGCTCGTCCATTCTCACAGCTGTGTAGTGTGCCAAGTGACTATATAAAAATCAGCCTGTTTCTATTGCTTATGAAAGTGTGGACTCTTCTCACTTAGGGCTATCACAAGAATGCTATTAATATTCTCCTGTGTGTCTTTTGGAGAACACCGAGTTTTCATAGGACTTGCTGGGCCACAGAGCAGTGTACCGGCTAGTCTTATTTCAACTTGACACAAAGCTAGAGTTATCTGAAAGGAGGGAACCTCCACTGAGAAAATGTCCCCATAATATCCAGCTGTAGTACATTTTTTTAAATTGGTGATTGATGGGGGAGGGCCCAGCCCATGGTAGGTGGTGCCATCCCTGGGCTGGTGGTCCTGGGTTCTGTAAGAAAGCAGGCTGAGCAAGCCATGGGAAACAAGCCAGTAAGCAACACTTTTCCACGGCCTCTGCCTCAGCTCCTGCCTCCAGGTTTCTGCCATGTTTGAGTTCCTGTCCTGATTTCCTTTGATGATGAACAGGAATATGGAAGGGTAAGCTAAATAAATAAACTCCTCCCCAACTTGACTTTTTGGTCATGGTATTTCATCACAGAGATAGAAACTCTAAGTAAGACAAGCAGTGTTCTTCCAAATACATGAACCCAGAAATGTTCTCTAAGGAACAAACAGCTGTGACATCTGTAAGCCAACATCTGGGCATTGTGACTATGTTAAAAAGAAGGGGAACACAGGAGAAATCAGCTGGTGGAGGTGGGCAATCATGGAGAGAAGAAAATGTGGTCCCCTGGCTCTGAACGCCCATCATATCTGCCTTCTACAGACAAAGCTGAATTCTGAGGGGCTCCTCCTCTGGGCTCTACAACCCTAGCATCTATCCTAGGGGCCACTGAAGCCCTCAAAACCAAGGATGGAGTCAGATCAGATCCTGACTAGGCTGAGCACCGGGGCCCATGCAGCCCTCTCAGACATTCCTGAGCTCCCCAATCCAGTCCCTCTTCTGGTCTCTCCCGTGTCTGTCTCAGCGTGGCTTCCTGAGATTTAACTTTGGACAAGCGTGAGTAGTCTCAGAGAGGGGACCTAAGTCAGGGGTGATGGCTGATCCCACAAGACACATGGCTGTGGGTAGGGAAAAGGGGTCAGTGAAGTGGATCGGGGTTCACTTACCTCAATGCCTTAAAGAGCACAGTCTAAGCCGGGGATCTCCTTACGCCAACTGGAGATCCTGGCTCTGAAAGAACCAGGAAGGAAAACTGCAGTCTCTATGGCAACCGGACGCGGAGGGCACCCTGGTTGGAAGACTGCGCAAGCGCGAACGTGCGCTTTGCAAAAGGGAAACCCGCTCAAACTTGGAGCTGCGACGGTGGATGCTCCGAAGTCTGATCCTGCCGGGAAAACGTCAAACACCGAGCAGGAGGCCGGGTCACTCGGGGTTCCTGGTCCCAGAGTCTCTGATTCTGCAGGTGTACTGCGGGGTTGGGCTAGGCGATGCTCCAGCTGCAGATAGCCCGGGACCACCGAGCTACACACTGGGCTCTGCGGGTGGTCAATGCGCCCAGACGACCGGAAGGAGCTTTGAGGAGGGCGGGACCTGCAAGCCTGGCGACACACTCGGTGTACGCCTGGTTCCAAATAGGGATAGGCAAGAGTGGGGTTCAGTCAGGTATCTTCCCCCAAGACGTAAAATTCACCAAGAAATGAATTTTTCCTCAGTCAAGACAGCACTACTAAGTGATCTTGAAACTGTGTGGTTTGGAACGTCAGCCTTTCAGTGCCACCATCTTGAGTTTTAACACACCTATGCACCCTTCAAACATGTTTACTTTACAGGAAAGCATATTTATTTTAAAAGACTTTGCACTACTACTGGAAATGGGAAATTAGAGCTGTCTGTGTGGTAGAAAGCAACCACAAAGGTGAATAAGATAGAAGAAAGGCATAAAATTTAAAAACCATGTAAAAGCAGCGACGAACTGGGTGTGGCGGCTCACGCCCCTCATCTCAGCTCGCCAGGGAAAGACCCTTAAACTGAGGACTCAAATCTGAAAGACATATTTGAAATTAGCACTCACCTTTCATATATGTATACTCTTAATTCTGGTAGAATGTCTTAATTCAAAGATACAGAAAGGGATTTTGAAATGGTAACAAGCTTTTCATGTCCAGTACAAGTTGTTAATTTAGAACAATGTTTAGAATAATGCCCTCAAATTTTTTTAGAGAAAAAAATCATTTGAAATCTGAAATTATATACCTTGCCAAAACGTATCTCATGAGAGCAAAATACTCTGGGGAATGTGCTGGTCCTAACATTGCACATTTTGGGGGGATAAAATTACTAAAGCAAAGGTAAAAATCGCAGAGAGTCAGGAGATAAAGGAAGCAGTGGAGCCAACTCAGGTTTGTGATAAGAAACCTCAGTGCCATCGCGGTGGAACCGCGCAGCATAAACGACATAAACGACTGTTTCAGGTGTTTCGACTGTTTCCTGTGCTGTTCTGCAGTCATTGTTTTCCTGTGCACCCCTACCTGTTGAAAACAGAAGCTCCGTGTCAAAACCGTAAGCCTGGTGCTGCTCCCCTTCTTGCCTCATGCTTCTCGCTCTCCTGGTTGCACCTTTTCTCTGGCATTTGGTTCAGTCTCCTGTTTTTCTGTCCATCATGGCCCTAGGAGCCATAGTATGCCGTGTGTGTGTGTGTGTGTGTGTGTGTGTGTGTGTGTGTGTGTGTGTACCACGGAGCCCAGCCCTGTGCTGGGTTATCCCATCCAGGCTGTCAGTACACTCTTGGATGTCCAAAATAGTCTAAGAACACGTTTCTAGAACATATGCCCCCTGTGTGGCTGGTAAAATACAATGGGGATAACAGTGCTTGTTGTGAAACAGTGGATATTTATAAATTAGTATGTGTAAAGTGCGAGTATATGACATTGATATAAACCAAAATTTACTACTGTCTGCAATTGTTTAAATATTTGCTATAAAGCTTTCTTGTCTGTATATATTATACATGTGAATTCATGTAACAAATAGCTCAGATCACTTTCATCCTTTTGTATGTTGAGGTACTTCACAGGATTTCACTTTTTAAAGCTTTTATTACATGAGTGCAGTGTCTGTAGAGGCCAGAAGAGGGCGTCAGATAACCCGGAGCTGTAATTACAGGCCGTTATGAGACCTCCAAAGTAGGTTTGCAGGGAACCAAACTCAAGTCCTCTGCAAGGGCAGTACTTGCTCTTAACTACTGAGTCTTCTCTCCAGCCATGGGCTTTGATTTTTTAAAAAAAGCAAAACTGAGGTGGGCAAGATGGCTCAATGAGCAAAAAAGGGCTTCTCCAGAACCCGTATTGTAGGAGGAAAGAACTGACGGCCAAAATGTCGAGAGCGAGCGCGAGGGCGAGCGCGAGAAGGGGGAGTGAGGGAGGCAGGAAGGAGAGACATAAATAATATTAATAATGTAAGACTGAAAAGGTTCCTTTGCTAAAATAATAATAACCAAAAACAGAGTTGGGGAGAGCAGAAAAACAATTGACTGGACATTCAAATTTCCTGATGGCTTTAATTCCAGGACACCATCATTCCTTTCTGTCCAGGTGAGTGTAGCTTGAGTAAGCTAAGAGGCACCTGCGTCTTTGTGTGTCCAAGCCCTCCACTGCTAGCAACTTGGCATCCCTCCAGCTTGTTGGGAATGCACATTCCTGGGCCCTGCCCAGGCCTACTGCATCAGAAAGCTTGGATGGGCCCTACAATCTGTAGTTATCAACTTCCCCACACCCACCGCACATGGAGGACTATCTGAGGCTCAGTTCTGAGCGGAAATCTCCGGGGCTCAGAATGCTGGGTTTCCAAAGCCCCATGGTCTTGCTCAGAACTGATGCAGCCAGTAAGGGATGGGGGTTTTTGTTTGTTTGTTTGGTTGGTTGGTTGGTTGGTAGTTTGGTTGGTTGGTTGGTTTGGTTTGGGTTTGTTTTGTTTTTTCATAGTTCTTAATTGACTCTTTGGAAATGTCATGTCATGCACCCCAATTCTGCTCACCTTCCAGCCACTCCATATCTGCCGCCTACCCCTGCAGCATGCCCCCAAAGTTAATAAAAATAAAACAGACAAAAAAAACTCACCTCTTCATACATCCTAGTGGCACTCAGTACATCCTTTCGTCCATCAGCCACACTCACAAAATGTTTACTGCAATGAGTCATTGGTCTGGTTCAAGGCCTCTGACACACCATCATCGCTGGGCCCTCATTGAAACACCTCTCGGATACCACACACAATGTCATGGTGCTCCCATGGCTGTCACTCTTCAGCGAAACCAGTCCCTTAGTGCACTCCAGCAGGTCATAGATGTTAGGGTGGGCCAACCCAAGGCCCAGGATGTGGGTCTGGGTGGTAGCTGAGCTGTTTGGTCCAGGTCACTAGGACTGTCCCCTCAGGCAAGGGGCAGAGCCAGCTCTCCTAGGCCCATATCATGGGGAGGGGGCAGTTCTCCCACACCTGTGGTGAGGAGTGGGGCCATCACTCCTGAGTCTGTTGGGAGTGCTGTCTGCTCTCCTGCTGCAATGTACAGCAAGAGTCAGGGCCAGCTATCCCGGGGCCAGTGAGGCTCAGCACGATTTCAACACCCATGGTTCCTGAGGTAACACAAGCCATGGACATCAGCCCAGATCCTGGCTGCTCTTGGACCACAGACCTAGACATGGCTCATGGCCTAAGGCCTGGATGACACCATGGCCCTATGTGGCTGCACAGACCACCCAGATCGGCATGGCTCTGATGGCCGCACAGCCTTCAGACACCAACATGGCCACAGGTTGTGGCCTAGATCCCAGGCAGCCATATGGCCTTTGGTGGCACCACAGGTGACGAACATCAACATAGACCCTAGCTGTAGTAGAAACACTGACCCAGACATGGTCCTCATCAGCAGCCCACACTTGGATGTCACCTTGGCCCTAGGTGGCCGCACAGGCTACTCTGATTGGTATGGCTCCAGTGCCAGTGTGGCCCTCGGACACCAACATGGCCCCAGGTGGCAGCCTGGACCCCTGGCATTGGAATTGCCCTCAATGGTATCAGAAGCCATAGAGATCAACACAGACCCTGGCTACAATAGGGCCATGGACCCAGATGCAGCCCTATGCCACAGCCTGGGCTCCAATGTCACCTTGACCCCAGGTGACAGCACAGGCCATCCAGATTAGCACGGCCCCAGCAGCAGCATGACCCTCAGACACCAACATGTAATCAGGTGATTAACCAGATCTTGGTTATCAACATGGCCTTCAGTAGTTACTGAAGCCGAGGACATCAACACAGACCTTGGCTTCTGCAGGGCCATGGACCAGTAGCAGTCCAGACCCAGATGTCATCCTGTCCCCCAGTGGCAGCCCAGGCCACTCAGACCAACATGCCCCTGGTGGTGGCACGGCTCTTGGACACCAAAACAGCCACAGGTGGTGGCCCACACTCTGGGCATCCCTGTGACCTTGGTGGCAACATGGGTCATGGACATTAACACAGACCCTGGTTGGTTTGGACCCTGACATGGCCATAGGTAGCAGCCCAGGCCTAGACGTCACCATGATCCTGGGTGGCAAGCAGGCCACTAACATCTGCCCATTCCTCATAGCCCCCGCCTCTTCAGAACTGCCTCTTACCACAGCATATAAACCATTCCGCCTCTCTTTCTCTCCCATTTCACCACCATATATACTTGCTCATCATATTGGCACCTACCCAAGTGGTGCCACAGAGCACCAGGCAGGCCTGTGGATACTTCAGGCAGGCCGGACCAGACCATAAGGACCCAGGCTGCCCAGTGGGAGTCTTTCAGCTGCCTGAGCTGGGATGTTGTTTTTCTATTAGAAGAAATTCCTTTTAGCCCTAGGAGTGGCCATGTTGAATTCTGTTCAGGAATGAAAAGGGGGAAGAAAAATAAGGCTTGAAGACCACATCATTCAACTCTGCCCATTTACGGAGGAAAAGTGAGGACCGACATAGGACTGTGTTTGTTCACATTCTCACAAGCAGGGTGGTACTGAGCCAATAGACCTCACATCTTCTGACATTCAAGGAAGACTTCAAAACAGTTGATTCCATGAGTCTAGTGAGAAATACTGGGATGGCTACTGAGCAACATTTAAGTGATCTAAATCCACCGAACAACTGGATCAGTCCCACTGAAGTCTGCTGCTCTTACACTGCACAGCCCTTCATCTTCAGAAGATTAAGAAACGTTCCTGGGCTGAGGAGAAGGCTTCGTGGATAAAGTCCTTACCATCCAAGCATGAGGACCTGAGTTCAGATCCCTAGAACCCACATAAAGACAAGGTGGGCAGTAAAAGTGAACCTGTAATTCCAGCTCTCCAAAGGAGAAGATGGGGGATCACCAGAGCAAGCAGGCTGCCTAGACTAGCCCAATCAGCAAGTTCTCAGTTCAGCTGAGACCCTACCTCCATGAAGGAAGAGACCAGGCCGCCACGTGCACACGCGCACACACATACACACATACACACATACACACACACACACACACACACACACACACACACACACACAAGCTGGTGCAGAAACACTCACACATGGTGGGGTGTGGGGGGATATACCTATTTTTCTTTCCTCCCACCCTAATTCACTTGAATTTCTAAGTGATCCTCTCAGTCAAAAGGGAAAATAAGAAATTGGAATGGCTTTCTTTGTAACTGAATGCTAGGACCGCTGCAGTAATCACAAGTGTCCCCTGGAATCCATGACAACGTGAAACACTTGCTTCCCAAATGCTCAGCTAAGTATTTCTCAACTGTTGGTCCTTTACTCATTTCATAACTTGAGTCAGAAGTGTGGAAAGTGAAGGGGGACCTTTCTTTTTAAGTCTCCCCAATCGACCCGTACTGGACCTGACCATTAACCCTTTGGGGCAAGGCATCCACCTTTGAGTTGAAGAATAATCATGGTTATCTCTCATTCTTTCTTGAGCTTTGTTTCTGGAAAACCTTGTGTAAAACCTTTGACATGCCATTTGACTGAAGAAGCAGAAAACAGCTTCGGAAACATGCACAGAAAAGCTTACGGGAGACTTGCTGACAGAGGGACGGGGAAGGGTGGTAGATTTGGAACCATGCACAGTAAAGCTTACGGGGTGGGGAGGAGAGACTTGCCGACAGAGGGATGGGGAAGGGTGGTGGCAAGATTGGTGGAAGTTAGAGAGAGCATCAGGGTCAGGACAAAGTGACTTGCATCCAAGCTGCAATGTACATGGTTTATCTTAAACTAACATCAAAACTGCTGAGCAGGTTCTTGGTGCCAGGGACAGCCACAAATGCTACACACCATGCTGGTAGTTTTTGCTTGTCTAGTCTACTGGAAAACTATGCAGGAAAATGGGCCAGGAACACTCAGGGACAGTGACCCAAGATGACTACTCACTCTCAGGCTACATCCCTAAACTCAAAAGCAATAAGAAAGAAAATCCTGCCAGTGGTGGTGGCACATGCCCTTAATCCCAGCACCCAGGAGACAGAGGCAAGTGGATCTCTGTGAGTTTGAGGCCAGCCTGGGCTACAGAGTGGGATCCAGAACAGCCAGGGCTACACAGAGAAACCCTGTCTTGAAAAATCAAGAAAAAAGAAAAGAAAGAAAATTCTAGTGTTATTCCTTTGCTTGGTTTACTTTTTAATCAGTTGTGTCTTTCAATTCAAGTGTTTGCAGTGTGCAAATGGGACTTGAATGTGGTAGAGTTGGATGTATAGCTCAGAAAACAATTCCTCGCCCTGGAAGCTTGGGGTGCCTGCTGTAAACTCTCCATTTGTTCCCTAGGTAGGATAGTAGCTGTAAGAGCAACTGCTAATGTAGCACTGGCCAGGTCACAACTCCAACCCTTTCAATAACTGTTGGAGGATAAACAAGGACAATATGGTTTATGCTCAGATTTTAATTAATAAGGTTAGGAGTGGGAGGAAGAGATGTGAAGGACCAGATCAACTCTGAAAGGCAAACAACTGAGGTGATGGCAGCTGGGAGGGGAGCTGGGACGCGGGTATGGGTCACAGATTTTAGAGGTTATTGAAGCTATGGAAATTTATAATGAAGAACTAAAAATAGGAGGGGATATGAATGAGAGAAAGAAAAGACACAGTAATAAGACATGGAGCTAGGAAAGAGGCTCAGTGGTTAAGAGCACTGGCTGTTCTTCCAGAGAACCCAGGTTCAATTCCCAGCACCCACATGGTGGCTCACCACCGTAACTCCAGTCGTAGGGGATCTGATGCTCTCCCTGTCCTCCACACACATACATACAGGTTGTGCACAAACGTACATACAGGCCAAACACCCATACACATAATAAAAGTTTTAAAAAGTTAAATAAGATGGGGTGTGCATGAGATGGGGTCAAGTATAGTGAAGAATGCTGTACAGTGAACTGTGTAAAGAAACATAACCATCCTAACACTAACTGAGAAATAAACAAAAGCAAAACCATCATGACACATGTATGCAAGAGTGGGAAATAAATAATAGGAAACAAATAAATAAAAAAGAATACTTACTAAATTGCTACCACCTCTGTGCTGAGTGGAAAGGTTAAGTTCCCTCTACCTCTAGCTGGCTCCATGCAATGCTGTTGATAACCTCACCTTACTGAGACAGAGTCTGTCTCCCAACCTGGAGCTCACTGACTCAGCCAGACTAGGGACAGTCACTGCCTTCCCAGCACTATAATGCCCAGTATTTTGGTAGATGCTGGGAATGCAAACTCAGATAGATCCTAATGCTTACGCTGCAAACACTCTACTGACTAAACCATGGCCCCAGTCCCACATACACACTTTTCTTTTTCCCTTTTTTTGTTTTTGTTGTTGTTGTTTTTTCAAGACAGAGTTTCTCTGTGTAGCCCCAGCTATCCTGGAATTCGCTCTGTAGACCAGGCTGGCCTTGAACTCAGAGATCTGCCTGCCTCTGCCTCCTGAGTGCTAGGATTAAAGGTGTGCACCACAACCAGTGGGCTCCTCCTGCCCCCCCCCCTATTTTAACAAATGTTTTTCTCTGTCTTTCAAAATGAATAATTTCTATTGATCTATCTTGAGCTACACTGTTTTGTTGTTGTTGTTGTTGTTGTTTTTGTTGCCATTGTATTATAAGTCTATGAATATATATATTTTTAAAACATTAAATTATTTTAAGTTTTTATTTCTGTGATGAAATCCCCTATTTGTTCATTCATTATAAACATATTTTCCTTTATATGTAATTCTTATCTCCTTAACTAAAACAAAGAAGTACTTAAAAATATTTTATGCTTATTATTTTTGCCTGCACATATATGTGTATGTGGACCATATACATGTCTGGTGTCCATGGAAGTCAGAACCCCTGGGACTGGAGTTACAGATGGTTGTAAATCACCATGTAGGTGCTAGGAATTGAACCCAAGTCTTCTGCAAAAGAAACAAGTGTGCTTAACCACTGAGCCAACTCTCCAGCCCAAGGCAAAGAAATTTCAGTTCTATGGAGGAGGAAGACAGGAAAGAAAGAAAATTCCTTCTGAAATTAATTCTTCTATTAGTCATAAAGAATGATACCACATACACTCAATATATTATACTTGCTGAACATTGACTTAGAGACAGGGTTAGGCCAACACTGAGAAAAACACCTGGCATAAAATAGACATGTTTAAATTAAATTTTACACACACACACACACACACACACACACACACACACACACACACACACACACACACACAAACTATTAATTGGAAATTTTTAAAAGAAGTTTTTAATGTGTATATGTGTGTGCCTCCGTGTGTTTATGTGCACCATGTGTATGAAAGTACCCTTGGAGGCCAGAAGAGGGCATCAGAGATCCCCTAGAATTAGAGTTACAGGCAGTTGTAAGCTGCTTGATGTGGGTCCTGGGAATGAAACACAAGACCTCTGCAAAAACAGAAAGTGCTCTTAAGCCCCGACCCATCTCTCCAGCCCTTTTTGTTGTTGTTGTTGTTGTTCTTTTTGAGATAAGATCTCATTATGCTTCCCTGACTGACCTAGAACTTGCAGTGTATGTCAGGATGGTCTTGAACTCACAGAGATCTACCTGACTCTGTCTCTGAAGTACAAGAATTCCAGGTATGTGCTACCACACCCAGCTCTGGGCTGTATTTTATAATGAAGATCTTCCAGGAAAAGAAAATTTGAGAGCTCTTTTTTCCCCCCTTAAAGAACTTTTTTTCACATAAAGTTTGTGCCTAACAGGTCTTAGAAGAAGGATTCCACACTCAAAAGAGTGTGTCTGGAGGTAGAGTTGTCGGCATTCTTAGTGAAAAAAAAAAAATTCTCTGGCACACTGACTATCCCCAAAGGCCAGGTTTCCAACAGATCAAGATGGTAATGAATCCTGGCATGGGCCAGGCTTTCCTCCCAAGGCTGAACTGCGGTGTGGTCTCCAGAACTGTGAAAGGTGTTTTGAAATCAGAACTGCATAGTAAAAGCTGCATACTGATTCCTGCTAATCATCTTCAGCTTTCACTATAGCCTTCCCGGCTGCACGAATCAGGGCTGCTTGTCCGTGTTCTATTTTAAAGTACAGCTCAGAATGTTGAACACACGCTCTTCAGAAATACTTGTCCCCTGGCACTCATAAGGGTCAGGCAAAACCCGTGGTCCAGACCATGGAAAATACAAATAGGTGTCTTCTTGTGCTGTTTGGCATGGCCTCACGTCTCCTGACGGCATTGACGGGCCTGCTGTTGGACTTTGGCAGCATCTCTCTGAAAGGAGGCGAGCAACCTACATCTCAACTGCAGGCTGCTTGTGAAAGGTGCATCCCACCCACTGCACACCTGCCCAGTCAAGCTCCAGAACCGGTGCTTGCTCTCTCCTTCCGGTGGCCTTCCCTCCCTTGGGTTTCACTTTTCAGCTGGAAACAACCCGAGTCTGAGATTGTCTTTGCACTTGGACCCATTTCCTTTGCTAATGGGATTCAAGAATGGTGTTTTGTGCTGTGACTGGGTGCCTGGTGAATAGACCCCTTGTGTTCTAGGAGAAATGTGGTGCCTGGTTGCTCATCATCACCGTTGTCCTTAGCAGCTCTGAGGGGAAACCAGCTTGGATTTCTGCCTCAGGGATTAACATCTCAGAGGCACATAAAGCTGCCTGAAAGTCAAGAAGAGGCTGATTTGTTTGCCTTTTGCCATTTGGGGGCACAGCAGCTGAGGCTGATGAAGTACCAAGAGCAGAACCCACTGAGAGATGCTTTCCCGGAGAGTGGAGGCCACTGACCCACCACCTGCCCTTCTCATGGTCAGCTCTGCATGTGGGATCATGGAGAAGGAAGTCTATCTCCTCCCCTCTTATATGCAGTGACTAGGAACCTGAAAATTAAATTAGTAAAAGGAGAAAGCATACAACTTATTGGTATTGTTAATATAATATTAACATTCCTGGAAGCTTCACACACACCAAGTCAAAAGCCAGACATGAATCTCAGCACTCGGGAGGCTGAGGCAGGAGAATCCTGAGTTCAGGGCCTGAGTGGGCTACATAGCAAGTTATCATCCAGTCTAAGCTACAAAGTGATATTTGTCTCAAAAAAAAAAAAAAAAAAAAAAATCAGGGGGCTGGAGAGATGGCTCAGAGGTTAAGAGCACCAACTGCTCTTCCAGAGGTCCTGAGTTCAATTCCCAGCAACCACATGGTGGCTCACAACCATCTGTAATGAGATCTGGCACCCTCTTCTGTGTACATAATAAATAAATCTTTGGCCGGGTGGTGGTGGTGGTGGTGGCGGTGGCGGCGGCGGCGGCGGCGGCGGCAGTGATGCACGCCTTTAATCCCAGCACTCGGGAGGCAGAGGCAGGCAGATCTCTGTGAGTTTGAGGCCAGCCTGGGCTACCAAGTGAGTTCCAGAAAAGGCGCAAAGCTACACAGAGAAACCCTGTCTCGAAAAACCAAATAAATAAATAAATAAATAAATAAATAAATAAATAAATCTTTAAAAAAAAAAAAAAAAAATTGACTCAAGACCCTGTCATAAACACACAAAGAAATGGCAAATAGCAATTAGACTCAGGCCGAGGGTGAAGGGACTTACATATCTTTTTGACAGACGGCATTGTTATGAAGAGACTAAATATAGGGAAGGCGGTTGGGACCACAGGGAAGTGCCTGGGACACATACTGGGGAAAGCATGGAAGACAAGAACTGTCATGTGTTTATGCAGCCACATCTCAGGATGACTTCCGTGCACCAGTGGAAAGAGTCCTGCCTGGCTGGTCAGGTGACATCTTCCTGTTATCCAGTAGAGAAGAAGAGAGACATAGGAGTTCCCTGTGCTACAGCTGCTCTGCAGCTTATGGCTTAAAATGCTCCACCTTGGGAACTTACCAGAGTGAGGGTGTATCCTGATTGTCTTCTGGGCCATTAGCAAATCCAGCCAGAAAGAGACTGGACTAACCCAAAAGGATATTTTTGTTGGTGCAAACTAACTCTTGGAGAGGCTGCTCTCTTTAGTCCTTCAGTACTGAGGACTAACTAATGGAGAAGCTTGAGAACATACAGGGAACTAGAGTAATGGAGCCTGTGGAGCCACTGGATGGAAGAGCTAGTTCTACAAGAACAGAATATTAGTGAAACTCAGACCTCACAGTTCAAACGGCTGAAAATGAGATCATTTGGAAAGAGTCTTGATATATAGCAAAGCCCTATCTTCCAATGAGTCCAATTCTATGAATAACAAGTAATAAATGACTCCTGGTCATTCACAAGCTTCTTCACTAGTCTCCAGCGGTTCAGAGTGAAGACAGCAGCCCCTCCAGGGGTTACTGTTAGTACCAACAAAAATGTCCCAAACCATCCTTTCGGGCCAAGCTTGCTTCTCTGCAGCCAGCTATGTGAGGAAAGAACGAGGGGACACCTCTCCCAAACACAAGGAAATCACTGCGATTCGCTAGAGGGCAGTATGGTGACTAGCTTCTAACCCCGTTTCAGGAGCACAGAGGAAGGGAATTTGTGATCAGTATTTTTGTGATGAGAGCCACTGTGAGGAAAACAAACTTCAAATGCCATCTTTGCTGTAACAGATGTGTCGATGTGATGTGAAACTAGAAGTCTCCGGGTTGGTTCTTAAGTCTTGACGATATGTTTTTAAAAAGTAAGCTGCCAGCCTCGGGAGGTGGGCCAGCTATATTCGGTTGTTGCTCTGTTGCTATGCAGTGTCGTAGATGCTACAAACAAAATCAAGATCACATTTCCTCTGCCTCAGCCCTTGGAAACGCTTCCCACACGTAGGGAGCCTCATCTCCTGTGGTGCCTGGATCTCCAAGCTGTGCAGGGCAGTTAAATTGGGAAAGAGGATGACAGTGGTGATCAGCTTCCTTGAACTCTGTACGGGGCTGGTTACCTCTTCAATCCCCGCGGCAGCTCAGTGAGTTAGATGTTATTAGTGTCATCTTCCTTTGACAGATGAGGAAACTGAGCCCCTACTGGACTCTTTGCCCACTGGACAGACAGATCTTCGGTGGCAGGGTTGAGACTTGAACCAGTCTGTTGGGGGCTGAAGAAATGGCTCAGCCGTTAAGAGCACATACTATTCTTGGAAACTACCAGAATTCAGTTCCAAGGACCTCCATCAGGCAGCTCACAGCTTCCTGTAACTTCAGTTCCAGGAGATCCAGTGCCCCACCCCATCTCTGTGGGCACCCACACAGGTGTGCATATACCCACACACAAACAATTCTTTTAGTAAAATATTAAAAAAACAAACAAACAAACAAACAAAAAACAGTAGAATGAAGCCAGGTGTGGTGGCACACACCTTTAATCCTAGCATTCAGGAGACTGAGGCAGGGAATCTCGGGGTTTGAGGCCAGCTGTTCTACCTAGTGAGTTAGTTCCAGGACAGCCAGGCCTACACAGAGCAACCTTGTCTGGGGTGTGGGAAGAACCTGGATGGATGGACTGTAGAAATTTCTCGGCAATTGTAATGAGAACTGAATAGCCCAATTACCTTTGTTACAAGTTAGCGTGATTTTAATGTTGTAAGAAGAGAGCTGGGGTGAGTGGGAGAAATCTGCAGGGAGGGAAAGAACGGGAAGACACTAAGTGATGATTTGCAAAGACAGGGGTTCATGGCAAAAACAAGAACATTTCAGGTGGCGTTTAAGCCAATTAGCAAGTGAAACAATACATTAGCAGCCAACACCCAGGGAGAATGGATCTTCTCCCTCACCAAGGAATCCTCAGAGCCTGGAGCACAGTGGCTGGTAGGCTTTAAAAAAAAAAAAAGCCTGCAAAGGGCTGCCCTGGCTTGGGGCCTGAGTCTAGGATATACAGAATTCCCCCCAAGTCTCCAGAGTTCTTAAGGTCATCCCAGGATTTTAAGACTCATTATTACTGTCACTAGAACTGCTAGATGCCAGATGCTATGCAAAGCATTTCACTTGGATTAGCTTAGGATAACTCTATGTAGTGGGTGCAGTGCCCACTGCTGGGAATGTCATGGGTTGGCCCATCTCCTGGGAGTTTCACCATTGGAGGCAAGTGCAAACGAGTGGAAAGGCATATCTTGCTCATCCTTCTTTGAGTAAGACAGTCAATTCTTTTTTTAAAATGCAACCCCATCTGAGTTAGCCTGGTGGGCTGCTTACCTTCCAGAATCCTTCTAGAACCCTGACAAATGGCAAATAAAGACATAAAGGATATATGAACCCATGAGAGAATAAAATGAGGAAAATGATGAGCCTGGCCAAGAGCCTACAACTCCAGAGCCTCTGCAAGCACTGCACTCATGTGTGTGTGTGTGTGTGTGTGTGTGTGTGTGTGTGTGTGTGTGTGTTTACAAATGTGTGTATATTTACAAATGTGTGTGTATGTTGTATGCACACACACCTTAGTCCTCCCCCAGGAAGATCACACCAATTGGCTACCCAGTATCAAATGGTCACTCCTGAGATTTATACATACAAGTAGCATTATACAAACTGAGATGGTACACACACATTTGTAAAAAAAAAAAAAGAAAGAAAGAAAGAAAGAAAGAAAGAAAGAAAGAAAGAAAGAAAGAAAGAAAAAGACGCCATGAATTTGAAATGGGAGGGGTTGAAGGGAGGAAAGGGAAGGAGAAAATGATGTAATTATATTTAATCTGAAAAGCCCATTTTCTACCCAGAGTTTGGTTCCTAATGTCCCCTCAAAAGCTCATCTGTAAAGACATGGTCTCTAATCTGTGGCACTGCTGAGAGGCAGTGGAACCTTTAGGAGGCGGCACTTAGTGGAAGAAAACAGGTCACTGAGTACATGCCCTTGAAGGTGATATTAGAGCCCTGGATCCTTCCTCTCTCTCTTTGTTTCACACCTCCATGCACCTCCACATGCACTGTCATAATGCCTTGTATCACACCTCCATGCACCTCCACATGCACTGTCATAATGCCTTGTATCACACCTCCATGCACCCCACCACAAACCACTGCCATAATGCCATGTATTGCTCCAGGCCCAAAGTAACAGGGCCCAATGACCAAGAACTGAAATCTTTGATACTATGAGCCAAAAGAGACCTTTCTTTATTATAAGGTGATTATCTCGGGTATCTTGTCACAATGACAGAAAGCTGGCCAACACAGTCTACATCTTATGGTGGAGATATTAATATTCAGATTGAGTATGTCTTATCCAAAATGCTTAGACTGAAAATGTTGGGGGGGGGGCTTTCATATTTTGGAATATTTGCATTGATTTGTTGACTAAACATCCCTAATCTAAATTCCTAAAACAGAAAATTCTCCAATGTCAGAATCATTTTGAGTGTCATGGGAGCTCTGACACCAGATTTCAGACTTTCAGGGTGGGAATGTTCAACTTGTTACAACCAAGGAAAGAGAAGAATAAAGAACGAGCCAGGTGGTGGCACACCTTTAATCCCAGCACTCTGGGGGCAAAGGCAGGTGGATCTCTATGAATTCAAGGCCAGCCTAGTTTACAGAGCAAGTTCGAGGCCAGCCAGGACTACACAGAGAAACCCTGCCTTAAAAAAATAAAAATAAAAAATGGGGGTTGGGGATTTAGCTCAGTGGTAGAGCGCTTGCCTAGCAAGCGTAAGGCCCTGGGTTCAGTCCTCAGCTCTGGCAATAAATAAATAAATAAATAAATAAATAAATAAATAAATAAATAAATACAAAAACCAAGGGGGCTGGAGAGATGGCTCAGAGGTTAAGAGCACTGGCTACTCTTCTAAAGGTCCTGAGTTCAATTCCCAGCAACCACATGGTGGCTCACAACCACCTGTAATAAGGTCTGGTGTCCCCTTCTGGTGTACAGGCATACATGCAGACAGAACACTGTATACATAATAAATAAATAAATCTTTAAAAAACAAAACAAAAAATAATAAATAAAGAACCCACCAAGAGGTGATGGCACACACATTTAATCCCAGCACTATGGAGGTGAATCTCTGAGTTTGATGCCATCCTGGTCTACAGACTGAGTTCCAGGACAGCCAGGGCTACACAGAGAAACCCTGTCTTGGAAAAAATTTTAAAAATAAAAATAAAAATAAAGAACTACTAAGAAAGTCCAATTTCAACTAAAAGTATTTTAATAGAGAGCAAAGGAAAAAAACTAAGGAAGGAAATTAAAATAAAAACAGTGTCGTAAACAGTATTTATGCGACATAATTCTACCGGAGAACACACACAAACACTCCTAAAGCTTAATAGAAAGTCTGTATTGCTGGCCAGTGGCTACATGGGGAACTTGCCCAAACCATGCCACCCTGAGCCTCACCAGGGACTGGGGTCTAAGATCTGAATAGTGCCTCCAATATGGCATCAGTTGTGCTAAGTTCTGGAGGCCTGTTAAAGTATCATTTCCCCAAAACTAAAAATATCCAGACACCTCCAGATTGAAAGGCCCTACTACGTACCTGGCACACTTAAATGAAGACCCAAATAAAGACCAAGAGACATCAGCACAAACTTTCAGTACCCAGAATGAAGAACAGCTTTTGAAGCATTCAGAGAAAGAGTATACAAACAACCGGGAATCGGGTGGTACTGGACTTCTCAGTAGCCACATTGGAGTTAGAAAATTTTCCTTTCAAGATACTCAAGTGTTGGGCTGGAGAGATGGCTCAGCAGTTAAGAGCACTGGTTGCTCTTCCAGAGGACCCAGGTTCAATTCCCAGCACTCACATGGCAGCTCACAACTGTCTGTAAGTACAGTTCCAGGGGATCCGTCATTCTTACACAAATGTAAGCAAAACACCAATGCAAATGAATAAGTCATAAAAAAAAAAAATGTTTCCAGCCTAGAATACTTTTAACTAAATAATCAGTGTAACGTGAAGTGTGCACCTGTGGCAGAGTGATAAGCACAGGTGTTTTCTAACATAATATGAAGGTGGAATAAGGCATTTCAGGAGGCTGGAAGATAGAGATTGATGCTCTAGCAGAAGACCCAGGTTCAATTTCCCAGCACCATTAGGCAGCTCACGACTCCTGGTAACTCTGTTTCCAGGGGATCTGATGCCCTCTTCTGGACTCCACAGGCACTACATGCACATGTGGTACATACAAATAAGCATACGCACACCTATTTATAAAAATAAATAAAAGTAATTTCATCAAAAAAAGCTATTGCAGGATGTGCACCAACAAAATGAGAAAGTGATCTATGAGAAACTGCATGATTAAGGGTTGCTGGACTATCACACACACCCCTAGGATGACAGCAGATAGAAAGCAGCCAGTCCAGAGGGACAAGAAAATAGTAAATACCAGAAGGGAAGTGCCCGAGGGATTTAAGAAAATGACCTGTTTGAAGTGTAGAAAGTAGTATCCAGAGATGTTTAAATAACCTGGCAGTAGAATGAGCAACTGACAATAGATTTCTAGGTAATTTTTTAAAGCGATAAATAATTTGGGAAATACAGGCTGAGATTAACTTATACATAGGACCTAATGAAACAATCTGAATACAGACAAGGACTGTCAAGGGGAAGGGGCTGGAATAACTGGAGAGGGGAGGGGAGGTAGTAAAGTCTGAGGTTTGAGGGGCCAGATGTGGGCAGACCACAGTGAGGTCTTCTGAGATGGGAGCCGCTGCAGTTGGGTGCAGAGGAGACCACCATGAGGCATTCTCTCTGAGATGGGAGCCGCTGCAGTTGGGTGCAGAGGAGACCACCATGAGGCATTCTCTCTGAGATGGGAGCCGCTGCAGTTGGGTGCAGAAGAATGACATGACCAGAGTAGCTATTCCTGATCTGTTTAGAATAAACTCTAAGAGACACTGAGGTGCAGCAGGATGCTGCAGTTAGATGAAAAGTGATAACACTCTATCAGTCAGACGATGGCAGCTTGAACAACGTTGAACGTTGCTAGCATTAGAGAGAGTGAGAACAATAGATTGTCAACTAACTTTAAAGGCAGAGCCAAAGTGCGTTTTTAACATATCAAATGAGGGAAGAGTATGAACAATGGAGAGAAGTGAGGGAGAGCATGAAAGAGAAAGATCAAAAATGGCATGAGCCAAAAGGACGATGCCACAGTCCAGTGAGATGGGGAGGGCATGGTTCGAGCTGTTGCTCCTGTTACCTGTGGATGAACCAATCTAGTCTGAGTAGCCTAAGATGGAATCCGCGGTGGCTGCCAGTTCATATGGTCATGGCAAGTGCTAGGCAGTTGTCAGGGGAAGTAGGGCTAGGTCTTTCCCATTCTCCTATCTGATGCCACCACCAGCGAGTCTGGGAGCCAAAGGCAGGCCAGTGGGGCTCCTAGAGCATCTTTGTGTGATCTACACCCATGACATCTCCGGTCTAATGGCTTCCAGGGAGCCAGACTTCTTCCCAGGAGCTCAGAATTCCAAGCCAGCCCTTCATGACCTGGTGTCCATCAGAACAGTGTTACTTAAGCAAGATTCTGTCCCTTAGAATCCAGTGGGCATGTTGAAAGGAGGGGACTGAATTCCCCCATCAGATGGAAAATAGGCACAGAATGTGTGGACGTGTTTTTAAACCAGCAGTGGCAGGTTTGGGGGAGAAGATAAGAATTCAGTTGTAGGACATTTTGCAAACTCATAATAAAGCAAACATTATCAAATGAACCAGTGTCCTGATAGGGCCATGGTGCGGGAGCTGAGCGGAAGGAAGTGATGGGGTCACAGTGTAGGAGAGCCAAGCTCTCATCCCCACAGCAGGAAACCAATGGGCGTCTACAAAGGAAAAACTGAGAAACATGAATAAAATAACATCAGTTGGACGCAAGATTAACTACAAAGGGAAACACATAGAAAGGGTGAGGCCGGCTCTTTCTAGGAGCCAGGTGAGGGAAGGAGAATAAACTGGTATTGTTTAATGTCTTCCGTCACTATTTGATTTCATCTATAGGCATTATGACTTTGATTTTTTTAAAAAACAACTTTATTTTATGTGCATGTTTTTTTTTTTCTTCCTGTATATACATCTGTGCACTATGTGCATGCCTGGGGCCCAAGGTGGTCAGAGACAGTGTCAGATCTCCAGGAACTGGAGTTACAGATGGTTGTGAGACATTGTGTGGGTTCTGGGAATTGAACCCCAGACCTCTAGAAAAGCAGCCAGTGTACTCAGTGTACTCAGGGACCAGAGTACTTTGTGGTCTCCCAGGGAGCACCTCTGCCCTCCCAAGTCCCTGAAGCATCTCACAAAGGCCCTCCAGCCAGTTCCTGGAGGCTGGTGAGGCTGAGGCTCGCCACAGACAGGAGGGAACCACGGCTCCATGAGTTTACGAGTCCATGCTGAGTCCATGCTGAGGTAGAGATCGGAAGCCCAGCCTCCTGGTTTAGGGTTTTATGGTTCTTCTACAACCAAAATGGTGGCTGCCATCACCAGTGGGACAGGCTGGGAGGATGGGGGAGGGAGATGTTTTGGAAGGAAAATCTAGCCTTCTAATTTCAGGGCTCTGTTTCTCCTGAATAAAAACACACCTGTCCTGAAATCAGGGCACCAAAAAGACACTTGATCCAGCAACGATGATGGCCCCTGGCTGAAAATACTCGGTTTCCCTTAGTCACCCTCTCCAAGCAGTGTGAGCCGGATAAAGTAACAGACAGAACCCAACAGATGGCCCGTGGAATGAAACGCCTTGGCTGAGGGGGACTTTGGGGAGGGGCAGGGTGCAAGGGGGTGGGCTCTAAGCAGAGCCTCGTGGACTTCTTCTCTTGCTCTCCGGGTGACACAGCTCTAGGACCTAAAGAACCAGATGCTACTGGGGTGACACAGCTCTGGGACCTAAAGAACCAGAAGCTACTGGCGGTAGCCTGGGAGGGCAAAAGGGAAACCTGTGACCGAAGCAAGAATACCCAGTGCTGTTAACCCTTTGCAGACCAGGAACCACACCACTGAGCCAACTAACTCTCAATTTGTGATTAGTTGCATCCCAAATCCTGTTCTGGTTCTGAAAAAGCCCACTTAACGTGACTTCTGTGGCCTAGCAGACGGTGTCTCATTGTTGCCTTAGGGTGGGGCAGTATTACAGTAGATAAGACAACACTACTGTAGTACAGGCCCCAGGATCTGCAAACCAGCTGCTCTGAACAGACTTGTGTCCCAGGCCCCGGTGGGCAGACATGAGCAAAGTCCATGCCCTGGCCATGCACTGTGGACACCATAGAATGAGGTGCCATCCACGTGGCAGCAGCAGCCCCAGGTTGAATGTCTGTCACGTGCCTCAGCATGGGACCCTCTTGTTTACTGGGCTGGGCAATGTTCTGTTCATGAGAAAATGTCGGGGATTGGAGAGATGGCCCGGAGGTTAAGAGTGCTGGCTGCTCTTCCAGAGGACCTTGGTTCAATTTCCAGCACCCAATCATCAGTTAAGTTCAGTCTCTGCGGATCTGGTGCCATTTCCTGGTCTTCTCGGACACGATAGCCAGGTGGTGCACAATGTATTCAGATGCAAACATTCATACATATAAAATTAAAATCAAGCCTCAAAAAAAAAAAAAAAATCAAAGAAAGAAAAGCAAGTGCTGCCCTTGTGAGCATTCTGTGGTTCCCTAAGAGGTGGGAGCCTGCCCTGCCTCCCCCTCCCTGTGGGAGCGGGCTCTGTTTCCTGGCAGACTGTGGCAGCTTTCTGTAAGGCCTCTCACCACCCTTCTGTGCTGAACTGAACTTGATTCTCACTCCCCCACTCCAACCTCGTAATAATGATTGATGAGAGGAGGGTGGTGGTTTCTGTGGCGACACTAATTGTACCTCCTGTCCACTGCAGTGATGCTGCACTTTGGAGCTGAAATCTGAGCCGTTTCGCCAGTGGGGGTTCTGCTCAAGGCTTCAGCAGCTAAGTTACAGCTACTCACCCTCAACTCCACTCATGGGTATTTGCTGCCTGCCGGGACCATCGCTCAGGTCCCAGGAGCCACCTCTTGTCTCTCAAAACTCTGTGGTGGGGAAGGAAGTAATACTGAATAAGACGGTCCCATTAGAAAGAAACTAGGTGGCACCTGACCAAGTCTGAACATGAGCATTTACCTTTCAGAAACTCTAGCTGGGTCCTAGGATGGTCAGAACACCCCATTCACTCACCTCCTCCTGCTGTGGACTGGCACCCAGCATCTGCCGAGGGGAAAGCGCTGGCCATCCATTACACGGGTTTAGAGAACTAAGAAAGAAAACGTGATTGCCAGCAAGCCTGCTAACCTAAATTAGATCCCAGGACCCCCATGGTAGAAGGAAAGAACCGACCCCCACAAGTTGTCCTCTGACCTCCACATGAGCAGTGGAGTACTCACACATGTGAGTACACACACATGTGAGTACACACACACACCACACACACACACACACACACACAAATGAATGAATGAATGAATGAATGAATGAATGAATGAATGAATAGTGCTTAACAGGCTAGCAAGATGGCTCAGTGGGTACAGGCTGCTGCTGAGTCAGATGACCTTAGATTCCTAGAACGCACATGGTAGAAGGAGAAAACTGACTCCTTTGGTTGTCCTCTGGCCTGCACATGTGCATTGTGGTGCACATACAAGCACAGGCACACACGTGTGCAAACACAAATAACTAAACGTCATTTTTTTAAAAATGGTTTCTATTTTTAAGATATATTTATTTTATGTTTTGTGCACATATATGTCTGTACATGCCTGGCCAGAAGAAGGTGTCAGATCTTCTGGAACTGGAGTTACAGATGGTTCTGAGCTGCCATGTGGGAGCTGGGAACTGAACCTCTGGAAGAACAGTCAGTGCTCTTAGCAGCTGAGCCATCTCTCCAGCCCCTGGTTTGTTTTGTTAAGACAGTCTCTCTATGTAGTCCTGCCTGTCCTGGAGCTCACTCTGTAGACCAAGCTGACCTCAAACTCACAGAGATCCTCCTATCTCTGCCTCCCAGGTATTGGGATTAAAGGGCTATACCACCATGTCTGGCCTAATTGTGATACATCCTGCCCTCATCAAGGTTCGAGTCTTGGAAGGAAACAAAGCCATGGACTGACCGAGCCCAGGCCACCTGGAGACAGTGATGGAGGAGAGTATCAACACAACCTCCTCCAGGACGGTGACGTTTCAACTGAGCTCTGAGAACCAAGAGGATTCAAGAAAAGGGGGTGGGCCAGAGTCAGGGTTGGAGACACCTGGTCTGGTGAGGGAACTTTCAACACCCTGCTAAGGAATCCCTTATCCCAGGAACAGGGGACATCCATCCAATGGAGATGGTACACAGATTAGCATTGGAAGATTACTCCTGATGCCACTGAGATGGTTGAGCAGGTAACGGCACCTGCCATCAGGCCTGACAGCCTAACTTCAATCCCAGAGACCCACATAGTAGAAGGATTCGACTGACTCCCACAGGCTGCCTCCAACCGTCACACACGGACCATGGCATGAGCACCCCTCCCAAATGAATGAAATGTTACAAATAATAAATAATAAAACCACTCGCTTTAACCTCAACCAGACCGAGGATCAAGGTCAAGCAAGGGACAGGAGACCATGAGGCAATCATTGTTCTGACCCATCTGAAGGGTGGCAGGAGTCAGCTCAGTGACAGCCAGTGTCCTAGTTGGTTTCTGTTGCTGTGATAAAACACTGACCAAAAGTAATTGAGAGAGGAAAGGGCTTATGTGGCTTACAGGTCACAGACCATCATCTAGGCAAGGCAAGACAGGACCTTAAGGTGGGGGTGTGGAGGCAGTAACTGAAGTAGAGACCTGGAGGGGACACTGCTTACTACTAGCTTGCTTCTATGCTCACATCTTATACAGCCCAGGCCTAACTGCCTGGAGCCGGTACCACCCACAGTGAGTTGGGCCCTCCCACATCAACCAGCAATCAGAAAAATGCCCCCACAGACATGCCCACTGGCCAGTCTGACAGAGGTAATTCTTCACTTGATATTGCCTCTTGCTGATGACTCCAGGTTTGTGTCAAGCTAACAAGGACAGGCAGCATGGAGGGAGGGAGCTGAGCTGGGAAGTATAGAACTTGCCAAACCAAGAAGAGCCTTGAAAATCAAAATAATGGACAAGAGCAAATGACTCATTTTCAAAACAAAACAAAACAAAAACCAAACAAACAAAAAAAGAAAAACAAAAGAAAAAAAACAAATATCCCATAGACATGAAAACATAATCCAAATGACTATGCTGACCCACCCATTAGCAGCAGGCCTGGAAACACCCACCACAGAGAGAAGCAGACTCTCCTATATTACTGGTGAGGTCCAAAGTGGTTCAACACCTGTGGGGAGGAATTTGACGATATCTAACAAAACACTCAATTTTGGAAGTTAAACCTGAAGGTTCCTCTCACAAATGCAAAGCAGTGTAGGCGGGTGCTCACCTCAGCACTGTTCCTCTGGTACAATGCTGGAAACAGGGGCTGGAGGGTTAAGAGCACTGGCTGCTCTTCCAGACGACCTGGGTTCAATTCCCAGCACCTACATGGTGGCTCAAAACTGTCTGTAACTACAATTCCAGGGAGTCTGATGCCTTCTGCTGGTCTCTGTAAGCACACATATGATGTACAGCTATAACACCCACACACATTTTTAAAAATTAAAAAAAAAAAAATTGGAAGCAACCAACCAAGAGACTTTCCACAGGGGACTGGGTGGATAAACTGCATGGTGGCCACACACCACAGTACTATATGGGTATTGTCTAGATGTCCCTGTTAAAGGTTTGGTCCCCACCCCATGACACTAGTGGGAGCTGACAGAGCCTTTACAAGATGGGGCCTAGCAGATCCTCAGTCACTGGGTTGTATATTTGGAAGATGACCATGCAGCTCTGGCTCTTGCAGTCTCTGAGATGAAGGGATCTCTTCTCTTCCCAGTCATCCCTGCCATGATCTGCTGCCTCCCCACAGACTCAAAAGCAGTGGGACCCACTGGCCAGGGGCATTTGCCATGGCCTAAATAAAACCTCCAAAGTTGTGAGCCAAAATAATATCTTTCACTTTATAAGCAGATTTATTTAGGTAACAGAAAGCTGATGAGTACAACTATACGCATTCTGAGCCAGGTGGTGGTGGTGCACACCTTTAATCCCAGCACTCGGGAGGCAGAGGTAGGAGGATCTCTGTGAGTTTGAGGCCAGCCTGGGCTACAGAGTTCGTTCCAGGAAAGGTGCCAAAGCTACACAGAAAAACCCTGTCTCAAAAAAAAAAAAAAAGGATTCTGTTGTTGGGCCCACAGAAATGGCTCATGTTTAAGAGCATAGACTGCTCTGCCAGAGGACCAAGATTTAGTTCCCAGCACCTACATCAGGTAGCTTACAACTACCTGTAACTCAGGCTCTGTGGGATTCAAAGACTTATTCTGATCATCTAGGACAATTGCTCTAATGAGCATCTACTCACATGTAGATACATGCATACACATACAATTCAAAATAAAACGAAGAGTTCAGCCACATCTTAGTACCCTGTGCTAAGATTGTTTTTGTTCTCTTCAGACCCTCAAAATCCACAGGTCCACAAACTCCTTATACAAAATGGGGTAATATTTGCCTACGACCTACACATAGTCCCGTGTACTTTAAATTATCTCTAGCTTCTTTATACTACCTAATATCATGTAAATGTTATGCAAATAGTTGTACAATAAAAGCTTAAATATGTTCGATACAGATGGAACTTTTGAAAGTATATTCCACCCATGTTTAAATACATGGATATAGGATTCACCTGTATGTGCTATGCTGTTCTTTTATAAAGTTTAAAAAAAAAAGTAGAAGAAAGGAAGAGAAAGGCTCAGGATACGTCAGAGAAAAAGCAGAGGGTGGAAACAGATGGAGGAATGTGAAGGCAGAGCACCTTCTGATAACACTTTGACTTTGGAGGCGGTAAAGAATTTGCACATACACAAAATAAATGGTAGAGGCAATACACCAGTAGAATAAATAGACACAAGTGCACTTAACTGCATACCAAACTCATGACTTCCAAGAGAAAGAAAAAGAAGTTTTGAATCCACTATCCTGTGCATCTTTAGGCAAACAGTCTAAGGGAGCGGGGAGGCAAAACCAACCAACCAACCAACCAAACCTCACATAGTGGGTATGTTGTTAGCAGGCTCTGTTTCAAAGTTCTGACCCTAAACCCGGCCTGTTGGTGCAGGCCTATAAATCCCAGAGGCTTGGGAGACTCAGGCAGGAAGGCCATGAGTTCAAGACTTGCCTGGGCTAACAAATAAGTTCAAAGCCAGTCTGGGTCTCTTATCAAGACCCTATCTCAAATTTTAAGACAATTTTAGACCCGTGAGAAGTTTCAGAAGGTAACGGTGCTTGCCACCAAGCTTCACCACCTGAGTTCGATCCCTAGAACCTCATAGTGGAAAGAGAGAAGCAGCTCTTGCAAGTTGTCCTTTGACCTTCCACATGTGTGCTGTAATGCAAAAAAGAAACATTTTAAAGGGCTGACTATGTGGCTCAGTGGGAGAGTACTTACCTGGTAAGTGCAAAGCCCATACCCTAATACCACTAAATAAAAATTCCGATACCATTGTTGCATATTATAGCAGAATTTCATAAATAGATTAAAATTGGGGGAAATCCAAATTATCATAGAAGAACAGTAAGCTGACTAAGATACAGATGAAGTATTGGGGTTGTTGCCATTGGTACCTACACTTGAAGCCTTTCTATATAAAATATCTTAGCTCTATTCTCCCAAGAGCATGAAATGCAGTGGGAATGAGCCCACCTAGGTCTGGGTCTTAATTCCCCAGCATAAGACACTCAGACTACTTGACAAAATGGCTGGTTCTGGGGAGGGTTGAGGAAAGGGCCATCCTGGAACATCTCAGAAGAGCTCATAGAGTCTAGAGTACATGGGAAAAGGCACAAGAGCTGTCTTCTCTCACTGGACAAACTTTGGACATGTTTGAGCATAAAAAAGAATTGACACTAGGTGATTACAATACAAAATGAAAAATAAGTCCACAGGACCAGCAAAATGGCTCTCATGTAAAGAAAGGACCTTTCACCAGGCGGTGGTGGCACACACCTTTAATCCCAGCACTCGGGAGGCAGAGACAGGCAGATTTCTGTGAGTTCGAGGCCAGCCTGGTCTACAGAGTGAGATCCAGGACAGATACCAAAACTACACAGAGAAACCCTGTCTTGAAAAATCAAAAACAAAAACAAAAACCAATAGAAAAAAGTAAAGAAAAAAGAAAGGAGCATTCTGTGTAAAGGCCTGATGATCTGACCAAGCCCAGAACCCATGTAAAGCAGAAGAGAACCAATTCTACAAAGTTGACCTCTGACTTCCACATGCATGTCATGACACACACGAACACCCTCACAATAATAAATAATAATAAAAATCCACTAGAAAAAGTACAGAATTTTAAAATCACAATTATTTCTATCTATCTATCTATCTATCTATCTATCTATCTATCTATCTATCTATCTTTGTTTGTTTGCTTTGTTTTTCAAGTCAGGATTTCTCTGTGTAACAGCTCTGGCTGTCTCGGAACTATCTTTGTAGACCAGGCTGGCCTTGAACTTGCAGAGCTCCACCTGCCTCTGCCTCCCAGAGTGCTGGGATGAAAGGTGTGCGCCACCATGCCCACTTTTTAAATCCTAATTTTTGACCCCCAGTATAACTATAGGCTCAGGCAAATAATCAAAACTAAAGGTACTGGGTGAAAGGTTATTGGGTCTCAAGACTCACAGGGTCAGAGTTCGATCACAGTGGAAAGGGTGCAGGGAAGCGGGGCTGAACACAGTCCAGTGAACAGGCAGGAGCAGGCAAATCTACCCTGTCTGCCTCATGTGCTACCACAGAAATACCCAGGGCCTGGGTAGTCCAAGATGGTCACCCAAATCCATCTAATCTGGAGGAAACAGACAAAACAGTGTGGGACAGTCTACAGGGCACCTGACTAGGGTTCTACAAAAGAGTTTGATGAGACCAGGTGTGGCAGCACGTGCCTTTATTCCCAGCACTCTGAGTTCAAAGCCAGCCAGGGTTACATAGTGAGACTGTATAAAAACAAACAAACAAACAAACAAACAAAAAACAGAGAATCTAATGCAGATTCAAAGAAACTAAGAGTTATCATAGCCAGTTCATTGGATCTGCTTGGATCCTGGACATTCTAACAACCAGAGGTGCGTGTAGGAATAACTGGAGAAGTTTGCACATCAAAAGACAGAGTGTTGGGGCTGAAGAGAAGGTCAGTGGTTAAGAGCACTGGTTTCTCTTCCAGGGAACCCAGGTTCCAGTCCTAGCATCCATGTGGTGGCTCATAAACATCTGTAACACCCTCTTCTGTTCTCCATGGACACACACACACACACACACACACACACACACACACACACAAAACCACCCATATACATAACATACTTTTTTTTTTTTTTTTTTTAATTTCAAGATTGAGCAGGACGGCAGTGGCACACGCCTTTAATTCCAGCACTCAGGAGGCAGAGGCAGGCAGATCTCTGAGTTTGAAGCCAGCTTGGTCTACAGAGTGGGTTCCAGGATAGCCTGGGCTGTTATATAGAGAAAGCTTGTCTCAGAGAGAGAGAAAAAGAGAGAGAAGAAAAAAACTAAAAAATTTTTTTCAATTTTTTTGAATTTAAAAATTTAAAGAATGTTTGGGGCTAGAAAGATGGCTCAGCAGCTAAGAATGCTTACTGTCCTATCAGAGGTCCTGAGTTCAGATCCCAGCACCTATGTCAAGTGGCTCACAACCAAGGGGCCCTGCACCCTCTTCTGGCCTCCAGGGGCACTATACACACATGCATATTCCCGCGCACACACATACCTAACTAAAAATTAAGCTGTTTAAATTGAAAAGGAACCTTGGTTAAAAAAAAAAAAAAAACAGATGTTCAGTTTCTTAAATACAAGGATACACTGCTTGCACAAGATGTGTGTGTGTGTGTGTGTGTGTGTGTGCATGTGTTATGTTGCTAGGGATTAAAGCCAGGACCTTGTACATGCAAGATAAACACTGTATCATTGAGCTGTAGCTCCATCCCTGAGAATGCTGATTATCTTTGCGGACACAACCAGAGGTAAATTTCTTTCTTTTTTTAAAATAATTTAACTTTATTTTATGTGCATTGGTGTGAAGGTGTCAGATCCCCTGGAACTGGAGTTACAGACAGTTGTGAGCTGCTCTATGGGTGCTGGGGATTGAACTCAGGACTTCTGGAAGAGCAGCCAGTGCTCTTAACTGCTGAGCCATCTCTCCAGTCCCAGAGGTGAATTTCATGATGTCTGTATTTTACTTCCAAACAGCTCAGTAAAAACAGATAAAACAGCTGTATACTGAGAAACAGAATACAGTCAGCAGAATGTGAGCTGTGGAGTAGAGATGTCTGTGGCATGATTCAACAGTTCTGTAAATTAGAAATGTCACAATGAAGTCCTGAAAAATGCAGTTGGCTCGGATGTCAGGACTGCAGACACCCACTTCATAGAGCACAGAGGCAAGCGTGTGAAGTGCCTTGGGAGCAGGGCTGAAATACCCAGGTGACAAGGAACCTCCAAGGCTCCTGGACACCCAGGCAGTGCTGGTGCCACCACTGGCTGAAATGGTGACTCCTTGAAGAAGCCAGGTTTTAGGTAAGGTGGCGGGGAGGAAGAGGCAACATATTCAATTCAGATATTAACAATCTCCCCAAAATCCACACAAAGAGTGAGTTATAAACTCCTGATGTAAGAGAAACACAAGTTTAGGGTGGGCAGCAAGATAGCTCAGTGGGTAAAGGTTTGATCCCTGGGACCCATGTGGTGGAAGAAGAGAATTCCCATGGTTGTCCTCTGACCCTCCCACACAGACATAATTTTAAAAGAGAGGGAAGTCAGAGAGGGAGAAATGTATACAACTATGGGGTTTGTGAGAACTATAGTAGCTCCACCTACGTGGTAGTGCAAAGCTAGCTCGACTTAGGGGAGGGAAGAGAGCATATGAACTGCCTTGGAAGCAGGACCAAGATGCCCAGGAGACGAGGAATCTCCAAGACTCCAGCATGGACACAAAGGCAGGGACGTGTCTGAAGTGTCTCTGATGCTGTGGGCCACAGCCGTGGCCCCACATTCTTAACTGTTTGGACCTCCCCTCAGATGCCCTGGGGAACACAGATGGGAGCACTCCTAAGATTCCTTCTTCCCAGATGCTCTTCCCCAACTGGAGCTTTCCAGGGAGAAGGCAGGCCTTAGGATTTTTAGCATGCTCTTTCAAAGAAGGTCAAGGGCCACTTGATGTCTAAACAGCAAGAGATAAGGGATCAAAGGCTCCAAAGGCAAGTCCAAACCTAACACTAAAAGCAAGAAAGATCAGAAATGACCACATCAGAGACATCCATCACTGAGCAGATGCCCATCTCAAAGATAGGGGAGTACAGCTGGGAAGGGGAAAGTGGGAATCAAGGTGTAGCCCAAATGGGCGTGATGTCAGCAGGACGAAGCCAGATTGTCACCAACTGGAGACACCCAAACTACAATGGGTTCTACACTACTGGTAGCTGCACCACCCTGAACAGACCTACCAAGGCAGCATTTTCTATCAATTGCTCTGCAGACACATCAATGGATCATAAGGGCAGAAATAAAGTGTTCTCTCACTCTGGTCTCCTCCAGTTACAGAGTCCGACCACCGCCAATGAGAAAGCTGAGAACTTTTCACCACTGAACACATTTGCAAAACTCATTGGCTTCAACAAACAACCCCACACACCTGGCCTGTGTGGTCTCCTCTGACCAGAGCACGCTATATCACATCCAGAAAGTGCTTATAGGCTCCCACTTGCAATGGAAAAACACCAGCAGCTGACAGAAAAGTGAAACCCCATCTTGGCTCTGGAGAAATGGTCCCCGCCAGGGAAACGCATAAGACTATTTGATCAGATTTAATAAGCTTTAACAAAATCCAGGTGAGGGGCTCTCTCTGGAAAAACAGATGACTCTTATGAACAGCTCCAGGAAATCACTTGGGAAGGAAAAAAGGATGCAAAGCCCTGCGTCACCACAGGAAAAGGCAACCGAGAGTCAGGCTCCACAAATAGAGGACATTTGTGTCCTCCCAACTGAAGATGCCCGTCTCAAGTGTCGTGTGTTCTCTCATGTGTGGTTACCGGATTTTATAGTCACATAAAACCACGCACGTACACATTAAATGGGGTAGAAATTAAACTGCCTAGGGAATCAGTGGGGGAAGCGGGGAAAGGGAGGATAAGGAGGAAGGGAGGATCATACTCAACACACAACACAGAAAAATGTTTTCAAAATACAGATATCTCAGAATGTCTTGAGGTCGAGAGGACTTTTCTATCTCCCTCCAAGCCTTGAAGCGTCATGCTTTGTCTTAGATGTGATCAACTTTAAAGTCCCCTCCCCTTCTCTGAGACACAGTCTTACTATGTAACCCAAGCTGGACTGAATCTCAGAAGCCCCTTTCTCCATCTCCTGAGTGCTTGGATCATGAGTGTGCACCACCACACCTGGTCCAAAACATTAGACTATAACCCTACACACACACACTCTCACACGGGCTACAAACAAGATCATCATGAAACAACCCTAAATAGACCTAGTCTGTAATATTCTGAAGGTGGGACAACAAGGGACACCTATCCTGAGAAGCAGTTCCTTGCCCCAGTAAGACCTGCTGTATTTTATGTGCAGAGGCACAAGGCCATGTCTGCCACTCAGGAGAGCTTGGTTTGCCATGAGTGAGTAGTCAGTGACATATAGGCATGCTGTTTATAGAGCCCTAGTGTGCCCTCGTTGGCTTTAAGTTTGAAACCCTAAGCCCCAGTATGTGCCTCTGCTAAGAATAGGGCTCTCCAAGACTACAAATGCTGAGAGAGCCAGGAAGGGAACGGTTCCCACTGTGGGAAAACCCAAAAGACGGAGCAAGGCTACAGCCTGAGCAAGCAGACCCACTGAAGATACTATTCAAGTCATGAGCAAGTTCTGCCGTAGAGCCCCAGGGGTCCCTGAGGACATTCTGTCCTAAATACCCAACACCTGGGACACAGGGGCGACCCCACAAAAGCGCACTGACACTTAGAGGGAGTTCCATGAAATGAAGGCCTGTATTAAGTCCTTCAAGGGAGGTTTTAAAAGTCTGTGGCTAAAATCCAACTCGATTATAAAATGAACCTCCAGTCTTGGGGAAGAACAAGCTAAGGGCTGCAGCTTTGTGAATCTAATGGTTTTCCTATTTAAATTCCACTGCCAAACACCTGTGAAATGAAATCAGCACTCCTTGATGGTCCCATGAAAGGGACCACCCCAGGGGTAAGAGGTGGGGCTCAGTGGCGAGAACTTGCCTGCACAGTCAAGGACCTGGGTTCTACCCCACCCCACCCTCAACCCCTTGCATTGTAAAAAAAAGAAAGAAAGAAAGAAAGAGAGAGAGAGAGAGAGAGAGAGAGAGAGAGAGAGAGAAAGAAAGAAAGAAAGAAAGAAAGAAAGAAAGAAAGAAAGAAAGAAAGAAAGAAACACACACACACACAAAAATGACCACTTAAAACCATCAACCCTGGGCCACTTTTTATCATAATATATTTGCTAAGATCTAAGGGACAGATCTGCAGGAGGTAAATTTTCTGTTCACAATCCTTCAACAACATAGAGACGGCTGAGGGACAAGCACATTGGTAGACAGCATAGGTCATTTTTCAGCCTCTCAGGCACGTGGCTTTCAATACATACACAATTAAGGTATGGTTTCAGTAGATCCTTGTTTAAATACATCCAGTCTCCTATTGCCCAACCCTGCTCCCCATTTCCCAAACAGAAATAACAAACCCAAGCAAAGGTTGACACATCTTTTATGTACAAACAGCTTAGTGGTACAGATGAAATCCTTTTCATAAATACCTGGAGCGAAGGGGAACTCTCTCAGCTGGAAGGATCCTAACCTTCCTCCTTTGTACTGTCCAGGTAACCTTCTCTTAACTGAACACTTGGGGGGAGGGGTCTCCTGGGAATGGCAGAAGCCCCTCTAGACCTAGGTAGGAACCTTGCCACCTCCCCATAGAGGAGAGGTGATGTGAAGGTCATCTGCTATCCAGGACCTGGGTGTGATTAAACTGTTTCTTCCCAAGAACTTGAGTCTGTTTCCCAGCAGTGGCCCAGAGGAAGGGGGGAAAGGGGACCCAAAATAGTGTGAGGAAGTAAAAAAAAAAAAAACTCTGGGTGTTTTGATTAAAAAAAAGAAGAAAACTTGATAATCAGTGGAACCTTGTCAAGCCAATGTATCAAATTCACCAGAGGGAAAAACACAGCAATTCCCTGCAGGAAGATCATCACTTAGCACCAATTTCTCTGACTCTAGAGGTTTTCCTTTGCCTTCCAGCCCTTGGCTGTGAGAGGCTGTGGGGCTCAGCTTAGCCTCATCAATACTTTCAATCAGTAACTGAGTGTGAGGGGCACGTGGTCACACGCCATAGGACAAAATAGCAGCTCACACCACAGAGGCCCCCTGGGGGTCATGCTGCCTGGGGGGGCCTGAGTGACCCCACAGTCTTTTCTTCCTGGCCTCTCCAGGCTGCCAGCTTCACTCAAAGCGACGCAGGTGGTTGTAGAGAGACTGCACGTAGGTGAAGACGCACATAGGGTCCGGCTTGCGGCCCATCACCATCATATCCTCCACTTCGATGAGGCGTTCACAGTTGGCCAGATTCCTGAAACAAAAAAGCCCTGTCAGAGCAGGATCCTGGCAAACAACCATCCCCACAACTGGGCTATTGTCACTGTCCCCAAATTCTCCAGGAGCCTGAGGCGTTCAAGTGCACATCAAAAGAGAACAGGAGTACTCCAAGAGAACCTTGGGAACTGAGGAGTTCATTTCCCAGACTCCCACAGCCACAAACCACCTATGGAGTTCATACAGAAGTAAAGATATCACACATGTTATCATGGGGCAAGTCAGCAAGAACTGTGAAACAAAGGTAAAATGAAAGCAAAATGATCAATTCACCCATCTTCTGCCTCAAGCAGTATGCATTTATTTGTTTAGTTGGTTAGTTAACTAGTTAGTTGAGAGTTTTTGAAATGAGAGCTTGCTGAGTAGCCCAGCCTAGCCCTAAATTCATGACCCTCCTGTCTCAACCTCCTAAATGACAGGATTATGATCATGTGTCTTCATGCCCAGCTCTGACATAAATTTTAAATAAAAAAAATTTAAAAAACCACATGACCCAGGGGATGGAGAGATAGCTCAGGGCTTAAGAACACTTACTGCTCTTCCAGAGGACCCGAGTTCAGTTCCCAGTGCCCATATCAAATGACTCACAACCACCTGTATCTCCAAGGGATCTGACTGCTTCTGGTCTCCTGGGGCACATAACTACATGTAGACATGTAGACAAATACTTCTATACATAATTTTAAAAATTTGAGAAAAAAAAAGGTGGGGGGAGTTGGAGAGATGGCTCAGAGGTTAAGAGCACTGGCTGCTCTTCCAGAGGTCCAGGGTTCAATTCCCAACAACCACAGGTTGGCTCACAATCATCTGTAATAGCCTGCAGGCATACATGCAGGCAGAATACTGTGTAATTAATAAATAAATAAGTAAATAAGAAATTAAAAAAAAAAATACCTTAATCCAGTCAGGCATTGTGGCCCACAACTTTAATCCTAGCATTTGGAAGGCTGATGCAGATGGATCACTAAGTTGGAGGCCAGCTTGGTCTACACAGTGAGTTCTAGGCCATCCAGAGTAACACAATGAGACCCTGCCTTAAAAACAAAACAAAGCAAACATGACTATGGGGCTTGCCTTGCAAACACAAGGACCTGGTAAAATCCCTCAAAACCATGTTTTTGTTTTTGTTTTTGTTTTTGTTTTAAAAAAAAAAAGAGCCAGGTGTGGTGGTGCATATCCAGCACTGGGGGATGGGAGAGGCCATTAAGAGACAAATCCCTGGGGCTCACTGACCAGCCAGCCTAGGCTGCTTGATGAGCTCCAGGCACCTGAGGAATGACATCTAAGCTGTCCTTTGGCCTACACACATACGTGCACACACACACACACACACATGATCCACAGTAAGGAAGGTGATTTTAACCATGACTCACAAACACATAATGCTATTGACCCTCTGTAACCACAGATTCTGCATTCAAGGATACAACACACCTTGTATCAAAAATACTAAAGACCTGATGCCCTCTTCAGTCATCTTTGGGCACCTGCATATATGTGAGCGTGCACACACAGACACATATACACACACATAAATAAAAATAAAATAAATCTTAAATACATATTTTTTAAAAGTGTATCAGTACTAAAAATGTAAACTCATCAGAATAGCTCCCGAGGAGATGGCTCAGTGGGTAAAAGTATTTTCTATGAGAGCACAAAGACCTGAGTTCAAATCCCCAGCATCCACATAAAAAGCTGAGCATGGATGCACATGCTTTTAACCCCAGCACTGCAGGAGCAAAGACCGGCAGACCCCAGGAGTTCATTGGCTAACCTGCCTAGCTGAAATGGTGAGCTGCCAGTCCAGTGAGAGACCCTGTCTCGAGTCCCTAAGGCAGAAAGCAATAGAGGAAGACACCATCATCTACCTCTGGCATCTGCATACACACACCTGGGTACACACAACCATACATTCATGTGCATACCCCCTCCTCTCTGCAGAGCAGATAATGGGGAAAAAAAGAGGCTGGATATGAACTATAAACTGCCAGCTCAGATGCCAACACTGACAATCCATTCCCTAAGCAGGCAGTCAGGATCTACCCCTGCTCATCTGACTCCCAGCAGGCTTGTTGGAAGACTACGATTTCATATTCTCTTTATGTACCCTGCCGTCCAAAGCCCAGCCAGATGGGAGACCCCAGCAAGCCAGGGATCCTCAGACCCATCCCAGAACTTGCAGCCAGCTCAACACAATTCATGCCACACTATTACAGGACAGATCCCTGAGCTGCGTGCCCCCAGACAAAGACTGTAACATTAGCACTGCTGGGCTCTGCTCTGGAGAGCTGGCCAGAGACCAAATGTCAAAGCGAAATGGAGACATCTGTCCCGGATCCCATCCCCGCCTCTCGCCTCCCCCTGGGGCCGCAGAGGGTGACTTGTATGGGAACCCAGAGGTCACATGGAGGTGACAAGTGAGTTTGGCACCCTTTCTCCCCCAAAACAGACCAAGGCAGGCCTTGGTGTCAGAAATGTCGGCATGCAAGGGTGTTCTGTGGCCAATAATTAAAAATTCTTGAATTCTTCAGAGGCTGGGGACCTGAGTTCATCTTCCAACCCTATCACTTGTCATCTGGTATCCCAGCCCCATATTGGAGGGCAAACCTCAGCTTCCCACATACTCGCTCTCAAGCCTGCTATTCAGAAACACCCAGGTGCATTCAAACCACCCCCAGATGCATCCAGAGGGTCATCACTGTCGGTGGTATCTTCGACGGCCACTTTGATGGTCTCTCATGTTAAGTGAGGACAGCCCTGGAAGCCCAGGACCTTAGCTTTGGAAGAAAACTCACACATTACCTTTTCCCCACAAAGGCTCTCCCTCCACATGTTCCCCCTCCCCCAGGCCCAGGACTGTTCTGACCCCTCTACAGGAGGCCACCAGGAACTTGTCCCTAAGGCACAGATGCTCCTTTGCTTCCTTGTACATTTTACTTCTTACTCCCACAGGATTGTTCTTGGCTAACTTTCCCCCACCACAAGAAACCCTTTCACATGCTGGACTAGAACCTTTGCACCTGTATCTTACCCTGAACTGAAATGAGTGTCCCTAATTGTCCTTCACAGGGCACAGAATACACTCTGAGTGCCTTCTTACTCCTCTCTAGCCCACCTCGTGGTTATTCAGAGTTGCTGGCTTGTTCCAGATGTTCCTGACCTGTGCAGAAAGACATCAAGCAAGCTCCTCCTTCCTTGTAGAGGCTTCGAACATGCTCCAGCCAACACCCCCATGTCCTGCTCAGGAAGCAAGTCTTTCAAATGAGGGTAGCCACAAAGATGGAAGGGAAGGCCTCATCCGGGCACCACCCTCTACTGTCCTGATGGCAAGACATGGACAAGATGCTGTTCTTCCCTGCAGGCAAACGGAGAACCAGTCCCCACCCCCTCCCTCTGTTGCTTCTGAGTTGAGCAGATGGGGGTGGGTGCAGTTTCTAAGCAGAGAATCTCAGCACACAACATGCAGCCACCATCTCTCAGCACTTTCTTTTCTAGACCACCTCTGCCCTTCACTCCCTTCCTTCTCTGAGATCCAAATTCTCCAGCTTCCAGGTCCAACACCATCCCTGTCTTTGACGCCATTGTCTGACCTACAGCTGACACTTCCCTTTCACCCCAACTTGTCCCTGCAGATAGAACATGTTCCTTCGGCTGGGGGGCTGGGCAGTGGTGGCGCATGCCCTTGACCCCAGCACTAGGGGCGCAGAGGCAGGTGGATCTTTCTGAGTCCGAGGCCAGCCTGGTTTACAAAGCCAGTTCCAAGACAGCCAGGACAGAGAAACTCTGTCTTGAAAAACCAAAAAAGAAAAAAAAAAAAGAAGAAGAAGAAGCATGCTCCTTCAGAGACACTGTGGTGCCAGCCTCAGTGGCAACAATACTCCTCAAACTGCCAAATAGGAAAGCATGGGGACACTTGCTTGAGTGTGCTGCAAACCTCTCTCTCGGGAGACGGAATACAAGATAGCGGTGGCTACTGCTGACTTTATCAAAAGATGTAAGTCTCGAAACATTAGAGGCCCCAATTGGCCTTTACATTTTATCTTTTTAAAGGTGTCTTTGTTAAAATGACCCAAGCTTGTTTTAAATAATCCAAACTACATGGAGAAGCCCACAGAGCTCGGATGACTTCAAATGTCACCCCACAGCATGAAGCAAGGATGACATTGGCTTGGTAAGACGTACCTTGAAGAATTTCTCTTACTTTTTATTGTACCTTCAGCTACCCCAGGCCACAGAGGAGGGGCTGGGGGTAAAGTTTAAGACTGTCCTCAATGCAGACCAGGGGTGGGACTGCTGCCTCCTGTCTTGTTTTAGACAGAGACACATGGGCACTACAAATAGCGATCAAGCCCCTTCTGCTGGGTGTAACTGGAGAGCAGGCGCGCATTCCGTGCAGGGCAAGTGGGATGCCTTGGGCTGCGCGTCCTGCGGCTTCCTGCAGCTTCCTGTGCTATGAGCAGGGGTGAGAAGGAGTGGTGCAGAAGGGTCAGGCACCCGCCCTACTTTGCCCCTTCCATAAAAGGAGCTGCTCTGCCCCTGGTTCCAGGCCCTGAACACCTGTCAGGCAAGGGATGCTTCTGCTGTCAGCAAGGCATCACTCACACAGATTAGGACACAAGGAACCTCTGGGCCCAGAAATTACGGAAGGGAGGGGCAGCATACACATTTACCCAAGGTTCCTGGTGCATTTTGTGCCCTGAAGAGACAGACTTGCTCATGGAAGGTTCTGGAAACATTCCTTTCCTGGATGAATAGTTTGAGAACACGATCAGGTTCTCTCTCTTTTAAAGGTCATGCCTTGGTTGGACATCCGGCTCCTCTCAGCTCAGTCTGTTTGCTCCCAAAACTGTCTTTTTGTGTCTCCCAATCCAATCCTGATGGCTTTCAAGAGTACCATGTATCCACCCAGATGCTGCTGGCTAACCTAAGATGCGGACATTGGTTCCAATATCCTCAGGCAGGTGTCCCATGCAGACTTTCTAGCCGGCTACTGTCCAAGAAACCAGGGATCCAAGCAGCTGCCTTCCCAGGAGGCCCTGGGAGCAAGCCCACCTCCACAGCCCTCTCTCCCTTGTACCTGAGCGATAATTTCACAGATGACTCATAAGGGGAGGTATCTTCCCAGGCGCTGAGTAAGCTCCCCACACAGACCTGCCTCTGATGGCCCTCCCCACACTTTGCTGTCTGCCAGTCTCATCTCAGAGACCCCATCACACCCTGATCCCCTCCCCAGCTGGGAACAAACTCAGGCCACAGGGAGGGAGGAGGAGGGCCAAGGTCCTATCCTGCTGTTTGCTTGGGGAGAGAAGGGAGACAAAGCCTGGCCCAGTCACCACCCTCCCCCCCCAAGGTTGAGAATAGAAGAAACATCTGTTCGGTGTCTGGAGACTGCCTGGAGACTGCGCTCGCAAACCTCCTGCTGAGAAAGCCCGTCCTAGAGGCGCTCTGTCCTAACTGCTTAGGGAAGCTGTGTTCCTTAGAACCTGGGGCACAGGGCCACCATCACATTGCCCAAGACTGTCCCTCTTCCCGCTACAAGCCAGTTGGAGCCAGGTGACCAAAGGTGGCCAGGGCATAAGCTGGCATTGCTCAGCCCTCTAGGCTTCAAGAATTCTGTAAGCCAAGCATGGCCTCTCAGACTGGGGTGAGTTTGGGGGTACCTGAGTGGGAGCCCTGATCCCACACACTCTAGTCTGATTTTTGACAGCTGCCATCCCTGAGTTTCAAGCAGCTGGGCCTCTTCCTATGAACCACCCCTCCCGACATCAAGCCGCGACACTTGGCTTCAGTCCACCATCGTCTGGATCCAGTTGCATAACACACTCATCCAAGCTGTTTCTGCTATTAGGATGACAGCTAATCCCAGGCAGCCAAGAAAGGGAAGGCTTTGAAAGTACACAAGACATTCCTCTGACCCCAGAGGGACCTAGAATCCAAATCAACACAACTGGCATGGGCCCCTATGCCCAAGCCCCCAGGCTGAGGAGTTCCTACCCAGGGCTCCCATTCTACCCCATAGTGAGCACTTCCGTCCTAGAGAGGGACAGTGGCTGTGCCTCCCAGTGAGCTTCCAACACCAAACATGGGTTAAGAGACCCTTTATCACCATCGCTCCTTCCCTGTCCAGGCTCAGGTCCTAGTGTGGAGGGCCAGGACTGGGTGCTGGGGCTAGACATAGAATAAAGATGGGGCCTCCTTCAACCCAGTCACTCAAGGACAAGTGAAGATGGGCGACTCCAGGCTCAACCAGGACAAACATGGTCCCTCAGAGGCTGCAACATAGGCACAAAGGCATAATGAATAGTACATTTGGAGTTGTCCTTCCTTCCCTCTGTGCTTCAGAAAGCATCAGGGAGCCCCAAGTAGTGCCATCTGTGCCCTTCTCTCGGCCTCGGAGCCTGTGATGATGACCCTGGAGCGAGGAGGAGCAATGAGGTCAGAGGTTCATCTGGGCAGGCCCCTCCCAGGTCAGAGTAAGTGGTGGATGCATCCTCATGTCCGCAGCTTGGATCATCTCTGGTAGCCTCAGCACCAGCAACAGCAAGCTGTCCCCACACTGCCCCCCTAGGAGTAAGTAATCGACAGTAATAGGCAATGCCAGGTTTGAATCTGGCTTGTGTTCCCCCAAACCGTGCTGAGGTAGTGTTGAGAGGTAGTGCGGCTCTGGAGAGGGTGCTGCCCCACCGCACCTTTCCGGGTCTCCTATCCCTGCCCACACCCTCAGAGCCTTCATAAGACACACACACACACCCCCGAGACTGCTCTTTTCTGTTGTTAACTGGACTGGATTTAGAAGCCCCATGGGGGCCCCTCCTCTGGGTGTGTCTGTGAGAGCATTTCCACACAGGCATAACTGAGAAGGGAGGACCCATCCTGAAGGTGAGTCGCTCAGCCTTATGGGCCAGGGTCCCTGGACCAAGTAAGAAAAAGAAAATGCATGGAGCCGAGCACCAGCATCCGCCTCCTCTCTCTGCTTCCTACCTGGGGATACAATGTAACCAGCTGCCTCATACTCCTGTTGTCTTGCTTCCCTCAAACTGTGAGCCACAAAATAAAGATAGATGAGTAAATAAATTAATAAATAAATAAATTTTTTAAAAGTTCCTTTAAAACCTTCTTCCCTCTGTTGATTTTATCAGATACTCTGTCATAGCAATAAAAAGTAACTAACACACACCCTGCCCACCTGGAATACACACCCTATCCAGCTGGAATACACACCTGGGACCCACAGGGTCCTGACAACTCTTATGCTCCAAGGGTGGCTCTTAGCCAAGAACCAGATCCCAAACGGGTTTTCCAAGCACATCCTGATCCCAGAACTGCACTCCCTTCCCTCAGATCCTCTCCCTATGAGTGGGACATACAAGTGTCATGGTTTGAATATGGCTTGCCCCCACCCAAGCGCATGTTGAGGCCTGATCCCTGCTATGATTGATGGTGTTGAAAGGTAGTGGGGCTCTTAGGAGTCATTTAGACATCAGGAATCCACCCTTATGCAGGGATTAATGTGGTTCTCACAAGAGTGGGTTAGTTATCTCAAGAAGAGGTTGTTATAAAGTGCCATGCGTCCTTTGTCCCGCCTCTCTGACTTGAGTGACACCTGGCCTTCGGCTTTCCATCACAAACTGAAGCATCATGCAACCCTCACCAGAAGCCAGGCAGACCCCAGCACCATGATCTTGAATGTGCAGCCTACAAAACCAGGTACCGGGGAGGTGGTGGTGTTTGCCTTTAATCCCAGCACTCTGGAGGCAGAGGCAGGCGGATCTCTGTGAGTTTGAGGCCAGCCTGGTCTACAGAGTGAGTTCCAGGACAGGCTCCAAAGCTACACAGAGAAACCCTGTCTTGAAAAAACAAAACAAAACAAAACAAAAACAAAACAAAACAAAACAAAAAACAGGTACCGAAATAAACCTCTTTATGAATCACTTAGCCTCTAATGTCCTGTTACAACAAAATAAATAAGCCTGAGTCCAGAGATAATTTCACAGTCCGTGCTATGACAGTATTTAGGAAAACACTACCTACTTTTTATAATATACCAGGCAATCCCAGGTTCCTGCTGAGGACCTCAAAGACACCAGCCTGAGGGATGTACACAGTGCCCCTGCCCCACTGCCCCTCGGGCTCTGTCTGTGGCTGGTCCCAAACTGTACAGCAGAGGCTAAACACCCAGCAAGGAACAGCAGAAACAGCTCCAACACTGAGTAACATCCTCACCAGCTTCAGTCTCCCCATTTATATAAAGAAAGACAGACAGACTGGATGGCCTCAAGGTCCCTCAGCTCACTGTCAAGTGCTGTCCTGTATGTCCTGACCTTACTACCCAGGGCAGAAATTGTGCTCAGGGTCTGTGCTGGGACCAACAGCCAGTGGGACCTGCCATACTTACTCAGCCATTGTGAAGGCCAGTTCAAAGTTCTTCTGCCGCTGTGTGGGGCTCAGGGCATTATAGTCGAAGGCATCAGGAAAGAATGAGTGTACCAGGGCACAGAAGGCCATCCCATCACTCCAGCTGGAGGAGAAGTTCTGCAGGTCCACGTGCTGCAGCAGAGAAGGTGGAGGTCAGCAGGGACCCCCCACTCCTGGCACCCAATTCAACTCTGAGCAGATTCTCCAGCCCCAACCCACTGAGCAAAGAACAGCAATGTTGCTGGGCCTCACCTTTCGAGGGGCAGGCACTACACCAGTCTGCTCAGGTAGAATTTCTAAGCACATGTTGTGGGTAGCTTGGGTACCACTCAGGAAGCACGAGCCTCCTGGTTCCCATCCCTCCCTAGCCTGGCAGGATTTTGCCCTGCCAGCAAGTCAAGGGCAGGCGAGACACCTGGCTTGCCTCGGCCCACTCACCTGGTAGCCCACAGTCTTGCTGCGGCACCACTCCAGCAGGATCTGCTTGATGCTGCTGGCACTGGCCACGCCGAAACTCTGCGACCTCTTTAGTTTGGCCCTGGTCTCACCTTTGCCCCTGTGGAGAGAGGGCAAGCATGCTGTGGGAGCCAATGGAGAGAACATTCCTATATCTTCTGGTCAGTACTCAACCCACATGCTACAGCCACAGCACAGTGCCACACACCAGCCATGCAGCCTCCTATCCACACCCAGCTTTCTAGGACCCCTGTGAATAGTCCCACATGAACCAGGGATCACTGGGTCATCCTGAGACAGAGGATGTGAATGGCATGGACCTCTTGCCCTCTTCCTGAACATCCTTTTCCATCCCTTTCATCCTGCTTCCTTCTTGGCTCCCGAAGTTCCCAAGGGCAGGTTACTGGGTCAGTGGGAGCCTCCTGGATCATCACAGAAGCATGAACAGCAACCTGCACTCAGCAGACATCAATGCCATGCCCTGGCAAGAGCACTGGATACATCTGCAAAGGAGGCTGTGGTCCAAGGACTTCCTCTCTAATAAGGAGTGGCTGGTGAGCCCCTGGGTCCCACTGTGTCATTTATTCAGTCCTCAAGCAAAACCAGCCCCACAGCTAGGCCTCCCCTGTCAGGCTCCCTGGCCATGCCCAGAAAATGAAGAAGTGCAAAGATGGCCTACGAACACTGGTGGAGCAGAAGACTGAGCTACCTGCAAATGGAGGGGGGCATCTCTCACTAGCCTGGCCTGGTCCCAAGCCCCATCGCCCTTTTCTCCACTACAAAAAGAACTCCTCACCCTCAGTCACCTCTATAAAGCAGCCCTGACCTTGAGCTCTGCCTGAGAGATCTGATCTTGGGAACACCCCACTGGGAAACAGCCATGGCCCCAGCAAGCCTTGCTAATGAGCACGGCTGTGGTCGGGCTTGCTCTGGGAGCCCATCAGGCTAGTTTGGGGGTGAATATCCATACTTGCTTGCTGTATCCTGCTCCCACTTCTCAAACAACGCCTTCCGAGCCTGGGCCCCTGAGGTACGGGGCAGCGTCTGCGACCTCACCAATTCCCTGCGACGCTCTCCCTGGCGAGGGGCCTCCGTCATAGCTGGAGGCTGCGAGGATGGAGGTGACTGCGGCGGGGTCACCAATGGAGGGCTGAGGAGAGAATCATGAAGTCAGGAATACAGAACTGGCCTTCACTAGGCACTCCCCTGGGCCCCAGGTAGAGTATGCATACATACCGAGTGTGCATAAGACAGCCTATACCTATGACAGACCCCTAGACCTTGGAGGGGCTGTGGGGGAGCAGGTCCCACCTGCTCAGGTCCCAACTGGTTTTGCAGGTTTTCTGAACTGAGCTGCAGTTAGTTGGTGGCATGCCTGGCCAGCAAGCCCAACTAGGGAGGTAGAGTGGGCCTCTCTCAAGTCACAACAACCAGCCCTTAGTAGGTGTCAATGCCTAGGGAGAGCAAGGGGTATACCCCAGAGCCAGACCCAGGCCCCCTCCTCCACCACAGCTAGATAGGACCCTCTTTGTTCTCCCCTGGAATAATCTGCCAGGAAGTCACAATTCTCCTTTTATCATTAAAAAAATATATATATCCATCTTGCTACCTGCCCCCATTCTTACTCCCAGTCAGTCAACTGAAGTTAGGCTTACCCCAAGGGAAAGCCCTGCTGTCTGCCTAACCCTGCAACTCCCTAGGCACCTGCTCTTCCTGGGACAGAAAACACCTCACTCGAGGTCCCCCAGCCAGAACGGAGAACAGAAAGTCAAATGTCATCCTGCCTCCCCTTCCTCCCACAGAGTCTGAGATGCGCCCCCCAACCACCATCACACCTGCAACTTTTTAATGGACTTGTTTTGAAGGTCAGAGAAGTTGACCGAGCTGCAACCAAGCCTCTACATACTAACCTGGGTCACCTCCCTCCCCAGCTCCAACCCCGCCTGCCAGCCCAGAGAGACCCAGGCAGCTCAGGTCCCAGGCAGAGCAGACTCACCTGTCCTTGTTCCTGCCTGCTGTCGCCGATCCATACCCAGGGCCAGACAAAGACCGCACGAAAGAGGAATTCTTCTCTATAGGACCAAGGAAAGACAGAAACAGGGAATGAATGTGGTGACAGAGGAGGGCTGGGGTCTGACCTGGGTGTCCTAAATCTCCTGCCAACCCCCACACCACTCTGTTCATACCAGTGGGACTAGGAGTCCAGGGGCTGAGGGCTTCGCTCGGGCTTGGGCTGAAGCCCCCCAGAATGGCAGCAGATGTGGGTGATAGAGCTGAAGCTGAGGTCTCCCCAGAGAATTTCTCAGAGACTCGGGTGACCGCGGTGACAGGCTGGTGGGGCAGCCGCAGAGAGAGGCTCACAGGGCGTGGCCTGGGGAGCTCTGGGACTGAGGAGGTTTGAACCTCAGAGGATCCGTTGGCTGAACCTGTAACATGTAACCAACCGGGATAAGCCAGCTGTGGCAGCCATAGAAGCCTGATTGCCCCACATTCTGGTAAGGAGGGCTTTTAGCTCCCAGAGCCTTCCTCCCAGCTCCTTCAGGAAGCCTCCCTGACCACTCCAGCCTCCCTTACCTCCATTACCACGTAAGTCTTACTGCACCACTCAGACCTGATTCTCCTCCACTTCCCCAGATTGCCAACTCAGGGAATAACTAAATTACCTATCAGTCCACCCATGTCTATGAATGGACGATTTCTCAGCCTCTGTTTACTTTCTTCCAGAAATAGAGAAGCTCATTCCCTTGAACTCCTACTTCTCAGAGTATTTTATTTAGTTTAGTTTAGTTTTGTTTTTGTTTTTGTTTTTTTGAGACAGGGTCTGGCCTAGATGTCCTGGAACTCACTATGTAGACCAGGCTGGTTCAAACTCACAGAGATCCGCCTGCCTCTGCCTCCCAAGTACTGGGGATTAGAGGCATGCACCACTATGCCTAGCTCTCTTTATTTTAAAAGTTCTCCCCTTCAGTCTCACTGCCTGGTAGGGTTCAGTCTCAAACATGCATCCCCACAGCCAAGAGATGGCTGGCACAGATGCCTGGCTGAGGCTCTGAAGCTACCCAGCCACCTCCCTTCTTCCATACGTTCCTACCTGTACTCAGCTGGTGTCCATTCTCCATGATGCATGAGTTCGAAGCTCGTCTCCCCTCGAGATCACCAGCTTCATCATGTTCCACGCTCTGTGGAGGCACCAACACCACTGACCTATCAGTGGGAGCCAGCCGCCCACCCCAAAGCCCCATCAACTGCCCACCCTAAAGGTACTTCCCCAAATCCCTTCTGGCTCTGGTGGTGAAAACCTCCTTCACTTGGGGAAGAAAGGATCCCCCAGGAGGTACAATGGTGAGCAACAGCTCAGAGAAAAAAGATGAACCTGCCTATCTCCACAAACTTCAACAACCTGAGAGCCTCATCTCAGAGCCCAAGAAGGCTGAGGATAAAGGCTGCAAGTTCAGAAGCAGTGTGTTAGGTGTGCACGTGCGTTTCCACACACACACACACACACACACACACACACACACACACACACGCACATCAGATGATGTGTGGGAGGACCAGGCCTCTGTCCCCCACAGCTAGGACTGTCCGCATGAAAGAAGCAGATATGGTGAGGTGTGAGGTCCTTTGGGGCCAAAGATGGACAAGGTGCCAAGTAACCCTGAGGCTTTTCTGACAGACACAGCAACACAAGAGTTTCCCCCAGACATACAGTGTGTACAGATCTCGTGGCTTCACGCACCCTCCAGCCTTCCAGGGCTACAGCAGGGCAGGAACACAGGAACAAACACCAAGAGGGGGGTGTCAGGGGAAATCCTGGGATCTCGGCCGAGCTGCCTGGACCATAGTCCATCTCCTCTGGGTCTCAGATCAAAAACAGGGGGCAGGCTTTGCAAGTGGCATTTAGGCATCTAACAAACATCAGGTCCATTTTACAGGTGCTAACCAGGGTTCAGAGAGGGTACCCACTGCCTATGGATGTTATTGGGGGGTGGGGGCAGCTAGAACATGTAACCAGAGGAAAATGCCTCCCACCTCTCCCCAGCAAAGGTGTGACAGGTTTAGAGTGTCTGTGGAGATGAGGTTAGGGCAATCAGCCTATTAAAAGGGGGACAGAAGCAAGCTGTCCCTAACCTGGAGTTCTGCTAAAATCCCGTACTGGGTAGCCCGAGTGGTTGGTTGGCTGCGCCTCTCCGATCCTTCCAGGCTATTCCTCCGACCCACAGGCTTCCCAGACAATGGTTTGTCCCTCTCTCCAGGTGAATCGGGTCTTCCTACAGCCAGTGTTGGAGGTGCCCACCCATGCAAGCAGGGACCTGGGCAAGCAGGTCCACAGATGGTACTGAGTCAGCTTGGGATACCTAAGGCAGTCTGCCTCCCAGGGACAAAGAGGGTTCTCTGAGGCAATGGACCCAAAGCCAGTCCTCTATGAGCTAGGTGCCCAATGACAGAAGCTATTCCCAGGAGAATGGCTGGTGGCAACAAAACCAGAGAGGCCTAAAGGCCCCAGTATTGTGACCCCACAAGACTCTGCAGCTCAAGCTACATGTCTGGGGTTGCTGGACTTAATCAAGGAGTCCTCGGTGTGATTTAGGAGCATACTTCAGAAGCCAGCAAAGGTGGCATTGAAGAAGACAGATAACCACAAGTTAGTCCCACAGTCCCCGAAGGAGAACTAGGGCCAAAGGTGTGAGAAGGCCAAGGGCAAGAGCTCTATGCTTTGGAGAAAAAGGAAACTGGCCGGCAGAGTGAGCAGATGTGAAGGCAGGAAGGACGCCACACCTCTTCCAAGCTCAGGCTTGGGGCCTGAGTGACAAGAAGGTCCGCTGAGGAATGTTGGGGAAGGGTGGGCAAGGATTTCGATTCTGGGCAAGATAGTGTAAGGGGCACCTGGGACATCAGGTAGCATATCTGAGACCAAGTGTAAAACAAGGGAAGGACAGGGCTGGAGAGATGGCTCAGTGGTTAAGAACACTGACTGCTCTTCCAGAGGACCCTGGTTCAATTCCCAGCACCCACATGGCAGCTCACAACTGTCTGTAACTCCAATTCCGGGAACCCGACATCCGTGGCAAAACACCAATGCACATAAAATAAAAATAAATAATTAAAAATAAAACAAAAACAAAGGAAGGATGGGTGATAAGGAAACAGTCAAGGCCTCCATCAGCTCCTGGGAGCCCTTCAGATAAGCACCTGCTTGTCAGGGAGCAGAGAAGGCTGTCTGCCAGGATGGGGAAGAAACCCAGCAGGAGGTTGAGAGAGCCAGGAAGAAACCGCGTCCAAAGGGAGCCTGAGGTCAAGGAAAAGAAAGTCAGGCTGAGAAAATGTGTCCATTGTGTTTAGCCAAGGAGAGGTCACTGGTGATGGTAGAAACTGAATCAGAGGTATGGAGGGCAGAGAAAGAGACAGGCTGGGGAGAAGCCAAGGGAAGAATCTATGAGCCTCGGCTGCATATGCTCCCCCAACTGGCAAATCCTGGTCATGTGACAAGCCAGAGAAGGGGGGGGCCAGCTTTCCCAGGATGGAGAGACAGAGCCACACTGACAGGCTAACAGACTCTGGTAAAGTGAGGCAACCATCTGTAGGGTGGGGTCCTGGGGAGGCAACAGAGGACAGAACCCAGAGCACTGTGTTTTAGACAGGAGGAGACCCCCTCGATTTCTGATCTAAGAGGGGAGAGAGCCAAGCCCGCCCTCAGGTTCACAGGGAATTTGCCATCTCTTGCACTCCAGAACTTGTGGGGAGGGGCACCTCTAGAAGCCTGGTACTAAGTCAGCAGTGGGAAGAGAACCAGCCATTCCAGCTGGAAGCCCAGCCTCCACAGTCACCAAGGCCAAGCAAGCAGCAGCTCTGGGGTCTCTGTATCCCCCACCCTGACCCTCCCCACTCTTGCCCAGCAGGTTCCACAGGTCTAGAGAGGGGCCTCAAAGGGCAGCCTGGTGATGAAATCATTTTCCCAGGAATGTAAGTATCTACAACCCCCACCACCACCATAGACACCTGTCCCTGCACATTAGAGGTCCCCACCCCCCATGGTACCCCAGGGGACTGGACAGAAGTAGCTCCTACATCTCAGTATTGGCCAGATTCCTGCTAAGTAAGTGGTCTCTACAAAGAGGAGGGTGGGGTATGGGGCCGAGCCAGGACTCCCAAGTTCCCCTGCTTCTGACTCCTCTAGTCCCAAAATGCAACCACTTCTGGCCTGGGAAAAGGGCTCTGCTATGCTTCAGGCCAAGGAGCTATTCTAATACAACCTCCTAACCCATTACCAAACAGAGGGAGGCTAGCCTGGTGTAGTAGAAAGGGGCTCCCGAACTCACACAATGGCTGAGGCAGTGATCAAAACCACACCTGAGGCCAGGGGTCCCTTCCTGCCACCCAGGGCTCTGTCCACAAAGCACCTGGCCTTGCAGAGGATAACTCAGGACAAGTGTTCCGTCCCAGGGGATGAGCCCCACTGGATGCGTCTCAGCCAGATGGCGGGAAGAAAAAGGCATAAAGCCTGAGATGAACACCCAGTGGGACTTTTGCAGATGGCAGAGCCCCAAAAGGAAAGGCCTGAGCCCAGCTTGGGCTAGAGCAAGCGCTTTTCATAAACCCTTGCCCACTCTGAGGCTGCTAATCTGTTCCCCCGGTAGCCACTGCCTTCCTGTTTGAGGCAGCCTGGCCCAGGCATAGCTGGGGGAACCCTCTGTGTGCTCACACCAGAGCAGAAATCACAGTGGAGCCCCAGGGCTGGGGATGGGTCCTGTTGAGCTGGCCTCCTACTCCCACAGCCTCAGCTCTGTTTTCGGGAAGGGGAGGTGCCCGGTGAGGGAGCCCAGGCCTGGGAATTCAGCGGGGGAGGCAGGGGACAAGAAATGAGACCCTCTTGTTGGGAAGTTTTTGACATTTTTTTTTCCCCGAGGGAAGGAACAGCATTGCAGGACCAGAATATGGGAGCTCACGTGTGGGCCCAGCACAACCCACACAGGGCAGAACCCCTGTCTAGAATGGTTAAAACTACTGCCCCAGCCCATCTCCACTCACACCCCAGCTTTTGAGGACTCGATCCAAACTTCTCCCCAAAGCATTAAGCCCCCTTATCACACTGGCTCTGGGAAAGGCAGGCAGATAAGGCGAGTCTGCTTTCTCTCACCATGAAGCCTCTGACACCCGGCTCTTGGCAGTTAGTACCGAGGGACTGTACTGCTTTGACCATGGGGACCCAGAGGCTCCAGCTTAGCTGAGGATGACATCTCCAGGGAACAATTCACTGCCAGGGAACAATTCACCGCCAGCCTCCTGGGCCTCGGCCTGACCTCAGGCTGCAGCCACCCACCCCAGCCTCCTGGCTCAGATGGACAACAGCAATGCAATGGCTCTTCAGACAGTTTTGTTAACCAGATCAGCTAGCCTGTTCACTGCACTGGCCAAGAAGCTGGGCCAATTCCCTTTGGTTTATTATTTTACTTTTAATTATATGTACGGGGGGGGGGGGGGGTGCCAGTACCTGCAGAGGACAGAGGCATTGGATCCCCCTGAGCTACAGTCACAGGCAGCTGTGAGCTACCTGATGCGGGTGCTGGAAATCAGGTCCTCTGCATGAGCAGTGTGTACTCTTCTGTTCGTGTTTTGCTTCTGTTTTTTCAAGACAGGGTTTCCCTGTGTAGCCCTGGCAATCCTGGATCTCACTCTGTAGACCAGGCTGGCCTCGAACTCACAGAGATCCGCCTGCCTCTGCCTCCCAAGTTCTGGGATTAAAGGCATGCACCACCACCGCCCGGCTCACACCTTGGTTTAAACACCAGGAAACTGAGGCCCAACTGAGAGGAAATGTTTCAAAGTATTTCCTGTCTGCTCTAAGCAAAGTGCTTGTCTCTCAGATCTCCTGCAGACAATCCTCACTGGTTATCTCACTACACTGCCCGGGACTCTCCCTCCTCCAAGGCTTCCTTGACCATCTCTTAGTCACATGCTGTTAAGGTCTGTGTGTTCAAAAATGAATGAACTGGCCAGGTGGTGGTGGTGGACACCTTTCATCCCAGCACTTGGAAGGCAGAAGCTGGAGGATCTCTGTGAGTTTGAGGCCAGCCTGGTCCAAAGAGTGAGTTCCAGGACAGCCAGGACTGTTTCACAAAGAAACCCTATCTCAGGGCAGGGAAAAAGTGGTGGATGAACTGACCAACTCCTTTGGCATATCTCCATTGCTTCCTGTGTAGGGATGGTAGAGTACCTGCCTCCACAAGGTCTGGCCACAAACCAAGAGGAGCAGCCACCACTGGCTTGTAGTACACGGTGAGATCCTCACACCAACCCGTCACAGCCGTGGACTATGAGAAACCACACAGCCCTCCTGTATGCACCCATCTGGTACTCTGTCCATCATCCTTGCTCAAGACCAAGCTGTACTCTCTACCTTCAAGTAGCTCAGAGCCTGTGTGGGCGCTCCTGTAAGGGTGGACAGCCATCTGTACATCTGGGGGTCAGACAAAGGGAAGCAGCCTCAGGCCCAAAGAGCTGGTGGCCAAGCTCTGTGCAACCTCTAGGGCCATCCTGCACCCACAATGCTCAGCTGTACTTGCTGCTCACTGTCCCAGGGCCTTTCTTGGGTCCTCAGACTACTCTGCAGCTCCTGGGCCTTTGTCCTTGGCCCCAACAGGCTGGAGCATCCTTGCAGACCCAGCCTCTTCCATAAGTCTCCCCAGCATAAATCTCTGCCTCTGTTTCATATCCAAAGAGCACCCTGCCTGCTGACTCCTACTCTGGAGCTCATGTCCCAGACAGCTCACCCACACACCACAGCCTCAACTCAAGACTCATCATTTCTGCTTGACCCATCACAGTTAAGTTGCCTATGGTGGCTAATTCCCTAGAATTGAGACATTCCCTCTTAGAAGGAAGGGGCTCATAAAACTTGAGAAACTCTCTGAACACAGGAGGCTTGGAAGCTAAGAAAGTTACAAGACTCACTGGGCCCTTCCCTGGGGTTACATGAACAGTAAACAACCGATGGAGAGAGAAGACTCTCTGGCAGAGCTCCAGCTCCGTGGATGCAGCTTCCATGAGTCATCACCCATGCTAGTGTGGGCTTTTGATGTTACACCCATGCTCCTGTTAATAACCCCAATAAACTAATTGGTTCACCAAGCCAGTCCTGGGTGCTCTCTTTGGAGGAAATAGATGTCTGTTCACGTCTCCTGGGGAAAAGTCACAGGCTCATCTCCATTCACCCTCTAACCCACCATCCATCCCTGAGGGAGGGTACGAGGTCCAAGCAGGACCCTGTTCCTCCCCCACTCAGCTCCCCCATCCCCCTACCTGATGAACATGGCAAATCCCCCTTTTAAAAAGTCCTAACTGGAGAAACACACACACAAGCGTTCTCGCACCCGCACTCATGTGGGATTCAGATTCTTTTTCTTAAAACTTGACCAGCTGCCTCTGCAAGTTACAACTGGGTGTTAAAACTGGAGAAACAAATGATGACACAGTGTAGTAGGCACACGTGAACTCACAGTAGCAATTTTATACCAGGGATACATGACTCATCATACTCATAGGGCAGATTTAAGTGTTTCCATATTTCCAGACATTTCATATGGAACATTGGGACACCAGTTCTGCCCCCAGGAAGCCTATCTGCCTCACGCCAAGGGCTTCACACTCACACCTCCCTTATACCTCTGAAGGCTCCACTCCAGCTTGTGAGCACTTTTGGCCACTCTGAGGCAGCATCGACGGTAAGATCAGAGCCTCCATCATCAAGCTCTCCTCAAATACACGCTACAAAAAGACCAGGGTCTGGACTAGGGCAGCTCTGCTCATGCTATAACCACTGCTCAGGCCAGGGCCATCTCCACCCAGGCTGAGACCTCCAATGGCAAGCAAGGACTTATCTGATTCCCTCCTCCGAGACCCACAGCAGATCGGAGAGCCCTGAGAGAATGCCCTGGGGCAGGGGGCAGGTGCAGAGTACTCAGTCAGACCCCGGCCCTGGAAATCCACCGCCAGAGCACATTCCCGGTCAAGATGGAAAATCCCACCTAAGGGCCACTGCATACACCATGGAAACATTCTAACCAGGCCCTGCCACTCCAGGAGGCCGTGCCCAAAGTAGTAAGACTGGTCCACACCAGCCTCTGCCCAGTCACTGACCCCAGAAATCTAGATGCTGCTAAAGGCCAGTCCCCCCCCCCCCCCACTCCCTGTTCCCAGTAAGCGATCTGCCCCCTGCAATGTGAGTTCCCAAACACAGTTGCTGAGCAGCCTGGACCAGACTGCACCCACATGCATACCCACACACACCGGCAACTCAACCGGGGTTAATCTACAACCAGAGTGGTCAGGCCTCAGTGAAGCAGCAACGCCGAACGCGTGAATAGAGCCAGTGTAGGGGGCAGGTAAGGGGTGCTGGCCATTCCAACTCGCAGGTGAGGGCCCAGGCGACAGTGAACCATCAAAGACCGAACCTTGGCGTCCAAACTCTTAAAGTCATGGGGCAAAAAGCAGAGGACAGATCTCAAGGCAAACGCCACCTGGCTCCAAAGTAAGGAGAGGTTCAAGACAGGTGCAGAGAGCCAACTAAAACAATGTTTCTCCTGTTCTTTCCAGCTCTGGTGTAACCCCGGTTACCAGGTCCCAGCGGCAGGTGGAGGTATAGCTCTCAGACCAGAGGACGCTCGCAAGCGCACGCACTCGTAGCCGAGGGGCGGCACTAACCTACCCCGTCCCACTCCCTCAGGCACGCTCCCATTCGCTCACCACACCCCGCGCGCTGTGCCCAGGGAGCTCACCTGGCTGCGACCGGACAGCGAGAAGGTGGCGTGGCTGGAGAAGCGTGCGGTGCCCAAGCGGGGCGCGCGATCTGTACCTGCGCCCGTAGGAGGGGGACTGGGCGTGCCCGGTGCAGGGGACACACCAGTCGCTAAGCCCAGCGCCTCCACCTGGCGCGTCAAGCGTTCGAGCTGCGCCTGCAGCCGCTGGTTGTCCCGCTGCAGTTCGGCCACGGTGCGAGCTAAGGGGCCGGCCAGGCGCAGCGCCTCGGCCACGCGCCGCTCCACGCCGCGCTGCAGCCCCTGCATGTCCTCGTGCAGCGCACGCACCGCACCCTCCAGCGCCGCCTCGTAGCGGCCCAGCGCCTCGCGCACCGTGTGCGCCTCCTCGGCGTCGGGGGTCGGCTCCATGGCCGAGAGGCGCGCACCGATCGGACAGCAGGCAGGAGGCGGGGGACGACGAGAGATCTGCAGCTTCTTGCGGCAACTGGCGGGCAGCGGCTGGCGGCGCCTAAGGGGCGGCCAGAGGGGCGGGAGCAGGGCGGGGCAGACCCCGAGAGCCCCGGGACTGGGCGCCGCGTGGGGAGGCGGGGCCGAGTGGGCGGGACAGCCCGCTCCCGGACACCCCGCCCCTAGGGACTCGCCCCGCTGGTGAGGGATGGCTGGCCCCAGAGGTACCCGTGGAAAACTCACTCTCTCTCTCTTTTGCAGGGTCGCGGATCCCTGGAGGAGTAAGGAGTCCCATACTCCCTTAACCCGAGAGGAGTGGTGTGCGGCCCAGGGAAAGAGCTGGGACCCACCGGAAGAAGGCCCTCAAATGGACGTTACTCTAAAAGCCCAAGAAAGTTAAGCATTCCCTCTAGGTTCTCACCTGCAGGACATGGATTCTGTTTGGTTGGTACCTTTTCCCCTGCTCAGGGAACCTCAGCTGCTACACACATACACACACACACACACACACACACAGACACACACTCCCCATATAACCTCTCGGACTCACCTTTATATGCATCTCCAATCGCCACCCGGTACCATCCAGTATGCAAATACCTGTGAGACCTTTTTTTAAAAAAATATTTATTTAATTTTATGTGTATGATTGTTTTTGCCTGTTTCTGTATTTACACAGCGTGAGTGCCTGGTACCCACAGAAATCGCAAGAGGGTGTCGGGATTTTCCGGAACTAGAGTTCCCAATAGTTGTGTTAGCGGCCATGTGTGTCTTGGAATCGGACGGAGCTCAAGGACTTCTCTACAAGAGCAACAAGTGTTCTCAACTGCTGAGCCATCACTTCAGCCCCACACCTGTGAGACTTTTGCCTGGAATTTCTTGCACCAATTCTGAGATCTCACAGAGAGGGAGGCAGATAGTGAAGTGCCCTCCCATCCTTCTAGGCCTCCTGGGAGGAGGGGAGCACACACGCGAATGTGTCCACGAGTTCCCCACCAGCAGCCAGTAAGAACTTCAGGGTGACAGAAGCCCCTGTTAAGGAATCCAGGAGAGGCTGAGGGTAAACAGGGAGAAGGTTAAAGCCAAATTTCCAAAATCTTGCTATGAGAAGCTTTGGGACCAAAAACCAATCTGTGCCACAACCCCCTACCCCCACCAACACCACCCCCCCACCCACCCACCCCCGCTGCCTCAAAAGTTCAGTACTTCCAGAGAGTCACGTTCCTACAAACCCCAAACATGACCAAAAGAAGGAAGGATGGAGGTAATTGTTGCTTAGGATGACAGTATGATAGACGCTCCAAACATTTAAAATAAAGATGAGAACATCTCCTTCTTTGTGCGGAAAAGGCTTCCCTAATTCACTTTCCCTGGGCCTGGGCTGTGGAAGGAGGCCCAAAGACTGCACAGACTTAGCGAGATGATCCACAGGAAGAGGCTGGAAGGCTTGTTCCCATAATCATGTTCTGCTTCCAAGGATGTCTGGGAGTCTCCAGATCCTCCTGGACTGGCCTTTTTCTCCCCCTTAGGAGCAGGGTCAGCCTACCAGATGCTAAGGGCTGATCCCCTCCCCCGAGCAGGGACAGGAAGGAACATTGGGTTACCTAATCCAAAGAGCTTTCCAGCAATTATTTCATGGGAAAGTCGAGTGCCAAAAGGCGAGCATGTTGCATGTCTGTGTGTGTTCCAAGCAGCCGTCTGGACAGGGTGAGCCAAACCACTCCATGCATTCTTTTTCAGGGTGGAATCTTTGATAGAGACCTGGAGAGGGGCCACTACAACAATGTCTAGCCCAGATAGAGCTGCCCACCCTAAAGGTCTGAGCCTTGGAGTCAGAGTTCAATCTTTCCTTTTTAGAACCCAGGCAAGGAAAGGGTGTCTTAGTCTCTGATCTCTTGGGCATGCCTCTGGGCAGTGGCATAGATGGGGTTTCAGAGTAGATTATCAGGGGTCCAGCCTTCTCTCCAACCTTCCAGGAGAAAGTGAATGGGTCTCTGCAGTGGAAACCCCAGGGAGGAGTAAGTCAAAGATGTAGAGAGCTGCCAAGGACCCAGACATACTCTCCAACCTCAGCTAAGTAGTCTGGTCCCTCTGAGACATTGTGAGAAGACCTAAGAGTTGCTTGGGTAGAAGGGCAGCGCAGGGCTTCTTCTGGGGACAGAAATAGGGACTCTGTCAAAGGCAGAAATTAGGGTTCACTATAGGTTAGAGGGCACAGGACTCAAACCGTCCTCCCCACTCCCCAGAGTCCTGTCCCTCAGCAGTCAAACTACCATCAGTAGTCAGTAATTAGAGATAAGCCAGAGATGTTAGTGGGGTGAAGAAGATGGGGGGATGGGAGTGAGGGAGACGTGAAGCTTGAGCCTGGACAATGAACCAACACCACCCTAGAGCGTGCCTCCAACACAGATGGGGGAGGCAACGTTCTGCTCCCAGCCCCAGGCTCCTCTCAACCCCTCCTTGGAAGTCCCTCTCTCACCCTCCCCTGGACAGCTCCTGGCCTGTACCAGGCTGTGAGGGAGGTGAGGGCAAACCTATCTGGCTGAACGCCTCCACATTCACCAGCCCTGATGTCAGAGCACACGGAGGCTAACCTCCCACGAAGTGTTCTGGCACCTGCCCTCCAGCTCTCCTCATTGACCCCACAACCTGCTGTTCCCTCCCTCAGCTCAGGTTCTAGGCTGCATCAGAGCCCCTCCTGTCAATCATCTCACAAAATCAAACCCTTGCCAGGCCCAAACCACGAAGTTAGAGAAGTTGGAGTCATGGACCCGATATGGGGGACTGAGGACAGGAGATGGGCAGGGACTGGCTCAAGGCTGTTTGGCAAGACACACAAAGACACAGCAGAACTAAGAAGGACCCTGGCCTCGTTGGAGAACCTTTCCTCTCGCCTCTCAGGGCACAGTCAGAGTCAGTGGGTTCTAAGCATCCCTTCTCTTCTCTCTAGGTTGGCTAGAAACTTAGTTCCCCTGCAGTTGCTCTTCTTATGTTTTCTAGGCTCTGCCCACCCACCTGGTGGCATTCCTTCACCCCAGCTTCTGTATGCATGGGTGCATGCATATGTACATGGGGCATCAGGTCATACTGCAAAGAAATAGATCTTCCAACATTTCCTCTGCCTCCACACCTGGTGTGGCAACTGCTGTAAAGAAGTGCTTTAAAAGCATTGGATGATGGAATGTCTGGGAAGAGGGGACCCAGAGGGATTGTTGGATGGGTGACAGTGGGAGATGAGAGGGGACAGAAAGCAAGGACAGCTTCCAAATTCTGGGTTTGGGGACAGAGGAGGATCCATCACTAAAATGAGTCCCAGAGAAAGTGCGTCCCAGAGAGTTGTGGAGGTCCACGAGCCAGTCTCCAAGGTCACACTCAGCTGTAGCACAGAGTTGGGGCAGTTGTACATCTCACTGGAGTTCTCCGGAGCCCCACTGCTAGGGAAGACTCTCACTGGAGGAGCATGGGCCAGGCTAGACCTCTTATGTTCCACATCACAGCTAATAGCCTAGGGAGCAGGCTTCACTGTCAGCCTAGAGATGACTTATTTGGACACTATGCCTGTGACCAGAATGGCAACAGAACCTACAAGGAAGGCTGGATGGGTCCTGAGTGTAACAAAGCCATCTCTTAACACCTGGGAAGTGCATGCAGTCAGCCAGGCCCAGTCTTCACAGCCTGCAGCAAATAGTCTCAAAACGTGAAAGCAGCCAGCTCCAGGGCTGAGCCCATCACCCCTAGCAAAGATACAAACCCCACTCCTCCTGAATCCCCAAAGCCATCCTCTGTCCCAGGAATCCATTCCTTGTTACGTGATCCATACCAAGGAGGTGGGGCTTGCATTTATCTTTTCCTGCCAGGCTGCTGGGTTCAGGAGCCAAGTGGAGGGCGATAAGGAGGGAGGCAGAGATGTGGTGGGCCTCAAGTAACAGAGGCCTCCTCATGGGAAAATCTGGAGTCTCCAGGTCTTATCACCCTCAGGGGAACCCAGGCAGTACCCAGGAGAGAGACACATGGGTCTCTGTGCCGCCGCCACCTCCCCCATCAGCTCTACCTGCCTAACGGAGCCTTGGGGACTGAGTGTGGAACCCATCGACCTCTAGCCAATTGGAAAGAGACCCTCCCACCCCAGCAAACCCCACCCCTCCACCACCAGACCCTGCTTAAACTTGACTCCTCTCCCCCAGGGAACACTCTGCTACACACTAATGGACATTTCTTAATATTTTTTCTTTTTTTTTCTTTTTTTTTTTTTGAGCTGAGGATCTAACCCAAGGCCTTGCGCTTGCTAGGCAAGCGCTCTACCACTGAGCTAAATCCCCAACCCTTAATATTTATTTTTAATTGTGTTCCCCCCTCCTCTCTCATTGGTTTGTACACATGAGTATAGTGCCCCCAGAGGTCAGAAGATGTCATCAGATCTCCTGGAGCTGAAGTTACAGGCAGCTGCCTGATGTGAGTGCAGGGGGACTGAACTCAGGCCCTCTGGAAGAGCAGGATGCACTCAAATGCCCAGCCAGCTCTCTAGCTTCTTTTTGGACTTTGTTTGTTTGTTTGTTTGTTTGTTTGTTTGTTTGAGACAGGGTTTCTCTGTGTAGCTCTGGCTGTCTTGGAACTCAATCTGTAGACCAGGCTGGTTTCTAACTCACAGAGATCTGCCTGCCTCTGCCGCCCAAGTGCTGGAATTTAAAGCTGAGCACCACCACCCAGCTAACAAAGTTTTTGCTATTTTAAGTAGCTTGTTAATTTGTTTGTTTGTTTGTTTGTTTGGGGGGTTGTTTTGTTTTGTTTTTTGAGGTTTTTGGACTTTTTTAAAAATTTATTTATTTATTATGTATACAGAAGAGGGCGCCAGATCTCATTATAGATGGTTGTGAGCCACCATGTGATTGCTGGGAATTGAACTCAGGACCTTTGGAAGAGCAGTTGGTGCTCTTAACCTCTGAGCCATTTCTCCGGCCCGGACATGTTTAATGTTCATCTTTTTTCAGTATATCTATGTCTGTGCATGTATCATGGATGGAGGAAAGATGAGAGAATTGTGCAGACTGCTCATATATGTGATATGTGGGTGTTATACATATTTGTAGGAGGATTTTTTTTTTTTTTTTGAGACAGGGTCTCATGTAATCTAAGCTGGCCTCAAATGCTCTACACAGCTAAAGATAACCTTGAACTCCTAGACTTTGCCTAAATGCTGGGATTAGAAGCAAGTTCCACCACACCCACCATTGTAGGAGAGACTTGTTCATAGGTGGTCCGTGTAGGTTGATATTCACACATATGTAGGTAGATCAGCAGTACATAAACCTAAATGCTGGGATTAGAAGCAAGTTCCACCACACCCACCATTGTAGGAGAGACTTGTTCATAGGTGGTCCGTGTAGGTTGATATTCACACATATGTAGGTAGATCAGCAGTACATAAACCAGTATAAACATCAGATGTGAGGATACATATGGCCTGTATTGCCATGTGCTTGGACATATGTGATATATACATATATATGTATATATGTTTACATTAATTATGACTTGCATGTCTATTGGGCGAGCCTGGATCTGGACATGCATACCACATATCCTCTTTCTGGCTGACTCTAACTAGATCTAGAAGACTCTCTGGAAGGCACAGATTGAGTTCTACAGGCCCTGCTCTAAAGAGATTCTGGCATGTCAAATTCTGAGGGAAAACCTGGTTTGGAGAGGAGGTGAGAGAGAACTGAGCTTCCCTTCCCTCCTAAACCAGTGCTGGGCTTCTTGACCTAAAGGAGGAGGAATTTCCTACAGGCCTCTCCTGACGCCCAGGTTACACTAAGGACAAACACCGCCCACTCCAGCCTGAAGTACTGTGCCACCCACTCCACACACACACACACACACACACACACACACACACACACACACACACAGAGGAAGGGGCTGCGCAGGGTGTGGAGACAGCTGCTTCCAGCCCAGATAAGGCTGGTTGGTTCACATTTTCCACTTCCAAGATCCTCCACTTGGTCCCAAGCCCTGGCCCCGGCCCCCTGGCCTGGGGAGGTCCCTGCACTGATTTACCTCACTTCCTCACCCTCACCACACTGAGAACTCCAGAACCAGGAACGGAAACTGAGGTGCAAGGACAGCAAGCCCTAGGCTAAGACCTCAGCAAACAGGTGGGGTGGGTACCTAGTGACATCACCCTGAGCCTCTGAGGACTGGGGAAGGGGTCTCTAGAGCAGGCCAAGCCTAGCCTAAAGGACCCACAGCTCATATTCGGACTCTTGGTATTCTGGAAGGAAACCTGCCCAGAGATGGGATGAGACTCGGCCCCCCTCCTCTCACACCAGTAATTCTGGAGTACGCATGCCTGCCCACCCAGCCTGGCTTGCCTTAGCCAAGAGGCCCCTGAGATCCAAACGCCAAGTGGTCATTGGTTGAGATCAGAACTAAACCTCAAACTCTAGGCTCCAGTCCCCTCTCAGCCTTGTCCTACCACAATGTCCTACAAAGAGGCCTGGTCCCTCTAGCCCGGCATTAGCCTGCCTCCCCTCCCCCTTCCCAAGGAAGGGGCCGGGGGAGGGGTTATTTATAGGGCCTGGCTCAGTAGCCTCCAAGAAAAGAGGAGCCAGGCTGCAAGGCTACAGCTCACCAGGCCTTCCCTAGGGGCCCAGCAGGACAGTCAGTGTCTGCTTTCAGCCCAGCAAAAGGCCACGTCAGTCAGAATGGGCAGTGGGGGTGGGGAGGCCAAAGCAGGGGGCTGGGCTTCAGCGTGGCAGGGTCACTAGGAGCCCTTTAAAGAGGGTAGACAAGTTGGTCGTCCTTGGATGCCTTTGGGAAACTCACTGGAGCTGGGAAGTGGGAGTTAGGAAGAGCAGTCTGGAGGACACAGACCTCCTCAGAAAAAAAAAAGCCTGGAATGCCACCATATACCGTCAGCCACCTTCCCAACAAGCCATCTAAGGACCCCTCCCCCTGACCCAGGCTTCTCTCTGGCTACATGGGCCTCAGGAATCCACTGAAGGCTCTTTCTAACCAGCCCCAGGTGCCCCTCTCTCAGCTGCCCACATGGAACTCTGCCACAGTTCTGCGCCTCTCTCTGAGCAGTCCCCGGGTACAGAAGCTCGTCAAGCTGTGTGACAAATGGCTGCCCTTCTCTCAGGGTCCCACAGCCTCTCACTTTACCGCCTCTAACTTGCACCCTCACTCCCTCCTGCCCCCTACTCCTTGAATTTCTCTCTAGCTCGGTGTCTGTTTCAGATGTGGTTGGAGGCTAACCCACCAGGATGTCCGTAAAGATCACGACCCTGCCTCACTTGTCCCTGTCTCATAACAGAACCTGCGCTTAATCCCCAACAGCGCTTGTTGGATGAGCGAATGAAGGAGAAGTAACCCAAGGAGTGAAGGAGGCGATGAATGAGTGACTTCCAGAGCAAAGGAGTTTGGGAAAACAAGAAAGCCCCCTGCTGGCCCCCAACCCATGGTGACTGCTTGGTATCCCAAGAGCAGAAAGGTAACAGGGGCAGCCCAGGCCAGGTCTCAGTGACACGGCTGGGCTTTGGGCAGCAGCCAGATCGGTCAGTCTCATTCTTTCCAGATCAAAGTTCCCCCAGGGAACTGCCCGGAACCTGACACTGGCATGAGTGGGGGGGGGGGGGGGGGGGGCAGCTGGCCTTGCACAGGGGAGGGCAGAGAGAGACTAGGCACCTGTCCTCTGCTGCAGGGATACCAGCAGACTTGTTCACATCCTCATCCAGCCCCAACTCCCTAAAGGAGCCACACAGTGGATATGGGATCCTTGATTCACAGCCTGAACCAGACTCCTGGAGGTCTCCCAGCCCCCCCGGTATCCCCAGGGGTTAGTGCCTTGCACTGGAGCCCTCCTGTATGATCCTTGATGCCTCCCAACCCTCTATCCCGGCCATTTTACAACTAAGACATCCTCTAGACTCTTTTCTGTGTCTCCCGAGCCCTGAGTCTCTGCTCTATTTTATTTCTGCTATTTACCGTTCCTCTCTGGATCTTTGCGTCCCATATTTGTTTCTCTGAGCAAAACTGACACGTTTTTGTTTTGGTTTAGGGCTTTCTTGTAGAAGGTGGGGTTCAGTGCTGGGGAGGGCCTTGAACATACAGAGTAAGCAAACACTCTACCTCAAAGCTACACCCAGCACATGAGTGTGTTTCTCTGAGGAAGGAACTGTGCGCGCTCCTTTCCTTTCCAGCCCCGGCGCCCTCTGGTGTGCAAGGATTTTTCAGATGGTAGGGTGTGTACAAGAGGGAATGGAGAGGGCAGAACCCAAGGCCTCGGCTGCAGCCAGGCCTCCTTTATACCCTCCGGTAGATAGGTAGGATGCAGGCACAGCTGGGCATTAGAGGCTGGTGCCATTTGGTGAGTTCCCTGGTTCTGCCACCTTCTACCCTTCACCACTCCAGTCCTGGCTGTAGAACAACACCTCTCAGTCAGAGCTTGGTTCCTTCGTGTTCTTTAGTTTGGGGTTTGGTTTATTTTGTTTTTGAGACAAGGTCTCGCTATATAGCCCTGCTGGCCTGGAACTCACTATGTAAACCAGGCTAGCTCAAACTCACAGAGATCCACCTGTCACTGCTTCCCAAGTGCTGGGATTAAAGGCATGAACCACCACTGCCTGGCCCAGAGCTTAACTCCACATCTGTTCCCACACACAAGCTAGTGTGTGTGCATGCACACAGAGACACACACTACTCAGAGAAACAGAGAAGGTCTCTGGACTCAGATCCCAAGTCCTGACTCACTACTTTATGTAAAACGGAGAGCATGGTAACAGCATCCAACCCTAGGACTGGAAGGTTAAATGACTCGGAGCTTTGAGTCCCTTACAAAAGCCCTGATTGGAAACATGCTGATTACATGTAGCAGTGTCCTGAGCCCCCACCTCCACATCCACATCTATGGTTATGATTTCCAAGGTTTCAGCTACCCACGGCCAACAAGAAGGAGGTTGAGACTGGGTGTGGCAGCACTGAGCTGTAATTCTAACAACAGGATACCTACCGAAGCAGGAGGGTCATGAGTTCAAGGCCAGCCTGGGCTCCATCATGAGGCACTGTGTCTAAGAAGGGTCACTGTCTAGGGGTCTTGATCCAGTTCATTTTCTCTGCCAGCTAATGAATTAAAAGGCAAGAAACATCTCAAGTTCAACAGTTAGCAGCAGGGGGCTCTCAGGCACAGGAGACAGCATCTGCCGGTAAAGAAAGGCTTTTATGGGGGGTAAAGAAACACACACTCAGTAAGGCTCACAGAGAAGGAAGAAAGATCCTCTGGGGGGCTCAGGCAGAGGAGGAAGAGGAGGAGGAAACAAACAGAAAGAACAGAGACACTATCATAGGCAATGGTGGCACACGCCTTTAATCCCAGCACTTGGGAGGCAGAGGCAGGTGGGTCTCTGTGAGTTCGAAGCCAGCCTGGTCTACAAAGGAGTTCCAGGACTGTTCCTGGTGACTGTTACACAAAGAAACCTTGTCTCAAAAAAAAAAAAAAAAAAAAAAAGAGAGAGAGAGAGAGACCATATTCCTATAAAATGTATTAGTTTATTATTGTTCTATTTTATGACTAGCTGTTGTTACTAATCTGTTACTGTGTCTAACAAATTATATTTCATTATAGAAAAATAGGATATAGAGGCTGGGGAAACATCTTATCGGGTAAAGTGCTTGCCATAGGAACATGAGGACCTAAGTTTGGATCCCTAACACCCATGAAAAGCTAGTGCTTGGGGTAAGGGGGCAAAGATAGGCAGATCCTGGGGTTTTGCTAACCAGTTAAGCTAGCCAAAATGGTTCAGTGAAAGACTCTGTCTAGAAAACTAGAAAACAATAGAGAGCAATAGAAAACACCCAACACCTCCAGCTTACACTCACACATGCACACATACATGACACACCAATAAAAAGAAAACAACATAGGCCAGGTGCGGTAGCTCATACCTGTAATACTAGCACTTAGGAGCCCAAGGCAGGATGTCTGCCAGGAGTTCAAGGCCAGTTTATGCTACATAGTGAGACCCTATCTTAAAAAGAAAAGCAAACCATCTAGAATTCAGTACAATCCACCACATGTTTTTAAGCACCCACTGACGACATTATAGATAAAAGGGGACTTCCATATACATATGAAATGGGGGGCAGAGTACAGTACAGTAGAACAGCTTCCCTAGTGTGCTTGAGGCCCAGGATCTAGCCCCTTGCACAACTGAAAGCAGAGGTCCTGGGACTAAGCCAGACCCTAGTCAACAAGTCCAAACAGGCTTGAAGTCAGTAATCGTAAAGACAAAATGTCATCACCAGGGTGACATCAGCTCAAAGATTAGCAGAAGCTGAATTACATATAGAAAAGACGCATAGATTCTGGTCAGAGATGATTGAAGCCACCTCCTGATTCAAACACATAGACATGAGATTGTAAGAATTAATAATGGGGCTGGAGAGATGGCTCAGCTGTTAAGAGCACTGGCTCCTCTTCCAGAGGTCCCAAGTTCAATTCCCAGCAACCACATGATGGCTCACAACCATCTGTAATGGGATCTGATTCCTCTCATTTCTGGTGTGCATGAAGACAGGTCACTCATATACATAAAATAAAATAAAATAAAATAAAAGAATTAATAATGACACGTATGTGATCCAGAGAGGGATACATGTGCACTCATATACACATAAATAAATAAATAAACAATTAAATGCAATGAAGTTTATAAAGGTGCTTGCCTCCAAGTCTGATAGATTTCCATCTCCAGGGCCTATGGTGGAAGGAGGGACCCAAACTCCACAAGTTGTCCTCTGACCTTCATATACATCACTGGCATATGTGTGTGGACATACATGTGCAAAAAGACACAAATGAATGTGATAGTTTAAAAATTAGCAATAAAGAAATTTGTGTGTGTATATATAAGAAGTACAGGTTTCTGTTTGGTTTTGTTTTTTGAGACAGTTTTATTATACAGCCCAGGTTGACCTCAAACTTGAAGCAATCCTCCTGTCTCAGCTTCCCAATTGCTGGGATTAAAGGAAGTTGCTACCACACCTGGCAAGAGATGTCTTAAAAGGAGGCAGAAGCCCTCAAGGGAGGTCAGAGAAAGGTAACCCCTGGGTTAGGACTGAAGAAGGCTGAAAACACAGAGTATGTATGGCCTATGATGCAAATGGGTAGCAGGCCTGAGGCCTGAGCCTGGCTAGCATGGGGACCTGTGCTGTCACTTGGGGAACACAAACCAGAGTAGCCCACTAGTTCACCACAAAAACTAAGCCCTGTGCCTGTGGTTGGACCCTCCACTAAGGCACCAACCTCACAGGAACTGTCCCAGGAGATGGAGGCCACAGTACACACTTCTGAGAAAACCCTAGTCTGGAATCCAGTCCAACAGAGACCAAGCCAAGGCCTTGAGTTTCATGGACTCTACAGATAACTTTAAGATGAGGAACCAGGGCCAGCAAGATAGCTCAGCAGGCAATAGTACTTGCTACCAAGCTCTATGACCTGAGTTCCATCCCCAGGACTCACATGGAAGAAAGAGAGAAGTGACTGCCACAATGTGTCCTCTGACCTCCACATGTGCACTGTAATATGCACACACACACACACACACACACACACACACACACACACACACACACAAATCAACTCAAAGGTTTTATGTAGCAGAAATTTCTCAGGTCCCACCCGGCCCTGCAGTCCCGTAGCTGCTTATAAAATAATCACTCAGAGGCTTATATTAATTACCAACTGTATGACCTATGGCAGGTTTTTGCTAGCTAGCTCTTTCATCTTAAATTAACCCATTTCTATTTATCTATATATTGCCACATGTTCCATGACTTTATCTGCGTCCCATTACATGTTGCTCCTTGGACAGCAGTTTGGTGTCCCTTCACTTTTCCTTTCTCCTGTCATTATCTCTCTTGGATTTTCCCGCCTAGCTCCATCCTGCCCTGCCATAGGCTGATGCAGCTTTATTTACTAACCAATGGGAACAGCATGTATTTACAGCATACAGAAAGATATCCCTCAGCAGTTTTGTTTACTTTTTAACTAAAAGATAAGACCAAGGGCTAGAGAGATGGTTCAGCAGTTAAGTCCAGGAGCTGGAAAGATGGTTCAGCAGGAAAGAGCACTGGCTGCTCCTCCAGAGAACCCTGGTTCAATTCCCAGCACCCACATGATGGTCTACAACTGCCTGTAACTCCTATTCCAGGGGACTAGGTGCCCTCTTCCAGCTTCCTCTGGCACCAGGAACGCATGTGATACACAGACATACATGCAGATAAAATACCCAGACATATAAAAAAAAAAAAATATTGCGCACATTTATTTATTTATTTATTTACTTACTTACTTACTTACTTACTTACTTACTTACTTATTGGTTGGTTGGTTGGTTGGTTGGTTTTTCGAGACAGGGTTTCTCTGCACCTTTCCTGGAACTCGCTTGGTAGACCAGGCTGGCCTCGAACTCACAGAGATCCTCCTGCCTCTGTCTCCCAAGTGCTGGGATTACAGGCATGCGCCACCACCACCCAGCTGCACACTTTTAATCCCAGCATTTAAGAGGCAGAGGCAGGTGGATCTCTATAAGTTCAAAGCCAGCCTGGTCTACATAGTGAGTTCTAAAACACCCAGGGCTATGTAGAGAGATTCTGTTTCAAAAATAAACAAGTGTGGGGGGGAGTAAGGGAAAAATCATGTACACAGTTGTAAGCCTTTCTTTCCTTTTTAAATTTTTTTTAAGGGTTTATTTGTTTTTATGTGTATTAGTGCTTTGCCTGCATGTATGTGTAACACATGCATACAGTACCCAAAAAGGCCAGAAGAGGGCATCAGATTTCCTGGAGTTGGCATTATAGATGGTTATGAGCCACTCTATGAATGCTGGGAACTGAATCCATGCCTGCAAAAGCAACACATGCACTTAGTGACTGAGCCACCTCTCCTGCTTTCTCTGAGGCAGTGCGTCTACTGCTGCAGTCCACCACCACCATCAGACTCCTGCTCCTTCGGCCCTTCCACAGAGGCTCAATACAAGAGCTCTCCAAGGAGGTCCCAGGCTTTCAGCACTTGGCTGCAATTTCTGAGCTTCCTGGATCCAGCAGCTACGTGGTTCTTGCCACTCTAGATCGTGGGTGGACATTGTTGCATTATTCAGCCCTTATCATATAAGCCAGCAGAAAAAAAAAATCTTTTATAATATATACACATATATTCTGTTGCTTATAGTCCTCTAAAGAACCCTTCCTAATATAGTCCTCAAAGAAATATAGGGGGACCAGCAACCATGAAACAAGAAATGAAGGTCATGAAATAAAAATGGACAAATGACAAACGTCATTAAAAATCTGCAGAATTAAAATTATAGTGAAAAACAAAAACCTCAGGGCTGGAGAGATGGCTCAGAGGTTAAGAAGCACTGACTGCTCTTCCAGAGGTCCTGAGTTCAATTCCCAGCAACCACATGGTGGCTCACAACCATCTTAATAGGACCTGATGCCCTCTTCTGGAATGCAGGTATGCATGCAGAGCACTCATACATAAAATATAAGTAAAATTTTTAAAAAAAATAAAATATCTATATACATAAATAAAATAAAATAAAAAGGACAAATACCAGCGCCCGGGAGGCAAAGGCAAGAGGATCAGTTTGAGGCCAGTCTTGGTCTACCTGGAAATTTCAGGGCAGATGATGGCATACATAAGGCTCTGGGTTTGATTCCCTTTGCAAAAAGGGAAAAAAGCCTCTCCTGTTTTACAGTTTAGTGAAATTTAAGAGCAGAAAGGAGCAAGTGTGTGTGTGTGTGTGTGTGTGTGTGTGTGTGTGTGTGTGTGTGTGTAAAATTATAGCACCAGAGGTGGGGTGGGTAGATTATCTAAAGGCAAAAGACAAGACTCTAACATCTGATTCTTTATCAGCAATATTGGAAGAGAAGAAAATAATATTTATAGAGCTAAAGGAAAATAAACTCACACTTAGCGTTGTATACACAGCTGTATGCTCCAAGAGCAAATGACAAATTAAATACATTCTCAGTCATCACTGAGACTCTAGAAGACTCTAGAAGGAAGCAAGGTACTGCAGAAATGCAGTGAGTGAGGACCTCCAGTGAACACATCTGAGAGGCTCAGTACCTGCCAGCTGCTGTGACTGATTTGGGGGTCAGTCTGCTGACACTAAAAATGGCAGCCTGTGGGAGTTGGGAGGACAGCCAAGGTCCTTGCCCAGCAGAAGCTGCGGGAGTCCTAACTCACATTGTCTCAGCATCGCCTCTGATTTCAGCTAACATTCCTAGAGAGCATGCTTTCACTTTCTGCTCCAGGATTTTGGGTAAGTCCTCAGCTGATGGAGGGGTTTGACTACTCTAGCTGCCCCATGGAAAGGAATCCTGTAATATTTGTGGTTTCGTGGCTGGCTTACTTTACTTAAAATAATATTCCCAGTGTTCGCCCATGCTGCTCAATGGACAGAATGTGTTTCCTATTTAAACCTGAGCAACCTGCCACACCATTTATCTATTACCAATCAGTGGATGCTTAGGTCCCATCCAAGCCTTGGCCATTGTCAAAGCATTGCTATGACTGTGGGTGTGCTTGAACATATTCATCAAGGGTCACCAATAATTTACAGAACCCTTACTGTCTTCTAGGGACTGTGGCAAGGCCTGGAAAAACAGCAATAAACAAGACAAACACCTTGGCTTCCAGTGCAGATAGGTCATGTTCATACAAGTCACTATCCTCTGATTGCAGGTACCAGCTAGTGACATGCCAAGATGGGGTCAGGGTATGTAGTTCATAGTAATAGGAGAGATGAGACCTGCTTTATCCAGGGTGGTCTGAGCAGGGGTGTCCATAGATGAGTTTAAATGGAAGAAACAGCATAAGGGATGAGAGGTTTATGGCTCATGCTTCTGTGGGGTTTTAGTCCTCCATGGCTGTGTCACAGCAGCAGGTACATGAGGTAGAAGCATTACATCACAGTGGATCATGCTGAGCTATGACCTTCAAAGAACTGCCCTTATTAAGCTAATTCTGCCACATAGAACCCGCCTTCTAATGGCTCCACAACCTCCCAGAACAGGCCCATCATCAGCTGGGGAACGAGTGCTCAAAACAGGACACAGTTGGCTGGGGACATGTCACATTCAAATCATATGGCACAGGCCATTTTCCCACTTCCCAAGTGGTCTGTTTATGTTGCCTGGCCAGATATGTGCACAACCAAGACAAGGTTTCAGGCTGCCTCTACCACCTCTAGACCAAGTGAGAAGGAACGGTGTAGTTATCCAGTCCTCCCACTTCCCACCCCAGGTGGGGACAGCGCATCTGGCAACCCATGAGTGTCCCAGCAGTTGTAACTCACACAGCCAGAATGAACGTGGCATCTGCTGCCTAGAAAGACTGTGGCTTTGTAAATGGGCTAGCCTTGTGTTCCCCCTTCCCCATCCACCCCATTATTACCCAGCACCCTAGACACCTCTCTCGTTTCAGCCAGTCCCCCAGTTCCTTCTGGTCCTGCCCATGCTCTCAGCGGGACTTCCCAGCTTCTCCTCCACCCCTGGAGCACTTCTCCTTCTCTCTCTCCTACACCTTCACAAAGGACAAGGACATCATGCCTCAAACTTCCTTCTATACAAGAGGAAATTATAGACTAGAGGGGACTGGGGGCTTAACCGGCAAGAGAAAATTCTTATTTGATGCTTACAAATTCATTATGCTGGTCTCTTGGTTCATATCTCAAAAACATATTGAATGACTTCCATGTCTGGTTTCTTCCAACTGAAAGAAATTAGAAATCTAGAAAAATGCCTAACACTGAAGGAAAAAGAAAAGGAAGGAAATGTGGAGAAAATATCTGAGCCATGTTTTTAGACACTGAATAACAAATAGTCCAGATCCCTGAGAAGAGAGGAATTAATAATTGTGGAGATCCTAGCTTATAGCCTCATAGGCTCAGGGAAAGTTTGCTTGCAATACAATGAGGAAGACCCCAAACTGAGCATGGAAGTCTCACTGGGCTGTGGAGGAAAGACTGGAGATCTAAATGTAAAGCAATCTGTTAGACAAAGTACTGAGAAAATACAAGCGTCACTGAAAAAAGCTCCAGATGTCTACAGAAGATTATTCTAGAGGGTTGAACCAAGAATTGATGTATGAGAAGAAAATACCCAAAGCTAGGAAAAGGGCTGCCACGAAGTGCTAGGCCAAACGATGTCTGGAATTCACACAAGATTAGAAATAGTCTAACGAAAAGCTCTTGTCACCCATCAATCACTAGATAGAGTCCTCAGAAAGATCACACATTAGTAGCAGAGTTAATTAACCTCAAAATAAAGCCTCCCTTCTATAATAAGCCTTCAAATGAAGTCTACATGAATCAAGATTATCCACAAGTGTTTTACTACATGTCAGAACAGAATCCAACACTCTACAAAGGGATATATCAAAATACAGCACTCAACACCATACATTTTACAGCATCTAGTACCCACTTTTAAATCACCAGATAGGCTGAGGATACGGCCCAGTTGGTACAGCATTTGTTTAGTACTCACAAAACTCTGCATTATGGGCTGGAAAGATGGAAATCAATTAAGAACACTGCTTGCTCTCACAAAGGACCCAGACTCAATTCCCAGCACCCATAATGGTGGCTCATGACCATCTGTACCTCCAGTTCCAGGGGATCCAGTGCCTACATCTGGCCTCTGTAGGCATCAGGCACACACAAGGTGCACAGATATACATGCAGGCAAAGAGCACATGCACATTCAATAAATTTTAAAGTGCTGCATTCATTCAATCCCCAATTCATCAACTGAGTGAAGGGACACATGTCTGTAATCCCAGGAAGCGGAGGCTGGAAGATTAGAAATGCAAGGTCATTCTTGGCTACATCGCAAATTTGATACTGGGACTTAAGGAGATCCTGTCTCAAAAATAAAAGAAAAGGAAAGGAAATGAAAAGAACCACACATACAAGGAAGAAAAGATTTACCCATTACCTGGAGAAAAATATAATCGCTGGGCTGAAGAGATAGGTGGCTGAGTAGTTCAGAGTGCTTCCTGCCCTTGCAGAGGGCCTGAGTTCAGATCCTCAGACCTATACTGGGTTATTCACAAACACCTGTAACTCCACTCCGGGAGATCTGACAGGCACCTACACACATGTGCATACACAGACACACATACATGAAATAAAGTAAAATATGTTTTAATAAATATATTCCAGGTCAACCAGAGCTATTACCAAGACATGTTTCATTAAACACACACACACACACACACACACACACACACACACACACACACACACAAACAAAAAACAATTGACTGTGAGTGACAGAGCCTGTTTCTGTGCTCTGTCACATCCCATTGTCCTCTCTGTCTATATGTACATAGCAAACACACTGTATTGATTAATAAAATTTGGTAACGTCTCAAAATTGGATGGTTTTGATCTCACATATTTCTTTTTCAAAAACATTTGGGACTGGATTTTAGAATCAGCTTGTCAATTTTTAAGAAAGGTAGCCTACTCACATGAATTTTTATAAAGATGATGGGACCCAACTGACAATATTGAGTTTCAAGATCCATGAACATGGTATATCTCTCCACTCATTTAGGTATTTATTTTATATTGCTAGGAATTGAACCTGGGGCCTCATTCATGCTGGCCAGCACTCTGCTGCTGATATATATATCCCTAACTCTAGCTCTTTTTTTTTTTTTTAAATGTATCTCAATTAAAGACTTTATACTAATTGAAAGAAACCAGATACACATAAGCACACACTTGTATAATATTCAAGCCCCCAAAACATGATTCCTATACACATATAGGAATAGAAATAAGATCGGCAGTTTTCAAAGTTTGGAAATGTTAATAGTAAGTGAGGAAAGGGCTATAAGAAACTGTGGAAATTGAAAATGAGTGTGGAGTTGATTGATGGTTATACAGGGGAACACTGGATTTTACATTATGAAAAGTATACTTAAATAAATTTGATTTTAAAAACCCAGGTCAGATGCGGCACACACCGTTAACCACAGCACTCGGGAGGCAGAGGCAGATCCCTGTGGGTTCGAGGACCAGCCTTGTTTACATAGTAAGTTCCACCAGCTACATGGTGAGATCATCTGAAAAAAAAAAAAAGTTAACTAATAATGGTTTTGATAATAAAGTGAATAACGTTGCCTGATTGAAAATTGGCACCCCTAAAATCTGTCAGGGGCGGAAATGTGATTTTATCCTATCAAACAAATCTGAGCCAGGGGGCTCAAGGATTAGAGCCCTACTAAAGGCTTCTCAAGAGCGCCACCTGGAGGCAAAGAAGGCCTCAACAGCAGCCTCTTACACTCGGAGAATCCTAATAACAAACTCGTAAAGGTTGGGGCTGGGGCGTCCTGGAAGAACTCACTGAAGTGACCACTAGATAAAGAGTCATCTCCACACACACAAAAGCACGAGAAGCCGCTGTGCCAGCTCACGCGCGTCTTGGGCTTTTGCTGCCCCTTCCTCCAGATCCAGCGCTGGGGAAACAAAAGCCACCAAGTAGGAAGTGAAGAGAACTCAAGAACAGATAAATAAATCCTCAGATAAATAAATAAACTCTCCTCCCCTCCCCTCCCTTCCTCTCCCCTCCCCCTCCCCTCCCCTCCCCCTCCCCTCCCTCTCCCCCTCTCTCTCTCCTTGTTTTATTGTGATAAATATACACAGCACAAAAACAAAAACGTACTGTTCTAACCACACACCCGTTCTAGAGAGCCCAGGGCACTGCCGCCCTTGAGTTCTCCTTTTCACCCAGACATCCTGTGATTCCCCTTTCTGGTCCCTCTCTTCTTCCCTTCTTCTCTTCACTTTCTGGATGGTGGCCCTGAAGTGCTTTCTCTAGAGGGTTGCCTGCTAGGAGGTGCTTCTCTTGCACGGGCAGGTCCACCATCCACCCCAAACGAGAGACTCACTGTGTGCCCCTGCCACCTTGTGGTCAGTTTTCACGAGGGTTAGCTTCCCAACGTCTAGAAATTTCAACTCTCACCAGGATAAGAGCAAGAACCATCATGATAGGCAGATCTTGAGGCTGTCAGGGAGGAGACCATAGAAGAGGCAGCCAAGGGCCAACAAACAGCTACTTCTATAGTTCAGGGGTGGGGGGATGATATTTGAACCAGACTTAGTAGGGCCCCCAAGAAGCCAAATCAAAGGGATCAAGCTATCACAGTGAGATCCTTCCTCAAAAGAATAAACGACTATTATGGCTCAGTGGTAAAAACATACTGCTCTTTCAGAGGACCCTAGTTCAGTTCCTAGCACCCAGGACGGGTGGCTCATAACCACCTGTAACTCTAGGGTAATCTGACATCTCCGGCCTCCTCAGGTACCTGCACTTACATGTATATATACACAGACATACATACCCGCATATATATAAAACAAAACAACAAAAACAAATCTTAAATAAATAAGTAGTTGGATAAGATGGCTCAGTGTATACCTGGAGCCCTGAGTTCAACCCCCAGAATCCATGTAAATATGAAAGGAGAGACTGATCAATGTTGTCTCTGACTTCTCCACACATGCTATGATGTGTACCTCCTCATGTATGTGCATACACACACAATAATAAATAAGTAAGGAAAAAGGAAAAGAAAAGGCAACTTGGGACTTTTAGATAAGAGATAAAAGCAAGGTTGGAAGTCAGGCAGTGGTAGCACACGCCTTTAATCCCAGCACTCAGAAGGCAGAGGCTAGCAGATCTCTGTGAGTTCCAGGCCAACCTTGTCTACAGAGCAAGCTCCAGGACAGCCAGGAACCCACAGAGAAACCATGCCTTATCCTCCCCACAAAAAAAAAAAAAAAAAAAAAAAAAAGCAAGGCGGGAGATGGTTCAGCTGTTAAGAGCACTAAGTTCAGTTCACAGCACCCACATGGTGGCTCACAATCATCTGTAACTCCAGCTCCAGTGGACTCAACGCCATCTTTTAGCCTTTTGTGGATAAACACACACACACTAAAATAATTCTTTTTATATAACTTATTTTTTGAGATTACAATATAATTATATCATTTCCCCCTTCTGTCCCTCTAACCCCTTCCATGTACTCTCTATAAAATAAATCTTTAACAATGAATAAAGAACTAGGTACTACTGGGAGAGACTTGTGGGTGGGGTGAGATCCATCCCTGCTGCTTTAGAAATATGAAGAAGAGAAACTGACAATTTGATTCCTTCTTACTGGATTTGAACTTCAATCCTGTATATATATACCTTCAGGAAACAAGTAAGGTCAGGACAGGACAACGTCTTTGCTGCCATCTTGAATTTCTCAATGACCCCAGCCACGGCCAAATGTGCTAAGACACAGCTCCACCTCCCATATGTGTATATAATTGTGTGCATATGAAAGTGTGAAAGAATGTTTTTTAATTGCCAGGTTTGGTAATTCACATCTAGAATCCCAGCACTCAGTGTACTGAGGCAGGAAGATTGCAAATCTCAGGCATTGTGGGCCACACAATGAGTTCCTTGCTACACAGTGAGTCCCTATCTCAAAACAAAGGAAAACAAATTACCACACATACACACACTGCCTGGATACTCTTTTTTTTTTTTTTTTTTTTTTAACATAAGAACAGGTTGTAATTCAAAAGTCCAGGGTTATTTGAAACTGGAAAATATTTTCTCTGTAGAAAATAGTATAAATGATAACGTTTCCCAATAAGCAAGCCCTTTTAAGCCAAATAATAGCTGAATTATACATATAAATATTGATTAGATTCTGGAATACAGAAGAAACCTATCTTCATCTGTTCAGAGAGCTATGTTTTACTTAAGTTGTGTAAGTGAGATTCCTATTCATCTTCCCCTTCACTGTTTGATTTATGGCAGACATTTTTCTATAGGCTAATCCATAATCTAAAAAGATTTTAGCCTTCCCTCCTGAAAGTATGGCCAGCATTTTCTTTCATCAGCTTGGTATAGTACAAATTCTCATCCTAATAGTGAAATGTTTCACTAAAGCTTTACCAGTGATTGGGTAAAACCAAAACGTATTATAAGCCACAGTCATCCTAGGGTCCCCCCTGCTAGGTAGCCTCCCTGGATGTGTGGGTTGTAGTCTGATTGTCCTTTGCTTTATATCTAGCATACACCTATGAGTGAATACATACCATGTTTGTTCTTCTGAGTCTGGGTTACATCACTCAGGATAATTTTTTCTAGTTCCATTTGCCTGCAAATTTCATGCTGTCATTGTTTTTCTCTGCTGAGTAGTACTCCATTGTGTATATGTACCACATTTTCTTAATCCATTCTTCAGTTGACAGGCATCTAGGTTGTTTCCAGGTTCTGGCTATTACAAATAATGCTGCTATGAACATAGTTGAGCATGTATCTTTGTGGTATGATTGAGCATTCCTTGGGTATATGCCCAAGAGTGGTATGGCTGGGTCTTGAAGTAGATTGATTCCCTATTTTCTGAGAATCTGCCATACTGATTTCCACAGTGGTTGTACAAGTTTGCATTCCCACCAACAGTGGAGGAGTCCCTTGCTCCGCATCCTCTCCAACATTGACTGTCATTAGTGTTTTTGATCTTAGCCATTCTGACAGGTGTAAGGTGGTATCTCAGAGTCGTTTTGTTTGAGACAATGTCTCAGACTGCCCAGGCTGGCCTTGAACTCCTGATCCTCTTGCTTCCACCTTCTCAATGCAGGGATTATATACCTGTGCTACCATGTGCTTGGCTTCCCAAGCTTACTTTCTTTTTATTTTAATTAGGTGTATATGTGTATTTGAGTATGTACATATGGGTTCAAGTGGGTGCATGTAGAGGAGAAAGAGAGTATTTGATCCCCTAGAGCTAGAGTTACAGGCGGTTATGAGATGCCTGATGTGGGTACTGAACTCAGATTCTGTGCAAGAACAGGATATGTTCTTGGCTGCTCTTAACCCCTGAGCCCCTTGTTTTGTTTCTTAAGACAGAGTCTCACTAAGCAACCAAGGCTAGCTTTGATCTTATAATTCTTTCATGGGGACCTCGTGAGTGCTTAGAGTACAGGCATGTGAGACTGTACCCAGCACCATTTTTAAAAAAGAAAATTTAAATGTCTATTAGTATTTTGCCTGCATGTATGTATGAATACCACATGCCATGCATGCCTGGTGCCCTAGGAGGCCAAAAGAAGGCATCAGACTCTCTGGGAATGAAGTTATGGACAGTTGTGAGTTGCCATTTAGGTGCTGGGGATCAAATCCAGGTCATCTACAAGAGCAGCAAGTGCTCTTAACTACTGAGCCATTCCTTTAGGCCCTATACCTAGGATTTTAAAAGATAATTTATGCTTGGCCGGGTGTGGTGACACACGCCTTTAATCCCACCACTCAGAAGGCAGAGGCAGGCGGATCTCTGAGTTCAAGGTCAGCCTGGTCTACAGAGTGAGTTCAGGACAGCCAGAGCTATGCAGAGAAACACCTTGTCTCAAACAAACAAAAACAAAACAAAGAAGGAGGAGGAGGAGGAGGAGGAGGAGGAGGAGGAGGAGGAGGAGGAAAGAAGCTATCAGTGAAGTTCTACGCAGCAGACTTGTCCAGGGAATATTGCAGGGACTCGATCCCTTTGTGAATCTTGAACAGACAATTTGTAGGAATGGCAGCTAGTGGGCACCATGTGAGACAGTGGTGATTCAGCATGTTAGAAACACTGTAACAAATAAAAATAAAGGCTGTCTAACAGTAAAGACAAGGCCCCTTGTCTAAGGGACCTGCTTTGTTAGGACATAAAAATTAAGTCATTTACATTTCGATATTAAACTTTTAATTCATTAAGCCAGGCATGGTGATGCATGCCTATAATCCCAGCATTGCAGAAGTGAAGGCAAGAGAATCAGAAGTTCAAGGCCATCCTCCCTCAGCTGAGGGAAGCCTGGGCTACATGAAATCCTGCCTATAAATAAATAAATAGATAGATAGATAGATAGATAGATAGGCCACTGAGGTGACTCACTGTCAAGCCTGACCACTTAAGTTTGGTCACCTGGATCCAGACCATAGAAGGAGAAAACCAACCTCAAGTTGTCCTCAAACAAGCAAACAAAAACTTAAAAAAACTTTTTAAAAAAGATTTATTTATTTATTATGTATACAGAAGAGGGCACCAGATCTCATTAAAGATGGTTGTGAGCCACCATGTGGTTGCTGGGAATTGAACTCAGGACCTCTGGAAGAGCAGTCAGTGTTCTTAACCTCCTAGCCATCTCTTCAGCCTTCAAAAAACTTTTAATCTACTAAACATCAGTAACAGTTTTTTTTTTTTTTTTTAAATTAGGACAGCCAGGTGTGGTAGTACACGCCATATATATATATATATAATTTATTTATTTATTTATTTATTTATTTATTTATTTATTTATTGAGCTGAGGATCAAACCCAGGGCCTTGTGCTTGCTAGACAAGCGCTCTACCACTGAGCTAAATCCCAAACCCAAATATTTTTATTTTATAATTAATTTAATTTTACATATCAGCCACAGATTCCCCTGTCCTCCCTCCTCCCACCCCCCCAGGCTTCCCCCCAACCCAGCCTCCAATTCCACCTCCCCCACCTAGGGCCTATGCTGAGACACTTTGCTCAGCCTTGGTGCAGGGAGGAGGGGACTGGACCTGCCTGGACTGAATCTACCAGGCTGGGCTGACTCCCAGGGTACACGCCTTTAATCCCAGCACTGGCAGACAGAGGAAGATGGATCTCCGGGAGTTAGCGGCCAGCTTGGTGTACAAAGTGAGTTCTAGTCTCAAAAAAAAAAAAAAAGAAGAAGAAGAAAGAAAGAAAGAAAGAAAGACATCTCCAGCTTCCCAGATGCCTTGTTCCTATTCCCTGCTCCAGCCCACTCATACTCTAAAAGCTAACTAGTCTTGCCCAGTTTTGAGCCTTGCATAAGGCTCCCAATGCATGCCCTTTCCTGCCTGGCCTCTTTCACTCACCCTGCTCTTTCTGATTCATGTACAATATTACACATGGTTGTAGCTTGCTCCTTCTCTCTGCTACAGATACCCCATTGACTGAATAGTGGCTTATTTGGTTCATTTTCCCGGCAATGGGTGTTTGAGTAGGTTCCAATGTGGGACTGTGGCAAAATGCACCACGTTGTCCTGGAACGAGACCTTGGTGTGAATTCCAGGGAGAAGGAATTGGAACCGTGTTTTCCAGACTCTTTCGCCACAGATGTTTCTGATGCCGCCTGCTGGGCAGGAGCCACATGACATATCCAGGGGAGGACTTCAAAAGATTTGTCTCAAGATCTCGCAGTAGAGTTAAGACTGGACCATGACCCTACCTGGAAGCCACACCCCAACAATATAACCTGGTTGGTGTTGCTAAGCCACTACCCTTGTAATTCTAGTTCTAATTCATATCCGCAGTAACTAGGGATCTGGGTTGGTTAAGGATCTCAAAGGTTGCAGGGCAGTGGTGGTGCATGCCTTTAATCCCACCACTTGGGAGGAAGAGGCAGACCGATTTCTGTGAGTTTAAGGCCAGCCTGGACTACAGAGTGAGTTCCAGGAAAGGCGCAAAGCTACACAGAGAAACCCTGCCTCGAAAAGCAAAAAAAAAAAAAAAAAAAAAAAAAAGGATCTCAAAGGTTAAGAGGAGGCTCCCCCCAACCCCACCCCACAGTCTATGGCTATAATGATGGGCTCGTACTAGACCTGGATAAACTGTGACCCCTGTGCAGCAGTTCTTTGGGGAACCCTTATGAGAGACTCATGTCCTAATGAGGCAGGCTCATAGCAGCCTCCCCGGCCCCGCCCTGCCCAGACCTGTTCTCCATTTCACCACCTCCCTTCCCCAAGGCCACCCAGCAGCAGCCACAGCCTGCCTGTCTACCTACCTGGCAACCTACCTGGCAGTCTCAACCGCCAGGGCTCTCAGCAGAGACCTGGGGCCGCACAGGCCATGGATACCACCACAGAAGCTGTGCTCTACCATAAGCTGCAACTCTGGGAGCCTGGCATGGAGTCAGAGGAGGAAGAAGAGGAAGAAATAGCAGAGCCGTTGGTCCTGTCCCTAAGGAGATCCCGAAGTACCCCCGGGTAAGTCATCAAGGGGCCTTGGGAACCCCGTAACTCAGGCTGGAAGGCTTGCAAGTTCCTCTCTCTGGAGCCCCTAAGCTGGGTCAGGCAATCCCACACTTGGCCGAGCTCCAGGGACTTTCTAGATGAGTAGAGGAGGGGGGCCTCTAGGCTGCAGACCCACCCTGGGACTGAGCCAGTCAATCAAAGGTCTGTGTATCTGAAGAGACATTTGTACCAAGCCGGTCCCTATCCTGTCCCAGCTCTGCCAGCCTCACCCCACCCCTACACCATAGCACCTGCTAGGCAGGTTGGGACCTGGTTACACCTGGCTGAGCCCTGCTGCTCAGCCTCCTCTCACCTGTATGCCATGCCCCTTCCAGGCCTCCCTCTCACTGACTAGCCTCTGACTCCACCAGCTCCAAGCCAGCCTCAGTTTCCCCAGCTTTTTCCTACATCTGTGTCTTTGCTAATGCAGTGTCCTGGGCCTGGAATCTCTCTCCTTAACCAGCTTATACTCTTGCAAAACCAAACCATTTGGGGAAGGACACATTCCTTGGGTCCTCTTGGGGTTCTTGGGTGCCCCTCCACCCCTTCCCTGGCTCAGGACTCCCCTTTCTGCAGGAACAAGGTTGTTTGGCTGCCAGGAGCCTGGGCCCGCCTGCTGGCCAGCCTGCTGCTGCTAGCTGTCAGCAGCTCCCTTACTCTGAGGCAGCTGTACAGCAGGGACAGTCCAAAAGGAAACTTGGGCTCTGCGGCCCCTCCAGCCAGCAGACATTCCCATCACCCTGGTGTGTACCACCACGGAGCCATTATCAGCCCTGCAGGTCAGTGCTTGGGAAGGGGCTAGGGAGTCAATGGTCCAGGGCACCTTCCCATCACACATAGACCTTTCCTTACTGCAGCCACGTGTTCTCAGCTGGGTCAAGAGCTGCTTGTTGCTGGAGGGAATGTCGTGGATGCTGGAGTTGGAGCAGCTTTGTGTCTGGCGGTGGTACATCCTCATGCAACAGGGCTAGGTCAGTGTGATCTGTGGGCCCTGGACAAAGACCTAGTCAGTGGCCATTTCCTCAAGACTAGCCAGTGAGAACGACATGAGATCTGAGCACCAGGCCTAGTCTTGAGTGACCTTTGACCCCAGCCTGGTCAGTAACTCCTAATTCTCCACCTGGGACTTGCTGGAGGATCCTGACCCTGGTCCTAGCCAGTGCCTCTGACCCCTGTGTGGTCTCTTTGTCTCCCAACAGGTGCCACGTTCTGGGGCCTCTTCTACAATAGTTCCTCAGGAAACTCAACTGCCCTGACAGCAGGCCCCGCCCAAACCCTGGCCCCTGGCCTGGGGCTGCCCGCAGCTCTGCCTGCCCTTCATTTACTTCACACACACTTCGGCCACCTGCCTTGGCCACACCTGCTGACCAAGCCCGCCACGCTGGCTGAAAAGGGCTTTGAGGTAGATGTACCCCTAGCAAGTGCACTAGCAGCCCAGGGCACACAGGGGCTCTGTCCACTGTTCTGCCATACCAACGGGACCCCACTTGGTCTTGGGGCTCGAGCCACCAACCCCAACCTGGCAGCTGTGTTGCACCAGGAAGCCCTGGCCTCAGGCTCAGATCTTGCTGGGGATGCTTTGCTGAGACTGCTGGTCAGAGACCTGGGGCTAGAGGAGCCCCCTGTTCAGCCCATGCCCTCCTTAGAGCCTACACTGCAGCTTCCCATACCACAGGGTGTCCTGTTCACGACTCCTGGTCCCTCAGCTGGCCCAGAACTTCTGGAACTGCTGGAGTCTGCCCTTCATTCCAGGACGCCCAGCCCCACTTCCTGTCTATCTCTCCCGCAAACTGCCATGACCTCAGTGAATAGCGCCCTGGCCACTGTGGACAGCAGCGGTTCTATGCTCCTTCTCACCTCCTCAATCAACAGCTCCTTTGGTTCTGGACACCTGTCCCCAAGCACTGGGGTTCTGCTCAGCAACCTGGTAGCCAGCTCTGCACCTAGTGCCTGGGCCTGTCCACTCATTCTCCGTGGCAGCCTGGATGACACAGAAGCTGATATGTTGGGGCTGGTGGCCTCAGGGACACCCAGAGGGGCCAAAGCCATGACATGCACCTTGCTCAATCATCTGGCAGCATCCCAAATCCAACAGCAGCCCCAGCATCAAGCAAAACAAAGACCCACAGAAAGTCCTGAAGTTTATGGCCAAGAGAACCTACTCCAGGTGGTAGTCCATGCAGAACATGCCCATGTTTCCAGTGTCCCCAGTGGCTGCTGCCCCTTCCAGGGGTATTAACAGAGGGTCAGAGTCTGGAGAGAGAGGAGTTGTCTGGATCCCGAGAGCCAGAACAGAGAAGGCCTAGCAGCAATGAGCACATGAAGAGAACGTATCTGTGATGTGTTCCCTGCTCCATCAGCCCGCCCTCCATCCCGTTCTGTTACCTGGCTCTAGCTCTGGCATCCAGGGCTAGTCCAACCGTGTTTCCTAGTACCCACACTGACGGAATTGCTGGGTTTTCTATCAGATAAGGACCCAGAGGATGACGAAAAAGAAACAGTGTAACACACCTTCAGGAAAGTCAGTGGAAGGTTGACAGCCCCTGGCCAGTCTTTGGACAGGGTGAGCAGCACCATCTTCCATTGGACCATTCCCTGCTGATTTTTGTCAATTGGAATGGAAGCTAATAAAGTCCAAATCGCCCAGGGACCGGGTGCCATTCCCGCTTATTGGTTAACTTTCCCATTATCCTTTAAGATCTCTGATGCCAAGGCATCTGCCATGTGCAATACAGATGGACACCAGACACAGGTGGAGCCTGGCCTTTCAACTTTCCCCTGCTCCACCCAACTTCTGCTTCCTGAGGTTCCATCTGTGCAAGGTAAATCTCTCTCTCTCTCTCTCTCTCTCTCTCTCTCTTTTTTTTTTTTCCAGAGCTGAGAATCGAACCCAGGGCCTTGTACTTGCTAGGCAAGTGCTCTACCACTGAGCTAAATCCCCAACCCTGGTATATCTCTTTAGTTTCACACGTAGAACAACAGACGGCAGAGCAGAGAAGGGTTGGGAAAGTAAGTAGGAGGTGCCACTGGGTATAAAGGGCTGGAACTGGGTTGACTATGACCTTCCATCTAGGGTTGAGATCTCTGGGCTACATCCCTCCAGAAATAGTTCCTCAGGCCAAGGGCAAGGACATCCAGTAACACTTCCCCTATCTGACTAAGTAAAAGGTAACTCTGATTTAATGTTTTGAGGGTTTAATTTTTTAATTAAAAAAAATGTTTTCATTTCATGTGAGTGTTTTGACTACATATGTGCACACAAAACACATGCATCTTATGTCTGAGGAGGCCAGAAGAGGGCTTTGGATCCCTCTGGAACTGGAGTTATAGCTGTGAGCTAGATGGGTGCTGGGAACTAAACTTAGGTCCTTGGCAAGAGTACTAAGTGTTAAGCAATGAGCCATCCCCCCCAGCCCCTATAATTTGTTTTTTAAGGCAGAATCTCACTCCAGTCTGACCTAGGCACATAGACCACCAACACACTCAGCTAATTGTTTTGTTTTGTTGAGCTGGGGAGCAAATTTAGAGCCTTGGCATGCTTGGCAGGTACTCTACTACCACACCATATCCCCAGTACCAAGCCAGTAGAACTCTTGATTACACCAACTCCACCTGTCTCAAACAAAACACCCCTAGGCTCAATGATCCCAACATCTACTCTACTATTTCAGCTTTTAGCCTGGCGTCCTCTCTAGCCATTCCTCTTCTTTGACCCAGTTCATCATCCACTCTGACCAGCTTAGCCCAGGTCTGACGCCAGCTCAATTCACTTTGTACTTACAGCCACAGGCCATGCCCATTCAGTCAACAGTTGATCTTTTAAACATGTAAATCCGATGTAAATCCTTCCCTGTGCTCTCAGAAGAAAGTCTGAACTCTTGACCCTGGCCTGGGGTCCTATGAAACCTCGCTTCCCAGGCACCTGCGTCCCTGTCCCCTCATTGCCATTGGCCTCATTCCTCATTTTTATGTAGTGGAGGCCTTTGTAGAAGCAATGTCCTTGGCCTACTCGTTCGTCCCCTCTTAGATTTTTGCCCAAGGGGACAGTTGAGGCCACCTTGTCCCTCAGCTGTCATCCCACATGTCACAGTTTCGTTATGGTCTCATCGAGTGACTAAGTTCTTACATAGTATCTTAGGCTCTGTTGAATTTTCTTTTTAATTACCAAGGCTTTTTAACAGGTGATGTTTTCATATATTTTAATATTTAAAGGGCTCTGCCCCCTACAGTCTTTATTTTCATAAATATCGTTTTAAATGTATTTGGCTACTTGTTCATCAACCATCTCCTCCCACAAGAAAGGAAGTCCTCGGAAAGGAAAGCCGTGGCTTTGTTTGGGAGCACACAGTAGGCGCGAAATAGGGGCTGCACGGGTATCATGGAACGGCTCGCGAGCAGATGGAGGTCTGGGAGGGTGCCGTACCGCGGCTTTTTAGTGGATTTGTTTGCGCCGGCGGCGTAAAGAAAGGTACCAAAGCAGCAGTCAGCCCACACGCGTGGGTGAGTACTAAGCGCTGCTCCACGGCCAGACCGGAAGGGCGGGACATCCCCCGCCCCACTTCCAACCACTCCTGTCCCACCAGGCCCCGCCCCCAGCCGGCCGTCCCAGTGCGCACGCGCCGGGACCTGACCTGGAAGAGAGCGTCTTCCGAGACCACGTGTTCTGCGCAGCATGGCGGAGATGAAGAGCCCCGCGAAAGCTGATCCTGCGTCTCCAGCAGAAGCGGCGCAAGATGACCGCCGCGACCTGCTGGAGCACAGCCGCGAGTTCTTGGACTTCTTCTGGGACATCGCGAAGCCGGAGCAGGAAACTCGGCTCCAGGCCACGGAGAAGCTGCTGGAGTACTTGCGCACGAGGCCCAGTGTATGATGGCGGGGGCCCCTGACGCAGTCGCGGCTCTAGATGCAAGGGGGTAGGGGTGGGCCCCCGGGTCCCTGTTAACGCTAGGGATGTTCTTGGTTCCGCAGGGTTCGGAGATGAAATACGCCCTGAAGCGCCTGGTCACTGGGCTTGGGGTGGGCCGAGAAGCCGCTCGGCCCTGCTACAGTTTGGCGCTGGCACAGGTGAGGCGGTGCGTCTGGCAAGGGCGCAACCACGCTGGGCAAAAGGTGGGGTGTAAGGATGGAGGGGACACCGCAGCTGCTGGGTAAGGAGAAATCCGAGAGGCTTCTGAAGTTTTCTTTCTGATCCATGTCTAGCAGGCGTATATTAGCTACAGTTACTGGAAGTAGTGAACTTTGAGGTTGGTTTCTGCAAAGTTAGGGACCCCTCTCTAGGTTGGGAACCTAGCTGATGACAGGCCACTCAGCAATTTGTACAACAAAGAGCAATGAAGACTGCCCCTTAGAGTTAGCCGCAAGACGTCTCGGAGCAGGCTGTGTGGGTAGGATGAGTTTTTCAGGAGGTAAAGATGAGCAATCTAGGCCTTCAGAAGCCCCGGTGGAGATGGGGCTCGGTGCAAAATTTGGTCCCATAAGAGCAGTGGATTATCCCTTAGAACGTGTGGTGAGAGATGGGAGGAGTGGCCAAGGTGATGAAGGGGGACCTCAGAGGAAGGCGAGTTGACTTGGGCCGCTCCTCAGAGCTCCCTTTGGTTTCGCTGGTAGCTGTTGCAGTCCTTTGAAGACATTCCCTTGTGCAGCATCCTGAGTCAGATGCAAGAAAAATACAATCTGCAAACAGCGAACAAGGTGAGTGTGGTCCCTGAACAGGTACGGGTGGGGCGATGGACCCTCCTAATCACCCGTGCTTGGGATCTCTTTCTAATCACCCGTGCTTGGGATCTCTTTCTAGGCGATGATGAGACCGGCTCTCTTTGCAAACCTGTTTGGAGTGCTAGCTCTCTTTCAGTCAGGGCGCCTGGTGAAGGTAAGAGCTTTGGGTACAGGAGGATTAGGGTTGGCAAGGGGACAGACAATAGTGTGCCCTGTGCACACACCCTGTTTTCTGTGTACTAGGACCAGGATGCCCTGATGAAGTCAGTGAGGTTGCTGAAGATCCTGTCCCATCACTACAACCACTTACAGGGGCAGCCAATAAAGGCCTTGGTGGACATCCTCTCTGAGGTACGGCATCACATGTCATGCTGTCTGGTTTTGGAAACGCTGAGAAGATTTGGGTTAGCACACAAGAACACCAAGACAGATGGTTTAACAATGCAACTGGTGTAAAGAGCCTTTTTGGGTCACCACGTATCTTAAATCCTGCCTGTCTTTCAGGTTCATGGCATATCTCCATTCAGTTAGGCGCTTCAGATGCGCCATAGCTCTCTATTGTGGTTTCTGTGTTGGACAGTGAGAGTCTGGAACAGTGTTTGTCAATGCCTGAATGTATAGAACATTTGCCATAGTTATATTGGTCGAGCCTGGGTCTGTACTGTCCTACTTGGGAGACTGAGGCAGGTTCACATGTAGTATCTTTTGCCACCAGCTCGTCCCTGTTTGGGCCTTTCTTCACAAATAGAGAAGGTCCAGATAAGAAACTGGCTGGTCCTCTAAAAAACAAAAGGAATAATTTTAAATGTAGCCCCAGGCCAGTTAGCTATCTAGGATGCTGGGCATGGGTAGCCAGCACTTTCTTACAGGTCTGACGTTTGGCAAGTTGGCTGGCTGGAGGTGTATCAAAAGCCCATGGAGGAGGTGGGGCAGCAGCTGGAGAGATGGCCAGAGTACTGACTGCTCTTGCAGAGATGGTGACTCACAACCATCTATAATGAGATTTGGTGACCTTTTGTGACATGTAGGCAGAACACTGTATACATAATCAATAATATTTTTTTAAAAGCCCACGGGGAGAACAAGACCCAGAGGGAGAAACAAGGTGCCAGGAGAGTCACCTTTCCACCTGTGCTCCCACTCCAGGTCCCAGAGTCCATGTTCCAGGAGATCCTGCCCAAGGTCCTCAAGGGGGACTTGAAAGTGATCCTCAGCTCCCCCAAGTACCTGGAGCTCTTCCTCTTGGCTCAGCAGAGGGTACCAGCTAAGCTTGAGTCACTGATGGGCTCAGTTGACCTGTTCTCAGAAGAGAATATTCCCAGGTTTGAAGAGAGTGGGTGGGCTCTCCCTGGGGGCGTCCTGAACCTTGTCCTCTAAGCAGTCCTAACTGAGTCCCCTCTGCCCTCCACAGTCTAGTGAATGTGCTGAGGATGGCGGCCAACTCCGTAAGGAAGGAGCACAAACTGCCAGACGTGGCTCTGGACCTGCTCCGCCTGGCGCTGAAGGAGAACAGATTCACAGTGTTCTGGAAGGAGATTTTGGAGCAGGGGCTGCTGAAAAAACCATGCTGGTCAACCAGGTGTGTGTGGCACTAACCTCTGCTCCAGTCTGGGTGGGACGTGTCCACCCCAAAGGACAGGGTCTCTGACCAGACTCTGCCCCAACCCTCCTTAGCTACATGTGTTTCCGCCTACTGGGGGCATCCCTGCCTCTGCTGTCAGAAGAGCAGCTGCAGCTGGTGATGCGGGGAGACTTGATCCGCCATTTTGGGGAGCACATGGTCATTTCTAAGGTAGGTGTCATCCCATGTGTCATCTTCCTCTGAAGATGTGTGACAGGACTGGGCACTGTACAAGGGTTTGACCAGTGATCGGGCCTTCTGTCCTGAGGCCCACTCACTAGCAGACCCAACCGGCCATCTATCTATCTGGAATTCTCTACTGGGGTCACATTAATGAGAACAATTACTGTCTCCAGTGTGTTCTGCATTTTTGTGCCTGCCATCCATAAGCCAATGATAGCAGGGGCCCAGTACAAAGGGTTGTCATAAGAAAATAAGTAGCCTGGTGCTTGGCACATGGCAATCACATGAAAATTGGTGGATTTTGAGTCCCAGGGTGGCACAGCTAGGTACTGATCTGTCAGGATTTGAACCCAGGTCCCCCCCCCCCCCAATGCCTCATCAAATCAGGAAAATACCTTGTCCTCAATCTTTGAGGGAGATGGGGACCTTCTTGGGCTGGGGCTGTAGGGATTTGAGGGGTCAGAGATTAGAAGGGCCTTGATGGAACTGTGGCACCGTTAGCCTCAGTCCTGCTGTAGACTTGGAGGAGGTTCCTAGTCCTGGGTTTAACCTAGAAAGGTAGGAAGGTGGTGATGTTGGAATCTTCACACTGGTAACCCGACCTCTTGCTCATCTCTTGCAGCCCCAAAACCTGTTCAAGTTCATCCCAGAGATAAGTACATATGTGAGCACCTTCCTGGAGGGGTGCCAGGATGACCCTGAGCGGCAGTTTGCCATGATGGTGGCCTTCACATCCATCACCAACCAAGGTCTTCCTGTCATGCCTACCTTCTGGCGGGTCACACGGTTATTGAGTAGCAAAGCCCTGCAGAGCTATGTGGCCTGGTTGCGGGACATGTTCCTCCAGCCTGACCTGGACTCCCTGGTTGACTTCAGCACTGCCAACCAGAAGAGAGCACAGGATGCCTCGCTTAATGTGTGAGTAACGTGTCAGGAGCATTGAGAGCCCAAACCCCTGAGTGGCATGACTTCAAACTAGAGTGGGGAGGATTGGAAAGTTCTTGAAGGTGGCCTTGGTGTTTCCTGATTGTTATTTGGAGGTTGGAGTGGAGTGTGGGGCAAAGGTGCATCCTGTTTCTATGTTTGAATTATGTGACCTGCTCATGCTCCCAGGCCAGAACGATCTGTATGCCGGCTCCGGAAATGGATCATCCACCGCCTGGTCAGCCTCGTGGAACATCTGCACCTGGAGAAGGATGATGATGTGGTTGATCAAGTAGCCAGGTGTGTGAGGAGCTAGCCTCCTTGTGGGTGGCATGGCCTTGGAACAAGGCCTATTGCCTGGTCCTTGTTTGGGTTCCCCTAGAGCCAGAAGCCTGCAGGTTATGTTGTTGGTAGGGAATAGACCAAAGGGAATCTGGAGTACCTTAGCCTGTGATGGAAAGAGACCCAGAAGGTGTAGTACTGGGGGCCCCAAAGGTTCAGACTTGATGTATGGATTCTACATCGGTAGAATGCCCATTGGTATCTGCAAGCAGGTCTGGTTCTGCTACTCCAACTTAGGTCATTTACCTGTGTTCAGAGGGTCAAACCAGAGAAGGGGCCTTACATGGTATAGCTGAGGGGAGTCTAAACATGCCAATACTGGTTGTGCCCCCAGGTTTTGCTTGTTCCATGCCTTCTTCAAGACAAAGAAGTCCACTCCCCAGATCCCAGAGACGAAGCAACAGTTCTCCTTCCCCTTGGACAACCGGAACCGAAGTGTCATCGTTGGTGCCTTCTTCAGGTAGGCCTCTGCCCCTTAGAAAATGGGACACTTGTTTTTTTCCTGAGCTGGGAGCGAGGTCAGAAAGCCTGGTGGGTCCAGGGGCTGGGTATGCCAGTGCAGTCTTTTAAACCCTACCTCCCCCTTAATCTAGCCTGCTACAGACCCTCAGTGTGAAGTTTAGGCAGACGCCAGACCTGAATGAAAGCGGGAAGCCCTGGACTTACCGCCTGGTGCAGTTGGCAGACATGCTGTTGAACCACAGCCGCAACGTGACCATTGTGACACCCTTCACAACACAGCAACGCCAGGCCTGGGACCAGTGAGGGCATGGGACTTCTGGGGTGGAGGAGGATACCCTGCCTGTCTGTCAGTGGGACCTGCAAATGTGCCCTTGTCTTCCCCCCAGGATGATTAGTACTCTGAAGGAACTAGAGGCCCGCTCCTCAGAGACCAGGGCCATTGCATTCCAGCACCTGCTGCTTCTGGTGGGCCTCCACCTCTTCAAGGTATTGTGTTCTGCAGAGAAAAGAGCATGGGGCCTGGGGCTCTGAAGCATCGTGGGTCTACCCCTACTAAGAGGCCTTGGGGGCAGTGGGAGATGGAGGTGGAAGTTGGATTCCCTAAACGAAAGTTACAGCTCAAGGGGGGAAAAAATCACTCCATCCACATGGGCACCAGCCAGCATGCCAGCTTCTGTGTAGGGCTTCTATGTATTTGCCAGTTGCCAGAAGCAGAGTAGCCTGCTTTGGGCCACACCTCCAGTTGCTGAGATTGAGAGTCCCATAGGCCCTCCTAGACATGATTTACTGATTGGAAGTGATGGGTATAAAAGAAATTGCTGCCCCCTGCAGGAGGGAGGCCAGTCTGACACCCAGGACACTAGTCATTTAGAAATGGGGCCCAGGTTTTTATAACTCTGAGGGCTTCCCCTCACCCCAAAGCAAGGGACAGTCATGCCTGAAGCTGGTAATGTCCCCAGCAAAGGCTTTGTGGCCTGCCACAATTTCCCAATGTATCACATTCTGCAGTTCATATGCTTTCCAGTCTTGGGCCTTCTAGAACCTCTCTTCCCCCCCCCAACCCCCCAGTTTTTCTTATAAGAAGCTTTAATGCTTTAACATTTTATAATTATTTTGTGTGATGTTCTGTGCTATAGCATACATGTGGAGGTCAGAGGACAACTTGGGGGTTTAGGTCTCACCTGTGGGTAATAGGGATTAAACCCAGGTTTGCCAATAGGTGCCGGTGCCCTCTTGGGTAATCTCACTAGACCACTGAGGCTCTTTTATCAAGACTGTCAGGTCTTAGTGGCCTGGGTATACAGGACTCTTGTTAGCAACAAGCCTATAGTTTTCAGATACATTTTCCATCCCCAGACCCCTGCACCTCTGAACTTGACTGGCAGAAGAAATTGTAGTTCATGTTTATCAAACCCATAGAGGAAAGGCACAGCCCAGAGCCAAGGCATGAACTCCTGCCTCTGCCCACAGTATTTTTTTTTTTTTTTTTTTTTTTTTTTTTTTTTTTTTTTTTGGTTTTTTGAGAGGGTTTCTCTGTGTAGCTTTGCGCCTTTCCTAGAACTCACTCTGTAGACCAAGCTGGCCTCGAACTCACAAAGATCCACCTGCCTCTGCCTCTCGAGAGCTGGGATTACAGGCGTGTGCCACTACCGCCCGGCTTGCCCACAGCATTATTAAGCAAAAGACTGCTTTCTAGGTACCCAGGTTATTCCCAGCGAGATGCATTTTAATCTAATTAAAACTAATGGTTTTCAAGTGTATGTCTAAAACCAGGAGTGAAAGGGTAGCTCAACAATGTGAGGTTGCATTTGCTGGTCCTGTGGCTCTGAGTGTCCTTGTCAGCCTTGACTGTGGATGTTGATGGGGAACTTGGGCTCTGTGATCTCCTGACTGTGCACAAGGTGCAGAAAAGGCTCTTAAGAGGGCAGCTCTCAGGTGCCCACTTTGAATGGTTCCAGTTCCTTTTCTGACTTCTGCTTTATCCCACCCACAGTCCCCTACAGAGAGTTGTGATGTCCTAGGCGACATCCAGACCTGCATCAAGAAAAGTATGGAGCAGAATCCCCGTCGATCACGCTCTAGGGCCAAGGGTGCGTCATTGTCCTGGGGCAGGCTGGGCAGCCAGGCTACCTGTATCCTGCTCAGCCTAAATCTGCTTTCCCACTTGTAGCCTCCCAGGAACCAGTGTGGGTAGAGGTGATGGTAGAGATCTTGCTGTCCCTGCTGGCTCAACCCAGCAACTTGATGCGCCAGGTGGTCCGGAACGTATTCAGCCATATCTGTTCCCACCTTACTCCACGTGGTCTGCAGCTAATCCTGGCTGTGAGTTGGGGCCTTTGGGGAAATAAGATTGTAAGATGGGTCCACTGAGATGTAGTGGGAGTATGTGTCATCTTCCCATCTTCTGTTTCCCCTCTGGGGTGATAGGGGAGAGAACTGGGTAAGGTGGGCAGTTGGGGCAGCAAGTGCAATGGTGGTCTGGGACTTCTCAGGTGCTCAACCCCGAGACCAATGAGGATGAAGATGACAATGTGGTGGTCACCGATGATACCGATGAGAAGCAGCTGAAGCATGGAGAGGTACTTGTCAGTGAGGTGCAAGGTAGCATGGGTGGAGATAAGTCATTTGGCATCATTGACAAAGTGTGACTTACTTACCTGCCTCCCACCCATAGGATGAAGACTCAGATAGTGAAAACAATAAAAACTCAGAGAGTGACGTAGATAGCGAGGATGGGGAAGAGAGTGAAGAGGAGGACCGTGATAAGGATGTGGATCCGGGCTTTCGTCAGCAGCTGATGGAAGTGTTACAAGCTGGAAATGCACTGGTGAGCAGGAGCCAGCGGGGAGGGCGTTTGTCCACCCACCTAAGGCCAGGCTAATGACTGTGTTTCTCTACCTCAGGGTGGAGTGGACAGTGAAGAGGAGGAGGAAGAGCTTGGGGATGAGGCTATGATGGCCCTGGACCAGAACCTGGCCAGCCTATTTGCAGAGCAGAAGCTGCGCATCCAGGCCCGGCAAGAGGAGAAGAACAAGCTGCAGAAGGAGAAGAAGCTTCGACGGGACTTCCAGATCCGGGTGAGTGCAGCAGGTGCAGCTCCTGCGCCTCCCTGTGCTCCTGCATGGGCTCACTCCCAGTCGTCTGGCCACAGGTACTGGACCTGATTGAAGTACTGGTGACCAAGCAGCCTGAGCACCCCCTGATCCTGGAACTACTTGAGCCACTGCTGAGCATGATCCAGCACAGCATGCGCAGCAAGGGCTCCACCAAGCAGGAGCAGGACCTCCTGCACAAGACCGCCCGCATCTTCATGTGAGTGCACGAGCCCGTGGGTGACATGCAGTCCCTGATCTTTCCATTTCCTTTATGCTCCCTGTGCGTAGAGCAGGGTTTCCGACACTCTGGTCCCATCCAGCCGTCAGGGTGACGCTAGTTGGGAGTTCTGATAAGAGAGTAGGGCTGTCTCTCACACAACACTCTGCCAGTCCAGATCACGCTACCTATTCAGACACTGGTTTGTCCTTGTTCCTGCTCTGTCCATATCCCTGAGCACATAGAACTTGGTCTTGCTTTACAGAGTCTGAGGCCACTGTCCCACAAAACAGGAACAGAGAGAGAGGTGGGTCAGGTCAGAGGTGTTCAGCTCCTGGGTCAAGTCCCTGTCCATCTCTAAGTCAGTTTTCTAACCTATGCAGTGGTACTTAGGGCTGCTCTTCTTGCTGTGCTGAGCAAGGTGGAGAGCACGCTTTGACCAGCTTGCCCTGCGCGCTCACAGGCATCATCTGTGCCGTGCCCGCCACTATTGCCACGAGGTGGGGCCCTGTGCAGAGGCTCTGCATGCCCAAGTGGAGCGGCTTGTGCAGCAGGCTGGCAACCAGGCTGATGCCTCTGTAGCTCTTTACTACTTCAACGCCTCTCTGTACCTGCTGCGAGTCCTCAAGGGCAACACTGCTAAGAGGCACCAGGATGGGCAGAAGCTACGGGGAGCTGACACCAAGTCTGAACCCAAGGACCCAGAGGTGAGCCAGAGGCTAGCCCAGGCAGTTCTTCTCTAAGACTCACCCTCAGCCTTCTATGCCTTGCTCCCCGTCTCACCCCAGCTCTCTCACCAGGCCCAGGTTGCTAATTGTTTGGACTTGGACTTTGTGACCCGGGTGTACTCAGCAGCTCTGGAATCTCTTCTGACCAAGCGTAACAGCCCGCTCACTGTCCCCATGTTCCTCAGCCTCTTCTTCCGATACCCGGTAAGTTCAGGAGCCAGCCTGCCTCTTGGGAACCCTGCCTGGCCCAGTCCCCAACTAATGGTCCCTGTCCTTCCCCAATCCCTAGGTGATCTGTAAGAACTTGCTCCCCATCCTGATCCAGCATGTGGCTGGCCCATTGCGGCCCCGCCATCAGGTAAGGGTCTGTCTCGATGACCTGTGCAGCCTTCTCACTGAGGCCTAAGAGGCCTGCTTCACTGACCTTGGCTATGCTTATGGTGCAACACATGGTCGGCACAGAGGAACTTCGGGAACCTTGCTGTCTAGCCCAAGGCCTCCAGCACTGCTCGACTTCATCTCTGGCCTGACCTGTACCCTCTGTTTGCTTAGATGCCTGGGCTGTCAGGCAGGCTAGGGAGAGACTTAAGTCAGTAAGGGCCAGAGACTGTCCCAGCATGAGGTCTGTTCAGTTGAGACCATTGCCTCTTCAGATCTCAGCAGCCCTTTAGCCACATGAGAAGAGAGGAATTGATGGTTGTAAGGCCCAGCACAGGCATGCTTCTAAGCTTGGGTTTCTGAGCCTTTACCTGGCATGTTGGTGCTTCTGCTGACTACATTCTCCTTGTTGCAGGCCCAGGCATGCCTGCTGCTCCAGAAGACCCTGTCTGCACGGGAGCTGAGAGTATGTTTTGAGGATCCTGAGTGGGAGCAGCTGATTGGCCAGGTCTTGGGAAAGGTTGCCCAGGTAACAGCTGTGAAGCTCCCACCATGAACTCACCCCAGATTTCTTGGAACTTGAGGTTACAGAGTGGGTTGTGCAAGCTAGTCCCCAGAAACATTTCCTCCCTCTGGGCCACTGCTATGTGAGGGATGTAGAAAGGCCTTCAGCAGTTCTCAGAAGTGCCTCAGTGTTAGCCTTCCTCCGTAGACCCTGCAGACACTTGGAGAGGCGCAGAGCAAGGGGGAGCACCAGAGGGAGCTGTCCACCTTGGAGCTGCTGAACACTCTCTTCAGGACAGTCAATCATGAGGTAAGGCAGCTGCCCAAGAATCCATGCCCTAGATGGAATAGACATCACATCAGGGTTCTGGCAGTAGTCTTTCCAGGGGGCAGAATCTGGGCTTTTGAAAGTTGTTAAAGATCACAGTGCTGTTGTTTTGACAGAAGCGATTACTTCTAAAGGTAGAAGGTCACATCTGGACCTGGCAGACTTGGGTGAGGCTGGGTCACCATGTGTCAGAAAACTGAAAACTGAGGAGAGCTAGAGATGAGCCTAGATGGGCAGCAGTTTGGAAGGAAGCCAGGTTTCTAGGCAGGAGGGGGGTGGTAAGGTGAGGCCAGTGTGGAGTAAGAGTTACTACTCATGGGCTGGCTCCAGGAGGCCACTGGAAATGGGCTTCTGGGTTCCCTAGTCTGAGACCACCTTTATAGGGGACTAGGAGCTGAAAAAGCAGGGACCTGGGCCCCTGGCCTTGGAAAGAGAAACAGAATGCTAGGTCGGGGCCTTGTTGTCCTCCATAGTAGAGAGGCTAGTGATTTAAAGACAGAAGTGGCTTAGGACCCAGGAGCGGGTGGAAGACCCACTGCTACTCCAGCCTGCCTTTCCTCTGCAGAAGCTGTCTGTGGACCTCACCTCTCTCTTGAGCTTGCTGCAGAGCAAGCAGCAGAAGCTACAGCAAAGCCTGCGGCAGGGGAACCACTCCTCTGGCTCCAACCGCCTCTACGACCTCTACTGGCAGGCTATGAAGATGCTAGGAGTCCAGTACGTTCTGGGAGAGGGGCCCACACCTTGGGAATGGCTAAAAAGGCCCTCCCGACAATATTTCTCTCTCACTTCACTCTGTATTTTACTACTTTCTTACAGGCGTCCCAAGTCAGAGAAGAAGAATTCCAAGGACGTCCCTAGCGATTCCCAGAGCCCCATTAGCATGAAGCGGAAGAAAAAGGGATTCTTGCCTGAGACCAAGAAGCGAAAGAAACCTAAATCTGAGAACACCACACCAGAAAAGGATGCTGCATCGGGGCAGGATGTCGTGGCAGCGGATGCCACACCTGCTGCTACTAGTAAAGACCAGCCCCCCAGCACAGGCAAGAGGAAGAGGAGGAGGGTGAAGGCCAACACCCCATCCCAGGTGAATGGGACACCTGTCACCAAGAGTCCAACTCCCAACAACCTCACCTTAAGTCCTAGCACCCCTGCAAAGACCCCAAAACTACAGAAGAAAAAAGAGAAGCTGTCGCAGGTGAATGGAGCCGCTCCTGTGTCCCCCATAGAGCCTGAAGGTAAAAAGCATCACCAGAAGGCTCTTCCCACAAAGGAGGTCTTGAAAAAGTCCCCCCAGTCTGCCCTGCCACGCAAGAGGGCAAGGCTGTCTCTAGTTAGCAGGAGCCCCAGCCTGTTGCAGAGTGGGGTCAAGAAAAGGAAAGTGGCCCGGAGAAAGGTGGTGACACCTTGAGTGAGGTGTGGTCTTCCCTGCCTTCAGCAGCCCAAGAGACTCCTATTTTTTCACCAATATTTTAATAAATATTGCCATGGTATATGACAGCAGTCTCTGGCTTTGGGCAGTAGGAGGGGCAGGTCCATCTACTGCAGGCCTGGCCTAGCTGTGTGGCCAAGGTTCCCAGCTTAGGTACTCAGTCCTGTCCCTTCCTGGGCGGTTCCAATGGAGAGCCACCAAAACATTTAAATAGGTTTATTTCTTCATTTACAAGAGGAATATATATTTGGCTTCTCTCTTAAGACTCTGAGATTCACAATCAGCAGCTCTAAAAAATAAAGGAGCGGTTCAGCTTCCGGAAGGAAGAGGCGGCAACACTTGGACCTGGTTCTTGTACAACAAGAAAACATTGCTGGAGCCCCTGCTGGGGTTAGGGTGGGAGCAAGGCTGCTTGTAAGGGATAGCACCCTCTGCCCACCCACATCCAAACCCCCAGGGTGCCCCAGAGCTTGGGTGGGATGGGTACCACTAACTAAAACCACTGAAGCCACAGCCAGCGAGTGGAAGACAGCCACAGGGGACTGTTGTCCAAGCTGGTTCTGGAAGTTTCCTGTAGGTTACAATGGTACCCCAGGACCAGAGCCACCTTGGTCACAACGTGCAAAGAGTATGAAGCTGGGAATAAGTGTCCAGAGGTGACTAAGGTGGCTGCAGGGGGGGGGGGGTAGAGTGATCAAAGGCTGAGGTGAAAGCCTGGCCCCCCTAGAGTCAATTGGGGTATGATACCTACAGGCACTGGTGGGAAATCTCCAGCAGTTCCATACCCTAAGCCAAGAAGCAGTGTGGACTGCTAGATACAGCTTTCAGCAGCCAAATCTGAATCTGACTCCTCATTGAAAAGGTCATCCTGTAGTGGGGAGTGGCTTCTGGGGCACAGCAGGAGTTGGGGGATGGGATGAGGAAGTAGGTTCTCAAGGTCTCAGCCCCTGGTGCAGGTGCTGCCAGGGTGCACACCCCTAGTGCTGCAGTCCTCTAAGGGGTGGTCCCACCTGGGGAAAACCATCTGAAGACAGCAGCTGAGAGCGTCCTCCAGGGTGACTGTCCCAACAGCAGGTACCCAGCTCCACGGGTCAGGTGGAATTTGATGGCCCCAAGGTTAGAGCCTAGGAATGGGGAAGTGGTCCCTGTACACCAGAACTTTCGGGGAACCTCAGAACCAGAGCTGAGGTCCTGAGACTTGGGCCGTGTCTTCTGTGTACAGCCTAGGACTTGTTTCTTCAAAGCTGTGGAGGGCGCCTTGGAAGGCACGCAATGAAGGAAGCTCCAGCTCCTTGGCCCCATTGTCTAGGGAGGATAGGGGCTCCCTCAAGATCACATGAGCTAAGGGCCAGCCAGGCTTTCCCCAAATACCCACTGCAGGCTGACTTCTCTTTCGACCCTGCAGCCCCCAACCAGGGCTGGGATTGTGTCCCACTGAGTGGCTCCAGCACACACAGTCATCCATGTTAACTGAGGATGCAGCTTCTTGGAGATAAGGCCACTCAGTCCTGGGCCAAAGAGGGTGTGTACCCAGCTGTGAGTCACACAGGAAGCTTTGGGACGGTCCTGCAGGTCCAGGATGCTGGAGGACCTCTCCCAAGCTAAATTGCAGATCATTGCTGTCCCAGCTGCACCTGTGGGAGGGGTCAGGTCAGAGGTGGAGCTTTGGGAATTGTTCCAAAGCTGGCTTCCTTAGCTTTCACCACTACTGTGGTATTGGGGGCTGTGACCCTGGTTTTACGGGAAGCTTTGGCCTCCAAGGGCTAGGCCACTGGGGGGGTCAGGGTGGGAGTTGCACCCTGACACATCCAGGAGGATTTAGGAGGACAGCAGGGTTTCTGGCAAGTTGCAGGGCTGACCTATGCTCCCAGCCCTTCTAGGGAAGGGAGGGAGGGGACTGATTTACTGGAAGAAGCCAGCTCCCACAAATCCACAGATTCCGTATCAACACATCAGAAGGAAGAGGGCAGACCTAGGGCAATGGGGAATCTGCTCTGGAAGGTGTTTTGTTCCCTGTTCCTTCACCAGCCACTCCTCCCACAGGGGCCTGCACTCACCACCTCAGACTTTCACGGATGCAGGCGGCATCACCAGCTGGTTCACCCTGAGGGAGAGACGGGCGGGGGTCAGGGTGGCACATCAGCGGGGGCTGGGCCCAGGCACGGCTCTGGCACATCGCATCGCTGGGGCCGGTAGACCGGAGGCGCTGGGCAGGGACCTCGTCAGCCCCAGGGGGAGGTGGGAAAGCCCAGGGGTAGGGAGAGGAGAGAGAAAGGAATAGAGAAAAGAGGAGAAAGAAGTCAGAAAGTGAGAGGGGGAGAAAGGGATGGGGATCCCAGCTCTAAAACCCTGTTAACTCCAGAAAAACCCATGTCTAGAGAGCTCCCACAAAAAGGCCTGGCATCTGCCCGCCTGGGCTACCATGGGCTCAGCGCTGGGGCATGAGAAGACTCAGAGCCAAGTGTTAATAGAGCCGGTCCTGACCTCCAGCAGGTCACCTAGCCCTAAGGCTACAAAGTAACCCAGTCTCTTCCACCCTCAGAAAAGAGCTGACACAGTCCCTGCTTCAGAGCGTGTCCACCCCACCCCTACTCACTGCTGTTCAGCCTTGGCACGGTCGCTGAGGAAGAAGAGAGCGGTGGCAAGGAAGAACATGCCACCCAGGACCACAACAAAAGGGCACAGCATGAGGGCATAGCCCAGGCTCAGAAACTCCCAGAGCGGGGAGTCCTTGGTGCTCTGGCGGATTAGGTCCGAGATCTGTGGGGATTGGGGTACAGGTATCAGGACAGGACTATCTTCTGTGCCCCACCCCAGGCAAGCCCCACCCTCAGCCACTCACAAAGCCAATGAGGTAGGGGCTTCCAGCATCCCCCAGCAGATGGGAGGTGAAGCTCTGCAAGGCCACCGCAGTGGCTCTTCGGGTGGGAATGACCACATACTGCAGGAGGAAGGGAGGGTCAGTGCCAGACACTTCTGAAGCCACGCAGCCTCTGCCTCCTGTCCTGGATACTGATAGTCCTCCCACCCAGCCCTGTACTTCCCTACCCACCATGTAGGTATGGCTGCTTCTGTCAGCTCCACAGAGCCTCTTCTCTTCCCCATCTGCCCCTCCTATCTGGAGCCTTGAAGCACCCACACATAGCTTCAGTCCCCACCACCCCAATGGCTCTGGCAGAACCCAGACTTAGTGATGGGAACCGGCACCTCCCTCCCCACCACATTCCCCGGAACACAACTTCGGTACCAGTTGGCACAGGTCTTCGAAGGCCAGAGCTCCCGGTCCAGGGGCACTTTTCCTTTTCTTTCTTTCTTGTTTAAAGATATGGCCTTGCTGCTTAACCCAGGCTGACCTCAACTTGCTATGCTCCTGGAGAGAACCCTCATTTCTGAGGGATCACATGTGGAGTTGTGCAACTCTGGACATAGGATTCTAGCCTCTGGGCTCCCTGCCCTCCCTTTCTGTAAGCTAAATACCTGTCTTGCTTCCCTTCCATGAAGATTTAGCAAGGCTGAGGCTGGCTGAGGTGGAGAGGATATGAACTAGAATCCAAAGAGCCTCTACTTGAACTCAAGCACCGTGACACCGGGTCTAAGAGCCACTGGGCCCCAGGTCGTCCTGAACTAGACAGACCAGGCCCTGACCCCACTTGAAGACAGATGGATGAGACTAGGACAGCCAGAACCAGGCGTCCCCTGCTCCAGCTACTCACACTGTCCACGACACCTGTCACTGTGGGCGGTGGGAGCAGCCAGCATCCTCAAAGTCCCTTACCAGTGGTGAGGTGACAGGGAGGGATCTGGATCCGAGGCTATCGTGTGGCCCCATTTCCAGCACTAATTAGTCACTTAGCCGGGACACTTAATAAAACTGGGACATGAGTTCCCTGGGACCCAGACAGCACTCTCGGGGGTTGCTGGGGGTGGGGGCTCTCAGGGGAGGGCATGCTGCCCAACACCAAAGACACTCGACTCAGTCTTGCCACAGTTCCGTAGTGACCGATCCCTGCCCTTGTTCTTGCCCAGCCCCTAGTTGAGGCACGTAGCTGAGTCCTCCCCACACTTCCCCACAGCGGATGGAGGGGCAGAGAACAGAGGCACTGGTGGGTGACACAGGTATTTGAGAAAGCATAGGGTGGGGCAAGGCGGGCTTCCTGAAATGGAGGGACTACAGAGGCCCCCCAGACTCTGGCCTCCCGGCCTAAGCACCAGCTCCCAAGCTAGTAAATACCCAATCAATTCCCCTGCTTTCCACCTCCTACCATTCCATCTCCAGTCCTCCGCAGTCCTCTGACCCGACCAGGAGGTCCCTCGAGAACCAAGCACAGGAGTCACAGCCATGTCATCCCCACCCCCACTTCACTCAGAGCGACAAGTCATTAGGCCCACAGCCCCTCCCCTGTTCTCCTGTCCCCACCCAGGAACACAAGCCCAAGCAGGCTGCTCAGACAGCCCTTTGTCCCTCGCCTGCTGGTCTGGAGGCCATTGTTGGTCCCGTAAAGACAGCCTCTGTCTGTCCAGCCAGCCGCAGGCACTCGGCAGGCATGCCTGGGACTCAGCCTGGGACCCAGCCTGAGCTGGCAAAGCCAAATGCAAGGACGCTCAACTCCTGGGGGAGGAGGCTGGCAGACAGCACCATCTCAGTGCCAGCCTGGTACCACCAGCCTCCTAGCACAAACCTGAAACTGGAGACAACCCTGCCCCTGCACCCCAACATCTGCCTGCTCTCTTAGCTACAAAGTGGAAACCGGAGACAACCCTGCCCCTGTATCCCAACATCTACCTGCCCAACCCTGTTTCCAGACCCTTCCCAAATCTGACCCCCATGTATCTCTAATCCCCTCCCTGCCTCTGGGTTCACCTCTCCCACCAACAAGCGATGCTTGCCCTGCACCCACCCTCCCAAGTTACCCCAATGGAATTCATAAGCCTGGGTCAGTCAGCAGAAGGTGACTGTGGACTTCCTGGCTTACCATGAGGATGTCTGCAGTGATGGCCCAGTTAGAAAACAGCAGTGTCTCCCCAACAAAGATGCATATCTATTCATAAAGAAGAAAGCAACCATGAGGGGTACAGGGCAGGGACATGCGCCCCTCCCTGTGGGGATAGAGGGTCCAGCAAGTCAGACTGCAACTCTAGGCCCTCTCCCCCAACCTCCCAAGGACTCACATAAGCGCCCACAATGCTGGTCTTGGCGGCCACAAAGATGAGGCAGATGAAGATGGCAGATCCCAGCATGCCCACAGCACACACCAGTGGGTCAGCACGCTGAGTCCGCAGGCGGCACCAGCGAGTGGCTCCCGCACCTGTGACGACTCCCAGAAAGCCAGTAAAGCAGGTGATGGCCCCAAAGATGAGGCTGTGGGGACAAAGGATAGTTGAGTGTGATTTGAACAAGACCATGGTTGGGACGGAGGCACCCAGTCCTCGGCGTCTAGGTTTTACCTGTCTTTGGCGCCGCAGGGCGGGCTGTTGCACGTCTCTGCGGTCTTTTGTACAACTTGAGCACGGTGCAGATAGAGGGGAATCCACATGCCCAGGGCCCCTGTGGCGAAGGACACGGCAGATGTGGCCAGGGAGGAAAAGACGTAACTGCGGCTGGGAAGAATCCAGGGAGGGACACTGAGTTGGTGCAGCCCTCACACGGGGACCAGGGAGGCAGCCTATTCCCCCACAGCCTCCCCCAGACAGAAATGCTCTTTCCCAGGCCCAGGTGAGGACTCAGGATGCAGGAACAATAAACCCTCAGGCCAGAATGTCATTCAGCCCCATAGGCAGTGGAGATGGTAGGTGAGGGTGAGTGGGCCACTTGGGGCCTCTCGTCCAGGCCTCCTCCTACCACACCCTGCACAGTGGTACTCACTTTCGGATCAGAGCCTTCATGTCTCGAAGCCACGAGGTTCGTGCTTTGAGCTGCCCCCCAAGCTGATCAGCATGGCCTCTCTTAGTGGCTGGGACCAGGATGAGGATGAGTGTTCCTGTGATCATGCCCAGGACAGGGGACACCTGGTAGGACAGGAAATGTGAAGTTTGAATGCCAAATAGACTCTGTCTAGGCTGCACAGGAGGGCCCATGCAACTGTTCCTTATCTGGACTCTAAGTCTTTTTTCTAGGCTAATATTTGCCCAGCTGAGTAACAGAGAGGCTGAGCAAAGCTGCAGAGGATGAGGGAAGGGGCTAGGGGGCTCAAAGTGACCAGTCCAGAGCAAAGGCCGGGCAGGAAAACAGGTTCAAGGAAGACTGAGAGACTTCAGCGAAGGGGACAAGAAGTGGGGGGAAAGGAAGAGAGGAGAGGAAAGTGAGGGAGAGATGGTTCAACAGATGAGGAATAAATGGGAAAACCAGCAGACAAGTAGATAGATAGATAGATAGATAGATAGGTAGATAGATAGATAGATAGGCAGATGATAGATAGATAAGTGATAGATAGATAGACAGATGATAGATAGGTGATAGATAGATAGATAGATAGATAGATAGATAGATAGATAGATAGATAGATAGATGTACTCATGCATGGATGGATGGACAAGTAGGTGAATGGGTGGGTGGGTGGCTGAGTGGGTAGATAGATAATAAGAAAAGAAAGACAGGTAGATGAAAAGCACAGGGAATGATGTCTTTGAGTAGAAGAATTCATTAGTAGGGATGAAGAGCCATATACCAACTTGTCTAACCCCTAGGGCTAGGAATGTTCCAAGGTGTGTTTCTCAAACATGGACATTAGGTAGGGACTGGCCAGACAGGTGGCCTGTTCTTTACAGGGCCCTATATAGGCTTTGAGTCTTCCCTGTGTCCAGCCTCGTGTTAAGAACGGAATTCACAAGGCTCTAGGCCTCTCTCCATAGAACCAAGCACCAGCCCAGGAGAAAAGAGAAGCTTGCTTCCCCTAGGCCTTGGAGTTGTGGGCTGGGGATCTCTTCTACAGGCACCCTGCCCCCCATGGTTCACCCTCCTCCCCATCATGAAACTCCACGGTGGCTGCTTCCTTCCTGCTTTTGAGGAAAAAACACTTTGTCTTGACCTTCCGCCCCTTGGAGAGACGGGGGATCTCTGTTTCCTCTGATTGCACTGTCCTGGGGCCTTGGTGACTTGCCCCAACCCTCCAACAGAACAGGAAGTGGCTCCAAACCCCTTCTGCCGCCACACAGAGGTCCTGTCCCAACCTCGCCCTAGAGCAGAGCCAGAGCTGGAAAGCAGGAAGCTGTGCTGTGGACCTGGAATTTCCTGATGTGGTGAGAGAATCCTCATCCTCTCCACTCCCGGGGCCTGGGGGTAGGGTTCCAATCCTGGACTGAGGCCCGGTGGGCGACAGGATTGTCTAACTCCCCTGATACCTCAGCCTGAACTGATCTCCAGGGACAAGACCTCAGAGCCCAGGCTGGTGAGGGAGGAAGCCTGGAGGTTAAAGCCTGGCCTCTGGGCTGAGCTGCTCTCTGGGGGCAAGGGCTGGAGTGGGGAGCCTCAGCAGGAGGGAGGGGCCCAGGCCTTACCCGCAGGGCCCAATGCCAGTCTCCAGCTGCCTGCTTCACACTGGAACCTGTGATGTAGCCCAGGCCACTGCATAGAAGACAGATACACATCAGAGCGAGCAGCTGAGCTGAGTGGGAAGTCCTTGTTGGCCTCCCACCCAGCCAGCCTGTGGAAGAGCAGGTCCAGGAGTCCTCTACAGCTGCCTGCCTCTGTGTCTGCTTAAAGCAGGGTTGGTGAGTTCAAGGGGACCTTGGCGCTCTTCCCGCAAACTGAGGTGCTTCACACTTACCTGCCCAGGGGGATGGCAAAATAGAAGACAGACAGCATAAGTGTGCGTGTGTTCTTGGTGAACAAGTCGCCGATGATGGTGGGTGCTATGGTGGAGTAGCTGGCTTCACCGATACCTACTAGCCCTCGGGACAGGACCAGCAGCCAGAAGTACTGTGGAGGAGGACAGAGAATGCTGGGGGACCGGCCATTCCCAGGCTTGCTCATCCCTATCCCATTACACCCTAGCCCTGGCAGGGTCCAGAAGCCAGGGGAAGAGGATGGAGCCCAGGACTAGCCTCAGCAGTGACCACAGCCACAGGCCACATGGGGCCCTGACATACCCCTCCAAATGAAGGATCTGACTGAGACTGGTCATTCCCAGGTTGGGGGAAGACAGGGCTCCATGTCCCCAAAGCACTGGGGACAAGATGCTTGGGCTATCTTGGCATCTCTGGCCTCACTTCAGGATCCAACAGTCACCTTTGCTCTGTGCCCTCCCCTAAGCAGGAAGGCTAGCCCCAACCTGGCCACACTGAAGACCTAGTGTGTGTGGGGAGTGGGCACAGTTGCCTAGTGGGCTTTGCGCCCCTCTCTGATGCACCATCAGAGGCCAGCGATGGGGGAGGGGTGTGGCCATGCCAGCTGCCAGTGGTCTGACCCCTTTGATGTGGACCTGCCTTCCTCTGGCCCCCAGCTGCCCAGGGCCAGAAAACCCAGCATGGGTGTGGTTTCCCTGCCTCACCCTCGCCACCCGTCCGGCCAGCCTTGCCCACATCCCCTGCCATCCCTGTTGTCTCTCCCCAGCCATCTCCTGCCACCTCTCTGGCCCCTGGCTGTCTCTGCTAGGGGCTGCTGACCCTGTCTCACTTTCCCTGGTTCCTGGCACTTCTTTCCCGGCAGACCAACTGCCCACAGCCTTGCCCTGTTTTCCCACTGGGTGGCCTTGTCTCTTTTTGTATAGATTTATATTAGTATTTTCTACATCCCAAGGCTGGACCCCTTGTCGTTTTTGTCACTGCAGTTCTCGGCCTTCTTTCTCTCCTCCTAGTTTACCCAATTCCGCCATTCACAGGCTTCCTGATGTCTAATTTGAGGCTGTCAAATCTTGACCCTTCCTCCAGGCCTGGTTCAAGAAAGCCTACTCCAGCCCCAAAGTGTAAAAGCATCCTCTTCTATTTCACGTTCGAAACAATTTGGAGAGAGACATCAAACTTCTTCAGCACTCTAGCATGCTAAGGTGACCCTGTTCCCACCCCCTGCCAGACTGATGCCGCCTCTGCCCCATGCTGCACACATAAGTACCAAGAAACAACACTGAGTGTCCTCTCCGCTTGCAACAACAAATGGACAGAAAGGAGGCTGCTCCACTTGTTCTATTCCACCACATGCTTCATTAATTTTTGATATATGCGTGATAACTGGCATTGACCAAGTTCATTCTTCTACTAGCCACTCAGTATAAATACACCCTGAGTATGTGTGCAGGCCCAGTGGTGGCCATTTGAGTAGTTCTTCCTTCCTCCCTCCCTCCCTCCCTCCCTCCCTCCCTTCGCTTCTTTTCCTTTTCTTTGTGTGTGCGCACACAAGAAGTGTATGCATGAGCGTGTGCAGGTACAAAGAGAGGTCAGGAGTTAATGCTGGCTGTCTTCCTCTATTATTGCTCTCCATCTTATTCTTAGAAATAGGATCTCTCACTGAACCTGGCACCCACCAATTCAGCTAGACAGTGAGCTCCTAGGAGCCAGCTGTCCCCACTCCCCTAGCCCCAGGATTATGGGAGCACATCACCACATATGGCTTTTACACAGGTTGCTGGAGATCTAACTCAGGGCCTCATGCTTGCTCTTATCCAAGGAGCCATCTTTCAGCCTCTCTTTTTCCTTTTGTTTTTAAATATCTATTTTTAACTATGTATATGCATGTGTGTTTGTAAAGGTGTGTATGTGTGTGTGTGTGTGTGTGTGTGTGTGTGTGTGTGTGTGCAGTACTGGAGGCCAAAAGAGGGAAGTTAGAGCCCCTGGAACTGGAGTCATAGGTGGTTGAGAGCCACCCTATATGGGAGCTGAGAACCGAAGTTTGGTCCTCTGGAAGAGCAGTAAGTACTCTTAATCACTGAGCCATCTTTCCAGGCTCCCCTTAATGCCAGGAGGATCCTCACATTTGTTTGTCCACATGCTGGGGTTTTTCTAGCCTGTTTCCCTCCAGACAGAAGCTGGGACACAGCAGGGATTTACAGTATCTTGACATTCTGATCTCCAAAGAGGCTCTACCAATTTGCACTCCCACCAACAGCTAGGCATCTCGGGATCCCCGCAGCTGTACTAACACTTGGTATTGTGAGCCTCTTTAATTGTTGCCAAACTACGGGTGTGAAATGGTGTCTTGTTGTTTTGCTTTGCATTTCTCTGATTCCTCTGGAGGCCGAGGGATCTCTTCCTCCATTCATTGGCCGTTGGTCATGCTCTGGAATGCCTTCACAACCCTTGGCTTATTTTCCTAGCATTGTTGTCTTTCTCTTGTTAGTTTACAGTTTAGGTTTCTCAGTCTTGCTTTGGTTGTTCACTTCCCCACTTGTAGTTCATTCTGCACCGTGGATGACATAGTGCCCTTTTCCCGGTAGCTACTGGTGAGAGATGTGCCCTCAGCCAGCACAGGCTCCCCACTCCCTAGGGCCTTGCTTCATGGATCAATCATTGCTTAGTTTGTCCCTTGGCCGCTTTAGTCAGAACGGCCATTGTTTTGACAACTGATAGGGCAAACCCCATTCACTGTTATCTTTCACATTGTTCTTGGCTGTTTGGAGTATTTTCTCTGCCAAATTAACTTTAAAATCACATTGCCAATGTCCCCCAAAAGCCCCTCTGGGGCTTGAATGGTGATCACAGTGAGTTTACAAAGCAATTGAAAGCGATCTGTCTGTTTCTCTCTTCGCCACTGCTCATCTCTTCTCCCCAGCACAGAAGGCATCAAGGCCTGGACTCATTCATTCATCAGTCTCAGAAGCAGCCCCAGGGGCCCAGCCAGGGGCAGGGCAAGGCACAGAGGGCTGTGAAGGCTCCTAGCTTGGTCTTTGTTTCTATGGTGAGCATCAGGCTCCACCTGGCACTGGGCCTGGAATTGCCTTAGACCGAGCCACCTCCCTAAGCAAAGTCTGCAGACCTGTCTGGTCTACCAGTGAGCATGTGGCTCCTCCCTGTCCTTCAGACTTCCAGGGCTCAGTGATACAGCAGGAAGAAGGACTGGGCCTCAGGCCTAGCACTCAAGGCCTTCCTTGGCCTGGTCTCTACTTTCCTTTCCAGCCATGACACCCTTCTCTTTCTCTCAACACAATCCACTATCTCTGCATCTTTAGGTATGGCCCCCTGCCTGTGCCAGCTTCACCATAAGTCATGGTTTCTCAGTAATGTCTGCTAGATTCATGTGTCACCTCCTGAGGAAGCCTTCCTGGAACCCATGGACCACAAGGGCCAGTTACTCTTCAGTGTTCAGCACTTTGGACAGCTTGAAGGGTGCGAGCCTGAAGCTCCTGTCACATCTGACAGGGACAGACAGAAAGCTCGTGAAGATGTTGGTTCTTCTTCTTCTAGTGCTCTCCACAGATGCTATCACGTGGCTGACTACTCCTAGCCATGAGAAGCTCACTGCCCTCGTGAGACAACACAAGCCTTCTTGGGAAGAACGAACAGAAAAGAGGATTTGCTGGACACTGGCCATGCTCACCAGCTGGACATTCATCAACCCAGTTGCTTCTCACAGAGGACCAGCCTGTGTAGGATTATTCCCATTTTAACAAGGAGGAAACTGAGGTTCAGAGAGGTGAAGCACATTTCTCCGGGTCACAAAGTTAAGTGGGTAACAAAGTTGGGATATTCAAGCCCAGGACTGTGAAAGTCAAGGGTATTTCCTTTATTTTTTGTTTTGTTTTGTTGTTTTTGTTTTTGTTTTTTCCAAGACAGGGTTTCTCTGTGTAGTTTTGGTGCCTGTCCTGGAACTCACTCTGTAGCCCAGGCTGGCCTCAAACTCACAGAGATCCGCCTGGCTCTGCCTCCCGAGTGCTGGGATTAAAGGTGTGCGCCGCCGCCTCCACCACCCGGCATGTATTTCTTAAAACACTTTGATGTTGAATTGACACTTGCCTTCCTGGGACTTGGATTCAAGGAGCTGACTGGTCATCAAAGAGCAAACTGAGCCAAAACCAGAGTGAGTCAGAGAGTAGGTTTGCACGGCAAGAGAACTGGGGTTGGGGGTGGGGGCAGGACTGGAAGCCTTACACCTAGGGCAGACTTATTCCCTGTTCCTGACATCCTGCCAGGCTGCTCAGAGGGTCAGGTTGGCACGCAGGGCTGCAAGTCTCTTAGTCCAGGTCAGTACAGAGGAGACCCTGTCTGTAGGGCTGGTTTATAATTGAATGCAAAGATGGCTGCTATGGCTTTGCCTTGGGGGAGAAGCTCAGGAACAGGCCTCCTCGGTCTACAGGAGCACAGACCAGCATTCCTCGAGGAACGGGGTGTGTATAGGAGGGGTGTAAGCAGGAGAACCATGGGGGGACCTCACCTGCTGAGGGATGAAAGAGCTGGAGAAGGTGACGGCCGACCAGAAGAAGATGCCACAGCTGAGGATCACCTTCCTATTGAATCGGTCACCCAGGTAGCCGAAGATGGGGGCAGCCACCATGAAGCTGCAGATGAACACTGTGGAAAGAAGAGAGGAGAGCTGGAGGGTGTGCGGGTCCTGGCTAAGGCCAAGTGCAATGAGCCAAAGCTGAGCCTGGATCCAGAGGGAGGAAGCAGCCCTGAGAGGACACCTTCAGCGCCTGGCTCACAGAGCAGGCAAGGGGGATGCATGGGATTAGGGAATATGGAGCTCCATCTCTTCTATCACCTCCAATTTATTACATGTTCTGTGAGTCTTGGAATATTGGCTCACACAGAGTGCCAGCCCAAGGCTTCCTACCTCACAGATGAGGTCAAGATTCAGAGGGAAAGTCACTTGCCAAGACTCCACAGGTAGAAATGGGACCTTTGTGGGCCTAGCCCCAGAGCCTGAGTTTCTTAGGCTTTGCCATTTGGTTTTGCTTGCTTACTTTTTGAGACAAGGTTTCCTAAAGCCCAAGCTATCTGGAACTTTGCTACATAACCAAGGATGACTTTGAACTTTGGATCCTACCACCCTCTCTTTCCCATGTTCTAGGATTACAAGTGTGCACCACCATACTTAGCTTATGTGCTACTGGGGATCAAACCCAGGTCCTCATGTATGCTAGGCAAGCACTCTACCAACTGAGCTACATCCCCAGCCCACATTGTTTTAAGACAAGCTCTCACCATGTAGTCCTGGCTGGCATGGAGCATGCTATGAAAACCAGGCTGGCCCCAAGCTCACAGAGTTCTTCCTACCTCTGTCTCCCCACTGCAGGGATTAAAAATGTGCACCACCATGCCTGGCCTGCATTACTTTCTATATTATACTTGAGAGAGGGGCCAGAGAAATGGCTCAGAGGTTAAGAGCAATTTTTGCTCTTGCAGAAGACTCGGGTTCAGTTCCCAGCACTCACACAATGGCTCACAACTATCTGTAACTCTACTTCCAGAGGATCCGATGCCCTCTTCTGACCTCTGTAGCCACCAAGCACTCATGTAGTGATTGCTCATGTAGAGAAAATTTCACACACATAAAATTAAAAAATAAAAAATCTTTTACAAGTACTTAAGAGAAAGAGAGATTCAGGGAGGGTAGGGGATCTGATACCTAAGGTCATGCAACAAATCAGGGCAAACTTGAGCCTGGAACTCCAGGTCTTACCATCTGCCAGGTCACTCCCAGCAGGCTGCAGAGGCTGTCCTGATTATTGGAAACCCCGCCATTCACTTATTCACTCATGCATGCGTACATTTGTTCATTCAGAAAGTAGGGGGAGTGACACATCTTAGTTACTGTCCCATTGCTGTGAAGAGACACTGTGACAAAGGCAAATTATAAAAGAAACCGGGGACTTGCTTACAGATTTAGAGGGTAAGTTCATGACCATCACCGTGGGGAGTGTGGCAACAGTCAGGCAGGCATGATGCTGGAGCAGTAACTGAGAGCTTATGTCTTATCCAAAGGTTGGAGGCAGAGAGGGAGCTAGCTGGGATGGTGTAGGCTTTTGAAACCTCAAGGCCCACCCCCATGACTCACCTCCTCCAAGGCCACACCTCCTAGTCCTTCCTAACCAGTCAACTGAGAACCAAGCACTCAAATCCATGAGCCTGTGGGGACATCCTCATTCAATCCACCACACTTTTGTAAGTTGCCTTGGTCCTGGGTCTCTCCACAGCAACAGAACAGTAACTAAGAGAGGGCATCTGCAATGCACTAATGTTAGGTGTCTGGGATTCATGGGTGAATGAACGCCAGAGTCCCGCCTGCTTAGGACTTACATTCTAAGGAAGAAAAACACACAGATAACACAATAGCAGTAATAATTAATAAGCTATGAAAGAGGGTGAGGAACACGAGGGAGGATCAAAGGGCAGGGGCAGGAGATTAGAGTCCGGGAAGTTTCGCCTCAGCAAAGGCCTGTAGGAGGCAAGGAAACGTTTACAGGAATACTGGGGGGAGCGGGCAGGAGTGCACTTAGCATGTTCGAGGGGCAGGAAAGGGGCCAGAGTGTCTGCAGCAAAGGGACAAGGTTGAGAGGTCAGATGGGGTGGGCTCCTCCATGGGAAAGTCCGGAGGGTGCAGAGCAAAGAACTAATGACCTGGCCTTGTTCTGCCAGGACAAGAGCATGGTATAGAGTCAGGTGGGACTTGGAGAGAATGCCACTGTTGGTGGTGATGGGAGGGACCTGGCACGGTAGAGGCCAACCACACAGCAAGGCAGCCCCCTCTGTGCCATGGAAGGCAGGCCCACTGCCAGCAGGCAGATGGCCAGACGACACTGGCCTCTGCCTGCTGGGCTCCTGTGTGCATGGCTTGGCAGCCCCTGGGGAGGCAGCATTTAAGGAATGAAGAGAGAAGGCCGTGAGCAAGGCAAAGTGGGCGATGCAGAGGAACATGAAGGACCTTCTCTCTGCTGGACTGGAAAACACAGGACAGAGGACCTGGTAATTCAGGTCTGTAACTTAGGCTTTGAGCAGAATCCGTCCATGGGCCTCAGAGACGTCCTGTCCAGGGTTCAAGCCCAGTTCTGCATCTTCTGAGCTAGGACCTTTCGCCAGGTCACTTCTGTGTCCCCGCTTCATTGGTGTGTTGGTCAATGAGTAAAAACAGGTTCTCTAAAAAGGATCAGAGGAGGGGCCCCACGATGCCTGGAGATGGTGCATATCCATAGTATAAACACTCCCACCTAGCTGAGGCCAAGCCACCAAAGAGACATGAAGCTCAGCACTCAGTACCTTCCCAATCACAGGTGTTTCCACCATTCAGTTAAAAGGAGTTTACCTCAGGCACACTGATAATAGCCTGATGTAGGAAAGTAATTAGGAAGTGATGACTCCTGAGCATTTATCAGCTTCTTTTAATACAAATCACTCAGTTGTAAGTTTATATAATTTAGTTCTGAACAATGGCTGTGTCTAACAAGCAGCTCACACAATTCCTAAAAATTTAACAATCGGCTCTCATGAGCCAGTCTGAGCCAGCTCTCCACGCCAACTTCCTCATCTGTAAAATAAAGATAAAAATAGCTGCCGCTCTGGGTGGCTTGAGCATTGGATGAGGCAGTGCGGGGGAAGGTGCTTCACGCCCTGCCCGCCTGGGTCAACAAGGCTCTGTTTACATTAGCCAGGGCCAATATTATTTCCTTACATCTACAGAAAGAATGCTTTCTTGTTAGCCCCGCCTCCCAAGACCTGCCCGAGATCAGATCAGGATGTGGACAAGGAAAAGCTTAGTCGCCAAGGGCTTACACGTGTTTAGGGGAAGGAGGAACAACTGCCTTCTGTATGCCTGTCTGAGCTGGGTGGGGAGTGGGCAGAGAAAAATCAGAGTAGGAGATGCACAGCTCAATGTATTTAAAGCCTGGGAATTAGTAGGGAGCACCAAATCCTGATGACGTCAAAGCAGGTAATAAAACATGCCTAGGAGTTCACCATGAGGATAACATTTTATACACACTTTTATATATATATATATATATATATATATATATATATATATATATACATATATTATATATAAACACTTTATGTGTGAATCACATATATACATGTCTATATATATCAACTTTATATCTATTATGTAAATTTCAAGTCTTCTAATCATATTGTGTGATGGTTAATGAAGTATGATGCTTATTGTTAATGACGCCTGCAGTTGTCAATGATGGATCACTTATTACAGGCCAGGCCCTGGACATATTCTTGGCATATGCATTCATTATCTCAGTCAAACTCTTGCTATAACTTCATCTTACAGAGGAGACAACCCGGCTGAAAGAAGTGATGTCACATGGCAAGTGTGTGGCTGAGCCAGAATTAAATCTCAGTTAACCTGTCTTTAAAGCCCTTGCTGTAAATCACATCACTTGCTGATGAACTAGGAAGAAGATGGTCCCCACAGATGACCCAGAAGTCAGAGAATGTTCAGGGTGTACTGGGACAGCAGGAGATGAGTCAGGCTGCAGTCTGAGAAGGCCATGGAGGGAGACAGGTCCCTAGACACCAGGACTGGGCTTGCATTCTGAGCCATAGCATAACCCCATCCCACCTCTGTGAGAAGGAATGCTTGGAAACGCTCCCACTGTGTGACTGAAGGAACCTGAAGCAAGCACCCAGGCCTTGGTCACATCACACTGTCTTAAACAGGCCAGCCTTCTGGCTCTCCCACCCTGACTTTTTGCTCATGCAGTGAGCAGGAACACCAGGGCTGGTAGGCTTCTGTAAGCAGTGCACCTGTTCCCACCTGCCAGTCCAGCCTGCCACTCCCCCAAACTCCTCCACTCCATCAAAAAACTTGAGCCCTAGTTTTCTGTACCCACATAACTGCTGGGGCCACTGAGGCCTCAAAGAGTAGAGGAACACACCCTGAATGACATAGCAAGCCCGGCTAGGACCTCAGTGTCTGCCTTCCCGTAGGAACAAAGGAATCCAGGGTCAGGAATGTGTCGGGTCATCTTTGCAGCCTCATCCCTCAGGCTCCTCCTAGCCCTCAGGGGCATCACTGGCCAGCAGCAGGCCTTGCACACTGTCTGGATAGGGACGGGAGGAACAGCCCAGGCAAAGGCCTGGACAGTGAGCTATATCCCTTGGGAACAATGGGCACTGAGAGGCTTACAAAGCCATCAGGCTGCTCTGTTGGAAATAAAGACCAGCAACAGCTAGAAGCTTCCGGTGCCTTCCACTCCTGCCCCATGGTCTTTGTGGGAGGAAAGCTTTCAGACCAGACTGGCTGCCCCGCCCCCAACCTCAATATAGGCAGAGTGGTTTTCCCGGCAGTTCCCGCATACACGAGGACATCCTGTGGCCAGGGTGTGGGGAAGACCTCACTCAGCTCACGCTTGCTGAGCCCACAGGCCTGAGACAATGGAGCTGTAGGGCAAGGAGCCAGGCAGAGGGGGCAGGGTACCCGGGCTACTGCTGATGGGAGGAGTCTAGCTCAGTATCGGAACTCAGGGGCCAAGCCTCATTCTCTCTCCTTCACAGAGCTGGCTCAAGGCCATCAGGAAAAATGGAAGGGAGCCTGGGCCAGAGGTGCCAGGCATCACGGATGATGCATGTAACCCTAGCACTCAAGAGACTGAAGCAGGAGGATTGCATGCTTGAGACCAATTTGAGGTACATAGCAGGTTCCAGGCCAGCCCGGGATACATAGTAAGACTTTGTTTCAAAGTAAAATGAAAAGTGAACGGTTGGGGATTTAGCTCAGTGGTAGAGTGCTTGCCTAGCAAGCGCAAGGCCCTGGGTTCGGTCCTCAGCTCTGGAAAAAAAAGAAAGAAAGAAAAGTGCTTAGGACACAGCTCAGTGGCAGAGCACTTCCCTAGCAAGTGCTAGGTCCTGGGTTTGATCCCCAGTACCACAAAAGAAAAACAGGACAGATGGCTGGCTGAATGACATGTCTGAGGTGTCATCTATTTCCTGTGGCTGACACAGAGATCATGTGCTAACATCCAGGTGGGGATCTGCATGATGACAATCACAGATGTAGCCCTATCCATGGTAGGAGATGCCACTCTCACTATATGGGGGGCCTGCCTGACCAGAAAAAGTGGTATCAGAGTAGGAGATGACAAGGTGGTTGCCAGGGGTGTCACTGTGGCTATGGAGTCTACCTCCTGCCTCTGCCCTGGCCTGGCTGAACCAGGGCTATGTTTCCCAAGTCCAAATTCCAGCTGGCTGCTATTTCAAGAAGACACACAACCCTCCATATCCTGTGGGCAGGGAGGATACTCAGACAGATGTGGGCAGCCTCTGCCATCCAGGCACAACCCAGGCCACCCTAGCCAACGGGGTAGACACAGGGCACACATGGCTCCACTGGTGGTGTCTGGGATCCCTCCACATTCAGCCCTCAGGCAGGAAGAATCCACCACTGCTCTCTTTATACTCCACTTTGGACAGAAAGCCTGCACTGGCCTCTCCAGCCACAGGTGGGTGGCTTCTTGGGCCTCCTTTGGACAGCAGGCCCTGGAACGGGGGCTATGGTGCTGCTCAGCTTTGCCCGTGGAACTTAGGTCTGCTGAAGCAGAGCATGTTGCTGGGCTGATCAAGATGGAAAAGGAGCAAGACACTGTCTGGTTTCAGTCTGAACCATCTCTTCCTCTAACCCTACCCCATCCTGGTACTTCCTGTGGACCCACAAACTCAAGCCCTGAGTAGCCTCCAGCCTCCTCGGCCATCCATTCCTGCACTAGGCAACAGTGTGAAGATGTTGATGCATACAACTTCAGGGACTGCCCTGCTCTCACGCCTTCTCCCTATTGCTTCAAGACAAAGCCAGGAACCTTAGCCCAGTCTTCAGGCCCTTCACAGGAATGTCCTACTGATTCTTCTGCCTCCTCTTCCTCCATTCTCCCCATACTGAAGCTCACAGCTGACCAATTACAGGTCACAAAGGCCAGGTAACATCACAAACAACCATCACACCCACTGTCCCTTCTCTGTGTTGCATGGACACTGATTCCCTCAGATCCATCTTCTAATTGTTTATTTTCTCTTCAACTAGACTCATCAATGTATCTAATTGTCACCTTATTTTACACCAATTTTTTTTAATTTCTAGTAGTTTCAGGTATTTTAAACATCTTCCTGTTCTCTTTTCATTGTGTGCTATTTTTTTTTTTTTTTTCATTTTTCAAGACAGGGTTTCTCTGTGTAACAGCCCTGGCTGTCCTGGAACTCACTTTATGGAGTAGGCTAGCTTCGAACTCACAGAGATCCGCCTGCCTCTGCCTCCTGAGTGCTGGAATTAAAGGCGTGTGCCACCACTGCCTGGCATTATTCTTTTTATATATATCATGACTCCCTTTGAACTTTAAAACTAAGCATTCCTAGGGCTTTTTTTTTCTTTTGAGACAGGGTTTCACTCTAGCTCAGGCTATCCTGGAATTTGTTCTGTGGCCCAGGCTAGTCCTAAACTCATAGTAATCCCCTTGCCTCGGCCTCTTAAGTGCTTGAGATGTCAGGTGTGAGCTACCATGCCTGGCTAATCATACCTATTTTTACAGTCCTTTAAAAACGAGACTATTCTCTGTGGTTCCTCAGGTTGTTTCGAGGACGAATGGCCTGCCTCTCACAGAGATGAGTTGCCTGTGGCCTCTATTTTTCTCCTGGTGCTGAGGATGGAGCCTAAGGCCTTGAACCTGTGAGGCAAGCACTCTACCATTACATCCCACTCTCATCACATTCCCTGCCCTTGCTGTGAGCACCATTCTCTTTTCTGTTTTAAATCCTGGTGTGATCAGACACCAGACGGCCTGGGAATTGAACCCGGGTCCTCTAGATCATCAAGCACTATTCGTCTTGAATGTGGAAGGCTGGGTAGAGAGATGCTGCCAGCCACCGCCATGACAAGGAAGATGTAAGGTACTGGTAGGCCACAAGCCATGTGGCAAAGTATAGATTAATAGAAATGGGTTAATCTAAGATAAAAGAAGTAGATAACAAGAAGCCTGCCACGGTCATACAGTTTGTAAACAATGTAAGTTTCTGTGTGTTTACTTGGTTGGGTCTGAGCGTCTATGGGCCTGGCGGGTGAGAGAGATTTGTCCTGACTGTGGGCCAGGCAGGAAAACTCTAACTACAGTGGATTTGTCTTCAGGGAGAGCTGTCACCTGTGTCCACGCCATCTCTTCATCATGAAGGCTTCCCTAAAGAGTCACTTGGATTTGCTTTTGCTGGGGTCCCTGGAAACAGATGGCTTCCATGGAAAAAGGAGTAAGTAGCAGGCCTGAGGGTGCCAGGGCTGGCACCAGGCTCTCTGCAGAAAGCCAGAGGCAGGCAGGAAACATCTGCCTGGAACGGGAACACTACCAGGCTGAGCTGCCGGTCAGCCTAGACAAGCTTGGGATCAGGAGCCTGCCTGAGTCCTGAGGGGAAACTGAGTCAGCCTCGTGACCCTGGAAGCCCAAGACAGCACTGGCCTGAGCTTCAGGTAAAAAAGCCCCCAGCCTGGAAGATGACCAGCAACGCACCCAGGAAGCTATAGAACTAATGCATGGTGGAAGTATGTTGTGCTATTCTGCTTTTGGGTACATTTGAAGTTTTGTGAAGATGTCGTGACGAACACTGCCAAGGGCCCAGCACATACAACTGCCCCTGGTGCTCTGAAGCACATGACTTCAGCTCCAACTCCCAGTCCAGCTTTTGACTTCAGCTCTTTGCTTCTGGCACCTGGGAATTCCCTGTTAGCTTTCAAGTACAACTATGTAATTTAGACGGGTTTTCTCTGCATATTTCTCCTAGCTAGGAGAGCAAGGTGTGTGGGGGTGGGAGCAGGGGTGGGGGAGAGGCGGGGCTCTGACATCTACTGACAAACTGGCCAGATGTCCTTTCCCAGGAATGAAAAAGCCCCAGTGAAATATTCCCTCTTCTGGGAAGCCTTTCCCACCCGCCACCAGCTACAGCTAGGCACACACTCAGCCGTCTCTCTAGGCTCCCAGACCTGAGCCATAACTGAATGGCATTTTCTACTACCATTGACAGGGGGGAGTCTGCTTGCTAGAAGGGTCTAAGCATGAACAACACCCGGCCCTGGGCATGCCAAGCAACAGCTTTAGTAGCTGCTGTCCCTTTCAGTGTGAGCTATGGAGGCTCCCCCAGTGGCTAGAGTTTTTCTGTGGGCCGCCACAGAAGCCAAGCTGAGCCAGCAGCAATGTACAAGGGGACCCGACAGTGGACCCCTTCCCAGGTGGTAACAGGAAGGGCAGGCCCAAACCAAACACTATCTCATCACAATCCTCCCAGCCCCAAAGCCCCTGGAGCCCACAAATAAGCTGGCGCTGTTCTCTTGGTCCTGGCCCTTTGATCCAGGCAGGCAGTAACACTTAACTGGCGCCCTCCACCAGCTCTGACCTTATCAGGCTCAGGGGAGAGACAGGTGCCCGGGGCACAGGCCAATTAGGTGCCTTGCTCTGGTGCCCACTGAGTCACATCCTGGTTGAGCTTGCCCAGCTTCTTAGCTAAAATGGCCAACAGGGTGAGGACACTACAGGGAGCCATCCCAGCTGCATCACAATAAACAGCAGGGTGAAGGCTGTGAGGCAAGGACTCACGAGACTCTGAGAAGGCTGGGGATTCTCATCTGGGCCCAGAGGCATCCACTGTGGGGACACTGTGATGCCAGACACTCAAACGCCAAAAGCCAAGAGGGCAGCAGCATGCAGAGGCAGGGTCCCTCCGCTACAAGTCCTCAGCAAGTTGCTCCCCTCCCTTGGCCCACCTCTTTCACCAGCAAGTGAACTTGGCAAATGGAGCCCATAGGGTTCTGGAAGAATCAATGGAGGCCATATTTATGGGGGACCTGTCCACTTTCAGTCAGGTCCCTGGAGATCAGTAGGGACCATGCGTCCTCTCATGAAGCGAGAATCCAACCTGGAAGGTACTTGCTGAAGGACTCAGGGCCCGACCTCCCACATTCTCTGGGACTGGTACCCCCCACACCCCGAGAGGCCAGGTAGGACTGGCTACACTCAGGGTAGTTGATGAAGGAAACTGGGGTACAGCCTCCCTCCAGATCACCAGCAAGGCTAGGACCAGAGGGATAAGCTTCATCCAGGTCCCTGGGGACTCAGGGACCATGTGGGGTAGGGGCCAGGGTCTAGGAAAGCTGTGTAGTGCACTCTTCCCATACTACCACTGGCCAGGACCCCTTCCTCTGGGTGATCACTGTGCACAAAGCAGGGCAGCCCAGCCAGGGAGGCCAGGAAGCAGAAAGGAAGGCCTGGGCTCATGGCTTGGGTGGAGGCCACAGCTGTTGAGGTAGAGTCCTGACCACTATGTGGACATGAGACCACACAGCCTTGCCCCTCCTTAGTTAAGTGTCACTTATTAGGAAGGAGTCCTACAGCTAGTCAATAGATCTCTCTCGGAGCCAGAGACCCTATCCAGGATCTTTGCTCAGGGACAAGGAGCTGGGTGCTCTCTGAGGGGCCTGGGCAGGTACTGCGTGCCATGCCAGTGTCATTCTGGGAGCTCTAGGGGCCATTGTGCATATGGAATGCCACCTAGACAGGTCAGGCAGGTTCCAAGGCAGATTCCCTCCACCCCCACCCTCCCAGAACAGCTAGGCTGGGGAAGGGTTCATGGGCTGGAATGCAAAACCAGAGAGAGCTCTCCCACACACCAGCCTGCCTAGGGTTCACAGCCAGATGAACTCCAGGCCCAGAGACAGGCTGGAGTCATACAACAAGGTTGGAGCCCAGTCAAGATTAGACACCCTAGGATCCCATGCTGGACTGAGTCTCTAGCAGATCTTCAAGAGCCAGCTTAGGTCATGGTGGTATAGCCAAAGCTAGTAGGGAGGCCAGGGAGCCAAGAGTACAGATCCTACAGGCCCCTGAAGGGTAAGGCAAGGAAGAGGCAGACATGGTCTCTGTCTCCAGATGGGAAACTGAGAGGCTAGGGCAGCTGCACAGCGGTTTCCCCTGTAGCCTCTGCTGTATTTGCCACAGCTCAAAATACCTTAGGTCCTGCCTCTGATGGCCCATGGGGAGGCCGGGATCCTAGGAAGGAGAGGCAGGAACCCTCAGGCCAAGCCTAGACAGGATCCGAGACCTCAGACTCCCTCAGAAGCTGACAGGTGGTGGCATCCCTTGTCATTCAAGAGGTGATTCCTAAATGGATCAGAATGAAGGCGTGGAGGGGGCTGCAGTGATGGGAACAGGAACGGAGGCTCAGCTGGCATCACCCAAACCACTGGCTCCCTTGACCGAGTGGGCCAAGACACTGGGTGCTGATGATGTCTCTGAGCCCCAAAGAAGGGTCCCCTTGGTGGGCTTCAGCTCTGACCTGGTGCTCTTCGTTGTCTCTATACCCACTTGGGATAGGTGTGTGTATTATGTTTGACAAGAAAAGAAGCTGAGGCTTAGAAGGACAGGGCCCATGGTGGAAGGCAATAGTGGGATTTTGCTGCAATGCCTGCCCTTGTTCTGATTTGAGGACAGAAGAGACCAAGAGAATGAAGGCTGGGCAGATAGTGAGGTAAGAATAGGCCTTACCTGACTGCAGCAAGCCGGCGCCCCGGTCCTTGACCCCAAAGTGCTGCTGGATGTCCAGAAGAACACCTGGAGAGGAGACAGAGGTGCTTACTGCAAAGTCTAATGCAAGGGTATTCCCACTAGCTGCCCCGGTCTCAGACCAGCCTGGCCCATCTCCCGCATTCCTGCTTGCTGTGACCTCCACTTTGCCTAGGCTATCCAGACCACTGGGAAGCTTGGGGTTCCAGCACTCCCTCCTATCTCTGCTGAGGGCTTCCCATGCTCAGCCTGGGTATGAGACCCACTCATCAGCCACGGCAGGAGCCTGAAGTATAAAGCAGAGCAAGGCTCTCCTGTGGTAACTCCATCAGCTGACCTCCGCCTTGCCTGTGCTCCACCCAGGGTGAGAGAGCCGAACCTGAACCATAGGCCTGGGTCCTGTTCTCTGCCATTCACAAAGTCCCCAGGTAAAGAGCAAAGTACAGCCACAGCCAGTTGTGGAGACAACCAGTGACTAGAAATGAGGACAAGGTGGCTTAAGGCAACATTCACACAGGCTCTCATGCATACACACACACACACACACACACACACACACACACTCTCTCTCTCTCTCTCTCTCTCTCTCTCTCTCTCTCACACACACACACACACACACACACACACACTCTCATTCACGAACACACCACTCATGCCAGCTGCCCTCATGACCAGGACTCCAGTTCCCAGATGCAGAAAGCAGGCCTCAGGGAAACAGGTCCTAGAGGCCATGACTGCTCCCCAGTCTACCACCTCTGTTCTCCACTTGGGCTCTGACTATCAACAGAAGCTAAAGAAAACCTACAAATCATCCACTGCCGACACACAGAGCCACAGCGTTAGGGCTACAGATCCCAGATGCCTTCTGTAGCTTAGTCAAGTCTCCAGAGTTAGCACCCCCAGTAGCCTAGCCCAGAGCCCCACCAGGCTTATCTCTGTGCACAGAAGGACCACCGGGCCACAGTCCTTTACCACAGAGAAAGGGTTAGGGAGAGAAGAGGAAGAGATGACGCCCTGCCTTCAAGAGCTGCCCACACAGGGAACAGGGGCCCTTGGAGACCCTGGAGCTTTCTCTGAAAACAACAGCATTACTGGTGACTGGCGGTTTGTGTTGCTGGGTGTGAGACCGCACTGTTATCCCACTGGACAGGTGAAGAAACTGAGGCACAGGAGATTGAACCATAAGCTCAAAGTCACCAGCATGGAAGGAGGAGTCAGGGATTGCTGAGTACTGTATCTGGGTTTAGGATGACAGATGGAGTCGGGGCACCAAATGTCATTGTCCCTCTTTAGACCCTTCTGGGAAGCTGAGGGATCTCGCCGGCTGTAGGGCCAGGCCTGGCTGGTAGCTGGCAGCCTGACAGTCGGGGAAAGTATCTTCCTCTCTAATTCCCTGAGTGGATTCTCCATAATTACGCTAATGAAGAGGCAGTGTGAGGCCTAGCTAATGACTTAATAACCAAGGTCTAATGGGGCAATGCCCCTGCCACAAAGCTGGATAGTAGGAGCTAGGTCTGCAGATCGACATAGCCACTATGTGGAACCAGAGAAGCCCTGACCAGCCTCAGAGGCCAAGAGGCAACACCAATAGGCTCAACCTTGGGGAGTTGTCCACACTCACCTCGCAGGCCCTAGCCCCATTCCCTCTCCTGAGCCAGGCCTCTCTCTCTCTCTCAGTCACCTGTGGATCCACAGTGTACAAGCCCTTCCTCCGGTCACACAGTTGGTCCACAGTTCTGCCAACCCTGCCCTCCTGTCTCACTTCCTGGATGACAACCCCACCTCTCAAACTACCCAATGACTGCTTCCACACTCCAAACGCCTCTTCTCCAGCTTGGCCCTCGGTTTCACTCCACTGATCCCTGCCACTCCTTCAAGATTGGCTCCCACGCCTCCTCTCCTAAGCAATCTTCCTGATTTCTCCAGCCTCAGTCCATCAGTGCCCAGTGTCTCCTGGTCCATCCTGATATTAGCACCAATCCCAAGGATGGGTCAGGATGAGTTAGTTCAATGGGGAAGACACAAGGGGTTGTAAGGGTTCTCCTGGGACCCACTGTGCCTGGGAACTAATGCCATTAGTAATTGCTTCCTGGTAAATTCTGAGATGGAGAGGCTCTCAGGGCAAATCTGAACACACGTGCCTGGTGTTCGAGTTGCCCACCTCCATTCTGCACATGAATAAACCAAGGCTCAGGGGGAGGAAGCCACTGTCACACAGCACCCCGGGGCTCTGGACATGGGCTTTGAAACCAGGTCTTGAAATATGGAAGGGAAAAAACAAGCTTTGTTTCTGTCAATGGACTCTCATAAGAGATAGCTTCTGTGAGCAAAGTTCAAGGCAGGGGGTCTCCACACAGCACCCAAGCCGTGGAGGCTGCAGCAGACACAAAGGGGGAACCGGTCACTTCAGCTCTGACAGTATCCACCTAAGGAGGCATCAGACTCCCCAGGGTGAAGACTCAGTCCCAAGGATGCTCCCCATTGCAGGTGCCCGTCATAAACCCCAGGCTGTCCTGTGGGGTTCCCACAACCCCCTGGAGTTCAATTCATTTGATAGCACAGCTCATAGAACTCAGGGGGAACACACACACACAAGCACACACACACACACACACACACACACACACACACACACACAAGCACACACACACACATACACACACATACAAGCACACACACACACATACACACACATACATACAAGCACACACACACACATACACACACATACAAGCACACACACACACACACATACAAGCACACACACACATACACACACACACAAGCACACACACACACACACACACACACATACAAGCACACACACACACACACACACACACACACATTTATGACAAAGATTTCAGAGTACACATAGAACAATGCCTGCATTGAGACATGTGGGGAGGGGCATGGGGTCTCCTCACCTCCTAAAACATCACCTTACAGGAACCTCCTAGCAGCCTGCTCTCCAGTCCTTCGGGATTTTTGTGGAGGCCTTGTTACATAGGCCTGATTCATTGAATCAGTGGTAATCAACTCAGTCCTCGGCTCCTCCCTCTTCTGTCCCAGCTCTCCAACCTTGCCTTCAGTGACCAGCCCCTATACTGAGGCTCCCTGGGGACACGACCGTCAGTCAACTCATTAGCGTGCCGAATATGCTAATCCTTTCGAAAATACCAATGATTTTGGCGAAAAGTAAAGAGGCTCTCTTGCTGCCCTCTACCTTGCCTCTTCCTGCTTCATATGTATCCCCTAGCTCAGGGCCTAGCACAGAGCTGGTCTCCAGGGACAGTAGGGGGTAGGATGAATGTAGATTGATAGATGGCTATGGGTAGACAAGAACAGCCTCAGTGCTGGGTAGATAAAGGATGGGTATCAGGAGGGAGAGGGAGAATGAACTGTCCTCCCCTCTCCCCCCACCACCCATCCTGAGTCCGTGGCTGTCTGCCCACCACCAAAGGAAGGGCCTGGGTCTAAAATTATTAGAGCCCTCTTTCAGGGAAGGAAATTTTGTATCAAAACCTGTAAAACCTTCCAGCTAGCCACTCCCTACCCGGTGGTTTTCCAGCTTGACATTTATTTGCCTCTGCTTCCAGGAAGCTTTCCCTGATTTCTCTATTCTCCACTCGCAGACAGGCAGCCAAGGTCCCCAAGCACTCTAGGGAAGTTTAGAAGCCAGAGTACAGGAAGTTTGCGGTCCCCTCTGCCACCTGTCCTAAAGCTGTGGGTGCAAGGCCAGAGTAACCTTCTTGCAGAGCAGGGACTGCATCAAAAGAGGTCAGGCCCCTCGGAGCCTTTCTAGGTCATTTTCTGTCTTTCCTGTCTGTCTGGAGAAAGGCAGGGCAGCAGAATGATTCCAATAGCCACTGGCATGGGAAGCATGTGTCACAGCAGCTCATAGCTGGCTCACATTTTCCTCTGGGCTCCAGCCTGTCGCAGGCACATACATCCTCTCTTTTTTACCACAGCCTTACATTTACTCTTTCCTGGAGGCTGAGGTTTGCTGGGTCACAGGATGGGCCTCACGCCCAGGAGCAGCTTCCCACAGCTCAGGCCAAGCCCGGCCTCCTGGCCCACCAGTTCCAGCCAGGGAGGGGACAAGGTGGGGGTCCCACCCCAGTGTGGTTCCCACCTATTCTAGCCTGAGACCAACCTCTCCCGGAGACCACCCAACCTACATTCACAAGGGCCGCAGGGTCTCCGTCCCCAAAGACACATATTCTGGAATAGCAGAATCCCTGAATCCTCAAATCCATTCACAGCCATCACACCCCTCACAAATCTCTGAGGGAAGGCTCTCCTTTCCTCACAGAATCCTGCATCTGTCAGCCTCTATCTGGTACCTCAGCTTTCAGCCTCTTCTTGGCACTCCATGCCTTGTATGTCCTGGTTGTGGATGCATCCCAACCTGTCCCCTTGGCCAGCACTTCCCCTCCTCCTTCACAGCAGCAGCTCTTAAAATGCCCCTGCCCTGGGTCTGGAAATGTGACCCAGTGATTAGACTGCTGGCCTAGCACACACAATGCCCTGATTCTGATTCCCAACACCTCACATACTAAGTATAGTGGTGCATGATGCCTCTAATCCATCATTCAAGAGGTGAAGAGACAGGAGGATCAGAAGTTCAAGATACCTTTGGCTATATGACAAGTTCAAGGCCAGCCTGGGCTACATGTGACCTCCAAACAAAACAAGACGAAAATAGAGTTCTGCTCTCCAAACTGTATCCTCACTCAGGGTGGACAACCCCAGACTCTCCTCTCATCCTTCAGCTTCCCAGCTGGCTCCATCCCTAAGCAGCACCGCTGAACACCCAGGCTTCCGTGGGATTCACCTGCAGTCCTTCTTACCACCCTCAACCCCAGGAACAAGCCCCTGCATCCTCAACCTTGCCGGCAGCTTCCCTGCTTCTAGTCCTTGCTTGCCCCTGTTCACTGCTCCTGCAGCCAGACCTCCCAAGCACTTAGCAATCGCTGACTAGGTTCCAGGTGAATGAGGCTCCAGAACCCTCAAGGCTATTCCTGGACTCAAGAGGCTACTGCTGCAGCCTGGTGGGTGTCAGCTCTGGCCATGCCTCAGAATCACCCACAACTTCCTCAAGACCTGCTGACTCAGCCTCTGGCTCAGTGACACCACAACAGACAGGAGCAAGGTAAAGAGTGCTCACCATGGGCCGGGTCCAGCTCTGAGGGTATTACTGTCCATGGCTGCTCCGGAGCCTTCTGAGGTTCTCCATTGCTGCCTGAATAAAGCCTAGGTGTCCAGCACTCAAGACTTCTGTGATCTGGCCTGACTTGGCACACGCGCGCGCACACACACACACACACACATACATACATACACACACACACACACACACACACACACACACACACGCACACACACACATACATACACACACACACACACACACACACACACACGCGCACACACACACACATACACACACACACACACACACACGCACACACACATACATACACACACACACACACACACACACACACACACACACATACATACACACACACACACACACACACACACACACACACACACACACACACACACACACACACACGAGCACCAAGCTCTAGTTGTGACCACTCACCACTCACTTCTCTGGACCCCCATTTCTTTCCTGAATAAATAGACAGAAGGGAGGAACTAGGCTCGCCACAAACATGCCCAAGACTTTTAGTCACTTTAGAGAGGGTGCCTGCTTTACAATACAGCCTCCCTCACCAGGCCTGTAGGCCCACTTACTTGGGAGGCTGGGGCAGGAAGATTAAATGTTTAAAGCCAACCCAGAAACTTAGACAGTGTCTCAAAATAAAAGTAAAAAGAGAGCCAGGCATGCTGGTTAATGCCTTTAATCTCAGCACTCGAGAGGCAGACAGGCAGGTGGATCTCTGAGTTTGAAGCCAGCCTACTCCACAGCTAGGGAGAGACACCATCTAAAAAAAAATGTAGAAAGAGGGCTGAGGGTGTGGCTCAGCGATAGAGCACTTGCCTAGCACGCACAAGCTACAAGTTGACTGCCCAGGACCAAAAGCCACTGGCCAGGCAAGTGAGAAGCCCTGTGACTGCCCATTTACAGCCAGTACTGCCCCTGTGCCCCTTCCAGGGATGTCCAGTTCCACCTGTTAAGATCCACTTTATCCTCCCAAATCCAGAACCAAGGTCCCATCCAACAGAGTATCCTTTCTGCCTCTGAGGATCTTGGTGAGGTGCAGCCTGTGACCCTCAGGGGACCCTGGAGTTGGACACCCTCGAGCCCTGCTCATATTCCTGTTGTGCCAGAGAGGCTCCTGGTGAAGTCCATCATGGTCAGTAGTAGCTCCAAGAGACCAGCCCCTAACCCAGGGTGCCAGGTCCCTTCCAGCTAATCCCAACCTGTTGATACCAGAGTCCTCAAAAGGCCAAATGTTAGAAAAGGCCACATTGCTGGGTGCGGTGGTGTACCCCTTTAAACCCAGCCTGTTCTACGGGCATCCCCACCCCCAAGAAGGAAAAAGAAAAAGGCTGCATTGCCCTTGGGAGCTCTCCATTCTTTAGGCAGCCTCGGATACAAGGCCAAGACAGAGTGACCTTGAAGGCTCTTCCTGCTTAGTTATCCAAAACAGTCCATGTGGTACTCAAACCTGTCCCCCAAGCCACATTCACCTGCCTTAGCCTCTCCTGAAGCAGCAGTCAGCTTAGTTGAATTCTCAGGAGTATGGACTCCAGGGCCAGATCATCCGGGTTTAAATCCTAGCTTTTCTACCTTCCCTGCTGTGTGACCTTAGGAAAGCTACTTAACCTCTCTGAGGTAGTTTCCATTTTTATGACTTGATTTTGCTTCCCATGATTGTTAGGAGACTTGAGCAGGTTAATCCATTTGAAATGTTTAGAACAGAGTCTGCACATGTACACCATACATATCCTATGGTCCCTGACCAAAGTGGGGCAGGATGTAGCCCCAGCCCAGACAACTGTCCTTTTGGTTTTCTTTTCTCTGAAATGAGGCGGATACCTGGAAAAGCAGGCCCTCTGAAGGGAGGCACCTCTGATATACCATACTGCCCTCAGCCAGTCCCTCTTCAGAAACCTGGTCCTTGTGTGGAGGCCTCGGCACTGGCTCCCTGTGGGAGTATTTCCCATCCAGTGTTTGGCAGCTTTCTACCCTGGTAATTATAGGGGCTCAAGAGCCTGGATCTGGGTGGCTATGGCCAGGAAGCCACAGCCTGGGGACCCAGCCCAGATGCACACAGTCTCAGACCAACCCCTGCCTTGTCCTTCAGGACCAAGCTGAGCAACGCATCTGCCCCCTTCTTAGCATCTCAGTTGCTGATTTAAAAGGTGGCCAAGCATCCCAACACATCTTCACTGGGTAGGTTCTAAACTCATATGTGTGGAGCCTGCTTCTTCAACACCATCCTGCAAGGCCAGGCCATTAACATCCGGACAGTCGAGGGTATTTTTGACTGGGACCATGCTGGTAAGGAGCCCCAGCCTGGAGTCTTGGCCCTCTTAGGAAAACCCCTTCCTTCTCAAGAGACCTGCCACAGACCTCCAAGAGCCCTGAGGATGCCCCTCCTCACCTAACTCCTGCCAAGGTGGGTGGGACCAGCCACTGGCCTGTGGTTCTACTCTATCATTTGGGGCTGCCTTTCCTGGAACCAGACTCAGCCTTAGCAATTTAGGGGCACTGCATAGCCACTCCTTTCCAGCTCAGCCACACAGCCCTGGCCTGGCCCGGCAACTCCCCAGATCACCAGGGGCCAGGGACGAGGTGGCCACAGCCTTATCTTGACCCTCAGAGGTGTGGGCGGTATGACCATCGGAGGTGATATGAGGCCAAGGAGTGGGGCAGAGAACATAGGGAAGAGATAAGAGGCCCGAACTGTGTTGGCGTGAGCCCATACACCCACAACTTTCTGTGTCCTGCACCAATGGCCACAGAGCCTGGGGGACTTCTGCCTCCATATCTCAGAGGTACATGGGGCAATAGCCAAGGACCAAGCAGGTTTGGGCTGAGTTGGCTTCCAACCTCCAGGGCTTTGCCTGGGCTCATATTGTCAACCCAAGTCTTCCCTTGACACCCACACCAGTTATTCTCACATGCTTGACAGAAGCCATCCGCTTGCCCAGGCCCTGTCAGTCAAATCCTGATCCTTGCCTGGGAGTCTCACTCAACAGTATCACAGAGACCACGGTGCAGGAAGACCCGACCAAGGTCTGTTGCTGAGCTGAGGGCAGAGGGGAGGTAAGAGACCAGAACTGTGTCCCCTGTACCCCCAGCTCGGGCAGTGCCTTATCCTTGCCTGCTCACTCCTGCCTAGCCAACAGGAGAGGACTGGATTTCCAGCAGACCAGCTCTACTTCACAGGGTCTCACTGCAGGGCCAGGGCTACCTTATCCACAAGTGAGACAGGAAAAGTCACCACAGTGCCCTCCCGAATGCCCTTCTAAATGCCCAGAAGTGGCTCCACCTGGGGTGAGATGATCCCCATTGTCCAGGCTGAAGGCTGACTGGACAGACAAGGGCAGGCTTGCCCCACTTCCTCTCATTTCCTTCCAGGAAATGCCAGCCCAGAGGTTCATTGTGCACCGTGGCCAGGATAAAAGGGCAGAATCTACCAAGCCATGGCCATAGAGGGCCAAGCCTCTGCACATGTCCTTCACGGTCCTCCCTCCCTGCATCCAGCTAGCCAGTGCCCTGCCCATCCCAAAGAAGGTCTTCTGGGGCTGGCAGAGCTGGATCATCTAACTGCTACCCAGGCCTATGCCAGCCTCCCATGCACAATGGGATCACAGATATGTCAGCCTCTTGAGGTTGGAAGGAGATAGTGACCCTGTTGAGGGGACACGTACCATGATGGAAGCAAAACAGAAGGCAGAGCTATATATGTATGGCTCAGCAGGTAAGAGAGCTGACACCGAGCCTGATGACCTGCATTTTATGTCTGGCATCCGCATGGTGGAAGGAAAGAATCAGCTTCCACAAGTCGTCCTCTGACTTCCACAGCATACGATGGCACGTGTGCACACATGATAAATAAATGTAAAATTTTTAATTAAATTAAATAACTAAAACCCAGAGCTGAAGATGTAGCTCAGTTGGTAGAGTGTTTGCCAAGGGCGATGAAGCCCTGGGTTGGGTCCCTAGTACAACCTAAACCAGCACACACCTATAATCCCAGCACTGGGGAGGTAGAGGCAAGAGGATCAGGAGTTCAAAGTCATCCTCAGCTATCTAGCAGGTTTAACGCCATCCTGGGCTGCATGAGATTCTGTCTCAAAAAGGGGGAAGGGGTTGCTGGAGAGATTGCTCAGTGGTTGAGAGCACATGTTGCCCTTGCATTGCAGAGGACCCAGGTTCAGTTCCCAGCACCCACATAATGACTCACAAGCATCTCTAGCTCCAGTTCCAGGGTATCTGATTCCCTCTTCTTACCCCCCAGGGCATGAAGCATATGATGTACATGCAGGCAAAAACAAACAAAACAACAACAACAACAACAAAAAACCCTCATAAAATAACTACCTCTAAAATTTTTTTAAAATAAAGATCCACAGGGAAACAGAGGCCAGAGACTGAAGCTCCTGGGGACCGTGACTGATGGTCCTGGGAGAGGGAGGTTCAGGGAGAGCCAGGACCAGCAGACATTCATTTCTGAGACCAAGTGCCCACAACAAGAAGGACAGAGTCGTTGACTATAGATTCAGGGATCAGAGACACCTTGAATCATACAGCAAAGATGGTGAGGTCTGACAAAGTAGCAGGACATTTAGCCCAGGAACCTCTCAAAGCCTAGGGATGGGGCCAGTGTTCAGTTTGCTTCCTTTGTTCTTATCTCTGTCTATCCTCAAGATTTCAGGCCCCCACACCCAGGCAGAAACAAAAGCCACTTCCTCTTGCTGAAGACTCTGGGGAAAGGTGAGGGTCTCGCCTCTCCAAACAGCTCCATCTATCCACAGCAGCCTCCCTCTCAGACCAGACTGTGACCCGCGGCCCTTGCAGCCTTCCTGCCCCAATCACAAAACGAGATGTTGAGGCCTAGTCAGAGCTGAAAGGGGCCCTGAGTACTTCCTCGGAGAGGTACTGACCTCTGAGAGGTCAACAGTAGAGGTGCTGGCAGAAGGAACAGGAAGAGCCTTGAGGAGGAGACAGGGGCATGGGGCTAGACAGCTGGCCCTGAGTCACCTGGCATTCCAGGACTCTGAAGCTCACCTGGGCATGGCTGCCAGAAGGTGCTCTGGTCACCACACCCAGATCACTAGTGGGGATTTCCCCACAGTGCAGACATGGCCAGGTGAACTATCAGGACAGGGCTACCCAAGGTGGCAAGGACCATGTGTATCCTTAGGGTGACCTTCTCTATCCAGAGTGGCAGTCATATAGAGTTACAAGACCCTGAAGTGTAGCTTGATACCTTGAGCCTCAGTTTCCCCATATATCTTCCCCAAACAGACTCAACTAGACAGAGGAACAAAGAGCCAGCAGGAGAGTGAACCCCAGCCTGGCACCACAGCTCAGGACCCAGCCCTCAGACTCAAGGGAAGCCCTATGCCTGCCAGGCTTGTGTTCCTGGCGGGGTCCCTGTGCTCATCACTCCTTCTGGGCTTGTGTTAGTGAGTGGTTGCCATGGATACTGGTCTCAGCTTCTTTGGCAGAAAAGGACTCCCCCAGGGCAAGGCTCTGTCTCTCCTCACCAGCCCCCACAATGACAACCAACTCCAGGTTAGGGAAAGTGCCACAGGCTGGATCAAAGAGACAGAAAATAGGTCTTGAGAAGGGCACAGGTACTCTGAAGACGCTGGGGAAGGATGTTGGTTATCAAATAGTCATTCATCAACCACAATTAGAGCCCAGGCCAGCAGCCCTCTTTGGTTGGGCCTGCCTCCAGGAGCCAAGTATGACCATCCTTGGGAGATGGGAGCCGAGGGGGCAGAGGTCACTCTAGCTCCAGGAAGCAAAGCCAGAAAGGGAACTTTCTTCCTGGCCTGGAAGCCACAGGTGCCTCTGTCCTCCTTTTCCGTCTGTACAAGCAGGTGGAGGGGAGGATTTAGACCAGGTTGCTGGGCTCAGTGTTAGCCAAGTGAAGCAGTAATATTGGAGCAGAGAATGGGGGCCCAGCCCTCCTCCCCAAGTCTGAGGCTGGCTGCCCTTAGGGGGTTCCCATGGGGATGAGAGCCCATAATTACCTGGATCACTGGGTGGCGCTGGGCATAGAGGCAGAAGCCACCGGAGTTCCCAGGACAGAGACCAACCCTGGTGCGGAAGGGAGGGGCTCTCACAAAGGTATCCCAAAGGACAGCCTGAAAGGGACTGTCACACACAGAGAGAATGAGGAAGGACATACTGGTTAGGGGCACAGCTTGGGCCTCTGCATGAAAGAGCAGACAGCTGACATTTCGTGAAGCCCTCCCAGGTATCTGGCCTCCACCCAGGTGCTGTGGGTACATTCTCATTCATTCCATACCACCCGAGGTGGAGGGAGTACTGGGCCTACAGAAGGCTCAGACGAGGGCTGCAAGGTCGCACAACTAGCCAGCTGGCAAACGGATGCAGCTGGATACAAACTCTGGTGGCAAAGACTCTAACCCTGCACTGTGTCCTCCTGCCACCCCAGCCACTGTGAGTCTGACCCCGGCTGTGTTGGTAAAGCCAAATCATCCAATGATTTGGAAGACGATACAAAAAGAAATGCAAAATATCCCAGAATAACATAACAAATTTGCTGGACAAATTTATTAATTAGGGCTGGGGAGACAGCTTGGCCTGGTAAAGTGCTTGAGGCATGAAGGCCTGAAGCATGAGGACCTGTCCTTAGAACCCAGGTGTGTGTGTGTGTGTGTGTGTGGTCTCAGGCCACTGAGATGATTGGAGAATAAGGGCTTTGGCTGTAAAGACTAATGACCTGAGTCCAATTCCCAGGACTCCAGGTGGAAGGAGACTGTTCTAGTTAGTTGTCCTCAGACCTCTATACCCACCCACATATAAGATAAATAGTTTTTAGAAAGCCAGGCTCAACAGCATGCAATTGTGCTTATTTGTGCTTATAATCACAGTACTGGGGAAGAAGAGACAGGTGACTCCATAGAACTCACTAGCTAGCCAGTCAAGCCCAATCAGCAAGCTCCAGGCCGAAAAACAGAGTGGACAGTTCCTGAGGAACCACACCTGAGACTGACTGCTGGCTTCCACACCCACCCACATTCATATATACACTCTCAGGAACATGTATCCACATGTGTACACATACAAATAAAATATATTAATTGCACTTTTTTCGTTTTCGTCTGAAGACCAGACATTTTGGCATTCATATTTAGCTGGCTTTATACTCCTCTCGACAGAACTGTCTATGCTATGAGAAAACAGAACTGTACAGGAGAGATGTAAAGAAAAGCAGGAACTCCCCATGCTTTGATGAGGTGGCTGGGGCCAGACTGTGAGGTTCTTAGGGGCCAAGTGGGCACAAACATCAAAAGTGCCCACACAGTTGAGTGTCTGTATGACTGCCTCTGACCCAGCACGGCCAGCAGGCGACAGGTGGACTCAGGTCCTGGCACAAGACCTTGAAAGCCACAGTGGTCACCATAGAGATTGTAAATATTCCTAAAAACTGAACTCGGGGGCAAGGGGGAGGGAAGGCCATCATAAAGAAAGGGAGGCAGGCTTATCCGGAGAGGAAATGATGCATGCTGTGTTGGGGATGGGGTGGGGGTAGTGCACAAGCTCACACCCTGGGCAGGACAGTGAGGGATGCACAGCTCAGGCGGGTGTGTGTCTAGAGCTTTCCAGTCCTTCCTCCCAACTGTGCCCCCCTAATCAGTTCACCAGAAATTGGCTATCTCATTCTCCCACTCTGATCCAAGCATTGGTGGAGGTAGATAACCCCCACCACCACTTCCCTGAGCCCACCTTCCCCTCTCTGCCCCTGGCCACGTTCCTCTGGGAACCTCAGAAGTGGTGGTCTGGGGCCAGAATAAAATAAGTTGGAAAGCATGACAATACTAGAAACCACACCAATATTTCCTACCTAAGAGAGAGAGAAGAGGCCTCTGTGCAGGCCAGGCTGAAGAGGTCTAACACCTGCTTTGCTGATCATCTCCTGGGCCATCTTGGACAGGGCTATCTTTGGACCTGGGTTCCCCCTGTTTTGCCAAGTGTAGGCCCTCCATGTTCTTTGACTTGTCTTCACATAGTGGCACCTAAGATCTTGAGTCCCAGGCAGCACATCGCATGCATGGTAGGTTGGCACACTTGAAGGTACATTATGCTCTTGCTCACCAGAACAAGGGAGCAGTCTTTTGGGACAACCTGACCCAAAAATTGATGCCACTGGCACCTACTTCAAGTTCACCCACTCAACACCCCCCCCCCCACCAAGGGTGGGTGGGTGTACAAGCGAGACTGAGGGGGCAGTTTCTGCTCTCCGGTTAGAGTTCTTTCTTTCCACTTGAAACAAAACTATTCAACACGGGAAAAGACTGAGGCCAAAAGAAGAGCACCCAGGTACCCAGGTGGTTTATTCTAGGATTCTCTCTTCCCGATCATCCCTGAGGTTTTTTTAGTGTCAGGCAAAATACCCAGTTCATCCTCTCTCTCCTTCTGTTCCCTCTCCCCTGTCTCTCATTAGTTCCTAGGCTAGAAGGTTAGGTACCCAGAACTGTTCTCCTCCACAGGGAGCTCCGAAGGCAACCTGGCCAGATTCTTTTCTTTTCAAGGCTGCATTATTCTCATGCAGGGCCAGCTCTAGGACAAGTCCCTACCTCTTGACCCCTGCGAAGACGGGGAGAGAAACCAGCAGAATAGAATCCCAGAACTACATCCATCCTAAGAGGCCCTGGATCAATCAATTCACAATCGGAAGCAGACCTAAACACGAGCTGAAACTGGCCCAAGGTCACACATCAAGCACATTCAGGATAGAAACCCAGTCGTATCCGTCTCAGTCCCAAGTCTGGGGTTGATTCGCAGAGATGCGCAAGGAGCATGAGGCTCTTCTCTTTAGAGGCCCCCCTCTCCCCGCACCCCCAGGCCTATGCCCTGCCCCAGGCCCCAAGCGCCATGGAGCAGAAGGAGGCGTCTCCAGGCCTCAAGCCAGAGCCAGCTGCAAACCGCATCCTGGGTCCCCAGGCGGCGTGGACCCGCCCCGCCCCTCCCTCGGCTCCCCGCAGGCCGGAGCCTTTGTCAGCCACGCGCTTACAAGCTCACACACACATATCTGCGCCGCCACGCGCGCACACACTCGGGCTGCCTGGCGCACACCCGCAAGGGGCGCACACACTGGCCGCACGCATGCAGGGGGGTCGGGGGTGGCGGCGGCCGAGGAAGGAAGGAACAGACGGGAGGTGCAAGCACAGACGGCCTGGGCTAGGGGAAAGAGGAAGAGAGGCCCGGGAACCTGCGACTGCGGAGGGAGGGGGCGCACAGGCGAGAAGGCAAGCGGGACGCAGAGGAGACTCTGGGAGGACAACGGGTGGGCCGTCAAGGGCCAGCGAGGAGGACTCACTGGCTGCTCCAGGGGTGGGAACTCCTCTAAACCCTGGCACAGGGAGCGTGGGGTGCTCTGGATTGGACCCGTAGAACAGGAGAGCATTGCTTGAACACAGAGTCCTTAGGGACTCTCCAGAGGGCTTGGATCTAGGGGGGCTGGCAATCAAAAGCTCCCTAGGGTATCTGGGGTGGAAGGGCCCTGGTCCTCGGGCTCGATGGGGCACTTGCTCACCTGCCACGGTGTACCTGTCCAGATAGTTGAGCACGTTGCCCAAGCTCAGGATGGCAGCGGCTGCCCCCCGCCCTCGGCCCAGGCTGGCGGGTTTGGGTTGCGGCGCGCCGGGGCCCTTGGCAGCGGCTGCGCAGCCTGGGGTGCTGGGGATGCTGGGGAGTCCGGACGGGACCCTCCTCACGCTGCCGGACAACGTCTGCACCTCTTCGTCGGCGGACACGACTCCAGAGCCCCCCGCGCCCCGCGCCCCGCAGCAAGAGCTACCGCCAGTCCCTGGCTGCGCCCCCCGGCGCCGGCGCCTCCGCTCGGCGTCCGCCTCCTCCTCCTCCGCGCCGCCCGCCGCCGCCGAGGCGCATTCCAGGCACATCATGCCGGCCAGGGCCGGGGCCGGGGCGGCGGGGGGCGCGGGGGAAGCGAGGCCCAGCCCGGGCCCGCTCAGTGCGTGCACGCGCCGCGGAGCCGCCGCTGCACCATCCCGGCCCGGCCCGTCCGCTCCTGCGCTCGGGCTCCAGCCCCGGCTGCGGCGCTGCTGCTGTTCAGTCGGACGCGCGGCCCCGGCTGCTCTGACAGCTGCGGCCGGCCCCGCCCACCAAGCTCGTGCCCAATCACCTCCGGGCTCAGGCCACAGCCCCGCCCCGCACGTGCTGCCCCGGGGGGTGCCGGAGAACTTGGCCGCAGAGCCCCACCCGCCTGACGGGGGCGCAAGTCACGCAGGAGCGGTGCGGCCGCGGAACCTGCGGGGATCGGGAGGAGATTGCGGGGGAACTGCGGCACTGATCTGGATTCAGGTGAGGGATGTAGGATGCCCCAGACCCTGTCAACTTCCACCCTGTCCTTGCAGTGGGAGAGGACCCCTACTGAGATCGAGGGAGGCCCACAGCACGAACTACGCATTTGGAGAAAAAGGTCTCCGATGGCCGAAACAGGGACACCTGTTGGAGAGCTGATGGCTCCAACAGTTACCTTGATTCAGTCGGTTTAGGTAGGGCTGCCTAAGAAATACAATTGGTGGACCCAAGATGCAGACCTCATAAAAGGCACATTGCCCTTCGCTCCAGAGAAGCAGCTCCAGGCCACGACCTACCCCGGGCCCACTCCTGTGTGTGCACCCTGGCCATATCCCTAAACTCAGATCGGAGCTCATGAGAGCCAGGACTCGGATTAGAAAACCAGGAGTGCCTCTAGTGCCCCACACCTATATATAATCCCAGGACTCGGGAGGCTGAATCAGGTGAGATCCTGTCTCAAACAAACGGAGGGGGAGAAGAGTTGGAGCAGGAAAAGCCTCTTACCTGAGGGTACCATCTCCCCAAAGCCCTTAGTGAAAGTTGGAAATCTAGCCCAGATGTGCTCTGGTATATGGCTTAATTCTGGACAAGACCTCTACCGTCTTTCTGGGTCTCTGTTTCTAAGTAGGGGAAGATGGAAAGGTAGGAGTCGGACAAATCTAGAGACTAAGAGTTGGGAGGGGATTTCAGCCCGCTCTGGAGAATGGCTGGCTGGCTGCTGTGTACAAAATGGTCTCCACTACTTCACCAGATGTGGCCTGGGTCTGAGGGGCTCCCCTGAAACTGTCTCATTCATCTCTTTGAGGCTTTAATTAAAAACAAAATCTTTGGGAGGCAGAGGCAGGTGGATCTCTTTGAGTTTAAGGCTAACTCCGAGGTTCCAGACCAGTGAGTCCAGGTGAACAGGTCTCTAAATAAATAAATATTTAAAAAGAAAAAAATTAAAACCCAATATACCATATTCTTCCTTGTATATGCCAAGCCCTTGGTGAGAGAGAGAGAGAGAGAGAGAGAGAGAGAGAGAGAGAGAGAGAGAGAATTAATTCAGACCCTCAGAAATCTAGTGGTTTCTGTCTGTGATTCCGGGTCACCAGAGTGACCCATCATAAACAGACAACTAGTCAATGGTCTGGTTGGTACTAATCCAGGGCTCTGAAGTCATCATCTAGGCTAGGCTGGGAGCTTTCGTCCTATTGCAGGCTGCTCCAGAGCCCACGTCCACAACAGGAACATCTTGTGAAGGTGTCGGCCACAGTGAGTCATGGCATAGCCAATGGATGACAAAGCATGAGACACACACACACACACACACACACACACACACACACACACACACACTCCACTGTCTTAGTGAGCAAAGTTAATCCCCAAGCTGGTGTTTCTTGGCGCCTTCAAGGTGTCTTTTAAATTCTGTGAAGTGACTAAAAATACGCTTCACTGTGTTGAGTATGAATGACTGTGACGGGAAGGTTAGGAAAACAGATTTCATTCTGAAAGTTGCCTGCTGCCTCTTTCCAGCTGGCTGATTTGGGGCCTGGAGAGTCAGCCAGGGGGGGATTTCAATGAGTGGTCAGGGATAACAGGTGATTAGCAGACCCAGAAGCTCCATGGGGCTAGAACTGGGACCCCCACAATGATCCCTAGAACTGTGGGATGGTGCCAGATAAAGGACAGTGTCTGCTGTCCAGCTGTGGGCCTGTGAAGAAGATTCATTCTCAGCTTTGTCCTCTCCCCATGCTGCATGTCCCATCCCTAAACTCTCACCCTTTCATAGCCCTGCCCAGGATGGTTGAATTCTAGAGTAGGGGATGGGCAGACTTTTGGGGCAGGGGAGACAACCTGTTTGCCATCAATCAAGCCATTCATTGCTACTATGAGGCTTCTAACTTAAAGGCTCTTTCTGCAGTTAATCCTGTGTAAGATAAAGGGTTCTTATCCATGGGCTGGGTGATGGAAACAGCAATGTCCTTTCTGGCTACGTGGTTGTGAGCGGATTAGGGCTTTGTGAGAACCGCAGCATCCTGGGACCATAGGTCAGGGGGCCTGTGGGATGTTGTTTGATTGAGGGGGGCATAGAGACAGGGTCCTGGCTGTCCCGGAACTCACTATGTAAGTCAGGCTGGCCTCAGACTCACAGAGGTCTGCCTGTCTCTGCCTCCCAAGTGCTGGGATTACAGGTATGAGCCACCATGTCCATCAGACCTGTGGGTTATCATTCCTGTCTCTGTGGTGAGGAAACTGAGAAGCCCCTGGGAAAGAAGCAATCCACCTGAGGTATGGCTACCTCCTAAGTCAGTACTTCCTGGTTCCCCACCACTCTGCCCACAGCTCCTGCAAGACTCTTTTCTTCTGGGCATGATGGGAATCTGAACTCCGCAATGGTTCCAGGACCTTCTGATGTTCATTCATCAGGTCTAGACTGTAGCTACCACACATGAGATAGCACACACCTATAATCCCAGAACCTGAGCAACTGAGTCTAGAGGCTCACGAGTTTCAGGCCAGTGCGATCTACACAGTGAGACCTTGTCTCAACAACAAATTCCAAAACAAGTGAGGCAGAGAACATTAGGGCAGTTACTCCAAGGATAACTATATTTGGGAAACGGTGGGGGTAAACAGAGACATTTCCTTATTGAGAGACCTCTCAGATCCTTTGCTATGAGTGTGCTGGCTAATTTTATGTGAACTTAACACGGGCTATAGTCATTTTGGAAGAGGGAACCACAACTGAGAAACTGTCCCCACTAGATTGGTATAGGGGCAAGCCTATAACAATGACTTGATTAATAACTGGGATGTGCAAGAGCCCAGCCAGCCATGGGTGGTGCCATCCCTGGGCAGGTGGTCCTGGTTGCTATTAGAAAGCAAGTTGAGGGCTGGAGAGATGGCTCAGAGGTTAACACTGGCTGTTCTTCCAGAGGTCCTGAGTTCAATTCCCAGCACCCATATGGTGGCTCACAACCATCTGTAATGAGATCTGGCTCCCTCTTCTGGCCTGCAGGGATACATGCAAACAGAACACTGTATACACAATAAATAAATAAATCCTTTAAAAAAAGAGAGAGTACTTAAAAGTACAAAAAGAAAGTTGATCAAATCATAAAGAGCAAGCCAGTACCTCTAGGTTCCTGCCTTGAGTTCCTGCCCAGACTTCCTTCATGATGGACTTTGGCCATGATTTTCTTTTTTTTAAACACAGAAATAGAAACTCTAACCAAGACAGTGAGTACATACATTATGAGTCTCCCAGAGGCAGGGAGAAGCTACCATATTCCCACAGAACACTCTGTAAGGCTATGTGAGAATGTAGAATAAGTTCCACCAAGGCTGATGATCTGGATGGAGGTCAGTCCCTCTCACCTCTGCCATCCCCACATGGTAGCATTCCCCTGGCTCAGGCTGTGGTAGCTTCTCTTGTCACTTGGCACACTGTTTGGATAGCCTTCACTTCCACATGGGCTCTCAGTGACCATGCATTTGTTTATAATACCCTGACCTCCACCTCCAGACTGTCCTCACTGCCATGTTCCGATCTCCCATACGTCCTCCTAGCAACTCCACACACACCTTCAGCTCAGCATATCCCTAATGGAACTCACCATCTTTCCCTCAAGTCTGCCTCTTATCATAGCATCAAATCTCCTGACTCCCAATGACACCAGGGAGAAACCCTAGGGGCCATTTGTGACTGTCTTACTTGGACCCCTTATTTAGCTAAAGCCTATTGAGTTTCACTTTCAATATTCCCCATTGCCCACTGATAGACCTCAAATGTCTCACTTGGACTGCCTGCTCTCACATCCACCTCCAGGCTTTCCCCTACGGTGATTGTTAGTAATTTTTCAAACAATACCTGTGACCCCCATCACTGCCTGGCACAAAACCTCCGTAGATCTCTCAGTAGCATCAACAACTCTTCTTGACCCATGTGTTTCTGGCCTCAGAGCTGCCTACATATCTCCAGCACACTCTCTCGTGGTAAAGGATCTGAGAAGTCCTTCCAAGGACACAGAACTCCCAGGATTGACATTCAGATTCTTCATGGAGCCTGGACAAATGCAAAAATTGGCTCATTTGTTTATAGTTCCTGTCTACCTTTCACCAGAAAAGCCTTTGTTCCTTTAACACAACGATGGTTCAGGACCATGGAGAGCGTCGCACATGCAAACCCCCCACTCCCCCCTGACCCTTTAGTTGGGCTCTGCCTACAAGGTTTTCTAGGCTAGCTTCTATAGCTGGTCCTTCACAAATCCAGCACAGTCTTGACTTCCTCATGAAAGCCTTCCCTGACCCACCTGGATGACCAGTCATTTTCTCCTTGGGGCTATTCTGTTACGTGTATATTCCTCCATCACGCCAAACTCATTCTGATTATGTTTGTTTGATTCCACCACACTCCACCCCCAAAAGACATGAGCCTCAAGGGCTCATGCCCTGTCTGATTCATCTTCACCATCCAGTGCAGAGGAGGTGCTTAGAGAATGTTTGTTGATTGAATGAGCAAATGACATTTAGCAGGTGCAGGAAATATGTGTTGATTTGTATTGTGTATCTGTTGCTCTGGGTGACTCAGAAACCAGCCAGATTTCAATCCTGCTGCCTGTAGAAAAGGCATTTTCTCCTTAATGACACCCCCCTCCATCCTTAGAGCAGCTTTACTGAAGGTCACCACCTAGCTGGGGAGAAGGCATCCCTACTCTGCTCCTGCTGTTACCACACCGGAGACTCACTGGAGTCTCCCCATCTCCCAGCTTGGGGCCTGCCACATGAGTTGCACTGTGAACATCTCATCTCTGCCTCTCTCCTGCTCAGAACAGATGGCTCTGAATCCCTACTTATACAGAAGTTCATGTTCCATCATTTGAACATTTTTTTTTTTTTTTCCGAGACAGAGTTTCTCTGTGTAGCCTTGGCTGTCCTGGAACTTACTCTATAGATGAGGCTGGCTCTACTCAGAGATCTGCCTGCCTCTGACTCCCAAGTGCTGGAATTAAAGGCATGTGCATCACTGCACATAGTTCATTTGAACATTTTTTTTTTTGGAGGGGGGGAGGTTTTGAGACAGGGTTTCTCTGTCTAGCTTTGGAGCCTGTCCTAGAACTCGCTTTGTAGACCAGGCTGGCCTCAAACTCACAGAGCTCCACCTGACTCTGCCTCCTGAGCACTGGGATTAAAGGCATGCGCCACCGCCGCCTGGCTCATTTGAACATTTTGAAAACTTTCTAAATTACAGATGCTTCAGTCACCTTGGGTCATGGGCTGAAACCATCGGAAACAAAGAGTCTCTGGAAGGACATTGAGTGGAGCCTCTTCCTCACCTGTGAAGAGGCCAGTGGCTTGCCCCACATCATTGCAGTAGATGCTGTCACTATTTGAAGAATAGGGGGGTTGCTTTTTTAAAAAATTTCATTGTTTTAGTGTTGGAAATCAAATGTGGGGTCTGCTAGGAAAGCACTGTCACCGAGCCACACCCCTGACCATTTGGTTTTGTTGTTGTTTGTTTGTTTGTTTGTTTTGTTTTGTTTTGTTTTGTTTTGCCAGAGCTGAGGATCGAACCCAGGGACTTGTGCTTGCTAGGCAAGCGCTCTACCACTGAGCTAAGTCCCCAACCCCCATTTGGTTTTGATAATCAGAATTAATTCATTCCTCTTCCTAGTAGCTTTCATGGCTTCCTGGTCTTAATGGAGCTATGAATCAAGGCACAGGCAGAGGATCCAAGCTAACCCAACTGGACTGTTATGCCTGGGGCATTAAATCTTGAGCAAGTGGGAAAACAGCAGGAAAAAAATGTCTGGAGCTCTGAAAAATTAAAAGATGAGGTAAAAACTCTGGCTCAACCTTCCTATCAATTCAGTGAGCTCTTCCTCCACAGCCAATGAGTCCTTTGCCTCTTAAGGTAGTCTGACCATCTCTGTTGCATGCAGCTCCATAATCCAAACTGCTGTGGCCACCCAGAGGAGCCAGTGCAAACCCATCCTCTTGGCATTGGTGTAAATCATGGCTTCAACAAGCACCAGAGCTTCTTGTCAGATTCTCTGATAGAACCTTTGTGAGTCCACTACCTCAGAAGCCAACCCAGACACAGCAGGAAGTCACCCACTTAGGAGTGGGATAGACAAGTCAATGGCTAGTTGCAGGGGAACAAACCACAATCGAGGTGCAGGAATTTAGATGCATGCTCAACCTTCCAACCTTCCTAGGTTGAAAGACACCAACCTAGAGAGCGAGCTGGCCTCATGGACACATGCATAGGCATAGGCAGAAACATCTTCCTGCCAGATGTCTCCTGGAAGCTGAGGCATTAACACGTGACGTGAGCAGGGTCGGTGGACTTGAGGATGTCTTGCTGAATAGCATTTTCACTCGTGTTGACATTCCCAACAAACAAGCCAAGTGTCAATAACCAGGATTACCCAACAAGCACCCTTCAGGCGATAAAGATGAATTCTGTTTACTATGCTCCTCAACTCTTTGTGCTGAGGCACTGGGGGCCTCTCACAGGCTTGCACCTGTGACTTCATCTACTGGGACTGGTCCCCAACAGGGAGGAGGCAGGACCTGAGGGAAGCTGGGGCCTAGCTTGGCTGTAGATGAGGTGTGGCCTTGTCTTCCCAGGGTCCCTCAGTCCCAGAACTCTGGCGCTCCCCAAACTCATTTAGAAGATAATATCCTGTCAAGCCCTGGCTCAGCATCAGGTCTCATTGAGTCCTGGGGACTCAAGCTTCAGAATGCACTAGAAGATGTGACCCCCCAGACTAGGAATGAAAGTTACAGTGCTGAGGCCCCCATTCCATGCCAATTCTGCCACCTCTTCCCACCAATGGCATGCACGCCTCCTCATGGGGCCACTCTCCATCCTTCCACAATTCACCATGTGCTTCCCTTCCCAGTCCCTCCCCCCTAGTTCTGTGCCCCCTGCCTAGGGTTCCTTTCCTCCACATCTCTTGGCCCAAAGCCACCTCTAGAAGGCTTCCAGGCCATGTGACCTCTTTTCTCATAGGAAGTATGTCTTCCTTGGCTTAGCCCATGTATTTCCTGTCCTGCTTTGAGCTGTGAGGTCCAAAAGGTCCAGACAGGCTAAAGTCTGATTTATTGCCCCACACCTTGATGGGACCTACTGATATCTGTCAGTGTTTGCAGACTTGGCACAAATGACATATCTGGCCTCCCTCCCAGCCACTGGACTCTGCCCGTTGTCTGGCAGCTGAGTGTCACAGCAGCATGGGTGCTAGGTTCTGACCCTGGAGCTAGCCTGTGAGAAACACATGGGACCTGGGCTAGAAATCTGCATTTGGTGCCTCTCAAATAGAGCTATGGAATCTGCAGCTGAAAAGTAGGAGGTGGCCCTGATCTTCCAGTCCATGAGTACTGAGAGCAACATGGCTGCCTCCTTCTCAGAGAGGGTCAAACTCTCCACACCAGTCTGTTTCCTTGGAGTTTCAGCATGCTTGTTTCACTTAAACTCCACACGAGGCCAACTCATGGAGTGGGGGCTTTTGTCCTGGAGATGCCTGCTCCCGAGGAGAGCTGAGCCTGGGGGCAGGTGTAGGCTGAGCTAGTGAACCTAGCTCCAGGAGCCTGTCACAGCCAACAAGGAACAAGAGGAGCCCTAAAAGACAGGCTAAGAATGTAAGGGCAAGGAGCAGTGTTGAATGCTGGGCCACTGCTCTGCCCACAGATGCTGGGAGGCAGGCACAGCCTGGCACAGCAGAGGTGGCAATGAGTGAGTGAGTGAGTGATTGCCTGGCTGGGCTCCGGGGGAGGGGACAGAAGCTGGGGTCATAGGCGGAAAGAACATGCCTCCCTGCTGCTGCCCGCCTGGAAGCTGTTGATCTCCTGTGGGGCCCGCTGAGCCCAGCTGCTCAGAACCCAGCGCCAAGCATGGGTCCCACAGAGCCAGCCCTCCCCATGGAGATGCTGGGGTCAAAGCATAGGCTGGAGAGAAGGAAGGACACTTTCAGGAGTATGTGTGAACAGTCATGTGAGCTGTTCTGCATGTGGCTCAGAGGCAGCTGCCTCTGCAGTTTGCACAGGCTTGAGTGGGGTCACACCCCCACACCAGCAGCCACAGGGAACCCACCTCCAAGACCACTTCTCATTCAGAGGATGAATTCTCACAGAGGGGTACCCCTGTCCCTCCCCCAACCCTTCCCCATGCCTTTGCAAACAGAAGCTGAGTCAGAGTGAGGGACTCATGGTGGAGACATCTAGACACCAAAGCCGAGCAACTTCCTCAGGGACTCTGTTGTAGAGGCCACCATGAATCCTTGGCCTGGCCTGCCCGATGTCCCCCCTCTCCTTCCTGCATAAATAACAAGATGGGTCTAAGAAGCCCTGAAATCCCAGGGCTTTGCACTGGTCATGCTTTTAATAAGAGCCTGGCCTCCCTGCTGGGTGCAGACACAGGGCCCAGCCTCCCTGGAGGGTGGTGACAAGTCAATCTAGCCAGCTCCTGGGCCCTGGCAGCTCCCTAGCAGGGACTGGGCAAGTGGCAAGTGTAGCTTAGCTGGAGTCCCTGAGTCATAGCCAAGATGGGTGGGGCCACCAGGAGGACGTGGGTAGGATGGAGCCTGCTCACTGCAAGATGGGCTCAGGGCTCCTCTGCTAGGGTGCTGGTGCCGGAGAGCAGGCCTTGGCTCTCGGTGTTCCTGCTGGCTATGTCCTTGCTGTCCAGAATTCCTGTGGGAGATAGAAGATGATCAGCCAGCCCAAAGGCAGAAGAAGCTTTGAGACTGGGCCTAGGGACAATCTATTACAAATCCATGAGGTTCTGTTTGTGTAGTAAATCCCAAATCAGACCCCTTCACCGCCACCCTGTGGGTTTAGCTCCTACCAGCATTGTACAGAGCATTCTGTGACCTCTCTGCCTCAATCCGGCACTCTGAATTCTGTTCTCAATACAGGAGCCCTGGGCATGTCTTCCCAAAGCAGATCAAGCCCTTGGGACCCCACTTCTGCAAACCCCTCAGGGACACCCATCTCACTGTCAGTGAAGGCTACAGTCCTTTGAAGGAAACCCTCTGTCTCTGCTTCACTCACTCCCCTCATTGCCCCCTCCCTCCTGCTACAGTGGCACTGGCCACCTTGTCAGTCCTCAACACTTCAGGCACATTCCTACCACAGGACCTTTGCACTAGCTGTCCTCGCCTCCTAGAGTCCCTTCCCTACAGTTATCTGCTTGGCTCACCCCCCTTTTCCTCTTTGCTCTTTCGCTCCAATGTCACCTGTACAATGAGGGCCTCACCATCCATCCTTGTCAGTCCCTTTCCCTGTCCTTTATCTCTAGAGCATTCACATCAAACATTTTCTCTCTCACTTTTTCCGTTTCCAGTCTGTCTCTTAGCACTAGAGCATTAGCTCCGTGAGGGCTCAGACTTGGCCTAATTCTGTCTCTCTCCAGCATCTGCTACCTTGCCTGGCACAGGGCAGGGGCATAATAAATTCTCTGCAATGAGCTGTCCAGAAGCACAGGTCGTCTCCAGTGCTCCAGGCCCAGAAGTGTTCAGCCCAGAGCCTGGTGGGGCACAAAGGGTGGGAGTACCTTTGCCAGACTGCCTGGCTCGGGCCTGGTCTCTTTCCAGGTGCAGTGCAGTCAGTAGGAAGCAGCCACCACCCAGCACAATGATGAAGGTACAGCACAGGAAGCTGTGTTGCAGGCTGAGGAAGCGTTGCAGGTAGGAGTTTGGGCGCCCAGCCTGCAGGACACTGGAGATCTGCCAAGAAGAGAGGGGTGCTTGCGAGGCCCCAGGACCTTAGCAAGAAGAGCAGCTCCCCAAGTTCACCACCACCACCGCCACACACACACTTAGACACTCCTTACAAGTCCAGTGAGGTAGGGGCTGCCAGCATCTCCCAGGATGTGGGCCACGGTGATCTGGAGCGCCTCTGCTGTGCCCCGGCACCTAGGCACCACTACCGACTGCAAAACACAGAAGCCCCAGAGGTAAGCCTCCAGCAAGGGAAGAAAGGGCGCCCCTCGCCCCATGCTCCTGTTCCCACCTGCCCAGAGGGTGGCAGGCTAGACCAGAGAATAGATGGGAGGGGTCACTGACTTCCAAGACCTGAGCCCCACTCCAAGACTGAGGCCCCTTGGGGTCCCAGAGGCCTCCCCAGGACAGGGATAGTGGGGGGGGGGTAGCATAGCACCGAACAGAGACGCTGAGTTTATATTTGAGCTGGGCCTGTATAGCTGTGTCCACAGTGGTAGGGCAGTATCTCATGAGGCTCAGGGCTCCAGACATCTGTGCAGACAAGTGTGACCAGTGCAGGGCAGTTGGTACCAGGGAGGCGCACACAGCTCCATGCAAGAGGGTATGGACATCAAGAATGTGACTCCTGGAGTCAGACAGTCTGGGGTCCACTCCCAATCCCTACCCATTAGCTGTGCATCTTTGGGCAAGTCACTTCAGCTTTTCCTGTCTCCTCTCTAAATGGGATAATGATAGTACCCACCTTGAGAGCTATGCTTAGTGTCATTCAGCTTTATACTCAGAAGCTTCACATGAGCATCTGTCCTGCTGGCACAGTGCTCTGGGCATGTGTGCCTCCTGCCTGGCAGGCATTCCCTCATTGGACCTACTAAGGAAGCACTATTCATCACTTAGGACTTAGCCTTATGCACCTCCTCTGTGAAGCCCTCTCAGGTTTGGAAGCCTGCCTTTACACACACACACTCATACACACACACACACACACACACACACACACACACACACACGCATCACAGTTAAATGAATCTATGCTCCCTGGAGCTGGGAGGGATCCTTTCCTGGGCCATTTCCTTATCTCTCATACTGTATTCATATCAAAGCCCCTAATTTCTCCTGTGTCCCTGGAGTACCACAATACACAAGGAATAGGGGAGCCTAGTGAAAATCTGCTGACCAAGTAAGACAAATAGAACATTCTGGAAGACTAGTCTCAGGAGAAAACCTGCCAGCTCAGAGCTGCGCTGCACTGTGACAGCAGCAGAAGAAAATGCTGCTCTGGAGTCTTGTCCCCAGGACCTCAGTGTCTATTATCTGAACCCATCCAATAATAATAATAATAATAATAATAATAATAATAATAATAATAGCTAGCATTTAATGACTGCTTCCTGCATGTGTTTTTATATATCAACTCCAACAAGCCATGAAGGTGATATGATTATTTCCTGCATTTTATAGATGGGAAAACCTTCACAAAGCAGGTAACTAAATTACCCAGAGCAGCCCAGCCAGGAAGTAATGGGCCCAGACTGGATGGCAGGCCTTTCCCTCCAGGGACTGGTCTCCTGACCATCTGCTGTTAGGAGTTAGGGGGAGCTGGCAATTTCAGCCATGTTGATGTGGTAGACAGTAAGACTAAAAACACAGAAGCAGGCCATGGTAGCTTACACCTTTAACCCCAACACTCAGGAGCAACAGGCAGATGGATCTCTATGAGCTGGAGGCCAGCCTGGTCTACACAGAGTTCCAGCCTAACTAGGGCTATATAGTGAGACCCTGTCTCAAGAAGAAAAAATTAAGAAGACAGGCTCCTTAGTGGTCTTTCCTTTGGGCAGGAGAATCAGTATGTGACAGAGAGGAGACAAAGGGGAAATAGGAAGGAAGGAACCCAAAAATATGATTCTGGATTCTAGATCCCCACCAGACAGACCCAGGAGGTCTGCTGGAAAGGGGTTCGTGGGTGGGCAGGGCGGGGATGGGAGTCTCTGTGGGCAGTCAGATGGTATGGGGGTCACTGGGGCCAAGATTCTCTCCGCAGGTGGTTAGAGAAGCTGGGCCTCTTGCCATCTCCAGGACCTGCCAGCGCTGGAGGAGGAACTGACCACAGCTCTGTACCTTCCCAGGACTTCCTTCTCACCCCATAATTATGTGATTAGTCACTGGTGGTTCTGGGGAGCTGGCTTAGCTTCCTAAACAGGGGCCTCAAGTCTCCACACAGGTCCATGTGGGGCTGGGGCTGCTCAGACCCTGGGGGTAAGGTCCCTGCAAGCTCCATATCCTCTCAGTATAGGGAGACATAGGTGCCACCTCCTTGCTTCTTCTGGGTGTCTATGGCTCTCTAAAGGCTGGGCCTGGCAGCACCTGGCAAGCTGGGGGGTGGTGAATAATTTTGAAAATAAGTGGCTTTTGGGTTTCCAGCATCCCAGGTTCACTAACTTCTGAGACAAAAACACCTGTGTTTTGGCTCGCCCTTCTTAGAAAAGCAATTCCCTTTATAGCCTAGGGCAAAAGTAGTATAGGCAGTCACTGCTTGGCAAAAAGCTGGAGGGACAATCACTGAGGACAGATTCCCTGGCAGCCTGCCCTCTGTACTCCTCAACTCAAGCCCTGTGACCAGACACTCCTGAAGGGTGATACAGTCGCTCCTCCAGCATCTTTCTGCTCACAGCTGGGAGGAAGGGTGGGCCACTGAGGACCAGCCTGGGTGGGGCAGCTGGGGGCTCCTGAAGCAAATTTAGAGATGCACTTTCTTGGTCTTTCCAAGAGAAAAGCTCATCTAAGGCACAGCCAACCCAGGAGGAGATGCATAGGGAAGGTGTAGGAATTGGGCTCCCAGGAGGATGAGTAAACTCAGAGAGATAATGAGAAATTTGCAAGGACCATGCAGGCTGGGGAGACGGCTATGCAAACCCAGATGCTGCGCTGAAGACTACTGGGTCAGGCCTCTGTGGGAAGTCCGCTGGCAATGCAGTTCCTGTACCCACCCTCCACTCACCCAATCAGAGGCTGAGGCCCATGATCAGTGACAAGCTCCCCCAAGCTTGACTCGGACAGAATGGGAGCCATTGGAGCAGGCAGACCTGAGGCCTCCCATCTAAAAGGAGCCTGGATTCTCCCTTGGGGAGAGAGCAGTGTCCTGAGGCAGGACTGGTGGGTACTGGATGCCACCTCCTCCAGGGGCACACAGGGCACAGATTTTGGAGCACATTTGGGAGGAACTACTTCTCCATCTATGATACATTTGAGCACAGAGAGGTCACATGAGTTGGCTAAGATCTCTCAGCTAGTGAGTGGCAGGATGGGCATGAAAAACAGAATTGCTAGAATGCTCCTGACCGAGTCCTCTTGTCCATCCTCTCCCCTCTCACCCTTCCTCAGGCTCCCCAGGAACCCACAGTCTCTCTGCCCTGTGCACCTGTTAGAGCCTCTTGGTTCTCTCCCTGCCGAGAGCTGTCCATCTGAGGCTCTACAAGACTCTCACAGCACCCAGAAGAGAATCTCACCTTCCTGCTTAGGAGCGAGAAGGCCAGTACAGGGGTCCTTCCTCTTCTTCCTGCACAACCTGTTCCCACATAAGTCGTTCGCCTGCCCTGCTTCCTCCAAGGGACCTCAGTCTCCTGTCCCTTGCCACTTGGCTTTCTGCTCTCTTCTGCCATGTTGGCATATTGTACTTGTGGTAGTTTGAATGTAGTTGACCCCCATAATCTAACAGAGAGTGGCACTCTTAGGAGGTGTGGCCTTGTTGGAGTGGGTATAGCCTTGTTGGAGGAAGTGTGTCACTGTGGGGGGCGGGCTTTGAGGTTTCTTATGCTGGGGTACCACCCAGTGTGTCAGTCGACTTCCTGTTGCCTGCAAGATGTCAGACCCTCAGCTTCAGCACCACGTCTGCCTACATGCCACCATGCTCCTCATCGTGATGATAATGAACTGACTCTGACACTATAAGCAAGCCACCCCAATGAAATGTTTTAGTTATGAGGGTTGCCATGGTCATGGTGTCTCTTCATGGCAGTGAAAACCCTAAGACAGTACTCTTGTAAACCTGCACCCCTCTACTGCACAGAGTCCCTTTATAGGTCCTGAGGCCATACCCTCCTGACCCTGTCCTGTTTTCCTGTCAGGGAGCTGGAAACATGGGAGCTGAAAGGCCAGACTCCCACCCCGATCTCCTGTCTAGTACAGAAAGGTCATTGCTAGCTTCTGGGTTTAGGGCAGGAGAGAGGCCAGGAAGACAGCATGGAGCTGGCTGGAGCTGAAGCCACCAAGCCATGAAGGGCTGTAGGCTAGGCTGCATGTGGTCAGCCAGCTCCCCCACAGTCCAGACTCTATCTGGGCCCCAGAACCACCATCTACCCCCTTCCCAGCTGTGGGCACACTCTTTAGCACTGCAAAGCGCCTAGCTCTGCCAGGTTAATGATTCTGGCAGGCGCAGACAGAGGGATGCCCTGTAGCCTTCACATGTCTCCGGGGCTGTCATGTGGAAAAGATACCACAGTGGGGGGCAAGGGGAGGAAGCTGTGGGGGGCAGGTTCAGCGCTGCTTGAACGCCTGAGAGAGGATGAGCTATGTAGAGGGTGGGGGCTCCCTTAGGCTGTCTCATTTATTACCCCACTAGGCAGTTAATGATTAGACCTTTTTATAGGCAAGGAAACTGAGGCCCAGGGCCATTTGCCAGGTCTGTGGCTGAGTCTGGGCTGGAGCCCAGGTCTCTGGTGCAGAAGGAGGGCCAGGGAAGACAGGCTAGCCTTGCAGCTGTTATGCTCACTAGAGACAAAGACAGGGGTGAGCCTGGGCTAGAGCAGTCAGTGAGCATCCTGTCAGCATTGTGTTCAAGCACACTTTGTTGTCTGGTTAAATGATGTTCATCCCATTGTCCTTCCAAACCCAGATTCTAGGGCTCCAAGACATCTTTGGGAGATAGAAGAACTGTGGAAATCCCAGAGTCACAATGAGAATCTTACCCATGAATCCCTGTGCCAGAAACTGGGCTAAACTTTCTGAGTCACCTCTTAGACATGCTCACAACAATGGTACTGCAATTCCATCCCCATTTTCCTTATGGGGAAACTTGAAGCTCAGAGACACAAAGCAACCTGCCTAAAACCACACAGCTAGTGAGGGGCAGGAGCAGGGCTGAAGGCCAGCGCTGTCACCAGACAGCTTTCTACTTGTGGCCTGGCCACCCAGAACCCTATGCCCAGCGTGAGACCGTGCCTGTCTGCCAGGAGGCAGCAGGAGGGCACTGAGGGTGTCCTAGACCTAGGAGCCCTCTTATCAACCAGGGTTCAGATTTTCGCAATGTTCAAAGTCCTTGTGCCTCCTCAGAGGAGGCAGAGATGCTGAACATAGGGTAGAGCTGGGGAAGGACCAGGCTGGACTCTGGACACCAAAGCCATGTAGTGGGAACAGCATTGGGTCTCCCCATAGTCCACCCAGCCCTTTGTGTGACCCATGAAATGGGATGGGGTGAAACCAGTAGGGTTCGGTGGCTCATGCTCCAAGTCTAGCATCCTTCTCTGTGACCCTAGAGTACAGGCCAAGGAGCCCACTTGCTGAGAAGTAGCGTGATGAAGAAGGAAAGAATGCCTATGCACCAGTCCTAGCTCAGGGCCTTGAAACTGTGTGACCTTGGTCCAGGTACCTGCCCTCTCTGAGTATCCATGCTCACGTGCAGAGTAAGGTTGACAGAAGAAATCATTGAGAGTGTTCCAAAGGGGGTACTTTGTCTATACAAACTGTGAAGTGGCCTTAACCCCCTGTCCCATGGCCTCTGAAGTCCTTCCCAATACCCCAGGCTATTCAAAAGTGCCAGGACTAAATTGCAACCATACCTACCAACAGGATGTCAGCAACCACTGCCCAGTTGCAAGACAGAAGGAGCTCCCCGAGGGCCAGGAACACCTGTGGACAAAGGATATCCTGGATGAGACTGCCCCCAGCTCAGGCACTCATCCCTCCCAAGTCTCTCCTCAGTTGTGCAGAGGAAAAACTGAGGCTCCCCAGAGGAAGGCATGTGGAGACAGATGGGTGTCTGGAGCGTCTGGAACGGCAGCCCCCAGGATGGATAGGCCGGTTGCCACTGAGACCCCCAAGATGAGCACCAGGCTCCAGGTGTGAGGACCCTGGTTTGTGGCCCTCAAGACCCAGCCCTTGGGGATCATCCATGGAGCCCTAGAAGGAGGAGTCAACAGAGCTACTGCTAGAGCACTCGGGACAAAAAGGCAGAGGTCTCGGCTTGCCCACCCTGTTTTCTCCTGAGGACTTCGTACAGCGGTAAGGTCCCGGAGACCTCCAGAATGGCTTCTCCCAGGCACCTTCCCCAGACCCCACACCCCCAGAGCTGGCCTTAGCACAGCCATTGTGTAGACAAAGGTAATTCCTACTCAAGGCCAAGGTTTTTCTCAGGTCACAGCTGGCCCAGGGCAAAGCCAGCCTGAAACACAAGGCTTCGGGCCCCTGTCCAGTGCCCACCCCCTGCCTTGCTCCCGGTGTCCGGTGCTGCTGGCCGGACTTACCCAGCTTTCTGAACCACGCTACCTCGTGCCAGAGGATTAGGACAATCCTCATTCCCCTCACTCAAGAAAAGCTTAATGAAGCTGCTGAAGAAAGAGGAGGAAAGGCTCACTTCTCCCAGCTCCAGAGAACTTGCTGCCAGGGTGGAATTAGTTATCCTGGAGTCACGGGGTTATGCCCAAAGCAGCACAGGCTTGGGAACTCAAAGGCTTGAGATCCCAAAGGCAGAGAAATTAAAACAAACAAACAAACAAACAAAAACAAACCACCACCAGAAAGGACACCTACTCTATGCCAGGGGTCACCACTCCATTACCCCTCTCCAGTCAGGTAATTTGATAAGGTTATCATCACACCCATGTCACAGATCAGGGCACCCAGGCCACTTTCCAGAGAGACCCTCTCCTCTGTGTCTGACTTGTACATGGTGAGTTTGGGAAGGCCTTTGACCTGAAGGAGCTCCCAGGGGCCTCCAGTGGCTGCCTGGGAGGAGTCAGAAGGGGAGGGAGCCCTGGGCAGGGGTAACCCTAGCAGATACCTAGGGGCAGTCAGGATGGGCTAGAAAGAGCTGGGGTACCCAGGAGGCGGAAGTCCTACAAACAATGCCTGGCAGACGAGCCTTGTGGTGGTGACAGGAGGCTGGAATGTGCCTTCACACTGGGTGGGGCGGGAGAATAACCCATCCCGTGAAAGAAGGATAGAACAGAGGCCAAGCGGCTCTTGTGATCTCTCCACCCAACCCAGAGGCCTGTGGCTGCTGCTTTTGGCCCTTGGTACCCAAACTGGGAGGCCCTTGAGGTCAGGGTGGGTCTCCTTCTAGACTTAGGACAAAGTTTGAGCACCCACAGTAGTGGGAAGCAGGAAGTCACTGGTGGGCAGGACTCGGGTGAGGCCCAGGCAGCCACAGCCCTGCATTCCATCTTGGCAGGGCCTGTCAACCCAGATTCTGGACCACATGAAAGCCTGGCCAAGTGCACCTGCCCTCTCCGTGGACGCCTGTGATCAATTCACCTCTACCTGAGTGAGAAGCTTCTCCTCTGCACGGCCTTCAGCCTGCCTGAGACCTCCCTTCCTCCATACAGGATGATCACCCATTGCTGGAGGGGCAAACTCTCCTGTGTGGTATCACCCCTGCCCTCTCCACACCCACGGGCCATGCTGAAATATACCTTTTCCTGCTTCCAGCTGGACTAGGGTGGATCCTGGTCCCAAAATAGAGCCCCTCAGAAGGAGGCTGCAGCCACAATGGGGCCTTTCAAGATGAACAAGCTGCCTAGGGGTGCCAGGTTTCCTCAGACACACCTGGAAACAGGCACCATGCCACCAAATCCATCACTCTATTTGCGGCTTTGAGGGGCAGCGGGCCAGTGGAGAGAGCCTGCCTTCTAATCCCATAATTACAGAGGTTCTTGAGGTAGTGGAGGTTTAGGCTCCTAGGCTCAAGGAGTAGCATTGTCACAAAGGGTGGGACACCTGCTGGGGGACCTTGGGAAGGTCCCCACACCTACCTAGACAGGCACCAACACACTGTGCTTCCAAAGCTGGAAACCTGGTTACACACACTTGTGGTCCCCATAGGCAGGGTGCAAATCCAGTCTCCATTCAGTAACTTCCATGATAGAGTCAGACTCAGCTTCAAATAAAAACCAAGCAAACACGGCCAGCCATAGCGGTATATGCCTGTAACCTCAGCACATGCCTGTAACCTCAGCCATGGTGCTGCATGTTTGTAACAACCTCAGCCATGGTGCTGCATGTTTGTAACAACCTCAGCCATGGTGCTGCATGTCTGTAACAACCTCAGCCATGGTGCTGCATGTCTGTAACAACCTCAGCCATGGTGCTGCATGTCTGTAACAACCTCAGCCATGGTGCTGCATGTCTGTAACAACCTCAGCCATGGTGCTGCATGTCTGTAACCTCAGCACATTTTCCAGGCCAGCATGGGCTATGTAGTAAGATCCTGTCTGAAAGAAAGAAAGAGAGGGGAGGGAGGAAGGGAGGGAGGGAGGGAGGGAGGGAGAGAGGGGAGGGAGGGAAGGAAGGAAGGAGAGACAGAGAGAGAGAAAGAGAGAGAGAAGGAGGGAGAAAGCAGAAAGCAAAGCAGCAGAAGTGAGGTGACTCAGCAGGTAAACACACTTACTATCAGTCTTAAGGATCGTAGGCTTAGGAACTGGGCTCCACATGGTAAAAGCATAGAACTGACTTATATTGTGCTACACACACACACACACACACACACACACACACACACACAATTTTTTTAATAAAGGAAAGAAAGAAGCCAGGCATGGAAATGCACACCTTGTAGTCCCAGCACTTGAGAGGTTGAACCATCCTGAGCTACAGAGTGAAACAGCATTTCAAAAAGAAAGACAGAGAGGAAGAAGGAGAAAACAAACAAACACACTCAGGGCTGGCCAAGGTGGCTCATCAGGGAAAAGCATTTGCCAGCAAGCCTGACAGCCCTAGTTCTATCCTGAGCTGGATACCAAGGGTGGAAGGAGAGAGACTCAACATCCCCAACTGTCCTCTGACCTCCACACATGTCACACACACTGCACACACTAAATAAATAAATGCTTTTTGGATTAAACATTTTGTTTTGTTTTTCGAGACAGGGTTTCTCTGTGTAGCTTTGCGCCTTTCCTGGAACTCTCTTTGGAGACCAGGCTGGCCTCGAACTCAGAGAGATCCGCCTGCCTCTGCCTCCCAAGTGCTGGGATTAAAGGCGTGCACCACCACCGCCCAGCCTTACACATTTTTTTAATCTCCAGTTTTGAAGAATTAGGTCAACTGCTCAGATCCAAGTCCCTCTTGGACAGTCACATACACCTCACATTGACATGTCCCCTAACTTGTTCCCCTTAGTCTCTCCCCATCACTGTTCCTGTCTAGTATGGCTGAGCCAGCCAGGACGCAGGCGCAGACTGGTTGCTAGCAGCTGCCAAATCCCAATGCCTGCTGACCCTGCATGACTCTTCATCCTGCATCCTAGATGCTCCCTCAGTGTGCCTCCTCCTGCTCATCGATGATGACTTGACCCAGGCCTCCCCAGTTTCTCAGACCCTATCATCTCCCTCAATACCCGCCCAGAGGGGACTTCCAAAGGGGAAATCTGGCTCTGCCTTCGGCTCCTCCTCGAGGCCTGGTGGCTTCCCTGTGCCCTGACTTAGTGCCTGATGGTATGAGGGCCTGGGAACACTGCCTAGGGCCTGAGAAATGGGCTGTGCTGGAGAGCCCCTGACCTCTGACATTTCATCCTCAAGCTGGGCCAGTGACAATTGCTGTGTTTGGCTTTAGTCATCCTAGCCAGAGAAGCTTGCATACATTCCACACATGTTTACACTGTCACTCATCCTCACAGACATACCACACACACACGTGCAACAACATAAACATACATAGATTCCTGCACACACAACTACAAGGCCTCACACATGTTCACATAAGCTTCAATACACATGCATGCACACACAGTCAAAAACCTGAGATACACAAACAACACTCACATATCAATGTACACACATATGCAGGTAACAGAGGAGATAAACAAAATATACCAAAACAGGTATGGTACCAGGTATGGAGCAAGCCCTAGCTTGCTACTTGGGAGGCTGAGGCAGGTGATCACTTGAGTCTAAGAGTCTGAGCCAGTCTGGGCAACATGGTAAGACACTCTCTCAGAAACAAAAACCAAACTACATGATGAATCACTTAGTATTGGTGTTAGTAGAGTCACAGGCTGAGCAGTAGCTGAAGAACAGCCTACCATGTACCTACACAACACTGTGGTCTTATAACAGAGCCAGCAAGTCATACATACTCTCTCTCTCTCTCTCTCTCTCTCTCTCTCTCTCTCTCTCTCTCTCACTCACACACACACACACACACACACACACACACACACACACACAACACACATTCACTCATTCTGTACACATTCATGCACAAAACATACACACACTCATGTCTTCACACATGCACAACTCTCATCACAAATACATACAAAAGTAGGTGCGTGCGCATGCACACACACACACACACACACACACAAACCACACACACAAAGAAGAAGGGTCTATCCTGGGCAGGGTCAGTTCCCAAGGGCCTATGTCTTCAAACTGAGCCCATCTCAGCCTCCAAATTGGGCAGTTACTGATCTCTGAAAAATGGATTCTAAGACCCTTTAGAAGGGAGAAGGCCACTGTCCCCCCTGAACTCACAGAACCTAGGAAAAAATGAGCAAACCTCTTCCACTTATGTAGTGATGCCACATTCAGCATGGCTGAGTCAGCCAGGACACAGACCCAGAGTGCAGCCTGGTGGCCAGCAAGCTGCCATGTGCCTGGCATGCTCTACCCATAGTCCTGCCAACCTGTAATGACAGGGGCTGGCATGGGGCACAAGGGCACTGACTGGTCCCCAGAGGCCAGCAGCCACCCAGCAACCTGCTAAGCTGGCAGCTGGAAGGCGAGGCAGCAAGCTCCGGGGTCCTCCTGGGGAATCCTGTCAGGGTGTGAGCTTTCCTGATAGGCTGTGCTGCCATGTAAGGAGAGACGCCTGTGGGATCCTCGCATGATGGTGGCGCTCTTTAAGCCCCACTGAGCCATGCCTAAGGGTGGGGTGCTGATTACTCAAGCCCAAGAGCAGAAGGCTTCTCCCAGAAGTCCTCAAAGGTAATATTGGGAAGTGGTAAGAGAATTTTGAAGATATGAAGCACTGCTGGCACTATGCCAGGAGCCCACCCTTAGGTGACCTGAGACCACAGTTCCAGTGGACACACATCTTGGCTGATCCTGGACAGCCTCGGGAGTCCTCAAGGCTGAGATGGACAGCAACCTCAGCCAATGTCAAGTGCCACAGAGATGCCCATGCTGGCTCTGCCCCACTCTACCTTGGGTAGGGAGCAAATTCAATGTCCTGATCAAGTTTGGGTTGGAGAGGGTCTTAGAGGTCATCTGAGGCAGCTCCCGGGTAAAGACGGCGGCCAAGCTTGCATCATAGGCTTGCCTTCTCTCCAGAAGCCAAAAGTGGCAAGGCAGGGGAAAGTGTTTTTCACCAAAGACAAGAACAAAATGTAATGAAATAAACATTAAATACTGGCAGGCAAGCAGAAAGGCAGATGATGCTGCAGCATCTCCTTCCCAGCGTCTCCTCCCCAGAGCCACTCTACAAAACCTTCCACTCTGCAGGAGAATAAAGCCCATGGATGTCCTTAGCAGAGAGCCAGTGGGACAAGTTACTGCAAAAATGAGGAACGTGAACAGTGACGCCTACCCTGCCTCCACCAGCCTGAAGGCAGCCCCCGATTCCAAAAGAGGATGCACCCACCAATTACACAGAGGAGCCCTGCTGCACACAGACAGCATTTACCTAAATCCTGCCTAGGAGCAGAGCCCAGGTGTCCTACAAAGACTCCTTCCCACCTGGTTCTGCAGTTCCCTCAGGGGATAGAAAAGTCTATGGGACCTAATGTTCAACCCAAACTACAGCCCCTGTGCAGAAGAGGACAGCCACAGAGAAGCCTGGACCACAGTCAAGAACTCGGAGAGAACAGCCAGTGCAGTGTCTGAGCAGAGCTACCCACACCCAGGGTGGGGGGATGTGATTTATGAGATTTGTGTACACCATGGGAACTGTGCAGGAAAATAGAAAGGGGAGAGAGAGGTAAAGGAGGGGAGGGAAGGTAGAGAAAGGAGGAGATGAGAAAAAAAAGAGAAAGAATAGAGAGGTAGAAAAAAGGTAGAAAGAGAAGTTAGGAAACTCTCTCTCTCTCTCTCTCTCTCTCTCTCTCTCTCTCTCTCTCTCTCTCTCTCTCTCCTTTCCAAGACAGGGTTTCTCTGTGTCGCCCTGGCTGTTCTGGAACTCTCTGTAGACCAGGTTGGCCTCAAACTCAGAGATCCTCCTGCCTCTGCTTCCGAGTGCTGGGATTAAAGGCGTGCACTGCCACACCCAGCTCACCTGATCTCTGATAGGAAGGAAAAGGGGCTAGAGAGATGGCTCAGTGCTTAAGCGTGGCTCTGCTTTTCCAGCACACATCAGACAGTTCATAAATGCCTGTAACTCCAGTTCCAAGGGATCTAACACATACTGTCCTCTGGCTTCCATGGGCACTGCACATGTGTGTCACACACACACACACACACACACACACACACACACACAAAGAGAGAGAGTATGCATTCACGCATACACGTGAAATAAAAACAATGTTTTTAAAAAAGAAAAGGAAAAAAAGGAGAGATAGGATCACAAACAAGGAAGAGAGAGAGAGGCAAGGAGGAAGGGAAGGAGAGGAAAAGGGGAGGGGAATGGGGCAGAAGATCACCTAGAAGGCAGATGGGAAGAGAAGGCACACAAGCATCCTCATAGTTGTTTCAGACTATAGGAGAATATAAGAAGGCTATGCATTCACTACAGGAAGTGCTCACAGACAAAGCCTGTCCTCGGGAGGATAAGACATAAAGGGAGATGACTTACCTGAGGAAATATTACTAAATGGAAGAGCAAAACCACAAACAATAACTACATGGAGCTAACACATTAAAAATAGTCTCACTTCCTAGTGGTTGCTAAGAGGACAACAAGAAAAAAATCATAGAAGTGAGTGACTTGGAGGATGGGCAAAGATGAGCAAGGCACAAAACTAGGCCGGTGAGTTACCGAGACATGCGATTAAGGAGGTGCCTGCTCTCAGGGCCAAAGACTTAGGAGTGACTGGCTACCTTCTCACATTTTGCTTCATTGATAATCTGCTAGCCTCATGCAAGTACCAGCCCCGACCATGACCCAGCACAAGGAAAAGAAAACTGTCAAACCTAAGAAATACTCCAAGAGATGAAAGAGGAAGGACCCGCTAGTGAGTGCAGTAGGAAAGCATTGTCATGACCTACTCTGGGATGCTGCGGAGCACCTGCCAGGGCACACTTCCCGGCTGTGAGGAGTGGCTTCCTGAAATCCTTGCCCTCTAGTCAGCCCCCTGTCCCTAGAGCCAGCCGTACCTGGCAACTTGCTTTGAATGAGTAAATTCCAGCAAAGGGTGTGGGATAACATTTCCGTGACTGGGCTGTAAAATACTGTTTCTTCCTTCTTAGCATTTCACTGTCCTCTCAGGCTGCATGCTTTGACCGAGCAAACTGCTAAGTCAAAGAAGCCGTTGATGGAGAGTGTAGCTCAGTGCGAAAGACCATGCCTACCTTGCTTGAGGCCCTATGACTGATCTCAAGACTGTAAAATAAAATAATAATATAAAATACCACACATCAAGAAACTGAGAGGCAACAATCAGCAAGGAAAGGGGGCTCTCCAACCCAAATCTGAATTCTGCTGGGAGCCACTAGTGAGTCTGGCAGCCTTCCCCAGCCCACCAGAGACCTTGACCAATACCTCAGTTGCACCCTTAAGGAAGACAAAGCCCCCCCCCCCTAAGCTGTGCCTGTATTTGTAGCCCACACAGACTATGGGACAACAATATTTGTTTTATATTGCTGTGTTTGGGGGTGATTTGTTACACAGCAATAGAGACTAATACCCTGACTAAGCTATCAGATTTCAAGAACAAAGAATGAAATATCTTGGTACCCACAAGGGGAAAAAAATAAAAGGATCAACACTAAGGATTTTTTTTTTTTTTTTTTTTTTTTTTTTTTTTTTTTTTTTTGGTTTTTTGAGAGGGTTTCTCTGTGTAGCTTTGCGCCTTTCCTGGAACTCACTTGGTAGCCCAGGCTGGCCTCCAACTCACAGAGATCCGCCTGCCTCTGCCTCCCGAGTGCTGGGATTAAAGGCGTGCACCACCACCGCCCAGCTAACACTAAGGATTTTAAAGACCAAGGCTGGACTTGGTAGCGTATGTGTTTAACCCCTGCACTTGGGAAGCAGAGGTAGTGGATCTCTGTGAGTTGGAGGACAGCCTGGTCTACATAGTGAATTCCAGGATATCCTGAGTTACATAGTAAGACCCTGTCCCGGAAAAACAAAAAATTAAAATTACAAGAAAAAGGAAGAACTGGACACTGGGGCACATGCTTGTAATCTCAATAGTCAGGAGATGGACGTAGAAGGGTCACTAGTTTGAGTGTGAGGCCAGCCTGGGCTATGTAGTAAGGAGACAGATTAGAGAAGCCCTACCTGCCCTGGGAGCATTAGGCCAGGGATTGGGCACAATTAAGCATCCTAAGGCAATTCTGGTAAACACCATTAAGAATGATAATTTGGGGGTGGAGAGATGGCTCAGTGGTTAAGAGCACTTGCTGCTCTTTCAGGGGACCCAAGTTTAATTTCCAGCATTTACATGGTGGTCCACAACCATCTATAACTCTAGTTACAGGGAATCTGATGCTTTCTTATGGTCTCTATGGGCACCAGGCATGCATGTGGTGCACATACATACATGTGGGCAAAACACTCATTCACATAAAAATTTAAAAAAGAAAGAAAGAACTTTAATTTTGGTGTTTGGGTCATGGTTCAGTCAGTAAAATACTTGTTTACTGAAGGCCTGAATTCAGATGCCCAGTATCCACGTAAAGAGCCAGGTGTAGGGGCTTTTGAGTGTAATCCCGGTACTCCAGAGGCAGAGCTAGGAAAAAGGAGGACTTCTGGGCCTTGTTGGTAAGCCAGTCTACCTGGGTCAGTGAGGTTGGGTTCAGTGGGAGAGCTTGTCTCAAAAAATACAGTGGAGAGCAATCGAGGAAGATACTGGATGCCAACCTCGGGCCTCACATGCACACAAAAATGAATAAATACATAGTTCATTTAGGGAATGCTAATTTTGTGATAATTCTTTGAGATATACTTCTTGATATTTGTTTCCTTCGAATAAATTTCAACTATTGGCAGCAAGCTCAAGCATTTGAGGGACAGTTGTCAGGTCCTGTCCCACGCCTGGCTGCCTCCAGCAGGGAAATGTCAGCCAAGCAGCCTGTTACTAAACAACAGCCTAGCCATATTTGATTTTTGATTTTTGTTTTTGTTGTTGGTTGACCTGATTTAGCTTGTTGTTGTTGTTGGACAGGGTGTTGTTTTTTAAGATTGGGTCTCTGGGAACCTTGATCTGAACAGCTAAGGATAACCTTGAGCTTCTGATTCTCCTGTCTCCACCTTCTGAGTACTGCAATGACAGAGGTATACCACTATATTCAGTTTATGTAGAGTTAGGGCTCAAACCCAGGACTTCATCCATTTTAGGCAAGCACTCTACCAACTGAGCTACATCCCCAGCCCTGGTTTTACTGTTTTGAGTTAAGATCTCATCTGGGCAGCTCCGTCTCACCTGGTATTCCCTAGTCAGAATGGCCTTGAACTCCCCCCTCCTGCCTCAGCAATTCTGGGTGCTGGGATTAAAGGTCTGTACATCAACTGACTCCTTTAAGTCCTCCACGACCACTCTGGGGAACACTCCACTTCAGTCAAATGACCACTGAAATGCCAGGACTCCTGCTCCAGAAGGCCTTGGTCTAGTCACGCCTGCATCACAAGCCTTGGGAACTCCAGATGATGCTGCTTGTCCTGAAGCTGTTCTCTCAGGCCAGGAAGGAGCACTTCACAGTGCCTCCAGGTCTATAACTGATCCTTACATAGGGCCTTTGGTTGGTAGAGCTTGAACAATGAGCTGTGGTTAGTGAAAATTATAATGTCACATTTGCATTTTATAGCTATACCACGACCCTTTGCTGTTTGGCCCACTTTGGGGGACACCCTCCTGGGATACCCGGTGAAGTTAGAACAGTGGAAGGCTTCTCCTTAAATGCTCTTTTCCCATCCAAGTACTAACCAGGCCTGACCCTGCTTAGCTTACGAGATCATACGAGATCGGGCACATTCAGGGGATTTAGCTCAGTGGTAGAGCACTTGCCTAGCAAGCACAAGGCCCTGGGTTCGGTCCTCAGCTCTGAAAAAAAAAGATGCTCTTTTCTTGTTTGCTGGTCTCTATTGTGGGTAAGCAGAACGAGCCGGTAACATGTTGGTTGTGGCGGCGGTGGCGGCGGCAGCAGCAAACAGGCAGTGGCCGCAGCCATAAGGTAGCTGAACAGTTGTAGAAATGGTAAGGATCACAAGTGGTGGAGACAGCAAAGGATGGTGGAAATACAGAAAGCAGAAGCTATAAAGAGCCAAAGATTACAGGTGGAGGGCCATAGTCCCCAGAAGAGGTCCAGGGGACTGTCGGGTTTTAAAAGCCAAGAATCCCAGCACTCAAAGCTTAGGAGCTATAACGCCCGCTCGCTGACTGTTACTGATCGCTGCCCCTCACTGCGGCTTAAACAGCAAGGATTGGACTATCTGGGAATGCCCAGCCACTGGCAATCAAAAGTCAGAGCAATGTCATCCAACCTGAGCACCTACAGCCATAGGTCTCTGGCTTCTATGGCCTAAAACGATACACTTCTGGACTCCACAGTGTGCAGTGGTTCTCAACCTTCTTAATGCTTTGACCCTTTAATAAAGTTCCTGTTATGGTGACCCCAAACTATATAATTATTCCCATTGCTACTTCAAAACTGTAACTTTGTTACCGTTATGAATCATAATGTAAACATCTGAGCCAGGCGGGGGTGGTGCACACCTTTAATACCAGCACTCGGGAGGTAGAGCCAGGCAGATCTCTGTGAGTTTGAGGCCAGCCTGGTCTACAGAATGAGTTCTAGGAAAAAGGCACCAAGCCACACAGAGGAACCCTGTCTCGAAAAACCAAAACAAAAAACAAAACAACAAAAAAACAACAAAACATCTGATATGCAGGATATCTAATATGTGACCCCATGAAAGGGTTATTTGACCCACAAAGGTCATGACCCACAGATTGAGAACCACTGGCTTAGAGCTATGAGTCTATCAACCCAACCCCTAAGCCTTCAGCACCCAAGGGCCCGGGACTACCTATGCAGGAAGAGCTCGTTCTCATGTACTCATGGTTTCCATCTGAGTAGAGCAAAAATAATGAGATTGTTTCAGAAAAGGAAAAAAAAAAACTATTTCAACCCATTTAACCCCAAAATGCACCCACTTTGGAGGTGACATAAAATAAAGAACTCAGCTATAGAGAATCTATGTATACAGACTGATAATGAGCACCGGCTTCATTTAAATATGGGACCACTGTCAAGCAGCTACGGCGATTATGCACAGAGAACAGATTGTGGATGTTATAACTCTAGAAAATGTAAAAATAAAAATAACAAAACTTGGGAGGTTAGGGAGAGAAGGAGGGATGGAATTCTCTTTCCTAGCTGATATTGGTCAATAAATCCAAACTTTTGCAACCAATTTGAATCTAATACTTTTGACTTCACCTCGGTTTCTTCAGGAAGAATCACATGAGTGACACACACTCTGTGATTCTGTTTCTACAAAGTGTCTAGTAAAGGCAAGCTAGAAAGACAGTAAGTCAACTGGTGGCTGCCTAGGCCTGGGGAGAAAAGAATAGATGGTGTAGAGATGGGGAGTATCTTAGTTATCTTTCTGTTGTGATAAGACACCATGACCAATGCAACTTATAAGAGAAAGAGTTTATTTTGAGCTTACAGTTTCAGAGGGTGAGTCCACACCATCATGGTGGGGAGCATGGCAGCAGGCAGGCAGAGCACTGGAGTAGTAGCTAAGAGCTCACATCTTGAGACAACAACTATGAGACATGAGAGCTAACAGAATGGCATGGGCTTTTGAAATCTCAAAGCCCACCTCTAGTAACACAACTTCTCCAAGGGCCAGGAAGTGAAATGTAGTGGTTTGAAGGAGAATGGCCCCCATAGGCTCATATGTTTGAATACTTGGTCCCCAGCTGATGGAACTGTTTGGGAAGGACTAGGAGGTGTGGCCTTGTTGGAGGAGGTGTGTCACTGGTATCTTATCACAGCAGTAGAAAAGTAAGACAGGAATGACAGCCAGTGAGGACAAAGCCTCCTTCTAGAGTGATGAAACATTCTAAAATCAGTGCAGGAGCTGGGCATAATTGCATGTACCTGGAGTCCCAGCACCTGGAAGGCTGAGGCAGGACAATCACTTTGAGCCCAGGGATTCAAAACCAGTCTGAGCAACATAGCAAGTCCTTATCTCAAAAGGGAAAATCAATGTAGGAATGGTCACATACCTCTGAATACTTAGGAAACCATGAGCTACACACTTTAAATATGTGAGTTGTATGATATATGAATAATATCTCAACAAATCTGTTCTAAAAATTACAAAGTAGGCCTGTGAGATGGCTCAGTGGGTAAGGGCTCTTGTTGCCAGGGCTGACAATCTAAGTTCAATTCCCCACTCACATGATGGAAAGACAGAACATCATCCTGCAAATTGTCTCTTAACTTCTACATGCACATCATAGCATCTGCACACACAGGCACATGCACACATGCACAAACACAAAATAAGCAACTGAATGTAAAAAAAAAAAAAAAGTTGTTTAAGGTGCTGGAGAGATGACTCAGTGGTTAAGAGCTCTCCCAGAAGACTTGTGTCCAATATTCAGCACCCACATCGTGGCTCACAACTGTCTGTAACTCCAGTTACAAGGGATCTAACACTTCTGGCCTCCATGGCCATCAGGCACACACATGGCACACAGGCATGCATTCAGGCAAACCAATCATGAACATAAAATAAAATAACAATAACTTGTAAAAGTTATTTAATGGGCTGGAGAGATGGCTCAGAGGTTAAGAGCACTGACTGTTCTTCCAGAGGTCCTGAGTTCAATTCCCAGCAACCACATGGTGGCTCACAACCATCTGTAATGAGATCTGGTGCCCTCTTCTGGCCTGCAGTCCTACGTGTTGTATACAAAATAAATAAATAAATCTTTTTTTTAAAGTTATTTAATATCACGTGACCACATGACCCCAGTTGAATGAAGATATTTCTGACTTTCTGAGCATAGTGGTACATGCCTGTAATCTCAGCATGTGGGAGGCTGAAGCAAGAAGTTGCCACAAGTTTGAGACCAGCCTTGGCTCCACACTGAGTTCCAGGCCAGCCTAGGCTACAGTGTGAGCCTCTGTCTCAAAATAACAACAACAAAGGTGTTTCTAGTGAACCATAAACCAGGGAATGGGTACAGAAAGACAAACAGAATGATGGTCATCTACTGAAACATACATGGATAGAAATGTATATAAGTATCAGTTTCTTCTTTGTGCTTTCTGAGTTACTTCATTTATTTACTTTCTTTTCTGAGATAGAATCTCACTGTGTACTTCTGGAATTCAGTATGAAGAGCAGGTTAGCCTCAGACTCACAAAGACCGGCCTCCTCTGCCTCTCTGCCTCTGCTTCTCAGGTGCTATTGAACCTGGCAACCACTGGGAAAAATATATATACATATACATATACATATACATATGCATATACATACATACATATATACATATACATATATATACATATACATATATATATACATATATATATATATATATATATATATATAGTTTTTTTGAAGACACAGTTTCTCTGTGTAGTCTTGGCTGTCCTGGAACTCACCCTGTTGACCAGACTGGCCTCAAACTCACAGAAATCCACCTGCCTCTGCCTCCTGACCCACTAAACACTGACTTTTTAAAAGTTTCCCCCAAGTGAAATATAAATATTGGGGCTGAAAGGATGGCTCAGTAGTTAGAGTACTGGTCGCTCCTGTTTCAGTAGCTCCAGACATACATGTGGTGGTGTACATACATACATGCAGACCAACCACTCATACACTATGTGTGTGTGGGGGGGGATGTATATATAACTTGATACACCAAGTAGTCTAGACCGTTGCTCCAAACCTTGTCTGCATGATGGCAGTGCCATGCACCCCCAGCCCCTGGCCTGTGGATGCCTGGAGGATTATCCTGGTGCTGTTTCTCTTCATTCAAACGCCTGGCTTCAAGTCACCAGCCTAAAGCTCTGTCCTGAACCCCAGGCTCACACGTATCAGCTGCTCCTTGGCATCTTCAGTTGGATGTCCTAAGAGGCAGCCTGTGATGGTCCTGAGTTGTATAAGAAAGAAACTGGGGGTTGGGGATTTAGCTCAGTGGTAGAGCGCTTGCCTAGCAAGCGCAAGGCCCTGGGTTCGGTCCCCAGCTCTGAAACAAAAACAAAAACAAAAAAGACAAAATAACAAAAAAGACCAAGAAAGAAACGGAGCAAACCATGAGGAACAAGCCAGTAAGTGGCACTCCTCCACGGCCTTGCTCCAGCTCTTGCCTCCAGGCTTGAGTTCCTGCCCTGGTGTCCCTCGGCAGCAGCGATGGCCTGCAAACTTTACGATGAAGCAAACCCTTTCTTCCCCTACTCGCTTTTGAGCATGGTCTAGAGCACCGCAGCAGAAACCCTAAGTGAGACAGTGTGACCAGCTGCCCCATGCTTCTGCTGCATTGCTTCCCCCGCCACAGTGGAGTGTATCCTCCAACCATGAAGCAAAAATAAAGCCTTCCTTAAGTTGCTGTTGTCGGAGCAACAGAAAAAGCAACTAATATACATCCCAAATTTAACGTGCTTAAATTGGAACCCCACAGAACTTTAAAAACAGCCACCCTGCCCCTCCCTCAGACATCCCCTCAATAAATAGCAACTCCCTGACTCCAGTGGCTCAGGCCCCAAGCCACAGAGACACTCTCAACGACTCCCTTTCTTTCGCTCTTTACACCCAACCTGTCAGAAAATCCTGTGGCTCTACTCCCGTTACACCCCCAGAACCTGACCACTTCTCCACACTTCCTCAATGGCCAGCCTGCCCCACACCACAGCCCTCGCTGGCCTGCATCGTTGGAAAAAACTCTTCATCCCGACCTTGGCACCTCCAATCCATCTCAACACAGCAGTCAGACACAGCCCCTGCCTTTTTTATTTCAAGTTTCCCCCTTAATCTATTTAATATTTGTGCTTGTGCATGCACACAGGGGGGTCTGGGTGATCTGTGCACATACCACAAGGCCAGAGGACAGCTTGCAGAAATCAGTTCTCTCCTTCCACCGTGTTGGTCCTAGGGATCGAACTCAGGTTGTCAGGCTTGGCATCGAGCTCTCTTACCTGCTGAGCCATCTCCCTGGCCCCAGAGAGTTCCTTAAGCTGTGTGACTGACAGTTGCAAAATGGCCCCAGTTAATCCTGCTACATCATGTTCATGCCTTTGTATTGCTCAGTGAACTGCGTGGGCTCTACATCACCCTAGCCAACAGAAGAAAGCAGAAGTGATGTTCTTCCTGGGGACTAAAAGACTTTGTATCTTCCCTTTGGTCTCTTAGATGCTGTTTTGAAACCACCATGGAAGAAGCTGATCTGTTCTAACAAAGGGTACAGAGTCACGTGGGGAAGAGCCTCAGGAGACCAGTGTGGGCATTATAGCCCATCCCAGGCCAGCGCAGCCATATGGGGGAGGCAAAAAATAAAACAGGAGAGACACCGCCCTGCCACGAGGAGTAATACTTACATTTAGTGGCATTGTGATGCTAGGGATGTGGCTCAGTTGACAGAGTGCTCAGCTAGCATGCACAAAGCCCTGCTTTTGATCCCCAGCACTGTTTAAACTGTGTGCAGTGGTAAACACCTGTAATCCCAGCCCTTGGGAAGTGGAGGTGGAAGCAGGAGGACCAGAAATTCAAGGCTATGCTTGGCTACCTAGTGCGTTCAAAGCTTTCTTAGTCAGGGTGACTGTTGCTGAGATGAAACACCATGACCAAAAGCAATCTGGGGAGGAAAGGGTTGATTTCATTTACATTTCCACATCACTGTTCATTATCAAAGGAAGTCAGGACAGGAACTCAAACAGGGCAGGAACCTGGAGACAGGAACTGATGCAGAGGCCACGGAGGAGTGCTGCTTACCGGCTTACCCCTCATGGCTTGCTCAGCCTGCTTTCTTTTTTCTTTTCTTTTCTTTTTTTTCAATAACTTTTAAGGTATTTTTTTAAAATAATCAAATACTGCTTTCTTATAAAACCCAGGACCACCAGCCCAGGAATGGCCCCACTCACAATGGGCTGTGCCCTCCCTCATCAATCACTAAATAAGAAAATGCCCTACAGGCTTGCCCACAGTGTGATCTTATGGAAACATTTTCTCAATTGATGTTCTCTCTTTTCTGATGACTCTAGCTTGTGTCAAGTTGGCATAAAACTAGCCAGCAAAGAGGCCAACCTGGGCCACCTGAGACTCTATCTCAAAATAATAATGATTATAATTATTATAGTAGACTGTTTTAAGCCACTAAGTGTTGGGGTGATTTGTGAGGCAGCAAGAGATACCCACTTAGTCAACCATTAATTAGATCACTTAACTTGTATGCAGGACACACTCAATGGTCCTCACTTCTCATCTGGAACCAAGTCATCGTAGGTACAAGGTGTTAACGATCTGCATCCCCCACTTCCTATGGTCATTACCCTGACCTCATTTCCTGCACCCTGACTTGGCTCACACCATCCCTGGTACATTTCCTTGATTCCCATCGGTCACTTTCTCTTCCCTGGAGTCTCGACACCTGCTATTCCCCCTGCACAGATTGTCCTTCCCCACCTCCACATGGCTCCTCATTTGTTTCTGGTCAGCATGAAGCATTCATCACAGTGAGGGTCCTTTATCCCCCGGGCCCTTGAACTGTCACCCAATGTCCTTTTCTGTTATCCCCCACAGAGTGCGCCCTCCTCTGACATATTTTTTTTCACTCCATGTAGTATTAGAGGCTGACTCCCCCATTTCTACCTTCACCATTGATTTTAATATGGGTTAAATAATTTACTTCATCTGCTTAAAGCAAAAGGAAACAAAAAAACAGAGTCTCCATTCCTCTTACTATTCAGCCCCAGACCGCCAGAATCTTGATGTTTATGCCTGTATTCCTCAGGTAAAATAAGATTTATATTCCTATTGTGTAGACTGAATTTTCAAACCAACAGACTACGAAGACCTTCTGAAAAACCAAGTTGACTTGACAAAGCTTTCTGAAACTAGCCGATCACAATGATGTCAAAAAACTTTGACCACGTGTTTGTGCTAACAGCATAAAGTTCTGATTTTTGGTTAAGCTTTGCTTGCTTGCAAAGGTTATGAAAGATCTATATAAGATTCTCTCAACACGTGGTGCTGGAGCACACATTTAGTCCCAGCACTCGGGAGGCAGAGCCAGGTCTGTGAGTTCAAAGCCAGCCTGGTCTACAGAGCTAGTTCCAGGACAGCCAGGACTACACAGAGAAACCCTGTCTCAAAAAACAAAACAAGGGGCCAGAGAGATGGCTCAGTGGTTAAAGAGCACTGGCTGCTCTTCCAGAGGTCCTGAGTTCAATTCCCAGTAACCACATGGTGGCTCACAACCATCTACAGTGGGATCTGATGCTCTCTTCCACCATAAAGGTGCACATGCAAATAGAGCACCATATACATAAAATAAATAAATTATTAAAACAAACAAACAAACAAACAAAAAGGGATTCTCCCTGCTGCAGCTGAGGGACACTTACAATCTCCTACTCCCAGAAGGGGACTGTGAATTAGGACCAGCCGTGAATAGCTTTCACACTGCAATATCGCCATGCTCCTGGTTTTCAACACCATAACCGTAGATTGTGTGCTGTTTTGTTCAGTACTATTCCCCCAGTGTTTAGACACTGGTGTATGACACACGGGATATACTGGGACACATCTGATGGGGACAGGGATCCTTGCTGCTCCTTCTGGCTAAGACAGGGTCTCAGATCTATTCCTTGAGACCTCAGACACATCAGTACCCATATCCCATCAGCTCAGGAAGCCCAGCTGAAGTTGGAGGTGCCACTTAAACCCCAGGTTTCTCACCTGTGAGATCAAAAGAACAGAGTATATCTGCAGACTCACAGCCAGTGGGCTTCTTGTCTGTGTGCACAGACATGCTTCCCTTCAAGGTGAAACCTCAGAGGGACCCAGACCAGAGGGCAGTGACAAGTAACCACAGTAACCAACTGGATTTTCCAAAGATGATAATCCTTGGCCATCACATGCTCTCTCAGGTTACTGATCCTACCTCCCATCAAAGGACAGATTCCAGGGAGCTAGATAAATGACTCAGCAGTTAAGAGCACCAGCTGCTCTTCCAGAGGACCCAAGTTCAGTCCCCCATACCCTATACTGGACAGCTCACAATCACCTGTAACTCCATCTGCAGGGGAATTGACACCATTTTCTGACCTTCCCGGGCACCCAAAAATATACAGCATACAAGCTCACACAAGCACACACACATACTTGTAAATCAAAATAAATCTGTTTCTAAAAATGGACTCTGTTTCTCCAACCTGCTATTTTGAGCAGGAAGTCAGGGTTCAAGAGAAAGTATCACTTTGAAAGTAACTTTCCAGAACTGGTCATTTGAGGCAAGATGGCTTCACCTGGCTCACTATCTCTGGCTGCAAGTGCTGGGAATCTGGCCACCATGTTGTAAGGGAGCCCTGGCCATACAGAGAGGTCATGGGCAGGTGCTCCAGGTAAGTTCTCATCAACTGCCCGACAGCTCTGGCTTCTGGGATCAGGCCCTACCCATCTGCCTACGTGACTTCAGATAGAAAAAAAAAGATGTCACCGTCTCCTGCCTCCAAATGGAAAATCTGTGAGCAAAACAAATGCTTTCGTTGTTTTGAGTGGCCAAGTTTCATCACATAACCATAGTAACTAGAACAGGCTCAGATGTCCATTTTATCTCCTCAATGAGACCACAAATAAGTAGCCTCCATCTTATTGCTGAGAAGACTGAGGATCAGAGAGGTCAGTATCTTGCCCTAGGTCACACAGCTAGGAAGTGAAGCAGCAGGAAGGATAGTCAGGTCTTTCAGATTCTCCAGAGCATACTCTTTACCATGCCCCAACTCTGGCTGCTCCATCCCGAAACCAACGCCCACCAAAAGTGGGACTGTCAACATCCAGCCACCAGATCAGCAATGGCTGAGCCCCTGCATCAGGCTCAGTCCTCCTCTGAGGACAAACCCCTTCTCCTCTGAAGGGCAGCAGCTCTGGGAAGAAGGCCAAGGAAGGGGTGTGAGCCAAGACCTGCTGTGAGTGTGTCTGGATCCTAATTAACGGCTGGGAAGTCCACATCCCTTGCCAAGAGGCCTGAAGGATGGGAGATGGAGCCCTCACACCTGCAGGCGGGCCACAGAGCCTGGGCTCCCACAACAAAGGCCCAGACCAGACTTTATATGCTCAGGAAACAATTTCCATGGAACTCAGGAAAACTTGGTCTCTACCAATTTGGGAGCAGACACACTGTTCTGCCAAAACCCCCTCCTTCCCACGCAACACAGTTACAGCAACGAAAGTAAGAGAAAGGCTATGTTCAGCCATACACGCAGGCACACCCCCACCACTCAACTATCTGCATTCCCTGATACTCATACTCAGACAGGGACAGGTAGACAGACAGTATAGAAGGGCACAATCTTATGCACTAATGTGCACAGACCAACATGATTCAATATGTGTGCTCAGCACATATTTAACCTGGATATACATGTGCATATCAATGTACACGTGCAAGGGCACACATACATACAATCTTACTCATTTACAAGAATATATTCACACTTGTGTGCATGTACACACCAATACACCCCCTCCCTCCCCCCCACCCTGGCATGCACCATACACACACACATATTCTTCTCATGGGTCCTTTCCAAGATGTTGCAGATTATCTTCCAGGACTACTTGCTCCTTTAGAAACAGAGACAGTGAAAGGATTTTGGTTCCTAGAATCTGAGAAAATAAATTGGATGGATGGATGGATGGATGGATGGATGGATGGATGGATGGATGGGTGGATGGGTGGGTGGGTTAAAGGGTGGATGGGTGGGTAGATAGATGAATGAGCCAGTTAAATATCAGAACAAGCTCATGTGGCATTTCTTATGTTAAAGCCCAATAGAAGCCAATTCTTCATCTCTTTGGACACCCTAACACTGATCCCTGAAGTTCCTCCAAATCTAATGACATTATCATGGTGGCCTATGGCCAGTTACCACTTGTTGAGGTTTTAGGAACTAGGTCATGTCCCCTGTACTACAGCCGACTACCAAATTCTCTACCTGCACCTGTATTTGGGTGGGTGACCACATCCCCACAAACTCAGAAAAACTTAAATCAAGTTGCTGGTTGTCCTTAAAGCTCACTCTCCTGCCTCCACTACCACCTCAAAGCAAGGTCTGAGGAATCAGCTCTGCCTCTTGTCCTCTGATACCATCTCAGGGCTGTTGGGAGATTCTGATAGCTCTACCCTCAACATCCGTCTACAATCTAACTGCTTCTCAGAGTACTGCTGATGCCACTCAAATCTGTCCCCTCCCACTCTCTTCCGAGGGAACAGCAGCCTCCTGCCTCCTGTATGCTCCTGTCCTTGTCACTCCTACAAGATCTATTCTCTAATGAGTAGCCAGAGAAAGGTAGTTAAATGGTAAGTCAACAACAGAAAACAAAGGCAGAAAATCAATGTACCCAATAGTTAGCTCTTTAAAAAGGACAGCAAAATGACAGCCAGGCTTGAAATTCCAGTACAAGGGACGGAGGCAGGAGGACTGAGGGTTTGAGACTAGCCTGGGCTATATAGCAAGTTCTGGGATATCCTAGACTACATAGTAAGAGCCTGTGTTAAAGGTGAGGAGGGAAGGAGATCAATGAAAAAACCCAGTGGGTAAAGATGGCTGCTGCCAAGCTTGACAGTCTGAGTTCCATCCCTGAAATCTACATGGTGGAAGGGGGGCGCTGAATCAGCTCCCCTAGTTGTCTCCTCCTCCTCCTCCTCCTCCTCCTCCTCCTCCTCCTCCTCCTCCTCCTCCTTCTTCTCTCTCTCTCTCTCTCTCTCTCTCTCACACACACACACACACACACACACACTGGTGTGCATGCCCCCAACACACACACACACACACACACACACACAATAAATCAATGTTTTTTGGAAAGAAAAAAGGAAAAAAGAAAAATCAACAAACCTTTAAACTGACACAGGAAAAAGGAAAGACTATTACACTTACCAAAATCAGGAATGAAAGAAGGTACTGATATCAATCTCATTGAAATCGAAAGGCCTATAAAGAAATGCTATGAACATTTATACACCAAGAAATTAGATTACTCTAGATTAAATATAAAAAATTCCTAGAAAAAAAAAAAAAAACAGTGAAAAGTACTTCTCTTTGCAAAAGATGAAGACCACTACAGAAAACCACAACCAATCAAAATGCAGAGTTGTGGAGCCCAGTTCCAGCTGATGCATTCACAACACCACAGCTACACCTAAGGCTCTGGGAGCCCTGGTGGGGGTGGGCAGGAAGGTTGTAAGAGCCAGAGGACCAGGGAGTTTGCCATGAGACTGTGTCTCCTAGGAAAGTCGGAATGTCATAAAGTCTCATCAGTGTGACTACCCAAACAGGAGCTGAGCCAGGACAACAATGGGAGTGCTGAGGTGGAGGGGGAAAGCTCAGGAGACCCAACCCCACACAAAGAACTACAGGCAGCTAAGGGATGCTGAGAGTGGGAGAAACAGCCTTCTCCAGGGAAGAGCACACCAAGTGGTTATCCAGTACCAAATGGTCAGTCCTGACAACGTGTGTGTGCGCGCACGCGCGTGCGTGCGTGCGTGCGTGCGTGCGTGCGTGCGTGCGTGTGTGTGTGTGTGTGTGTGTGTGTGTGTATGCAAGGATATACAAGTAATTTTATACAGACTAAGCAGGTTATATTTATGCATTTAGGAATACACACATAGTGAAGAGGAAATGATAGAGTATTATAATTTCAAAAATAAAAAATAATTTAAAAAATTAAAACTAGTGAAACTCAGTCAAAAAGAAACAGAAAAATCTGAACTGACCTTCAACAAGTAAATATTGAGTCCATAATCAAAAACTTCTCCCCAACAAAAGCCCAGAACCAGATGGCATCACTGATGAATTCTACCAAATGTTTAAAGACAAATTAACACAGATCCTCCATAAACAGCAAAAAGAAAGAAAGAAAGAAAGAAAGAAAGAAAGAAAGAAAGAAAGAAAGAAAGAAAGAAAGAAAGAAAGAAAGAGAAAGAAAGGAAGGAAGGAAGGAAGGAAGAAAGAAAGAAGGAAAGCAAGAAAGAAAGAAAAAAGAGAGAAAGACAGACCCACTAGGTCATCCTGAGGCCATTGCCCTGCACTCCACAAAAACACAGATGCAAATACCCATATCCCTAATACCCTCCTATCCATACAGATGCAGAAATCTTTAGCAGAATGCTACCACGTCACATCCAGCAATAGAGGAAATGATTATACACTGTGACCATAGGAGAATACACCCCAGGAATGCAAGGTTGGCTAAACATGCAACTGTCAGTCAATGCAATATACTAGAATAACAGACAAAAGGGCACAGTCACATGATCATCTCTGCCTCAACTGTCAGTCAATGCAATACACTAGAATAACAGACAAAAAGGCACAGTAACAGGGCTGGAGAGATGGCTCAGAGGTTAAGAGCGCTGGCTGCTCTTCCAGAGGTCCTGAGTTCAGTTCCCAGCACCCACATGGTGGCTCACAACCATCTATAATGAGATCTGGTGCCCTCTTCTGTTATAAAGTCAACAGAGCACACATAGACATAAATAAATAAATAAATAAATAAATAAATAAATAAATAAATAAATAAATAAATAAATGAATATTTTAGCCGGGTGGTGGTGGCACACACCTTTAATTCCAGCATTCGGGAGGCAGAGCCAGGTGGATCTCTGTGAGTTCAAGGCCAGCCTGGTCTACAAAGTGAGTTCCAGGAAAGGCACAAAGCTACACAGGGAAACCCTGTCTCTGGAGTTGGGGATTTAGCTCAGTGGTAGAGTGCTTGCCTAGCAAGTGCAAGACCCTGGTTTTGATCCTCAGCTCAAAAAAAAAAAAAAAGGAAAGAAAAAAAAAAAAGATAGGAAACCCTGTCTCGAAAAATAAAAAAAAAATTTTAAAAAAAAGGCACAGTCACATGATCATCTCTGCCCTGAGCATAAAATCCCACCCCACTCTGTCCACGCTACTTCCATCTGATGTCTGAAGGTCCCATCACCCTCTCTGTGCCCACCTCCCACTCTTTTTATATTAACAAGGGTGGCCTCCTCGCCATTCCTCAGACCCTCCAGGTACAGTCCTGACTTAGGCCCTTTATAGTTGCTATTACCTATTCCTAGAACTCTGTTCTCCCAAATTCTACACAATTCACTCCTTCATTCTGGCATCTACAAGAAGCAAAAGCCGCAGCATCTTCTCAATGAGCCTTTTGGCCTCTCTATAAAATTGAAGCCTTCTCTCATCAATAGGCTCTTACTATTTCCCTTCCCCACTCTATAGTACTTTTCTCTGTGTTTATAATCACTTGAAATAGCATACAATTTTTACCTATGTATCTGTTTGCTTACTTGCTTTGAGATGGGGTCTTGGGGTACAGCCCAGCCTGGCCTAGAACACTCCTGTCTCAGCCTCCTGAAGGCTGTGATTCCAGGGCTGCTCCACTATGCCCTGCTTCTCCTCATGTATTATCTTTTCTTGAAGTCTGTTTCTCCCAGCTAGAACTAGCATTTGAACTAGGAAACCAATGACCAACACTCAATAGGACTGAGTAAGTAAATAGATAGGAACAGCTTGCCCTTCAACTGCTCTCTTGGCGAGCAGTGACCGATTCCCACATCCTGATGCTCCACTTGGGAATGGAGAGCTGAGAAGGGTAGGAACCAGGCCTGGGCCCTGCTATAATTCACTAGCTGGGGCTGTGAGAGGTCAGAATCAAACTGGGTGTGGCGACACATGTGTTTAATCCCAGCACTCCTGAGGCAGAGACAGGCAGATCTCCGAGTTCAAGGCCAGCCTGGTCTACAGAGCCAGTCCCAGGACAGCCAGGCATACACAGAGAAATTCTGTCTCAAAAAACTAAAACACACACACACACACACACACACACACACACACACACACACACAGAGAGAGAGAGAGAGAGAGAGAGAGAGAGAGAGAGAGAGAGAGAGAGAGAGAAAACGTCAGAATCAAATAACTTGGCCCAAGGCTGAGAGCACTGAGAAGCAAGCCACCAATAAGAGAAGGCCCCAAGAAAAGACAGTGTTTGTCTGACCCTGCCCCCGAGGCCCAGAATGGTTTAGACATATGGACAAGGAGGGTGATGAGTGGACTGAAAGGGGACCATTGGGTGTGCTCTAGGAATCAAGAAGCGTCCTGAAACAGGAGTGCAGAGGGAGAGGGCCAATGAGACTGTTGAGGCAGTTCACACGGAGCTTTAAATGCCAGCATGAAGAGTTGGACCTTCTTCCAGAGAACCAGGGAGCTATGCAAGGCTTTAGAGCTGGCAAGGTCCATGGCGTCCAGAAGGTCCCCTGGCCACATAGGCTGAACAGATACAGCAAGTAAGCAGGAAGATGAGGACAGCAAAAGGCGACTATGGTGGAGGACGGTCCTAGGAAAGCTGGTAAGGCTGACATAGGGCAGGGTAGAAGAAATGGTCGGGATTGGTGAGACGGGGCAATAAGGGCTTCCTGAATGAGGATGGTAGGGTAGAACCTCAGCCTGCATCTCAGGTCAGAACTTCCAGTAGGCCCCCAGGGCAGCAGCACAGACAGAACTGTGGAGAGTTAGGGCTGAAATCTGACCATGGAGACACAACCCACAGAGCATCCCAAAGGCCAAGATGCTTCCAGCACCGGAAGATGGATGCCTCCTTGCTCAGAGCACCTTCCTGTTCCTCCACTCCCAACCAGGACAGGCCTGGAAAAGAGTTAGAGTTCTCCCAGCTGGCTTGATCAGCTGAGACACAGTATCACTCCTAGATGAGACATGCAGCTCTGAAGCCTGCCAGACTGCAGGGTGGGGGACAGCTGTGTCCCCAAAACATAGCCAGGAAGCAGCCTGCAGGAGCCAAAGAAGACATTAGCAGGAGCAAAGTTGGATGCCAGGACCTCTGGCAGGGCCCCATCCACCTGGGCCTCAGTCTGCCTGCAAGTTTAGTCCCTGTCAGTCCCACCAGCTCTCACCAGGAGAAGGGACAGTCCCCACCACCCCACCCCACCTAGACAGTAAGCATGAAAGCATCTTCTGGCGCCCAGCAGCTTCTCTCCCACAGAATGGCAAGGGCACAGGCACGACATACCCAGGCCTGAGGCAAACATGTGTCTGTCTTACTCTTTGTTGCTTCCTCTGGGCCTGCCTCAGTTTTCTTCTAGTCTGTGGGGTGGGATGAGAAAAACCTTCCCACAGCAGGGTCAAGAGGACTATTCATTGTCAACTGAGCCTGTGAGAGGGATGGTGGCAGACCTCTTCCAGTCTCCAGGAAGTTCAGAGGAAATCCCCATTTTGTGTTTAAAGTTGTGTGTCAACTTGACATGAGCTAGAGACATCTGAGAGGAGAGAACCTCAACTGAGAAAATGCCGCCGTAAGATCGGGCTGTAGGCAAGACTGTGGGGCATTTCCTCAATTAGTGACTGATGGCGAAGGTCCCAGCCCATTGTGGGTGGTGCCATCCCTGGACTGGTGCTCCTGGGTTCTATAAGAAAGCAGGCTCAACGGGGCGGTGGTGGCCCACATCTTATCCCAGCACTCGGGAGGCAGAAGCAGAAGAATCTCTGATTTCAAGGCCTGCATACTCTACAGAGCAAGTTCCAGGACGGGCAGGGCTACACAGAGAAACCCTGCCTTGAAAAACCAAAAAGGAAAAAGAGAAAAGAAAAAAGAAAGCAGGCTGAGCAAGCCATAAGTAGCAATCCAGAAAGCAGCACCCCTCCATGGCCTCTGCATCAGCTCCTGCCTCCAGGTTCCTGCTCTGAGTTCCTGCCCGTCCTTCCTTCCTTCCTTCCTCCCTCCCTCCCTCCCTCCCTCCCTCCCTCCCTCCCTCCCCCCCTCCCTTCCTTCCTTCCTCACACTGTGATGTGGAAGTGTTAAGTGAAATAAACCTCACCTCCCAGTTTGTTTGTGGTCCTGGTGCTTCATCACAGCATTAGAAACCCTAAGACACCCCCTGAAGAGGGCCCAGGTGCACCCTAAGGCCTTGATGACAGAAAAGGAAACATCTCCCGCTGACTACCTGCCAGTGTGCCCAGGAGCAGGCTCCATATCAGGCCTAGAGTATTTAATTTTTTTCCTTCCTTTTTAAAAAATTATGGGGCTGGGGTTGGGGATTTAGCTCAGTGGTAGAGCACTTGCCTAGCAAGCGCAAGGCCCTGGGTTCAGTCCTCAGCTAAAGAAAAAAAAATTATGGGGCTGGAGAGATGGCTCAGAAGTTAAGAGCACTGACTGCTCTTCCAGAGGTCCTGAGTTCAATTCCCAGCAACCACATGGTGGCTCACAACCATCTGGTTGATCATACATGCTCTATACATAATAAATAAATAAATCTTAAAAAAAATAAAATAAAATAAAAATTAAAAATTATGTATTTATTTTATGAGTATGGGTGGGTTTGTTTGGTTTTTTTTTTTTTTTAGTATGTATTGTCTGTGTGTATGTACATCATGTGTGTGCTGGTGGCTTAAGAGGCCAAATCCCCTGTGTGTAGAGTTACAGATGGTTGTAAGCCACCATATGGGTGATGGGAATTGAACCCAGGTCCTCTGTAAGAATAATGGGTGTTTTGTTTTGTTTTGTTTTGTTTTGTTTTGTTTTGTTTTGTTTTGTTTTGTTTTCGATACAGGGTTTCTCTGTGTTGTTTTGGTGCCTGTCCTGGATCTCACTCTGTAGACCAGGCTGGCCTCAAACTCACAGAGACCCGAGCGCTGGAATTAAAGGTGTGTGCCACCATCACCCAGCCACATAGTTGGTGCTCTTAACTACTGAACCTTCTCTCCAGCTCTTCTTCTTCTTCCTTTTTTAAAAACATTTTTGTGTGAGTGTGTGTGAGAGCATGACAGAGACAGAGACAGAGAGAGAGACAGAGGCAGAGGCAGAGACAGAAGAGACAGAGAGAGTAGTTCTCTCCATCTACCATGGGGTTTACAAAGATCAAACTCAGGTCACTTGTCAGCAAGTTCCTTTACCCACTAAGCCATCTCACCAACCCCCACGGCATTTCTCAAAAGAGACCTTTTCTTGGTGGTGCATGCATCTCTAATCCCCGCACTCAGGAGGCAGAGGCAGGTGGATCTCTATGAGTGGAGGCCAGCCTGGGCTACAGAACGAGTTCCAGGACAGCTAGGTGAAAAATAAAAACATAAAAAGAAGGAGATACTTTCTTAAATAAGGACAGAAAGAAATAGGCAGGATACCTGCTAGGTACAGCTCCTCCTAGACTAAGCCACCTCAAGGACCTCCTCTGTACTCACCAAACAACCCAGTGTTAGGCGGCATTAGGAAATATGGTCTCAGGGGCCTGAGTCCCCTTGGATTTAGGGTGGAGCACTAGAGGGAGCAGAGTACAGTGTGGGAAAGAGAGAGAGACCAGGTGGGTTGGAAGGACAGCCTGTGGGGGATTCAGGAAGGTCATAAGGGTGTACCACCACTGCCTATAGGCCAGGCATGTCTGCTAGAGAGACCACATCTGCCTCAAGGAATTAAGCAAGGTCAGAGCCCACTCCCAAACCACAAAAGTGTTCCTAGCCTGGGAACTGCCACTCAGAAGACAATGACAGAAAACAATTCATTCCCAGGTAACCCTCCTACGTTTTCTGCCATCCTTCACCTGCTCAGGCCTGCAGGAGTCAGAATCGTGGGGAGGGGTGGTATCCATGACAAAGGACAGAAAATGTGACAAGGAGCTTGAGCACACCATGGGCCCCCTCATCCCCGGGGCAATTTTCTGTGCCTGGATAACAGCATTATTCAGAGGCAGAACTGAAGCTGTGATTTAAGTGGAAACAGACTTTTCAGTCCTTGAGTGTGACTGGCCATAACAGGACAATCACCAGGACTGGGGGATAGGTGAGTGGATGGACAGATGGACATTAAACCACAGCCAATTTACTGAGTTCAGCCAGCTCAGTGGACCTGATGCCTATGGACAAGGGCGCTGTGTCCAACACCCAGGGTGAAGCTGGTACTATCCTCCCAGAAACAGCAAGCCTTTCCCACTCAGCAGGCCAGGGATGAGTAGGAAGGTGGGAACAGTGAACTGTGACAGGATGCTTGATAATCTGGGGACACTTTGGAGGAGGTAAATGATGACTGTAGGAAGAGAAGGATTTCAGACCCAAGAGAAACAGTGCCCTTCATGAAGAGACACAAGCAAAGGGTGGCACCTCTGTCCTAGGCAGAATGTGGGACACAGGAAGGGCAAGAACGAGACCAGGATCTGGAAAGCTTGTGCTGGTCATAATTGTCTTTCAAGCAAGGTCTGCACCAGCCATGACCAACCTTTCTCATCTAGAACTGGGGAAGCATTCCCTCTGCCTCCCCAGGTTCACAACACACCCTGGGTCACACTCCTACCCTACCCAGTCTACCAACCAGTCATCCAGAGGGACTCAGTCCAGAGCCAAAAGGGAGTCCCACCTCTTTGCTGGGCGGCTCTCAGTGAGCCTCTGTGCACTCACTGGAAACTGGGGCTAGAGTTCAATCCGGAAGGGGTGAGCAGCGCAATGAACACGAAGACCCAGCTTAGGGTGCACCTGTGGCCTCAAGCGATTCCCACCCCACCCCCAGAGGGGCCCTCACTTACATAGGAAGCCAGGAGGGTCCTTGAGGCCAAGATGAGTGCCAGGTAGAGGCAGGGGGCTGTGGCAAACAGACTAGAGGCACAGATGAGGGGTTCGGCCCTGGGGTTCACCTTCTTGTACCTTCTTGAGGCTTCTGCCCCCAGGATGACACCAATAATGCCAGTTGCGACAGTCAGTGCCCCAAAAATCAGGCTGATAGGAAAGAGCAGAGAGGACCTGGTCAGACCTGCATCCTATCCCTGCCTCCGGGGTCAGGCTCCCTGACCCAGTTACATGATCTGGTACCATGTAGCAGGAGGTAAGCCCAGAACTGCAGCTGGAAAGCTGAGGGAGAACCTTGGAGGAATCTCCACTCAGGCACATCCACAGTGACCTTCTCTATCTCACCACTCCAAAAGGCCCACTCAGAAATCTTAACTCGAGGGCCCCATGCATCCTCAATGCTTAGATGATTGGCATGTACTAACTCTCATGTGTATAGCTCTTGTCTGGACATTGCACACATCCACCTCTTTTTTTTTTTTTTAGATACTCTCCTGTTGTGCCTTGGCTGGCCTGGATTTCACCATTTCACCACGTAGACCAGGCTGGTCTCAAACTCACAGAGATCCACCTGTTCTGCCTCCCCAGTGCTGGGGTCAAGGTGGGTGCCACTATTCACCTCTTGAATCTCATCCATCTGCATGCATCCTGACTCTGCTTACCTCCCAAGCAGTCCCCGACAGCATGCCTTTCCCACCCATTCCTGTACACACTTCAACCCCATCTGGCTTTGACAGAGACTATCTCTCTACACCGGCCCTCAGAAAGTACTGCTACTGCAGCTGCTGCCTCCTCCTCCTCCTCCTCCTCCTCCTCCTCCTCCTCCTCCTCCTCCTCCTCCTCCTGCTCCTCCTCCTCCTGCTCCTCCTCCTCTTCTATGACTTTATTTTTGTTTGATTATGCGTGCATGTAGTACCAACAGTAGCCAGAAGGGGGCATGGGGTCCCTGAAGCTGAAGTGCCGGGTAGTTGTGAGCAGCCATGTGGGTGCTGGGAACCAAACCCCAGGTCCTCTGCAAGAACAGCCAGTGCTCTAACCACTGAGTATCTTCTCTAACCCCAGAAAGTGCTTCTTAAGACATGGGGTGGGGGGAGGTGGTGGTGGTACATGCCTGTAATCCCAGCACTCAGGAGGCAGAGGCAGGTGGATCTCTGTGAGTTCGAGGCCAGCCTGGTCTACAGAGCTAGTCCAGGACAGGCTCCAAAGCTACAGAGAAACCCTGTCTTGAAAAACCAAAAATAAAAAATAAAATTTTTAAAAAGGAAGAAAAAGAAAAAAGAAAAGACATGAGGGACTCTGTCCTAACCACACGCTGTCCAAATCCTCCGCCAGCTCTCAGACACCCAAAGCTCTGGTCCTAGCCCCCTGGACCTCAGGCCTCAGCCCTACTCTTCTTCTCTTCAGCCCTGCAAACCCCACATACTTTCATGTCTTCATCTGGAACACTCCGCAGTAGCTTTCTTGTTTCCTTGTTTACTTTATTGTAAACTTTCCAAATTCCCACTCAATCCGTGTGACTCCCACAAATGCTCCCTCACAGGGGACACCATCCCCTGCTCCCATGCTGATTGCTCTAGTTCCATCCGCCCCTGTAGCATTAGCTACCATCCAAACCCCGCGCGGATTCCTGAAAAGCAATGACCAGATTTTGTTTCCTTCCTGTCTTCTGTGCTGGGAGCACAGAGTCCAGAATATAAGCGATAACATGTTAAACAAACGAACTCTTTGATTTCCTCCCAGAATTCCCAGATGGGTGGATGCAAGAGTAAGAAAGGCGAAGGCCGATATCAGACAGCCACTAGATATAGAGACAGATCTGCACAGATAGACACCATCACCCACTGCTCCATTCAAGCTCCTTTCAAAGGAGTTTCAAGGCCTCATCGAGACAGTGACCAGTGAGGACTCTGACTCAAATCTAACCAGGCTCTTCCAGCCCCTCAGTGGCACTCTGGGATCCTCTCTACAAGGCCCTGGCCAACATATGGGACTTGCCCTACTGACCAGTGTAGCCTCCTCTCTTAGTCCCTCATTCCCTCTGCCAGTCTCATGAGGTCTAGCCGGCCTCTCCACCTTGCTCTGGCTGTTCTCTGGAGCTGTGGCCCCAACACACACCTGTCTCCCCCAGCCATGTCCCCTCTGAGACACAAAAATTGCAGACTTATATGAGATGGCCAGGGCCTGACTCTTACCCCCATGAGGGCTGAGGAAGAGGGCTCAGTCAGTTAAATGCTTTGCCACGCAAGCACAAAGACCTGAGTTCAATCCCCAGCATCAGCATAAATGTCAAACATGATGACGTCATGCTTTCATAATCCCAGGTCTGGAAAGGCAGAGATGGGCAGATCAGTGAGGCTCTCTGGCCAGCCCGCTCAGCCTAGATATCAAGGTGGACAGCTCCTGAGAAGTGACACTGAGGTTAACTCCTGGCTTCTACACACACACACACACACACACACACACACACACACACACACACCCCGCCCCTCCACCCCACCCCCATACACATAATCAGAGAATGTGACATGTGGGCTGGCAAGATGGCCCAGCAGGTAAAGGCACTTGCTGCCAAGCCTAACAATCTAAGTTTGATCCCCAGGACCCACATGGTGGAAGGGGAGAAATGGCTGCAGCAAAGTGTTCTCTAGTCTCGACACACTGAACACACACACGCACACACACACTGAAAACACACACACACACGCACACACACACACACACACGCACACACACACAGAGAGAGAGAGAGAGAGAGAGAGAGAGAGAGAGAGAGAGAGAGAGAGAGAAATTAATAATTATTTTATTTTATTTTTATTTTCTGTGTATGGATGTTTTGTCTGGGTTTATGTCTGTGCCAACCGAGGCCAGAAAAGTTATCAGAGCCCCTGGTACTGGAGTTACAGACAGTTGTGAGACACCATATGGATGTTGGGAATCAAACTCAGGTCCTCTGGAGTAACATCCAGTGCTCTTAACCACTGAGCAATCTCTCCAGCCCTTGTAACAATTATTCTAAGTAAATTAATTCTGAAAAGGATGTAGCCATGCAAAACTGGACATCAGCGAACTGAGTGCAAGTGAATCCCACCAGCCTCTGTGAACTGTCTGTCCTACAGGCAGAGAACTAATGAATGTGCCCCTCCCTATACAGCAGGGGATGTAGGAACCATAGCAGTCAGGAACTCACCTGAGGATGCCTGACACAGCCTTTCAAGGGCACGGCCAGTGCCTCGGAGCCTTCTCCCACCAAGCAGAAGCCTGCATGTCCCAGAGTCATGTGATGGTCCTCACAAACCTCCCGAGCCAGGTGCTGGCTACTAGTCAGATCCTGAGTTAGTGTTCATCTCTGAGTCTCCCTCTGAGCCAGCAATAGTGGGCTCTCAAGATCTTTAAGAGACTTGAGTTGAGTAATCAAATGAGGCAAGTTCCCTCATTGGCTCTGGTGCCAGCAGAAATACTCCTCAGCCCCTAAGACCTTCGAACACCACCCCCCAACACAAGATCCCAAGAGGGTCCTGTAAGCTCTACACCACTCCCCTATTGCTGTCCAGACTCCACTTACAGCCAGAGACAGGACTGTTTACCCGCCATGCAGCTCCTTCCTCTGGGCCACTTCAGCTCCAGGGTTGGAGGTTCTCCTGCTGCTGCACAGGAAGCTTCCCACTTGTGCAATTTTTTTAGTCAACTTGATACAAACTAGAGTCCAATGTGCAAGTGGAGGTCGGAGGACAACTTTTAGGAGGTATCTTTCAGAAAATACCTCAAGCCTGGCGTTGGTGGCACACGCCTTTAATCTCAGCACTCGGGAGGCAGAACCAGGCCTCTGTGAGTTCAAGGCCAGCCTGGGCTACAGAGTGAGTTCCAGGACAGGCTCCAAAGCTACACAGAGAAACCCTGTCTCAAAAAAACAAAGAGAGAGAGAGAGAGAGAGAGAGAGCTCAATCAGATGGTCAAGTCTGCGGGGCATTTTCTTTCATTCCTTTTTTCAAGACAGGGTCTTGCTGTGTGGCTCTGGCTGTGTTAGGATTAAAGGCGTGTACCACTGTGCCTGGCTCTTCTTTTTAATTGAAATATTTGTTTATTTATTTACTTTGTGTTTTTTGAGACAGGGTCTCACTATGTAGCTCTGGCTGTCCTAGTACTCACTATATAGACCAGGCTGGCCTCAAACTCATACAGATTTGCCTTCCAACTGCTGGGATTAAAGGCATGCACCACCATTCCTGGCTTATTTATTTATTTGTATGTGTATGTGTGTATACACCTGTTTTTATGTATGTGTACTAGTAACCATAGAGGCCAGAAGAGGGCGCTGGATCCCCTGAGACAGGAGTTAAAGACAGTTGTGAGCTGTCATGTAGGTGCTGGGAACCAAGCCCAGATTCTCTGCAAGAGAACACTGAGTCATCTCTCCAGCCTCTGGCGTTTTCTTGACTAAGGATTGCTGGGGAAGGAACTGGACCACCCTGAGCAGGTGATCCTGAGCTGTATAAAAAAGCAAGCTGAGTGAGCCATGGAGAGCAAGCCAGTAAACAACATTCCTCCATGGTTCTGCTTCAGTTCCTGCCTCCCAATTCCTGCTTGCATTCTGCCCTGACCTCATTCAATGATGGGCTGTGACTTAGAAGTGGAAGATGAAATAAACACTTACTTCCTCCGAGTTGTTTTTGGTCATGGTGTTTACCACAGCAATGGAAAGCAAGCTAGGGCACTGCCTCTCCCTCACATGTATCTGGGGCTGATCCTAACCAAGGGGGTTGCGGCCGCCCCAACACAAGAACTTTCTACTACTCTTCCATAGGCTAAAACCATAGCTAAACTCACAAGGTATTCCAATCCCTGGAACCTCTAGCAAACACCACACTTTGCAGATATTAAGGATCTTGATATTGCCTGGAATGACCACCCTCCCTTAGTCAGGTAAGCCCTGACCATAGATATTGGCGTCTGTGCTCACTGGGGACCTCCAGCCCAGAAAGAAAAGGATCGTGTCATGTGACTTTGAAAGCAGAGGTTAGAGAGATGTGGCCAAGGAATGCTACTGGCTATGAGGACCAAGGAGAGGCAAAGGTTCCACAGAGCTCCGAGGGAACAAGACCCCTCAGACACCTTGATTTGGGCCCACTGGAAGTGCCAGCCTCCAAAATCATGACAAAACTAATTTCCAGGTTTTTTAACTGGACTTTTTATTTTATTTTTTAGTACTGGGGCTGGAACCCAGGGCATGTCCTTTTTGCTTTTTTTTTTTTTTTTTTTTTTTTTTTTTTTTTTTTTTTTTTTTTTGGTGGGGGGGGGAGGTTAGATTCTCATGTGGCTCAGGCTACCAGGCTAGCCTCATACTATATAACTGAGGATGACCTTGATTCTTTTGTATATCATGAGCATGTATGTATGTATGTGTGTGTATGCATGTATAAGGTAAGATAGTGCACAAGTGGAGGTCAGGGGAGATGGTTCTCCCCTTCCACCATGTGGATTTCCAGGGGTCAAAAGTCAGATCATGCCGGGGCGGTGGTGGCGCATGCCTTTAATTCCAGCACTCAAAGCCAGGCAGATCTCTGTGAGTTCCAGGCCAGCCTGGGCTACAGAGTGAGTTCCAGGAAAGGCACAAAACTACACAGAAAAACCCTGTCTCGAAAAACAAAAACAAACAAACAAAAAGTCAGGTCATCTCTCTTGATGGCAAGTGCCTTTATCCACTGAGCCATCTTTCAGGCTCCACCCTTGAACTTCTGGGTCCTCTTGCCTCTTCCTCCTCCCTCGTGCTAGGATTAAAGGTGTGGGCCACTGTTCTGGGCTTGTGCAATTCTAGGATCAAATACTGGGCCTCATGCACTCTAGGAAAGCTCTCTACCACCTGAGTCACACCCCCAGCCCACAGTTCTGGGGTTGTAGACCATTAAGTGTGTGATCATTTATCTTATCAAGCACAAGACACAGATAAGCCCACCAGTTCTTACACTGATGGTGTGAAGGGGCCAGAGAGTAGGAGACGGGCAGACACAATGGCTTCTATAAGCAAGTATCAATACCCGAAGAGGGACTGAGTCCTCTTTGGGGGCCGTTTAGGAAGCTGTCTTTGCCTCCAGAAAGGACAATCCCACAGGGAAGCAGGGGCAAATTTCACCATCTCCCTGTGTTTGTTCACAAGATTTTTCCTGTTCGCCAGAAAGCCCTGCCAGTTGGAGAGGCAACCAGCAAGCTATTGACAGCACCAGGCAGTCTCCAATGGCAACAGGACCTGGGACTTCGGAACAGCAGCTGCAGAGTTAGATAGGTTCAAATCCTGGCTATTGCTTGTTAGCTGTGTGACTTTAGAAGAGTCACTTAATCTGTGTGACCTTTTGTCTCATCTGTAATTCAGAGAGAGCATAAACACCTTCCTCTGCAGGTTCTCTATGTAAAACAGTTGGCATCAGGCCTGACACAAACATTTAGAGCTGGAGGTGTAGCTCACTGATAAAGTCCTTCACTAAAATCTGCGGTTGAGAGGCTGGGTGGGTGTGGCTCATCAGTGGAGCATTTACCTAGCATTCACCCCAAGGAACACTTGCTTACAATGTGCAAGGCCTTGGGTTCAATCCCCAGAACTGCAAAAGCAATAAGTTTAATAAATAATGATGAGAAAAGGGAAGGAAACTATGGTCAGAAGCACAGACAGTCTGGAAATCACACAAGCTCTGTCTGGGCATCAGACCGCAAAACTGAGGCAGACAAAGGAGGCTGGAGAAGAGGATGCAGGTGTTGGTGTGACCAGCAGAGGGGAGGGTGGAGCTTTAGAAGTTCAAGGACGGGCTGGAGAGAGGCTCGATGGTTAAGAGCACCCTAAGAACACTAGCTGCACTCCTGCACTCAGAGGACAAGATTTGATTCCCAGCACCCACATGGCAGCTCACTACCCTCTGTAACTCTGGTTCTGGGGAATCTGATGCCCTCTTCTGGCCCCCTCAGGCACTGCATGCATGTGGTGCACAGACATACATGCAGACAAAACACCCATATACATAAAATTTAATTTAACTTAATTTAAAAGTCCAAGAAATCAGCAGGGCAAGATCAAAGATGGAAAAGGATACGGGAGAGAGAGCATGCCACCCGGGGGCAAGGAATTAGGGGTATCAACGAGGAGGGGAGACAAGGGAGGTAGGCCTAGGAGATGTTCTTGACTCCCATCAGGAGGTCACTGGAGTCTTTGGAGAATATGGCAGGAGGTGGCAAGGACAGAAGAGGAGCCCAGCAGAGCCAGAGGGCCGGCCAGTCAGAAAATGAAACGACACCTCAAAACTCTTAAGGGTGTCCAGATGCACTGATAGGACAAAGAAGAAAAGAACACATCCTTGACATCCCTAAGCCAGACACACGGAGGATCTTCCCAGTGCCCTAATTTGCAATCTGTAAAATGGGGTGACCTCACAGAAGACACTTGGGGCCCCTCTGAAGGACAAAGGGTGATCATCTACTATTCCTGAAGCCCCATAGAAGCCTCACAGCCTTCCCCCTCTGGTGCCTTCGGAACCCCCACAACAGGCACGAGAGTAGGAAGACAGGGATTCCAGTACCCACCAAAGCCCACAGAGATGTCTGTGCACATACAATGGCAGGCTCAGTCAGAGTTGGAACCCTGACCTGCCCATGGATCCAAAGATCAGCCATCTTCACAGGGCCATGAACCAGGCCAGTGCCCTCCAGCCCCTCCTCACCTGTCCTGGCTGCCACACTGCTCCTGGAAGCAGGGAAGCTGTAGGCCGTGGACCACTCGAGCTTCGAACAAAAACTTGGGTGCCCAGAAGCCCAGCGCTCCAGTCACAGAAGCAATGGCTGTCACTCCAAGGGTTGAAAACACGAAACTCCAGCTGCAAGAGAAAGTGTCCTGGCTGAAGCCAAGATAGGGCCGGGACTGGAAGGGCTGGACCACTGACTGCCCCAGGCATGCAGACTCTCAAGGGAGCAGGGACACTTACTTTCTCCCCAAGTATCTGACGTCCTCACACCAGCTGCTCCTCGGAGCCCCCACAGCCATGTCTTCCTGTTTCTCAGCTGCTCCTCTGGGTAGGTCTGGAACCAGCAGGATGAGCAGAACTAAGGCCACAGCATCCAAGCAGGGCATGATCTAGGGAAGGAGGAACGGGGAGCTCAGGTCCAAATGCTCCCACAGCCTAGGAGACAGGAGAGGGCCAGCCACAGGGTCTGAACTCTGGTCTAGCCTTGGGTGCCCGGGGCTGGCTATACAGACAGCTGGCCATAACACCTGTCTTCACCCTGACAGGGATAATGTAGACTCTCTCGCCAGGGGGGTTTCCTTGGCACCCAATTAATGGCCACCTACTCAGTACAAATTCTCCTTTACTGGGACCAGGGAGCCTGAGGTAGTTGAAAATGGGAACTCAGACTACTGAGTACTCACAAGCCCTTTTCCTGGATCACGCTTCCATCTGCCACACCAGTCCAACCTTGTCATCCTCTCCTGGCACCCCTGCCCACAGGACATGAATCTCACTATCTACCCTGGGGCAGTTTCAAACAGTTCAGACCAGAGAAGGCTCTCGCTCTCGTTCAAGACAAGTCAGGCCAGCTTCCTTGAAGCCTGTTCCTGCCCCGGGCTCCTATCTCTGCCTTCCACAACAGTTCAGCAGAGATCTGCATGCAGGACCAGGCTCCAACCCCTTTGCCACCCAGTTTCTTCCTCTTCTGAGTGGTCTCTCCCTGTTCTTTTTTAGGTTGGCCTCAAACTTAGAGATCCACCTGCCTCCCAAATGCTGGGATTAAGGCACTCACCCCCACTGCCCAGCCATATTCCTATTCTAATAAGAGCCACAGGCCAGAGGGAAAGATGGTCGTGGGCACTGGCGCAGCAAGCTACTCCACCATTGCACCCACCGTCCTGGGTGACCTCTTCGTGAAGGACCAGCGCACCTGTGCCCTGGCTGTCTTTTACATCTTCATCCCTGTTGGAAGGTTGGTATCGTTCCTGGATCCACTTCCCCAAAGGTAAACTGAGGCTGAAGGAATCAGAACAGGGGCTGCATTGAGGGTAGGAGAGATCATCCCAGGAGGGAGGGCTGGGATCTGAATCCCATCATTGCATCATTCCTTCGAAATCGCTGCGTGTGTCTCTCTCGGGGCCTGTTTCCTTGACTGTAAACGAGGACAATGCTGCCACTCAGTGGGCTAGGGGGGAGGTTAGCAATGATAACTATGCTCCTAGAAGGGGCGAGAAGAGGCAGTGTGGCCCACTGGGGAGGGCAGCCCTGGGAGACCAGTGAGGAAGTGTGCTTTGCAGCCCTCTAGGGAGGCTCCTGAGCTCTGACCCTCATTTCCTGAACCTGCCTGACTCAAGCAGGGCTGGGCTTTGGAAACTAGGGGTGGGGTTGGTGGTGGGGTATGCAGCTCCTTATATGGAGGGACTGGCACAGGGCCTGGGCTAGGAGCCAGAGGTCACTAGGGGTCCGACCAAGGGCGCCATAAAACTGGGCCTTTCTCAGGGAATGGGCTTTGAGGCTCAGAGAACTGTCTCCCTGGGCAGGGGAGCCAGGTCCCTGCAGTCAGACTGGCCGTGGGCCCTGCCTTCCATCCCTCACAACCATCTTTCTCACCCCACTGTTGCAGTGGTCTGGGCTACGTGCTGGGGTCAGTTGTGGCGGATCTGACAGGGAACTGGCGTTGGGCCCTCCGAGTGAGTTCCACTTCCTTTTTATGCCTCTGCTTTACCCCCTGGGCCGGCTGGGACTTTCCAGCCTTCTGTGGCCTAAGCCACTTGGCATAATACCTGGCGCCATGTGGGGTGCTGGATGCTGGTGATTGGGGCCTCATGGGAAATATGGGCCGTGGAAATTATGACCTTGGGGTCAAATCCCAGCTGCTTAGTTTGCTGGCCGTGTGGCCTCAGGCAAATTGCCTTCTTGTTTGGGGCCTCAACTTCCCTTGCTATAAAAGTTAAGGCTACCTATGGACTCTTTGGGCAAGGACTGGGAAGTTTCTGGGCCAGGCACAGAGCATTCCTAAGGACTGCCATCTGGGGTGACTTGGTAGTAGAGTCAGGGTAACTGAGAACATACCTGGGAGGCTCTGT